>NW_027040618.1:772500-1972500 GCF_037179485.1 Ochlerotatus camptorhynchus
TTTTTCCATCAAAAGAATTCCGTAAAATGATGCATGAAACTTTTGTAGATTTTGATATTAGCTCAAACTTTTGTTTTTGTTGATAACTCAAATCTAAATCTGTAATTTACATTCACCGAAAATCAATGGTGGGTTCTGTTCGCTGGTGAACCCCATGCATAAGAGATACAGATTTGAGTTATTCACAAAAGTTGTAGCTAATATTAAAACCTAACACAGAGAGACAGCAGCGCATGTAAACCAACCACTGAAGACATTTTCCACGTAACATCCGAAAACAACTAAACATAACCTTGTATCTGCTGCGTAGCTAATGTTGCTGACAAGGCCTTGAATGAATTTCCAGTCGGTTTACCATGCGGTGCTCTCCGATAATTGCCACCAATAAATCATTCCAATTCTCAGGAAACCTTCACTATAGCCCGCACCTCGGGACGCACCCGTACATTTGTTTACTCTGTATCAAACTTTGGCCCACAAGCAACACCCGTCCAAACAGCAAATTGTCACCGCAAAGTCATTCAAGCGTACCATCATGAATAGGAATCCAAAAAAGTAACTTTTTATCCAAAGTGCGTCGGTGAACCCGTGGGCCTACCACCTCTCGCCACATAACATAAACTGGGCCACCTCGCCTAGTGCTGCACAGCTCCTGGATCACACGTGCAGCACCCACATGTAATCTTCCATTTCCTTCGGGTGCTTTCCCGAAAAAAAAAACCTAAACGTAAATTTTAACGCCTCATAAAACCCGAACACAATAGGCCATTAGGAAACGATGGAGGTGACTCTCCTCCACCCATCACCACCAGCTTAAATTATGATGATGCTTCCTTTTTAGAGCCCCCGTGCTTGCTCAGGAGGAAAGTGCGGGTGTGGGAGTCATCGAGCCGTGTTTTGAGTGGGCGATGTTGTGGAAAATTGACACGTTTAGTTCGATTTGGAATCGGGACGCAAAATGCCTGTGAGTGTGCTGGGGATCGCTTCCTGATAAGAAGAGCCCCGCGCAGCAAAAGTGGGAAAGTCGTTTTTTTTCGGCAAAATTCTAATGAAAATTAACAAACAATTTCCTTCATTGGAGGAGCAGAGCAGCTTGGGTGGAACAAAACGGCAAACCAAAGTAACTTCTAGCTCTCTGCCTTCAATGCGTGCGGGATCGAAGAAGAATCGTTGGACGAACGGGGTGTGTGTAATTGAATTTTGATGTAAATACATTTCCTCGATGGGTTTTCACTTGACTGGCTTTCCTGCTGTTGCCGCTGGCTGCCACCCGCTGATGGCAGGTAGATAGGTGTAAAAGGTGTGTACATTTTCATGCGTTTATGTTTACTCCCAGTGAGAGCTCCACAGCAGCAGCAACAGTTCAGGGTGGCGAGTGTGGTGTGAGAACTTACATCGTATGATGGTGGTTTCTTTTTTATTTTTTGCATTTTCACTGGGCACGTGAGTGTTTACGTTAAACGATGGGTTGTTAAAAAATAAACCTCATTGAAGCCGAAAGGCGATAAGTTTTGAATTGGGTTGTGAATATTCGATGGGGAGGTCGGAGCTATCAAAAGTCGTTTATTGAGTTTTGGCTGAAGTGTTTCCTACGTGAATCGGTGAAAATATGCTACCTGTAAGGTGGCTAAAAACGTGCTACTTGAAACTTTGTTCAGGAATAATAATGTCTATTTGTCATGAAGAAGAGTCTCAAATAGCTACATGGATTTGAGAGTCATAATAATATGACATGATCTGTTGGTAAAAAACAAAAACCGGTAAATGCAAGATCCTCTTACAGTTTTCTGTACAATATATGTTGTTGTTGGATTTTGAGCCATTGCATTATAATTCACTTTCTGCTCCTTACTTGATATCATCAAAGTTGAATAAAGCCTAACCACAATATGTCGCTGCTTCAATTTCTTGTCGGTTTTTGTTTGACCTCCTGAGCTTCGGAGGATCTCTGTTAGAGCTGTCTGCTTGCTGTTTGTATGTACGTTCATCCTCGGCTGGTCATGGTCTCACACTGCTCGCGAGGTGAACGAAAGTGCACTTCTTTAATATGCCCCCAGGGAAATTGACCAGCGAAGTCGTCATCAGCAGCAACGTTTCAACCTAATGATGGCTGCGTTTAACGGGGCTCGCCAAATTAAAAACCTCGTGTCGCTTCGAGCTTTAAGGTGCCCCTGCTCGTTTCTCCACTTTGAAGCTTGAGCACGGGTTAATGTGTGGTTGTGTTTTAAAGGCGTTCAACAAAAGGCGCTGCCCCTCCCCCAGTCTATTGCGGTGCTCTCTAGTGATACTTTTTTTTACCCAGCTCCAACGACACATAGGGCACTCTCACTTGGAGCCACCGCCGGCCGCTCTGCCGTCACCGAATCGGGAAAGAAGGAAGAAAGGGAAAGCACTTTTTCTTTTGCACCCCGCCGGGCGCTGGCAGCCATCAATAGATTTCGAAGCCTCGCTTTTCCTTTATCTAATCGAGGTGAAAAATTGGATAAAGGTGAAGCAAAATGGCAATAATGAAACTTACGCGAATGGGTTCCAAGATTAGTCTGCGACCGACGGGGGAATTAAAAGATGGAAAAAGCTATTCCGCGCAGGGTCCGGGACGCGGTGCTGCAAAGGTGGTGATAAAGGTTCGACCAGACGGCGTCAACGCTATCGATGAGACGATGCGAATGGGAAATTAAATTGGTGTTTATGATCTCACACAGAGCATGTCCGATTGGGTTTAATTGAAAGTTTATCCTCGATATGAGATTGGATTTGTCAAAATTGGAACGAACGTTGGCAAGTCATTATGCAGAGTGTAGGTTAATTCATCTTTTTGCAATGTAACGCTGATTTACGGATAATAAATATAGGGGTACTGTGTTCCAGAGACAAACCAGCCATTGCAATGGCTGAAAGTCTCTTTAATAAAGTAACCTAGCCCAACCTAGGGCTAGTGAGCTTTATATTAGTCACATATGAGCCGTTTTACCCATCTTACCAAGAAGTAGGGATTCCAGGTGAAAAAATCTTGATCGAAATCGACGACGTCACTTAAATATTTCTTTTTCCTCGCATTTCAAGCTTATTACATATGGCATATTAGCTTATTGCGTGCTCTCAACTTAGTGTTCTAGATGCACTTCCACAGTTATCAATTGAGAGCTTTCGATATGCCTGTACCATTTTTGCATTAGAATAATTGTGTGGCAAGTACAACCATACTCTTTGCCCAGGGAAGTCGAGAAATTTTCCAACCCGAAAAATTCCTAGACCGGACCGGGAATCGAACCCAGCCACCTCCAGCATGGGCTTGCTTTGTAGCTGTGCCTTTACCGACTGAGCTAAGGGAGGCCCCAAATAAATATGTGCGGGTGGGAAAAGGTGTTCAATATTTCAAACATATGAAGTGAGACTTAAAAGAAGTTCAGGGAAGTCAAGAGATTGTTTATAGATGTCAAGATAAATTTGTAGAGGATTTTTTTTTCCTTGATTTGTTTTCCGTTGTTCTTGTTTTCCGTACTGAGTACCAATGCTACCGACGCCGGAGAGGCAGCTCTCACATCTGGACCCTACATATCAACCTATAAACACAATGACCGGGCACCAACGGCTTTACTTCCCTTCCGAAGGAAGGCGTGATCAGAGATTTTATGCCTCAGAAAATCCTGACTACGCCGACTGAGCTTGAACCCAGGCCTTTTGGAGTGAGAGGCACCCACGCTTACCACTACATTACCGGCGCCACTCAGTGATCTATTTATAGATCAATTACATTTTTGGTTACTGTCGAGAAATTTAAGCTCGAAAGTTATACATATCTTCAGCAATATTGTTCTAGGTGGAACTAGTATCAGTAGAAAACTTCGTTTTATCAACCATTACAATACACTGAAACATTCGTTTACGAAGTTTTATGACGTAGGACTACGTCTTTGTGGACTATAGTTACTAAGGTGCAAATCAAAAAAAAATGGTGTAAAATATTTTACATTTCATTTTAACAAATGACGAATTTCACGCTAACTCGACAAAGGAATTGGCAGCACCCTCTCGGATTTCAATGAAACTTTGTGAGTGTGTAGATTTAATAGACTTTAGCAACTTTGCATACTTTTACGCTAGACCAACATTTAAAAAGGGCGGAACTTTTTTTTTTAATTAATACTTTCTTCAAAAAATTATTGCTCAAAAATGTCAAGTCCTACAAAAATGTTGCCGAATATGATTTGTAGATAAATAAATAAGCTTGCATAATAAAATGCCAAAACATTATAAATGTTATTGCTACACTGAAGAAAACAGTGTTAAAAATTTAAAAATTTAAATATATTTTTTTTTAATTCGGAAGTTTTTCTACAGATAGGCAGACCATTTATCTGTAACTCGTTCAAATATCTCAAGATGGCCACTTTTAAAGAAAAAAAAAAGTTATTTACCAAAAACTTTTTCGTGTTTGCACTGAATAAAATCAATGGTTTTTTTTTTAGAGTAGACATGAAAAATATTGAAATGTTGAGACTCATGTGAAACCTACCACTCAACCGGATTTCACTTAACAAGCTCCAAATGAAAGGTACTCCAAAAAGATATTGAAGACGTATTCAATCCTAATGTGAATGATATAGAAAATTTAATTTTAATGTTATGTTTAATTGGCAGAGTATGTGAATCGAATTTAACCTCGCCCAATGACGCGTTCATCTAGGATTAACGGTCCCAATGACGCGTTCATCTAGATAAAATTGATAAATAGCAAGTTTTTAACGATGGGCCCAATCTTAGATCCAGAGGTCAACACTGAAGCCATTTCCACTATGTTACATTTCTTTACATACGTAAATTCGGAATTCCTTCGGCGTCTTCACCACTATGCTTTCTTCGTGGCAACATATGTTTATTTTTGTGCACTTATTTTTCGGGGACAATCTTTAAATCACAAAAAAAAACAAACATTTTCATAATTATACTTTTAATGATCCGGATTGAGAGTCAGAGTCGATCATTTTTCATAATTATACTATCAAGGAGCCGGAATCGGAGCCGGAATCGGAGCCGGAATCGGAGCCGGTATCGGAGCCGGAATCGGAACCGAAATCGGAGTCGAAATCGGAGCTGAAATCGGAGCTGAAATTGGAGCCGGAAACTGCTATACAACCAAACCAGCCATAGAAAGGCTATATAAACTGTTATATAACATGTGTATTGCTTGTGCTCTTCCATATTGAACTCAAAGCACCAATATTTATTCTGTCTCATTTCAGGAAGAAGAAGACAAAACTACCGTAGAAATTTTTAGCCAAAGAGTTGCTCATGTTAAACAATGGGAAAAATCCTATAAAATTGTTAATTTTTAGATCTTACCAAATTGCCAAACCCTAATAAAAAATCACTTTAAAATTTCATCACTGCCGAAAAAAATAATTAAGTCACAAGTGTGACAAAAGAACAAGCAGCTTTTCAAAGAAGAAATGTAATGGCATATTTTGTTTGTGTTGCTAAAAATCACAAAACCAGTCAAACTCGAAAGAACTGCTATAGCCAATGTTTGAAAGAAGTAAACATACTTTAAAACATTGCATTTTAATTTCTTGCCAAACTTGAATCTTAATAAATTTCAGGGGATATTAACCTGAACCCTTAAAATATACATCAGCGTAAAATAACGATGCGTTGATGACGTTGTTTCAAATAGTGTATTATCTAGTTGATATGGTACATTGCAAAACATTTCCACTTTATCGCTGCTGCATGATGAGCAGCATCGCACTCTATAGGTGGCGAAGGTGGCATTTGCCACATAATAAAAACCCTAGGGGCGGAAAGTCGCTCTAATATTTCTTGAACATCTACAAAAGCTTTTCTCGAGTTATTCAGTACTGTCTGGAGTGATTCTGAACTTTTCCAAAGTGATTCCAAACTTTCCCAATGCAATGTAATGTCAGTACAGATAGATCTTGTTTTTGAAAACATAACTACAGATATTGGAGGGACCATCGATTTATAGAAAAAGCTAGTGGACATCAAATTGTGGAGCGTACTGCTAAAATCGAGAACTTTTTCGATGGGTCACATTTGAGTAGTAATGTGGCCTAGCGATAAGAATCAATACTCCCTTAAGTGAATCCTATTGAAACATTCATGGAAGTGAGGAGAATGTCTCGGTTTCCAACAAAGCAAAAATCACATGAACACATTCCTATTCATTCCTTAATTGGCCTACATTTGGACGCGGCCCGCGCTGTTATTGCCTATCGTAAAGTATGAGATCACCAGTTTTTGCACATTGCAGATGCATGCTAGTCCCACGCATCGTTTGTTGCTTCTCTGTGTAATACAGGTGATCTGATTATAACGGAGTAGCAACCGCGAGCGGTTATTCATTATCATGCTTTATTATGTCTGTACTATCCGAAGTGATTCAGTACTTTCTGAAACTTTTCTGTAGTAGCTCAGTGCTTCTTAAATTGATTCCGAGATTTTCTAAAGTGTTTCAGTACTTTCAGAAGAGATTTCAAACTTTTTTGAAATGATTCTGTGCACCTCAAAGTGTTTCCAATTTTTCTGAAGTGATTCTTAACTTTTCTGAAGTGATTCAATTATTACAGAGTGATTCAATTCTTGAGGAAGTGATTGCAAACTTGAAAGATTTGATGCAGTACTTTTCGAAGTTTTGTGAAATGATTCAGTTATATCCGAAATTATTGAGTATTTAAGGAAGCGATTTCAACTTTCTGGAAAGATTAAGTATTTTCCAAAAAGATTCAGAAATTTTCTTAAGTCATTCAATACTATCCGAAGAAATTTCGACAGTTTCTGAAGGGATTTCAATATTTTCAGAAGTAATTTAAAACTTTTCAAAAGTGGCTCAGTCCTTTCCGAAGTGATTAAAAACTCTCTGGAAGGATCAATACTATCTGGAGTGATTCCTAACATTTCTGAAGTGGCTCAATTATTTTCAAAGTTATTCCGTTCTTGCGTAAATGATTACAAACTGTCTTGGATGATTCAGTACTTTCCAATGTTAATCCAAAATTTTCTGAAATGATTCAATATTATCCGAAGAGATTCCGAGCTTTTCTGAAGTAATTCAGTACTATCTGAAGTGATTTCAAGCTTTCCTAGAGTGATTCAGCTCTTTCCAAAGTGGTTCAAAGTGATTACAAACATTTTGGAATGATTCTGGAGCGAATCCAAACTTTTCTGAAGTGATTTAATTTTTTTTGAAGTGATTCCGAAATTCTTGAAGTAATTCAATACACACGTAATTTTTTTCGCCGAGATTCCAATAGCCGAGTATTTCTGCAATTTATTTAGCTGAGATTCAGTAAGACAGTTGCCGAGACTCAGCTAACAAATTTTGCTGAGATATCAGCTAACAAACAGATATTTTGCAGAGGTAGCATATATATGTGCTTGTAGCGGGGTGTGGGCAATGTCATCACGATTAACCCATATCGTGATGATAGCAAGGTTGAGGAGGTGCGAATCATCGAGCGTCTGTCCACCAGGAGGTGCGACTCGAACAGCGTCTGTCTGGGATCCAGCGGCTGAAAAAGAAATGCTGTATTGTGTTAGCTAAATCCAAGATGGCAGCCCCATCTACACAATAACCCGAGCGTCTGTCCACCAGGAGGTGCGGCTCAAACAGCGTCTGTCTGGCATCCAGCGGCTGAAACAAGAAATGTTGAATCGTGTCAACTAAACCTAAGATGGCAGTCCCATCAACACGATGTAGGTAACACGACCCTGGTACGGTAGCATACTGAATTATAAAAGTGCTCAGAAAAATGAAGTAAGAAGAAGAAAAAACCAATGGAATTTTCGGCAACTGACCCAACGGCAACGAAATAAGGACAATGAATGGAAACTCGGTTCTTGGAATGTCAGAACGTTAAATGAACCTGGACGAGTGGGCCTTCTGGCCCGTGAACTGCAAAAGGTGAATGTGAGTGTGGCTGCTATTCAAGAAGTACGGTGGCTTAGATCTGGAAAACGTGAATTCAGGGCGGTAGATCCTATCGCCAACACATCGTTCAAATACCATATCTACTACAGCGGTGGCGATAGAGCAGAACACGGAGTTGGTTTCGTAGTGATTGGGAAACAGATGAAGCGGGTTATGCGGCATTTCTCGGATGTCGTAGATGTCAGGACCTTCAGGGGTCGACTCGGATCACTACCTCGTTGTCGCGACAATTTGAGCGCGTCTATGGACCGTTACGAGTTCGAGAAACCGGAGATCGATGCGTTTCAACATCCAGCGTTTGACAGTAGATGGTGTTGCTGCAGAGTACCACCAGAAGTTTGAATGAGTGGATAGCGGAAATCAACGTGAACGAGAATCTCAACAATCTGTGGGAAGCTGTCCACGGAGCGGTGAGTACAACAGCACGAGAGGTGATAGGTACAGCTCAGAGGCGCCCCCGGAACGGGTGGTTTGACGAGGAGTGCCAGAGGAGAAGAACGTCGCCAGAAGCCGGATGTTGGTGTCTGGTACCCGTCAGAACAGAGAGCGGTACAGGGTAGCAAGGTCAGCCGAGAAACGAACCCATCGCAGGAAAAAAAAGGCAGTACGAGGAACGTGTGATTGCTGAGGCGCAAGAAAGTTTGGAGCAGAATGATATGCGAAGGTTTTACGCAACTGTCAATGGCGTGAAGAGTAAGACAGCCGCCATGTGCTATGACCATGAAGGTAATCTGCTGACAGACAGATAAAACGATGGTGGCTGCCAGGTGGAAGGAGTACTTCGAGACGTTGCTGAACGGAGAGAACGAGAGAGCGTCTACAAACAGAACACACATCGACGACGATGGTCAAGCTGTGGAACCACCAACGCTAGAAGAGATGAAAAAGGCGATACGAGAGCTGAAAAACAGTAAGGCTGCGGGGAAGGACGAGCTCCCGGCTGAACTTCTCAAACACGGAAGTGAGCAGCTGCACCAGATGATCCACCGTATACTGCCCAAGATATGGGAGGAGGAAGAATTGCCCGCTAGTTGGTTGGATGGTCTCGTTTGTCAACTCTATAAAAAGGGACACAGACTGGAGTGCGCCAATTACAGAGGAATCACGTTTCTGAATTCGGCGTACAAAATATTATCACGTGTTCTGTTCAACAGATTGAGACCGCTTGAGGAATCCTTCGTCGGCGAATACCAAGCTGGTTTTCGTCAGGGTCGATAAACGACGGATCAAATGTTTACCCTGCGTCAAACCCTTGTGAAGTTCCGGGAATACAACTTGCAGACTCATCATCTGTTCATAGATTTCAAGGCAGCTTACGATTCGGTAAAGAGAAACGAGCTATGGCAGATAATTTAAGAAAACGGTTTTCCGACGAAACTAATTAGGCTGATTCGTGCAACGCTGGATGGTTCGAAATCATGTGTACGGGTTGCAGACGAGATTTCGGCCTCGTTCGTGACCTTAGATGGGTTGAAGCAGGGAGATGCTCTTTCGAGCTTGCTATTCAAGATCGCCCTCGAAGGAGCGAAGGAGCTGGCGTGCAGAGGAACGGTACCATCATCACAAAGTCTCACATGCTTCTTGGTTTTGTGGACGACATCGACATCATCGGAATCGACCGTAGAGCAGTGGATGAGGCGTTCGCGCCTTTTAAGAGGGAGACAGCGAGGATTGGTCTCACGATAAATTCTACCAAAACGAAGTACATGGTCACCGGTAGAAAGCGTGGGAACAATAGTGGTGTTGGTAGTGAAGATGGCGAAACATTTGAAGTTGTGGACGAATTTGTTTATCTTGGTACTTTAGTGACGTGCGATAATGATGTTACCCGCGAGGTGAAAAGGCGTATTGCAGCCGCGAACAGGGCTTTCTACGGGTTGCGTAGCCAGCTGAAGTCCCGCAGCTTGCGTACGAAAACGAAATTCGCGCTGTACAAGACGTTAACTCTGCCGGTAGCCCTTTATGGCCACGAATCGTGGGCATTGAAAGAGGCCGATCGGAGAGCTTTCGGTGTCTTCGAGCGTAAAGTGCTGCGAACAATACTCGGCGGTAAACTGGAAAATGGCATCTGGCGGCGTCGCATGAATCACGAGTTGTACCAAGTATATAACGGCATGGATATTGTGAAGCTTATAAAACACGGCAGGCTACAGTGGGCTGGGCATGTGGCACGAATGCCGGATGAGCGTCAAGCAAAGTCAATATTCAGCAGGGAACCCGGAAGAGGACGTCGGCCTCGGGGTAGGCCACGCATGCGTTGGCTTTGTGCAGTTGAGGAGGACATTAGGTCCTTGAACGTCCAAGGCGACTGGAAGCGATTGGCTCAGGACCGAGACCAATGGAGACGGTTACTTCGTTCGGCGCAGATTTGAATTCAACGAGTTGTCGCCCATCAGGTACTCAGGTAGGTATCAACAAAAGTTACTGCCGAGGTAATTGACTGTTGGACATTTTACCAAGCTTGATTAAGTGTGTACGTTCTGAAATGATTCAGTACTTTCCTAAATGATCATGTACAATGTGATTCAGAACATTCCTGAAGATATTCAGTATTTTCCGAGGAGATTCAGTGCATTCCCAAGTGATTCAATTCTTTCCAAAGTGAACTTTCCGCAATGATTCAGTACTTTGCAAAGTGATTTCAAAATTTTCTAAAGTGTTTCCGATCTCTTCTGAAGTTACTTTGTGAAATGACTCTTTTACATTTATAAAGTGATTAAGTACTTTCTGTGAAGTGATTCAGTAATTTTTAAAAATGATTTCGAACTATTCTCAAGTACTATACAAAGTGATTTCGAGCTTTGTTATATGATTCCAAACTTCTCTCCCATACCACAACGTGAAAGAATTTTGAAAGCACCATGATGTCAAAATTTCTAACTTTATTCACCGATCAGGGGCCCAGGCCACTTCAAATTTATCATTTTTGAATTATTGTTTTTGTATTATGTTTATCAGTGACGCAAGCCATTTCAAATTTAACATTTTTTTATGAAATTCCTTAAACATGTAATCTTGATGGGTGCAGCCATTCAAAATTCAAAGTATAACTTTTTTTTCCAGAATATGTTTGTTAGGCACAAGCAATTTAACAAATTTAACAATGTTTGATCCCTTTCGATTTTCATCAATTTTAACCTGAACATGTTTACCAGACGCACTTGCCAATATTGGGAAAAATTATCAAAAAAATCCAAGAAAATCAGTTTCTTCCTTAGATATTTGTCAAAAATTACATGTAAACATATTTTTTCTATCTCATCATGAAATAAATTGGATTCTCTGCAAAACCGAATAGTCGATGTTTTGGGGTTTTTTGAGTACAACTTTATGCCATAATGATTTATACAAAATGTTTTTACACTTGAATTTTTTTTTTGAAAAATAAGAAAAAAATTGATATTTTTAGATTGTTGATACCTTTTCAATATTTTTAGAAAAATCAAAACGTAAGTTTTTTTTTTCGGAGCGGTGAACTTCCCCTTTATGTGTATGTCAGGGGCGCAGCCATTTCAAATTTTACGATTTGGATATTTTTCTTAAACTTGTCTACCAGCCCACGTAACAATTGGGATTTTATGAGGGTTCTGAATATCATTATTTAGATTTGTAGAAAGCTATAAAACTACGATAAAACTTGCAATGTTACTTTTGAGGGGCGCTTGCCATTTCAAATTAATCGATTAATCAATTTCCACCCAAACATGCATATCGGAGACGCTAGTTATTTAATTGGATTGCTATATTTTACCTATTTTGTAAACTTTTTTTTCGGTTTGAAGCTAAGTAGTTGTTGACTACCTGTGACTACCCACAACCACAACACTGCAGGGGATGCATGAAATTTCTTCTGTTTTGGAAACATTAAAAAATCGCAGTCCAAAATCTCACAAAAAGACTTTCAAAGTCTAAATAGCATGTTAAATTATCGAAGTGTTCTTAATCTTAAAAACATAACTGTGTAAGGAAACTCATCTAAATATATTTAAGTCTGGGTAAGCTGGAAATAATTCAGCCTAATAACCATTCAGCCTAACGGCGCCGGTGGTGTAGTGGTAAGCGTGATTACCTCTCACCCCAGCAGGCCTGGGTTCAATCCCAGTCGGCGCCGCCGGGATGTTCTGAGGCATAACATCTCTGATCACGCCTTCCTTCGGATGGGAAGTAAAGCCGTTGGTCCCCGGGTCATGAGTTGATGGGTCGATAGGTAGGGTCCAGGTCTGGGAGCTGCCTTCCTGGCACGTCGGTAGCATTGGTGCTCAGCACGGAAAACAAGATCGACGGAAAAAAACAAACCAAAGGAACCATTCAGCCTAATGATCATTCGGTCTAATGACCGTTCGGACTAATGGACGGGCACCATCGAAAATCTGCTTATGCCATACGGATGCCTTATACCTCCCATGGTACATTTTAAAATTTCCCAGTAACTGATGACCCGTTAATTTTAAAATTGGTCTGAGCTATAATATTCATATGTTTCTTCTAAAACTTGTCATTGGATGAACACGCCATCACGTCCCATCGCATTTTAATCAAAACCGCAAATAAAAATCCACCCTAAGCGATGAATCCATTCCAGAGAGGAAGGAGATACAGTCGGTTTACCTTTATTGCATCTACGTGTACCATGGCGACAGCAGCAGTTACATACATCGCATTGCATGCAGGAGATACACACGTCTTGATCCCATCGTCATCGACGGTGGGTGTCGTAGCAAGCAAGATCCGAGGTTTGCCTTTGTCATCACCTTCGTTAGTCACCGTGCCCACCATCATCGCACATCGTCCGTCCTATTACCTACAGCCGACTACGCAATGCATGGGTCCGGACGGACTCCGTACCAAAGTTACCACCAGTATAAATGTTTGGTGTTATTGTTTGGTCGCATCCGGACTCAGCTGGTTTGGATGTGGCTAAGTAGATGGGTCCATCCATAAATTACATAACGCCAATACGTTACAAGATGGTACCGTCAAAATAGGCGGTGGAGGAGCTCGGTCCATTGCTGCGTTTGTTTATCCATGAATTAACTATAATTTTTCACGAATTCAGACTAAGATACGATAATTTAATTATATTAAAAATGTTACGCGTTACGGAAATGTGTAGGTTGCATCACAAAGCGAATGCCAATAGAGCTATTTTCTACGTTAGGTAATTTACGAATGGACCCCTACCGTGTCCAAGCCCATGAACGACGAGGGGAGAAAGAAGCTTCATAATTTTGTCAAATTATTACTATTTATTGTTTACCCGGTTCCCCGTTTCACATATGGGCAAAACACAAACATCACCAACGCTCAGCAAACATACTTATGCTTTCGGGGCAGGAGATTTTCACTTTCCCCCAGCTCGTCTGTGTCAGTCAAGTTCAGCTCGCAAGTGATGAGGGGCCTAGGCCAAGTGGGGTGGCGGTGGTGCATGTGGACACAATGATGTTTACTTCGTTCTCGGGGTCATGAATGGATAGACCAGGACCGACCGGGAGACTGCCGGAATGGGCTCATAAATTGTATTTATTTTGCCGCGTGGATTACAAATTGTGTTTAGCTTTTGACCTACGAGGAAGGTAGATGCACTTGATGATATGGCTATAGTTTGTCGCTCGTCCATCCGGAATCACTATCCAATAGTTGATGTTTGATGGTCCGATGCGGACGAAGGAAATTAAATCAATAGGCGCATCTTCGGATAGTGGTACAATGAAAGTGGGTCTCGGTGGTTCTCGATTAGGATCGTGCCTGTATTTTGACAGGAAGGTTCCGTTTCGAAGCGTGATCACACGGCTGGTTGCCGCATATAATGGGTAATTTTAGATTGGGAAAAATCGATTTTGAGGATTGGATTAGTTTCATCAATCATAATACGCACGAAAACAAAACTAATAGGTTCCAAATTACAGAACCAGTTTTCTCAAACACTCAGCGCATTGACGTCGACCAGCAATCTTCGAACAGATCTAGCCGGGTAGCACGTGTATCAATTTTCCATATTATCCTCAATTCAACCACCATTCGACGGATGGTGAAAGACGAATTAGACGAAATGATAATGAACGTGCATATCACGTATCGTAGCGATCAGCTGATGCGATAGCGAGCAGAAATTTATAGTCAAACACCCCTGCAGTCCTCAGTCGGTCGACCGGTGGGGTGCATTGGAGGCGGTGGTGAGGTACATGCCATGAATCCGTGTTGCGTCCGAGCGCTGTGGAAATTTCCATCAGTACATATATCTACGTGTTTTATGGCCTCAAATACTCGAACAGCGAGTTTACCTTTTTCAGCATCACATTTATTGCTCGGTTCGCACTGTTCTTCTGCTGCTACAAGCCGGCACGGTGGTGGCGGCGGCGGCGGCGTCGTCGGCACAGGCAATCGATCAGCTCATGACGAATTGTCACTCGCGTCCCTACGCGCGTTGAATTGCCATTGTGCACCGACGAATTGGTTCGTCGTCTGTAGGTATTGGCGAGGGTTAACGTGTTCCATTAGACTGGCCCAGAGAATTTATTTCCCAACTATTTCCAAGGCACATTGCTTTTATATGTTTCCTTCAATGCACTTTATGTTAATAATCTATTTAAAAATAAAGTTTCCAGATTTTTTTTAAGCTTTCAAGATCCATAAAAATTAAAAAAAAAAAAAAAAAAGAAAAAATTTACCTTCGCTTTGGAGTTTATCATGCTTTAAAGAGTATTAAATATCAACTAGGTATCTAAATACATGTGAATGTTTTCTTATAGAAAATTGTCTCAGGAATCTATTGAAGTTTTTCAAGTTTTTCACAAAAGAATTACATTAAAATTAAGGTAGTAAAATTACGTTTATTTTCCACTGATTATGATTTTACATTGTTCATACATTCAAATGGATTAGCCTGAAGGGCTCTTCATCTTTGTTTAATTTGTTATTCTAATTTACGTATATACGTTTTTCCACTAGTTTACAAGATACCCCCTTTGGGGTGTGTTTTGCTTGAATTTAAAAATAATTTGATAACCTACCTAACTACTAATAACTTAACCTAATTAGCAAGATTGCGTATGATCTCGTGATTTTATCTCAGACAGGCGTCTCTGAACCTTTCGAGGATGAGCGTATTCCGCTCCTCCAGTGTATGAAGACCAACCAGGCGGTGGATTTCAGAATTTGGAGTCCGCACTGGACTCTTGAGGATCATCCTAAGGATCTTGTTCTGGATCCTTTGGAGTTTGAGGTGATGCCACTTAGCACAGCTCTCCCATATTGGCGTTCCTTACTCAATGGCGGGGCGAATGATTTGCTTGAGGACGGCAAGCTTGTTTTTAATGGAAAGGGTGAACTTTCTGTTGATAAGTGGATAGAGCGACCTAATCAAGATGTTGCACTTGGTCGATGATTTGTCCACATGGGAACAAAATAGCAACCTGTTATCAAGGGTGAGACGAAGGTAGATGACTTCATTTGACCATTCAATGGGATTTTTATCAAGGTAGACTTTTAAGTTACCAGGCGGGACTAGCCGAGGTGAATTGGAGTACGGAAATAATATGGTCTGTGTTTTAGCTGCATTGATACAAATATTCCAGCTTTTGAAATAGTAGAACAGAACATCCAGGCCTGATTGGAGTTTTCTCGTCACAGCACGGATCACTCGACCTTTATAAATGATGGCAGTGTCATCCGAAAACATTGTCAAAATACCACCACCCAAAAGGGGAGGAACATCTGACGTGAAGATGTTGAAGAGGATAGGAGGATGCTAC
The DNA here is from genome assembly GCF_037179485.1 of Ochlerotatus camptorhynchus. NCBI lineage: Eukaryota > Metazoa > Arthropoda > Insecta > Diptera > Culicidae > Ochlerotatus > Ochlerotatus camptorhynchus. The sequence goes on from NW_027040618.1 coordinate 788,200, forward strand.
CCTGGGGAACCCCAGCATCAACGTTTAACGTATCAGAAGGTGAATTGTTTAAGAAAACCTGTATGATCTGCCCAACAAGTAGTTTTGATGATCTTGACAAGGAAGATCGGGAAGTTGTATCGATGCAGCTTGTACACGAGGCCATCATGAAAGACATTGTCAAACGCTTTCTCGACATCCAACAATGCTATGGCAGATGTATTGGAAACGGACTTGTTCCGCTTGATGATGTTAGTAGCTCGTGCGAGTTGGTGGATGGTAGAGTGCCCTTTCCTAAACCATCATTTGAAAACACTAGATGGCGGCTGATTATCAACTTGGAGGACAAGAGGCTGATGGGGCGATAGCTTTTGGCACTGGAAGGGTCTTTGCCAGGCTTGTGGATTGAAATGACTTTGGCTAACTTCATCTTCTCGGATAGTCTCAGTTGGATTGAGGCTATTCGGTCGATGAAACAAGGTAGGCACTCATCTTATTTCCTTCCAAAGGTAAGGGAGCAGATGAGTTTGCTGGTCGAAAGATCATATATGATTACCTTTGTATGGGTCCCCTCAAATTGCTCAATCCCAGGCACTGAGAAGGCAGATTGTCTCGCAAAGGTGGGCGTGATTTATGATAGAAGAATTTCACATGATGAATTTTTCCCATTAGTACGTCAGAGTTCTCTTTTATGTTGGCAAAACGATTGGACAAGTAATTCTCTTGGGCGGTGGTTATATTCCATTATTCCAAATGTTTCTTCGAGAGCGTGGTTCAAAGGTCTGGATGTAAGTCGGGGATTCATTCGAGTGATGTCAAGACTTATGTCCAACCACTACTCGCTAGACGCACATCTCTATAGAATAAACCTCGTTGACAGCAATATATGTAGGTGCAGAACCGGTTATGATGACATCGATCACGCAGTTTGGTATTGCCGGGTAATGACGCCTCCAGAGCACGACTATTGGATACCCTAGTGGCCCGAGGTAGACAACCCTTCCGTGAAGTAAGAGGTGTATTGGGAACACTTGATCTTCTCTACATGCAAGCGATCTACGAATTCCTTTGTTTGTCTGATGTTAGAGTTTGATGTGACCATCCCCTCCTTTCCAAACAATTCCCGCCATTGTGTCCCAGTCTTATTATCCTCCTGTTGCTGTGCTACTTGCACCTGCCCAGCCAGGATTTGGTCAACCGTCCGAGAGTAGTATCTAAAGAAGGCTTCAGAAACCAGCTTCCTACCTAGCTCATTCCAATCTAAATTGTTACCCATTAACCTCGAGCCCGCCACGAGTAATTGGTACCCAATACTAACCTAGAACTACTGCTATTTAAAATGTAAATTCAAACATTACTGATTTTGGCTCCGCAAAGTGTCACACACGACTGAGCCTAGTAAATAAACGAACTAGTTAAAAAAAACTTCCAGCACGCAGGGAAGTAGCCAAGCACCAAACACTTATTGAAGACCGCTGCAAGGTGCTCGAAGAAGTCAACACTCAAGTTTTTCAACTCGAGGTGACCACTCCAGCGGCCTTCACGTTCTTGCTTGATTTAATCGCTGCTGTCACCTCATCAGCCGATATTCTACTTTCGTCAGGGACAACTACGGGGGTGGTAGCGACTCTAAACATTACCTCCGATATTGCAGGCTCGTAGGGACTCACCATGGCTTGGCTAAGGTTATGTGAATTCACAAAGTGTTGCCCAATAGCATTGACCTTTTCAACTGGGGTTATGAGTAAGGATGGATTCAGGTTAGGCAGCCCAGTATGCTAGTGCTGCCTACAAATCGTGTTACGGAGTCTAATGAGGTCCTTAGTGGGCCTGGCAAGGTTCAGAGTATTACTTACCTGTCTGGATACTGGCAACTGCTGCTCTCTGGCCCGGGAAATCGCTTCATCGATGGAGCGCAGACATCGGTCGATATCGTCGGTCATTTCCGGGTGGACTTCATAGTCGATACTGGTGTCAATGCAGTGTTGGAACTGTGATGCTTGGAACTTGTTGACGCGATGCTTGGAACTTGTTGACTAAGGAACCCACTTTAGTCACCACCGAATAGTGGTCCGAGCTGAGTTCCTGATACACGACAGGTTGCGAGATGTTGCCCATTTTGCTGATGTAGATATCGATGGTGACGTGAGCACCGGACCTACTCAACCGAGTTGGAGTGTCCGGACTCAATATGTTGTACTGTGCTTCCTGTAGATCGTTGTTCATGATGGTGCCAATATCATTGCGCCGACTGTTGTCCCAGGCTTGTTGTTGGCATTCAGGTCACCACCAATGATGTATTTTTCCCGCCGCCGAGTCAGCTTGATGATATCTCGTCGAAGGTCTGCTGCCGACCCATCCCTGTTGTTGTCTTGTCTGGGGCAGTAAGCCGCAATGATGGTGATGGGGACAAGCGTGAAAATTTTCATGGTGCTGCCCTGAGTTTATCCAAACTAACCTTCACAGATCTTTTAACGGGTTCGAAAGTCAGAACGTTTCTAAAGTTATTGTTACTTCCCCTTGAGATCTCTGAATCTCCCTGAAGATTTCAGCAACTATTTTCCATGAACTGCATTGGATCTTCTTTAAAGTTTTCATTTTTCCCTGTTACCTGGATTTACCTGAAGTTGTCTTGGCGTCCTTGGATATCCCTGCAGTTTCCCTGAAGCAGATGGAACCGCTTTTTTTCTTCTGTTCGGGACCTAACATCACTGTGACCATTAATTTGTTCTATTGTCGTATATCCCGTGTCTTTAGTTTAGTGCATGAAGTATTCGGTTTTGATACAGTTGTCATTCTTGCCTTCATCGCAAAGAATCGATTCTAATTGAAGAGTCCCGCCGCTATCTTCGGAGTGTTGAAACACCCTCTAAAGGCGCGCCTCTTTGTCAGTCAAAATAGGATTCCTTAGCAACAAAATTAAGGAATTACACCGATAATGACCATGCATCAGAACCCTAGTCTTAACCACTTCAAACTAGGGAACAACGAATAGAAGGTTAGGTATCACATATATGAAGACTAACTAACTCATTTTTCCTTGTTTCAAGATCTTCCTCGGTGGACAAAGCCGAGTCTTGTCACTATCAACAAGGCATAAACAGTAATAAGGACTAATATGCGTTCCTTGGATTACTGAAAAATCCTTCCCCTAGTTTGAAGTAGTCAGGACTAGGAATCGGTGGTAGATTTTACATCCCGTAACGTACCACGAAAAGGGGATCTACCCACGTTACGAAGCATGGAACCGCCTTGAAGATCTCTTAGTTTTTCCGAAGTGCCCACAATTTTACAGAACCTTGCTATCTCGCAGTCTGTTCAAGAAACTTCTCGTTCTCCTTTCATTCGTTGGTACTGCTTTAAAGTTCCAACCCTATTTTGGACTGATCTTTAAGTTTCTGGGACTCCCATGAAGTTCTCGTTGTTCTTCTGTTGATGTTCCTGAAATTGATAAAATTGATCTAAACATTATCGGTATTTCCGTGAATTTCTTGGCACTTCTGTGTTTTTTTTTCTATCGATCCAAAGTTTTCTCAAAAATTTCCAGAAGTTTAAGGAACTTCTCACAAGTTTCCACAATTTTTTAAGATGTTCATGGAACTGTTCTATTTTTTTCCTTGATTTATTTTCCGTCGATCTTGTTTTCCGTGCTGAGCACCAATGCTACCAACGCCAGGGAGGCAGCTCCCACACCTGGACCCTACATATTGACCCATCAACTCATGAACCGGGGACCTAAGGCTTTACGTCCCTTACGAAGGAAGGCGTGATCAGAGATGTTATGCCTCAGAACATTCCGGCGGCGCCGACTGAGATTGAACCTAGGCCTGCAAGAGGATATTGTCATGATTACTTGCCGTTTCTTACAATGCTTCATTATGTGGCTTGTTGGTCGTTAGTTGTTTTGCCATTATGAGCTACTTTAAATTCTCTGATGGAAAAGTATTCCAAAGGAAATACCAGGAGAATTCAAAGGGCTTCCGAGAAGAATTTCATAGTTATCCTGGACAGTTCTAAAGGAATTCTGAGGAGAAAACTTAGGAAGTAAGGTTAGAGAGAGGTGGATTTTAATGAATTTCTGGAATAATTACTACGAAATGCTTAAGACAATTCCAAGATGAACATTACTGGGAAATCTGTTCAAAATTCTAAGGAAATTATGAAGTGAATTCCTCAGGAATTCTGTGAAAATACCAAGGTATTTATTCTGAGAGATATACTAATCAGATGAGAAAATGAAAACTCACCCCTGAGCTCCTCACCTTATCCTATTCTTCGACAATGTAAGCCGCGAGTACTCGGCCCAACTCCTACAAGAAATAAAAAAGAGTGAATTTTGTTACAAACAATGAACAATGAACTATCGGTCTCGTAAAGCTAACGCGATTGAGCCTTCCAAATAAATAAACTATAAACAAATCAAAGCGAATTCTTGTGAGCAGGGATGGAAAATCATTTACATTCATTTCGTGCATTCATATACATTCATTTGCCTCTAACTTTTTTCATCAACAGAATACCGTAAAATGATGAATAAAGCTTTTGTAGCTTTTGATATGAAATACAACTTTTGCTTATAACTAAAATCTGTATCTCTTATGCATGACGAAATAGAGCTGGCAGAACATGTTATTGTTTTTCAGTGAATGCAATTTACATTCACTGAAAAACAATGGTGGGTTCTTATCGCTCTGATTAATTTTGCATAAGAGATACAGATTTGAATTGTTTGCAAAAGATGTAGCTATTATTAAAACCTACAAAACCTTGAAACATTATTTTATGGAATTTTGTTGATGAAAAAAGTTAGAGGCAAATGAATGTAAATGAATGCAGGAAATGAATGTAAATGATTTTCCATCCCTGCTTGTGAGAACTGTCACGGATTTCAAAACCAACCCTACGCGTATCAATATATTGACAGGAAGGAGATATTCACGTCAATACAGAATGTATTGACAATACGATCATTGTCAATAAAACCAGTCGTTTAAGGTCCACTTAAGAGAGTTGTAGAACAAATTCTTATAGTTTTCTACAGATAATTATTAGAGTGTCATGCAAATAATGATGAGAGGATATAAGAGAGAATTTCAAGAATACTATATGAATCCAGATCCAGAATTTAGAAATGTTTTCATGATTCTGAGCATTGAAAACAAGATTGCCCTTTTTAGTTCAGACAAGAGATGGGTAATCCGCTTCTGAGCTGTTCTATATACCCCCCCCCTCACTGATATCACAAGTCTAAACCATTCAATCCATCACTCATAGCGGAACTTTTCAGAAAAGGACCGCGTAAACCAAGACGCGCGCACAATACAACATGTGCCTACTGATCGATAGCACCAACGCAACGGTAAAAACAAACTTCCAAGCGGCTGTTTGGGAGAGCTACTGCTACACAATATTAATTTTCCCGGCTCTTGTTGCTGATGTTATTCCTCCGGTATATGTGCTCTCACCTCTCCTCTCAGCATTCTCTGGGGGAGCGGAAGATTCGCACAAAAGCAAATAACCGAAAATCGAAATGCAGCTCGTTATCAGCTCAGCTCCAGATCCGAATTATCGACTGGGAGCTGTTTAGGATGACAACTCTCGGACCCGTCCAGCTCTCGGACCCGTCCAGCTCTTTGGATATTTCTTTCTCTCTCTCGATCCTTCACGATTCAGCTCCGGATCCGTTTCTGAGCTGATGATCTGGAGCTGAAGCCGAGAATAGTGAGAGAATTTCTGCTGGAGAATCAACATCAGAAGTAAAATCTGTATGTATGTTTACGCGATGCTTGATCAGTTGTTGCGTTAGTGGCGTTTTCCATTGAAATGTAATGACATGTTGTAAGTTACAGATTTATTGTTTATGACTACTTTTACGATTTTATGCAGTTTTAAGCACTAAAACCACTAATTAATTTTCCGGTTTTGAATTTGTGTCATAATTTCTATAATTTCAATGAGACCTGTTCAAAAGAATCGACTCCCTTTAGTGAGCTGGATAGGTTTGATCCACTCAGCCAGATGAGCTGTTTTGCCTACCTCTTGCAATCTAATTTCGCGTCTAAAGAAGATATTTAGAGACATCAATGTTAACATCCAAATGAGCTCATCAAATCTGTGGGATGGCCTGTTGAAAAAAACAAATTTTAATTGTTTGAGCCAGTCTAGTGTTCCATTTGGGCAAACGATGGTAAAACTGCTCTCTTACGGGATTTATTGACTCTGCACCGTGAAAGTCACGAAATTTAACATCTTTTCGCCAAAAGCGTACAAAAGCCGGCTGAGTACGGTCATCGGAGGTCACGATTTGGTGGTGGAGAAATGAAAAATGAAAGAACTGTGTTTCCAATTTGCTTCAACTTCGCTTAACGGCAATAAAAGCATCGGGACTATTGCATCGCTGTTTTCCACTCTTATTTCCATGCCTTCATCAATTGTTGTGTAATTCGAAGAGATTGTTTGTTTACAACGCAACAACGCAAGGGACAAACGGAACAACGAACTGAGGTATCGGGAATCACATCGACATTAAGGTTGTTTAAATTGAAAACTTGTCATATCTTGTTCCAAGCTAGGTGGAATTGAGAGCAGGAGCAAGAGTTTAATTGATCGCATGCCGGTGGTACTCCGTTTTTGCCAGATCACCTGTAATTACAAAGAAAACGAATAGATTATGCTGGCGATCTCAAGTTTTATAATAGGCAATACCCCACAAGTTCAAAGAATTATGTTGGTTAAACTGTTATAGAACATGTGTGTTGATTGGGACCAACACCGGCCACGTCCAAATACAGGTCCATTCAGGAATGGGTAGCATGATCGAAGGAATGTGTACTTTTGAATGATATAGTGATATGAGGCAATTTAAAAAAAGTTGTGAATGTCCCCGTCACGACCGAAAGAACCTTGTAGTTCGAAACTTGAGCAACAAACGAAAATTCAAATCCAAACATTCTACTAACCTACAAACACAGCAAACCAAACAGGATGACATCACCCGACACATGGCATCTACCCGAGCCGAGCCAAACCCCTTTCAGTCAATTTCAACTCACAACATCTCAATCCGTAGTCACATCACGCCATAATTACCATCAAGAAGCCTCCCTCGCATCTCAGCATTTGGTTTTAGACTCTTTTTTTTTCGCTTCTAACTCCACGACGCCGGTGCTGGGTAAACGTAAACCACGTTGACATAGGTAATGTGTTTACCAGCGCTCTGTGCTCATTGGAGCTAGATAATGATGGTGGGCGGGTGGGTGGTGTGGTTGACGAGTGAGGGTGTTCATAATCTGTTTCTTTACGGCTTCCACCAAAACAACCAACCAGCCAACCTAGGCAGGCCGATACTGCACTCGGGGCTCTCTAATTTACATTTCAATATCCAATTTCTTCACGCCCCGTAACGTGTTTATGCACGAGGTTGTTTGTTTCAACTTTTAGAGCACCCCGCGCGATATCGATATCATGGACCGTGGATCGTGTTGGTTTGGTCGTCCTCGAGATTGTGAAAAATAAAAACACATTCATGGCGGTATGCTTCAGCTCGGATTAACTTTCAATACCGACCCTGGTTGGACGATCTACCAAATGTTTGTCAAGGATTGAATTGATTAACACCGACGTCGACAAAAAAACAGAAAGGCATTCGTGATCGGGGTTTAATACCGGTTGGAGCTTACCACCATTAGAATTCCGGAACCTGCAAACATAGGTTTGCTTTTCCATCGAGCAGCGTGATGTTTGTGGTAATATTTTCCCTTTGTTTATCCCATCTGTGCGTGAACGGAGTGTACGCATTCTTTAGCTCAGCGCCTATGGGATGTGTCTTAGAGGTGTAACTTACTAGCTAACGACCTTGCTGATCGGACGAGGTTGCCTCGGTTGGTTGGTTTAAGGTGAGGAAATCCGAATAGGTACTTATTCGTTTGTTTATGACCTGAAAATAAACTCCGATTTGTAAACGGACTTTTACGTTTCTTATTTACCAAACGAGTAAAATTTGCTGTTGCAAGTGCTCGAACTACTAGATTAAGAATGTAATGGTTGGGACGAATGCTTGTAGAGCTTCCACAAAATTAAATTGGATTATTTCAACTCTTCAGAAAGATCCGATGGTTACTTTCTCGTGGGTTTCGAACTTAAGTTATTATTATTATTCATTAAAGACACTTTACCATCATCGTGGCATTCGTGTCGGGATTGTGAACTTTTGAAAATCTTTTAATATCTCGGATAGGAAAATTAGTTCTATTATTCTGCAAGGTATACTACAGTTCTGAAATTCTCATCCGCAAACGAAAACCAAGACACTTTCATACTGGGCTTAACACGTAGTAAATTTGGTTAGATCTCGTACTATCAACAATCGAAACTTGCGACGTAGTGAAGAGGTTTTGAAAGACACAACATTGCTTTAATTTCTAGCGAATTCTAGGAAATATTCTTAATTACATCTCAAGAGTGTTTCATGGTAATTCAAAACCTAATTCAATGGGCTTTACAAGGTAAACTTCAGGTAAATACGTTAGAGAATTCCAAAAGTACTATGAACAAAAATACATGACAATTTTGAGGAGAATTACGCTTCGATTGAATCAATAAGTACAAGAGTACTCCAAGGAAATCCCTAGCAACATTTAAAGCTACTCGGAAGAAAATTCAAACGACAATTCCGCAGGGAATTTTTGACCACAATTCTAAGAAAATTTGGACAAGACCTTCAAAGAACTCCTTACATGGAGTCTAACAGACTTGTGAAAATAATTCCAAGGAAATATGTATCGAATAATACTTCTAATGGAAATAATATCATGGTGTATGCTAGATAACATCTTAATTTAACTTGTTATAACATTATTTTCAGAAATTGCAACACCTTAGAGTGAATCATCTATTTTTTATATTTATTAACAAGATTTTTACCCATACGCCAATTCAACGGGGTCAAGTGAAGGAAAGGCACTAGAAGAGGTTTCTGGAACATCGAGGAAATGTATGCAGCCTTCGTGTAGAGAAATTATTTTTTGATGTATATTGTATTGTTACAAAATGAAATCTTATTTGCAGTTAATAATAAGAAATTATTATCTATTTTATATTTAGCATGATGAAAATATACGAAACACATGAGCGTCAATCGAAGAACATCCATGCAACTTTTAACATAAATTGTATAACCCCATTTTTTAAATTGTTTTAGTAGCATAGAACCTGTCTTATAAGCCAACTCATAAAAGTATCGATATTGGTATAATGCGAAAACGAATACATTACATGAAATTATAATTATTTTGTTCAAAATAATTAATTAATTGTTCAAATATTTACAAACAGGATATAAATACGTATGGAAGTAAACAGCATAGCATAATTGGAGATAATTTCATATTGCCTTAATATAACCTTACATTACAGTGTAATAACCAAATAATTTTACTCTTACAGGGTTTCCACTTTATACAATCATTGTTGATTTATTCATTAGTATCCTTGCCAAAGTATTGTTTCATGTCCAAATAACCTAGATTTTTCGGTCTATTGATTCATTGCTAAAAATAGTATCGATATTTTCAAAATATTCCATGATGCGTTAGGTCATTCTATGGCTAAATGTTTAAAGCCTGCTAAAATATTAAGGGGTAATAATAATTATATATATATAAAAAAAAGTGCAATTGTAAAAAGTTAAAATCTACGTAATTTGAACATTTGCATGCTTATTTTCTCTTATATTTTGCAATTCACTATATATATAATAAACTTCAAATAAAGCATGTTATACATTTAAAATTATATTGTATACTCATAAAATGCGGGGACGGGAGGGAGCATCAGAGTATCATTGAAGTTGTAACTGGACAATGGAGTGGAGTGCCAGCCGGAGTCTAGGAGGAAATGTTCTGTCATTTTAGATAGTTGCATTTTACTCCAACAGTGGCAATGAATTTGACGCGCTCTTCTCAAACAAACCAAACTTATCATGTATTGCGAATTTCGTGGTTCGTTTTGTTGGATCATATTGCTGGAAGGAAATTCTTTTATTCCCGCGAGTGTCGCGTAAGTGTATCTGCCTACGGGCCCGCCCAATCCTTTTTGGCCCTTCATACAGCAATATGTTGAATTCAGAATGATTACGAAATTTGATCTTACTGTTAAGCAAACCCCACACGTATCAATATATTGACGCGAAGGGGAATTATTGACATTAATATTGATGATGTGAATACAGAAATATTGTCAATACCGATGTATTGACGTCAATATTGAATGTATTGACAATACGATTATTGTCAATAAAAGCAGTCGTGTAGGGTCCACATTAAGTGGAGCCGCATGCAGGGCAAGACCCAAGCTAGGATGGTGGCTTCTTACATACATACATACAATAATACTTCTAAAGGAACTCTGAAGCAGTGCCGTATTAACGGTAGGGCGATGGTGGACTAAAGCCAGGAGGGCACCCAATTTGGAGGGGAGCCCGGATAAGAGACAACAATCATTTCCTTCTTAACAATATGTTAGTTAACTGTTGGCTAGTTTTGTATTCGTATGCAACACTAAAACTTTGAGAACTTCGAACAACAAATCATACAAGTTGATAAAATGAAAAGAAAATTAATTAATTTACCTTTATTAGGGAGGCTTTCAGCTTTGGGCTGGTTCGCCTCCAACTGAAAAGAAAAATGAAAACTAACACATATACTTTCAGATTACAGAAGAACATTAGGGCAGTTAGGCCGGTAGCGTGGACTTTTTTTTTTCTTTGATTTGTTCCTTGCTCCGTTATCTGCTTAACCTTCTTGCAGCTACACCGAGCTTCGGCTGCTCCATCTGCTTAGCATTCTTCCTTCTTTCCTTGCTCCGTTATCTGCCTAACCTTCTTGCCACTTCACCGGGTTTCGGTGACTCCTTCTTCTTTTCTCTGCATCTTTCAATTTTTTTCAAAGTTTCCTAGTTTCGCAGTTTTTGCACTGCAAAATCACGTGTCACACGTCCAAAACCATTCCACAACAACTGGGCGGGGCTTCATTCTTCAATAAGAACGTATGGGATAGCCGCGTGTGACCGATTCTCAGTCGTGTTAGCACACGCTGGTTGAAAGTGCTTCCCCGTTCCGTCCACTTGTGATCTCTCTCAGTTTAAAGTCTCGTGTCGTGAAACATTGGTCGTTCCATCGTTGGCGTATTGTTTGCTTCACCATTCTTAGTGCATCTGCCTGGGATTGGTATACAAATAGGAAGCTCTGTTCTCGCCATGTTTGCTAACCGATCAGCTTCGTTGTTACCGTGGATGCCGGCGTGTCCAGGTATCTAGCAGAAACGGATGGATTTGTTTCCTGTTATTTTCTCCACTTCCTGAATCCACGGGTGCTTAGATGTTCCCGCTTCTAAGGCCTGCAGACAGCTTGCAGAGGCCGTAAGAATGACTAATTCATTCGCTATGTTCGGAATAGAAACAGCCATCTTAATGGCATACGCCTCCACAAAAAAAAAGGTACATTGCGTCGGGAGGCTGTACTTTCCCGCTAAACCATTATATGGAATGCGGCACCTACAGTGTTGCCGTGTTTGGATCCATCGGTGTAGATGACGGTTGATTGGTGGAAGCGAGTCGACAGTAGTTGTTGCACTATCGGACGGACTTTCTCTGGAGGATTGCCGGCTCGTACACATTTTTTGACGACCCACAGAATCGAAGGTTTTCATGTGTGCCACGGACGGTCGGTCTGCCGCACAACTTGACCAACAGCGGAGAGCGCAGAGTCTGTCAGCTCATTGAGGCGATCCAATGCTCGCCGAATAAGAGGGAGGCTGGTGTTATTCGGATTCTTCGCTAGTATCAGAAATGCAATTCGTGCTATGGATTGTGCTGCTAACAGTTCGAACGGTATTTTTTTTTTCTTTATTTTTGTGATTTTTAGCCGTAGGCTAGTTCATCACATTTGATAGTAGAAGGTCAGGCTTAGGGCCTGCCTCTAAGGAAACGTTTCAGTCTAACATTAACGTAACGTAAAACTGGCTCTGAAACAACATTAAAAAAAAACTTAATGTAAAATGGGAGTTACATCGGGACTGTGGTGAGGAATGGATGCGCGAACAAGGTAGAGCTCCACCGTAAGAGAAAGTGCCCCAGTCCGGCAGAGATACCCCGACGGCAGGAAAATAGGAAGGTGGAAGAACACGGACAGCGCAGCAAACGACGAGAGTGCTAGATTTGGTTGTACAGGTATTCGCGTTCCAACGCTTGACGTCTAGGAGTGGTACGTTCCTGGTGAAGCGGGGACCAGATGGACCGGATCCCGCCAGCCTGTCCGCAGCCTCATTTCCAGGAACACCGCAGTGCCCGGGAATCCACGTAAAAACGGTTGAGGGTGGGGCATATCGTGTAATGGCTTGTATCCAGGGGTGGCTCGGGGCTTCGGCTTCCAGCGCCTGGATGACGCTGTGTGAGTCCGTTAGCACAAAGATCGGTTGATCTGCAGGAGTGATGGCTGCATCAAGAATAGCAGCGGCTTCTGCGGAAAAAACGGAACACTCCTCCGGTAGACTTTGACTTGTTGCGGAGTTTGGTCCAGCCACTCCGAGTCCCACTCCAGCCCGTGATCGCGATCCGTCCGTAAAGCGATGAACGTGCCCCGGATAGACCGACCCAAGAAGTTCTGCAACAGAACGCCTCAACGCTACAGAGTTATCTCCGGCTTGGAATCCTCTCTTAATCCGCTTATCTATTTTGATAACGTTAGATCGTCAACTTTTCTCTCCATGCCAGTGGACCCTGGCCACCGGGGGGAGGTCAAGGTTGGCTGCAGTGCGGAGGGCTCTGTTCCCCTCGTTGAGGAGAAAGACCCTATCATTCCCAGATGTCTTAGCAGCGAGGGCAGCGGCTTTCGTAGCAGTAGCTGCAGCAGATCGATAGCGGAAAGGGAGGACTCCGATTTCCGCACAAGCAGCGTCTGCAGGCGTGGAAGGTAGAAGGCCGGATACGATGCGTACGTAGGTATTGTATACCGGAGCGAGGATGCGGTTCAGCTTCTCAGTGGATAAGCAGGTAATTTCAATGCCGTAGAAAAGTCGACTGTCGATAACAGCCCGGGCGACACGAAGGTGGATCTCGCGGTTACTGGAGCGGTGCGGGCGGGAGATTGTCCTGACGATGTTGATGCGGCAACGACAGTTTTCTTTCACCGTTCTGAAGTGCTGGTCGAAACTTAGAGTCCAATCCAGAACTACCCCCAGAATACATACTGTTTTCTTAAGCGGAATTGGATGGTCCTGGATGGTGATCGGTGGTCCCCGAATCAGATGGCCCGAGTGGCAGATATGGCACCGTACACTTTTTGGAGCGGAGAGCTGGAAACCAACAGAAAGCGCCCACCTGCTGACGGCGGAGACAGCTGCTTGGGCTATATTCCTGGTCCGTATAGTCGTTCGTCCCGTTACGACGATGAGTATGTCATCGGCATAGACGATTACGTGCACGTTCTTGGGCAGTCGGCTGAACACCCCGTTCATTGACCGCTATGACAGATCCCTGGGGCACTCCAGTTTCCTCGGGGAACGGAGCCGATCGAGTGTTCCCGACAGTCACCTGGAAGGTACGATCAAGGAGGAAATTCCGTACAAAGTGCGTGATGTGGCCTTTCAAGCCCCAGCCGATGAGCTGCCTGATGACGCCAGGCATCCACGTTCTGTTGAACGCCTTTGAAATATCAAGGGATACTAACTCCGCATGGTGACCGTTGTCCTGGGCTTCCTTGAGTACATTCCCGAGGGCTGCAAAGTAAGTGGAGGAGCCATGTCCTTGCTGGAGTGCATGCTGCCGTTCGTCAAGGAGACTGTTAGACTCCAGGAACTGCCTAAGTCGACGATTTACCATTTCCTCCATCAATTTTGCCGCGCAGCAAATGAGTGCAATCGGCCTAAAGGAGGAGGCTTCTCCACTCGCCGCGTTGTTCTTCGGAATGGGCACTACCAGGCTTTGTTTCCAGAGGTCCTGATACGAGTCAGTGAGCCATAGGCCGTTGAAGAGGGCGAGTAGCCTCGTTTTTCCGTCGAGGGAGAGGTTTTTTAACACCGGGTATCCAATCTCGTCCGGCCCGGCAGATTTACCAGTACTGCTGCCGAGGGCAAACTGAAGCTCCCGGAAGGTAAGAGCATCGTTGATCTGGAGGGAAGGGACATCGGGTGGAATTCGCAGGTCACGAATGCTGCTTGTGGAAGGTTTGACGCGCTGGACGAAATCGCTGTCGTAGCCACTGACAGCGGACAGGCCGGCAAAATAGTTCCCTAAATTGTCAGTGATGTCCTTCGGTTCTGAGATCGTGGTGCCATGAGCTTGGATAGTAGGTGGAGTAGACCGCGGCTTGCCACTCAGTCGCTCGATGATTGGGATTCGTCGATTGAATCCAGGAAATCCATCCAGCTGGATCGCTTTGCGTCACGGATCACCTGTCTGCACGAGAGATGGTGTTCTCGGTAGACCTTCAGCGCTTCCTCCCTACCAGGATCGTCTAAGGCTAGGCGCTTAAGCGGTGGAACGGTAAGGTGTCCACTTCAGCCATGATCGATTCTATCGGGCTAGTTATGAAGGCTCCGAAAGCAAACCGTACCATTTTATGGTAGGCTTGGGCAAGGTTCTGCAGCGTTACTGGTCCTCCTCGGCTAACAATTCTAATTCCGTACATTAGCTTTGCGGTCACTAGGGCCGATCCCACCTGCCTTCATTTTTTGCCCCTCGTACGATGAGAAGGATGTCGTCTGCGTACAAGAGAGTGTCGACTCCTCTTGGTACCACCCGGAAGATAGGTTGAATTGTGACGAGACACAGCGTCACTGATAGGACGGAACCCTGTGGTACTCCATTTTCCAGCTGGTGTTTGCGAGACATATGTCCTCCTACGGACACCTGGAATGTCCTTTCCGAAAGGAAGCTTTGCAGCATGTTCATCATTCGCCCACGTAATCACCATGATTTTAGTGTCCGCAGAACACCGTGTCGCCAGGTGGTATCGTATGCTTTCGACAGGTCCTAGGAGGATATCATACAGTGTTCACCTTGGGTTGGCAGCGATCTTTTCAACTCGACAAAATAAATATCAGTGCCGCGACCTGTACGAAAGGCGTGCTGACGTTTGTCAAGGTGTCCACTCGACTCTAGCTCGGTGGTCAATCGAAAATTGAGAATCCACTCGAACAGCGTCGCCATGCAACTGGTGAGTGACATTGGACGGAAGGCATCAGGTCCAGAGTCGTTGCAGTGCGGTTTTGGATTGGTTCATTGATTGTAACTAAATTCACTTCTAGTAGGAGTTGGGTCGAATACTCGTGGCTTTCTCGAGTTAGAGGAGTACAGGAGAATAAGATCAGGGGAGGAACTGGAGGTGAAGTTTCATTGTCTCATCATCATCATCATCATCAAGCTTGTCATCAGCGTCGCGAAATGTCATGTGATGACCTTCTATCGGTCCAAAGACCCGTTAATTTATGAATACCACATCGATGATACTGTTCTTAGCAGAGTGGATCAAGTGACGGATCTTGGTGTCGTATTGGACTCGAAGCTTTCCATTCATTCTTATTATGCTTCGACTATTTCCAAGGCTAATCGTCAACTTGACTGCATCTTTTAGATTGCCAAGGATTTCACGGATCCACACTGTATAAAAGCATTGTATTGTGCACTCGTAAGGCCGATCCTAGAAAATGCTTCAGTTGTATGGGCTCCAAACGACGTATCATGGAATCTAATAATCGAGCGTGTGCAAAAAAGATTCATACGACTTGCGCTCAGAAACCTACCGTGGTGTGATCCTTTGAACCTTCCAGCATATCCTGATAGATGCCGTCTGCTTGACCTCGAAATGCTTGATCGAAGACGTAAGCTACAACAGGCTACGTTTGTAGCTAAATTACTCAACGGTGACGTCGATTGGTCTCATCTTCTGTCACTGCTTGATTTCCGTGCTACAGGTAGGATGTTACGTCAGCAATCCCTGATGCAACCGAGCTTTCATCATACTCTCTATGGCTACAACCAGCCTATTTGTGCAATGGTTCGTATGTTTGTAATGGTTTCAATACGATCCTTAACAAACATTTGGCACATCCTTCAATCAGGACCGGTATGAAATGTTGAGTTGGAGCTTACTGCCATGAGAGGAACAGCAAATAACAGGTTAAGTGCACTGCTGTCATCTTTCCTGTTAGTTAGTTAATTCAATCTTCTGTGACTTTTTTTTTAATTAGACCGGTAAAATGTCTAAAATGGTTGCAACTAATTGTTTTCATAAACTAAAATTCATTGCTAGAGGCAATACATTTGGCAGCGCTGTTACAATGATACTTTCACGATTGCTAGCAAAGCAATAAAGTTGAAATGGTTTTCTTTGTGATAAATTTTGTTCACCAAGAGTTTTGTGAAGCAGCCGTTTTGAGTTTCATGTATTCGATAGCGTTTAATTGGGCTGTAATTCGAAGAACACAAGTAAGCAAATACAGTGAATGTGTTTTACCCAGAAAATTTTCGATCTAAAATCATGAAATACATGTTTTAAATTTTCGTATTTATAATGTATGAATGTATGTGTAAACTAATGATGATGATTGAATGATATTTTAAAATAAGAAGAACACTTCAGAGACGTGTTGGGTACCCGCGATCTCTGCTATATGTAGTCGATTTGTGTTTCTGGAAATGTCTAGTATAAGAATTTAATTCGTTTGTCTTATGTATCTCTTTTTTAGTTTTTGTTTGTCTTGTCCCCCGTCTCGATGAGTCTCATCGTCGCCCACTGGTCACCATAGCCGGTCGAACTCCAGCCGAATCTAGAAACACACTACCTTTCATACTGGCAACAACTAAACGTTACCCCTAAGCACCTCCCCTGATCCTATCGTTCGACAATGTACCTACCTTACATCGGGTAAGCCACGAGTATTCGGCCCAACTCCTACTAGACATAGCATTAAGTAAATTTTGTTACAAACAAAGAACAGTGAATTATCGGCTCCGTAAAGCTAATGCGATTGAGCCTTACAAATAAACGAACTAGATAATAAAAAAAGAAGAAGAACACAAAATTACTTACCATTTGTAGAAACATGATGCCAATTGAAATAGAGCGTGAGCACAATAATGATGATTCGCGGAATTAGTAGAAGGGCTCTTCGTACTGCGTTGTGGTGTGAGAGGTTTCTTTTGTTCCCCCGTTGTTTGGATGGAAGATGGACTTTGACGTCAAACTCCGTCATCCGTTTGATCGGTCTTTGTCGTGAAGCAAGAACCTTGACTGCATTGATGATGAAAATATTAAACTTCCTTCGGTTGCTCTGCTACAGTCAACTCTCCTTAACTCGATGATTCCTTCAATATCAATAAATGAAATTCATTATTATATTTGTCATTTAATAACTTTTTATTCCTGCATATTTTTTTATCGATACAACAGGTTTTATATCATTTATACATTTCAAACTATACAGTCTCTTATATTAAAGTGAAGTTAAATTTACCCTTCTTCCACTTTTCGTGACGTTTGCTTTTTTGCAAGACATTACTTGTCACAACATCTTACAAACTCCTCCTACCCCATTGGAGCGTGACATCTAATACTAATGCAACTAATACATCCACAAAACCAAGGTGAATTTATACATTTTTATTTGTATATTGTTTGCATTTCTTAGATTACACGTATGTTTAACTTCACTATATTTTATATTGTAGAACATTTCATATTATATTATATTGTATTATATTGTATTGTATTGCAACGTGTTATAGTATTTTGCATGATTTCAAATTATTTCAAATAGGGGAAATGGATGTAATGTAGGCCTAAATGCCCCTAATTTGGCAATCAACTAAATTTTCAATAGCGACCAAAAATATCCATTAGTACCGTCCCAATGACGCGTTCATCTAGATAAGTTGGTAAATAGCTGATTTTTAGCCATGGGCTCAATCTTAGATCCATAGGCCAACATTAGAGCAATTTCCTCTATACATCATATTTATTTTTTCATTCTTGAAAATTATCAAGTATAGGAAATGGCTTTAATGTTGGCCTTTAGACCTAAGATCTAGATGCACGCGTCATTGGGACGGTACTAATGGATATTATTGGTCGCACTTTAGTCGAATTAAAATTCACTTCGTTCCATGTGTCAATGACAATAAAGACGCATGGATTTCCTTGAATACCGCTGATTTAAATTTAAGATTATAAAGTTTTTATTATATTTCATTTTTCGTTTTATAAATTCATTTATTTTTCAAAGCTTAAATGCGGAAGCTTCACGGAGCTGACATTCATTTTACTTTTTACAATGTTTCTTAACCGTCCGTTACTCGCGCCAACTTTTGTAACACGAGTACTCGCGCGTTGTACTTTGTACAACAGTGTGAGTTTTCCATTGCCATTTTGCAGCCGAGCTACCAATCGATATGAAACAAACGGGTATTCCTTAAACAAGCTAAACTTTTATCACAGCTAACCCCCAAAAAATGCGGATAATAGAGAAAATGTGAATGGAAACCGCGTAAACGGTGTCCGTACTACGTGGGATTTGACTTAATTGGTTACAACATGGAAAATCTCGAGATCCTGATCAGATAGAAAGTTACTGTCTTGGGCAAAGTTGTTTTAGAGATCATAACCTTTTCGCTGGTGGAGAGTAGTTCAGAATTTTCTCACTACGTAGCGCTAGAATACATGTGAAATTCTCACATGTTATATATCTCGAGATCAAGACCAGATAGAAAGTTACTGTCGTCAACAAAGTTGTTGATGAGATCAAAGCCTATTTCTTGGTGCACAATAGTTCAAAAAAATTTCAATCCGTGGCGCTATTATACACGTGAAATTCCGAGGGGGGTGACACATCTTAATCTCAATTCTAGATGCTCAACAAATCTCACATTAGCGAATCAATCTTCGAAAAATCTTGTTTCATTTCTCGGATCTACTTGGATCGTGCATCATCTTTTTGCAAGAAATGTTCAGAATCGTCATCAATCTTCTTTCTATCTACTCAGCGTACGCACAGCTAACCACAGCAAAACACAATTTTTCCTGCATCGTAGATAGAGTCGCCCCCTCGTGAAATTCTTACATAAAATATCTTGAGATTTTGACCAGATAGAAAATTACTGTCTTCGGCAAAGTTTTTCAGGCAGTCAAGATCTTTTCGTTGGTAGAGTAGTTCAGAAAATTCTCACGATGTGGCGCTAGTATATACGTACAATTTTTGCATATACAATAGCTTGATATCCTGACCAGATAAAAAGTTACTGTCTTGGGAAAACTTGGGTCAAGTATTTTTGGCTGGTGGATAGTAGTTCAGAATTTTTTCACTACATGGCGCTAGAACACACGTGAAATTCTCATATAAAATATCACGAGATCCTGACCAGATAAAAAATTACTGTCTTAGGCAAAGCTGTTCAGGAGATCATAGCCTTTTTGTGTTTTTTTTTTTTTTTTCGTTATTAAAGAGATTTTTAGCCATAGGCTAGTTCATCTCTTAGACCTTTTTGCTGGTGAACAGTAGTTCAGAATCTTCTCACTAGGTAGTGCTCGTATACATGTTAAGTTCTCGCATGTGATACATCAATAGATCCTGACCAGATAGAGAGCAAACATCTTTGGCAAAGTTGTTCAGGAAGTCAAGATCATTTCGTTGGTGGACAGTTGCTTAGAATTTTCTCACTACTTGTTGCTAGTATACACATGCAATTCCCGCATATACAATAGCTCGAGGTCCTGAGCAGATAGAAAGTTACTGTATTTGGCAAAGCTTTTAAGGAGATAAAGATCTTTTGGCTGATGAACAGTAGTTCAGAAATTTCTCAAAACTTGGCGGACAATTCTCGCACATTAAATATCATAAAATAAAATATAATTTACATCAGCCTAAGTGGGATAAGAAAAATGTATTCTGGACTTCTTTTACTGGTGAAGATTTCATGCATTCATTATCTTAAAATATCAATATCGCTGAAACTTCCACCAAATGAATGTTTAGAGTCTCCCTTTCATTTAAGGCTAATTTCAAAATGTCTTAAACATCCCTGTATTTACGTGTGCACGAACAACGAGACTAACTCAGAGAGAGAGGCACTTTTGCTCAGTTGAATGGAGAAATTTATAAAACCGTACACTCCCAATCATAAGTTTAAGAACACGCCCTAAAAACGTCCAATTTTCGTTCTTTTTATAAAATTTTAAAGATTTTGAATGGAAATACGAAGAGGAAAATTGCTCAGTATCATTTTCATATTTTGTATACCAAAGGTTAACCCAAAGTTACAATATTTTTCAAAATTTACTCTGAAGAATCATGATTGGTTTTCTCAGAATTGACTTGGAAAAAAAAATGAAACTAAAAGTAGTAGTAGAACCCTTATGCTATACCATTAATACCATTAAAATAACCTAAGGAGATCAAAAATTGGTCGTAAAATGAGAGAGCTTTGAACAAAACACATTTGCATGTTCACCATCCGGAAGAACTTTGCCGCATGTACAACTTTGACGATGACAGTTACTTCCTTAAGCTATAGCATATACAAAAATTTAATATGCACACTAGCGCTGCATACCGAAAATATTCTGAACTATTTACTGTTTACCAGCAAAAAAGCTTTGATTCCCTAAGCAACTTAAACGAAGACAGCAACTTTCTAGCTGATCAAGATCTCGAGCTATTGAATATGCGAGAAAGGCACGTATATACTGCATAGTGAGAAAATTCTGAACTATTGTTACCTAACAAAAAGATCTTGACTTCCTGAAAAACTTTGCCGAATACATTTACTTTCTATCTGGTCAGGATCTAGAGATATTTTATATGCAAGAGTTTAACATGTATAGTGAGAAAACTCAGAACATCTGTTCACCTGCGAAAAAACCTTGACCTCCTGAACAACTATGCCGAAGACAGTTCCTTTCTATCTGGTTGGGAACTCGAGATATTTTATATGAGAATTTTACGTGTATACTAGCGTCGCGTAGTGAGCAAATTCTGAACTATTGAGCACCAAGCAATAGGCTTTGACCTCATGAAAAACTCTGTGAAAGACAGTAACTTTCTATCTGGTCAGGATCTCGAGATATATCACATGCGAGAATTTCACATGGCCATGTGCTCCTGAACCACTTTGTCCGAGACAGTAACTTTCTATCTGGTCAGGATCTCGATATATTCCATGTTGTAGTCAATGAAGTCAAATCCCACGTAGTATGGCTACAGTTTACGCTTACGTTTCCATTTACATTTTCCCTATTATCCGCATTTTTTATGTGTTTACTGTAATCAAAGTTTAGCTTGTTTAGATCAAAACAAGTTTTTTGAGGAATACTCGTTGGTTTCAGATCGATTGGTAACTTAGCAACAAAATGGCAATGGAAAACTCATGTGTGTTGTACAAAGTACAACAGCGCGAGTAACGGAGGGTTAACAGTAGAGTTAGTACAGAGGGGTCCAAATACTGGCAGCTTACTCGAGGCTACGGACTACAATCTTTTAACAGGTAGGGAAGAAATGATCAAGGAAAATAATGGCTATTTTTCAGCAATTAACCATGAGAGATGGACTGCGGTGACGGGAAAGTGCTCTTGATCCCTCTCGAAATGACTGATGTTTGCTTTTAACAGCAACGAAACACCAAAAAGGGGCTTGGGAATGTAACATGTTTTTTTTTCCTTTGATTTTTTTTCCGTCGATCTTGTTTTCCGTGCTCAGGACCAATGCTACCGACGCCAGGGAAGCAGCTCCCACACCTGAACCCTACCTATCGACCCATAAACTCATTAACCGGGAACCAACGGCTTTACTTCCCTAAGCGTGATCAGAGATGTTATGCCTCATAATTGAGGGAATCAGGGATTGAACCCAGGTCTGCTGGAGTGAGAGGAAATCACGCTTACCACTACTCCACCGGCGCCCATGTAACATGTTTTATATTTTTAGAATTGTAAATCTCGAAATAACTGTGGAAAATGGATTATTCGGTCAAACGATCTTTGACAAAATGACCGGTGGTGAAATATTCTTGAGTGAAATTTCCCATTCGGCTAAATTGTTGGTGGCAAAATCACCCATTCCCATTTTTGATATCCATTAAACATGAGCTGTTCCTCCAGATAGTTTGGTGGAATAGGATAAATACTAATGAACAGTTCATGTTTTAAAGAAGGGAAAATTATGGTTTTTTCAATCATAAACTACTATGTCATTCGGGCAAGTGCTATAACATTCCGCTGGTCAGCTGTCAGCAAAAGGATCCAATTTGCCCACAACACCCCTTTTAATTTATTTCCAGTTAGGTAGATTTAGAGCATTATGATCTCACCGGATTTTCATCCAATATTCGTATCCAATGAGCGATTTTCTAAAAAAGGTTTATTGAAAAGACATTAATTATTAATATAGGGGAAATGGCTCTAATGTTGGCCTGTGGATCTAACATTGGGCCCATCGCTAAAAATCTGCTTTTTATCAATTTCAGCTAGATGAACGCGTCATTGGGACGGTACTAATGAATATTTTTGGTCGCTAAATGGAAAATTTAGTCGGTTGCTGAATTTATGTATGGGCCCAAATTAGGAGCATTTAGGCACACATTACATCCATTTCCCCTATCATTCAACATTACAGCTAAATCAATAATCTAGACAGACACAAAAATCTGAATAAGTCATCTGAAAACCAAATTTTAAAGAATAATCATTAAAATCATATTTTACAATCGAGAATTTGTTTGAAGGTATGAAAAAACAGTTTCAGACTTTATGCATCAACTTTTGGCTTTTCGACTTTTTCTCCTTTGGACCTTTTTAAATCGAACTTTTGACTTTCGACCGTTTGTCTTTTCGACCTTCTGTCTTTTGACCTTTTTCTTTGTCCCTAAACCGTTGCAAATCGGCCGTGTCTCCATCTAATCTTTGTATCAAGTCGACTTCCAATCTGTTTACTACACAGTGCGACCTGTTTACAGTCCCATCCATTCGTCACTGGGTTCACCCTTATCAGCACCCATTAACCAGTCAGACACAATCGAAAGCGACCATTTACTGTCTGCAGTGCCCGCCCGGTCGAACAAGTGCCGTAATCAGCGCAAGGCCCCAAATCATCATCATCATCACACCAGATCCTTCGATAGATAACTCGCCAAGTCATGGGGAGGCAGTTATTACGGCTTCTGCTGCCCCCGACGACGGACGACCGTGTTGAATTTGACGTATGAAGATTGTTTTCCTGCACTGCTGTTGTTGTTTGTCACTGCTTTCTGCCGTCGGTCCATCCGTCCATCCACCCATCCATAAAATAGAAATGATAACGATCAACACACAGAGGTCTGGAGAAATGGTACAACAACAGTGCGTTTAGCCCGGTTGGCTATCATGGGCCATCCTATAGGGTGGAACCGGTTCGAGCAGGAAAAAGTGGAACATTGGTGGATAGGTACCTACTTGGCACCTTCGCGGCTGTAGTTTGCGTCGGTTTTATGATCATCATCACCACCCCACCGACCGGCACCGGGCAGATAACGAGTGGGGAAGTAAGGAAGCGGACAAGCAGTCAGGCAGTAAAGATCGCATGGGGTGATTCTTTGCACTGTGTTCGATTGGGAGTTGCCATTTACGAGCGAAAGATTTTACGATTGATTGCAGTGAATATTTGATTTGACTAATCGAGTGATGCGGTAGAGTTGTAAAATTTGGATGCAAGACCTCGATTGACGTTGTTGCTGGGGTTGTTAACTTAAATCTACCGTTCAGAATCATAAGGGTCTAAAAGCGGCGATCGATTCTCTTCATCGATGTTATCACAGCAGTGCCATAAAAAGATGTATTGACTAGCAAAAGCAACAGCAAACGCACCAAAAAATCGTAATCTGGCCGAGAAAATTCATGAAAAGCATCGATCATCGTGGTTAGGCCCTTATGATTCTGAACGCTAGAAATATAATTAAATAGTTAAATCCCCAAATACCCATTTTCTAAAGATCAAATCCAATTGGAAAGACCTTTTCTTTTTTGCATGCAAAGGTCGAAACATTTATTCAGTCATGCATTCCCATAACAACAGTTCAATTCATGCACGCTTCAATTGATTCTCGCTAGGCAGAATAAAAGACAGATTAGATTCTGTTCACTCAATACCAACCATCCTTATTTGTCGAAGAAAAGGCCTATTCTTCCAGCCGTAAATGCACACACATGTCCCTTATTATTGTCATGTTGAATTCGAGAGCAATCCAAGGCAAAAACGAATTGACATTCATCGACACGGCTATAACGAGACAGGTTCCCTATAATAGGTAAGTCCCCGTTCTCTTTCTAGGTCAAACAATTGGGAAATCCTCCGCCTGTAGGACTCTATAGAGCAAACAATGATCCCAGAACCGTACCCTATGGCAAGCGCAAAAAGAAAGAAAGATCTAAATTTAATTCTCTTGTTTCGGATCGATTCAAGAGCAAAAGGGGACGCAAAAAAGGGAACGGAATATTTTAGAACATAAAAAATCACCAATCCATACGATCCGAGAGCAACTCGACAATGAAGTCGATGTGAGAAAATTTATTTCTTGGAATACAAGTCGACGGATTCAAGGCTTTTGTGCTTCGGCTCACTAGACCCTACCTGGGGTTGGCATGCACTCTTCAGCTATCGATGAACCGTTTAGGATGTATGTAACAGTAACGGTTCCTGTTGTGCGCGTTTATGCAGGCGTGTCAGGTTAATCATACATTATAGTAGTTTGATTTTGACTAAGTGACGATTATTGACATCCTGATTTTGTTATGTATCATTACGAAGAATGTAATTGAGCTTACAGTGACTAATTGGTTTTTTACTTTATATAGAAATAGAACTGCTTCACAATATTTTATATGATTGAAATTCAACATGTTATTACTTCTCTACAAATCAGCAGTGCTCAGGTCTGGATCATTGTATTGTTCCCAAAAAATAATGCGCATGAACTTATTAAGCGTTAGAGAAACTTCGCTTATAACATAACAAAGGAGCGTTCTGCCAAGTATAGGGTGTCCCATTAAGTATAAGCACACTTTCAACTCGCCGCCGTTTCTGCCCCGATGATGTTTATCGGCTGTTACTTATTGCTCAACAAGTTTGTGTGCACAAAGTGCATTTTTTACGAAATCATTAAAATCATATCCCCGGAAAAGCGCAAACAGATTGTACCCAAATGGTGCACTATTCGCAACCTATCATTAAGGAAGTTGGCAAAAATGGAGCAAGTAAGTATCGGACCAGTCCAAACCACCATCCGGAAGTTCGGTGAAGAAGTTACCTTGGAGGACACATTGAAATTTGGCCGCAAAGGCTGACTAAAAGTTAATTGGTACGCCCCTTGCGCGCCGCTAGCACGCCTCTAGTGTTGGGAATCGAAATCTTTGACAGTTATTTGTTGACACTTCTATAGAGAACAATTGGTGCAAGTTTGATCAAAGTAGTTGATCGTGTTCAGAAGTAACGTCAAATGGAACTCGTAGAAGAAAAAAATAGTGTGCACAAGTACAATATTGGATACTTGTCGTACAAAGCCAGTCAGTTCCGTGGCCAAAAAGGGTGCAAGGCTCTTGTACGACCGTGTTTTGACGAAACACAAGGTCTGCACTTTGATCGATGACGAAACATACGTCAAACTCGATTTTAAGCAGCTTCCCGGTCAAAAGTTTTACATGGTGACTGGACGTAGGGATGTGTCGGGAAGATTCAAGTTCGTGTTTGCCGACAAGTTCGCGAAGAAGGCCAAGGTTTGGCAAGCACTTTGCAGTGGTGGCTTGAAAACGGAACCATTCGTCACATCCTCGACGATGACATCCCAAGTTTCGAAGAATGCTTGAAAAAGCGTGTATTGCCGTTTATCCAGCATGGGAGCAAAGTCATCTTTTGGCCCGATTTGACCAGCTTCCACAACTCCAAGGTTGTTCTTGAGTGGTATGCTGCCAACAAAATCGGCAAGCTAATGAATCCTCCGTATTTTCCGGAATTTCGACCAATCGAAAAATACTGGGCAATTTCAAAGCAGCGACTTCGACGAAGTGGCGGGGCAGTCAAGGACATTCAGCAAATGCGAGCAAATTGGAAGAAATGTGCTGATCCTATGTCCGTTTCCACTGTACGTTCGCTGATGGGCTCCATCAAGAAGAAGGTTCGAGATTTCGTTCGAACTGGATAAATCTAACCATCTAACGCTGTAACTTTGAAGTTTTATTAAAAGTAGTGTAAAGCAACCATTAATGGATGTCTTAAACTTATTGAATCACGAATTACCTTTAAACCGAGACCGGTGGACCTAAATGTGGAGCAGAAGATCACCAAGCTTTCGTCGATAAGAAAGGTGCCACTGTTCGAGATTTTGCCAAAAAAATGAGAACATTGAAGAGTAACGTCCAACGTGCCAAGGCAAGAAACGGGCTGAAAACGTTCAAGAAGCAGAAGAAGCCGAAACAGAGTCAGAAACAAGCCACATTCGCTGTGTGGAACATTGACATGTGTTATCATGGACGATGAAACATACGACAAATTTGACTACAAGACGCTTCCGGGAGACCAATACTTACAGTCCTTGATGGTCAGGAAGTTTACGATGCCGATAAGTCAATTTTTACCGAAATATTTGGTAAGAAGGCCATTACTTGGCAAGCGATTTGTGAATGTGGCAAGTTGTCGAAGCTTTTTGTGACGAAGGAGACAATGAACACTGAAATTTACGTTTGGGAGTGTTTGAATTGGCGTCTGTGGCCCATAATCCGTCAACATGATGACCCAGTACTACTTTGGTCCAAATTGGTGTTAAAACTACTCGAAAGACACGGTAGCTTGGTACACAGAAAACAATTTGCAATACGTTCCAAAAGAGATGCATCTTCCTAATTGTCCAGAGGCCGGTCAATCGAGACTTGTCGGGCCCCTTCCAAGGAACATCTATGGAATCACTTTATGGCAGCGGATTCAATCGAAGAATTGGAAAAAGACTAGAAAAAAGTGGCCAAAATTATCGCCAATTAATCTGTGTTGAAGCTCATAAGCAGCGTCAGATCAAAAGTTCATCCAATTGAAGAGAATGCTTTAGAAAACATATATTAGAACTACGAATTTGAGTTCATTAGCATAACGTTGTTTTATTCCAATAATAAACTTTTTGGGACACCCTATAATATTAAGATACGTGATTTGCAAACGAACATGAGTATAGTGAAGACATTTTCTATCTTTAAGTGGTAGCATGAAACTACATCTTCTAAGCATTGCAAGAAACTTGGTTACTTTCACATGAATATTTTTGCAACGTATTCCATTTTATATTCTCTTAAATTGTTAGGCCTAAATATGCCTAATTTTGGTTTACGTAGAGCTACCGAGATTTCACTACTTTCTAAAAATTCTTCAGTAACCAACACATTAAAAACAATCAATCAATGCCCAAACAAACAGGCACCTCCTCCAGTTCGTGTGGATCTTGAATATCAGACTTCCACATAATCATTAGGATGGCATAAATATAATTCATCTTGTGGCAATTGAACATCCCTAATAATGACCTCATTTCCAGTGCTGCTTGCTCAACAATTCGTATCCGTTTCTGGATATTCCATTAGCAAGCCCCACACACATATTGATGCGAAGGGGAATTTTTGAAAATAATATTTAAGATGTAAGTACAGAAATATTGTCAATATAGATATATTGACGAAAATATTGAATGTATTGACAATAAGATTATTGTCGATAAAAGCAATCGTGTAGGGTCCACAAAACAAAGGATTTGAGATTCACTAGATAATTGCCATCATCACTCATTTTAACGAATAGGAAGTTAATTCTACATTTATTTGTTCGTAAATCCATTTGATGTCGTCGTATTGCGCAGAAATAAAGTCATTCGAGGATTTCACTTCTACCACCAATACTTTCATGTTGTTTTGAGTTTTTTTTTTCTCTAAACGCATGACCATCATATCATCCCCCTTCTTTTAATTTACTATATTATTTTAACATTTCTCATCTACCTTATTCCAAGACACTTGTAAGGCTTAAATCGACGCAAGCAACTCGCAAGCCTCAAAATTATCCACATTGGTAGCATTGGAAAACAAGATCGACGGAAAACAAACCAAAACAAAATCCTGGAAGTTTAAAATGGTGGCTTTCGATTTCAAAAAATAGTGGGAAATACTGCTAAATACCCATTAATATAGGTATTTTCAGAATCGAAATGACGTCTTGAGGTCCGAAATCAATGTCCGCCACTATTTTGAAATCCAAGATGGTGGCTTCCAATATCAGAAAAAGAGGGAAATACTGTCAAATACCCATTAATACCGGTATTTTGGAATCGATAATCGCCATTTTAATATCCAAGATGGCGGCTTCCAGGTTAAGAAAAGTAGGAAATACTGACATATACCCATTAATACAGGTATTTTTGAAATCGGAATGACGGCTAGAGAATTGCAATCGATTTTCGACGCCATTTTGAAATACCTTGCAATATGAGTATTTCAGAACGGAGATGGCACGTAGATGCCGAAAATCGATGTCCACGATTCGCGAGATCGCGACTTCTGATTTCATAAAAAGACGGAAATACTGTCAAATACCCATCAATATGGGTCTTTCAAAATCCCAGTGGGCCAGAAACCGATGGACAACACAATTTTAAAATCTAAGATGGTTCTCAAAAATAAGAAACCATAATCCATCAATGTGAGTATTTTTGTAATTAGAGTGACATCTAGAGGCCGCAAATCGATGTCCAACGCCATATTGACATTCAAGATGGCTGCTTCTGGTTTTAGAAGAGCATGAGCATGGTTGACCGCCCACGGTTGCTACTCTGTTTTTGCCAGATCAGCTGTAATTGCACAGAGAACCAATAGACGATGCTTGGAACTATCAATCATCCTCAATGTGTAAAAACTACAAGGGACAGCCAAATGGGGTTGTACGCAATGATGACGTAGGACTACGTGGTATGATATAATAAATATTTGTGTTAACTGCAGCAGGAGCTTGTGTTGTGTGTAGGAATAGGAATTTTAGCGGGGTTCTCTCTGTTTATACTCTTTAGTATGACTATGATTGCCCTGAAAACAACCTTTTGATACGAATTTTAGTTGGGACATGTTCAGAAAATTAACTCTTTTGGAAAATGTTGGTGGCCCTGAAAAGGGCCGATGGTAGTACAGGCTTAAAGCCTTTGGAAGATGATGATGATGTGTAGGCAGCTGCGTATTCAGTGACGGCATCACGGATCACATTTTCTCGACACACCTTCAGTACACCTCGGGTTTCCTCGTACATCAGACCGGAGATGAGCTCGACACCACCACGTCGAGCCAGACGACGAATGGCAGGCCCTGGATGTTATCACACGATGACACCGACGCCGATGTTTACCGTTGAACGGGTGAATCACAACTAATGCGAAGACGACATTTAAATGATCTTTATTTCTAGTAGGGGAAAAGGTGACTTCGGCAATACCTTAACCTATTATCGGGGGGTGGGGGAGTAAACAAAGTTTTAGGGCACTCAAATTTGACCAATAGTTGCTGTGAAACACAATGTATCCACATGCCAAAATTGAGCTCTCAAGGACGTTGTTTACCCCCCTCACGATAATAGGTTAAGGTATTGCCGAAGCCAACTTTTCCCCTATTTGTTTGGTTTACATGTATGGATTATCAAGTGACACAGATGCGTCTTTTCAACTTTAGTACATTTTAGATTTTAATTATTATTTACAGTTTCTAGTCCTATCAGGCCTGTTTTTAGAGTATGACCACCTTGGTGGGATTGGTTTGTTTTGAATTTGAAAAAGGAGACTACTTGTAACTACTATTTACAACTACAATTAACCTGTAACTACTTTATACACCTAACCTAATATATACAAATTGCTTATCAAAGCATGCGAAGGCGCAGTTAGTTACCTGTTATATAGAAAACTAGCTCTGCCGGTACGATATTTTCTCGCTTCCTATTGGCTATACACAGTAACCAATGAGAAGTGAGAAAATATGGTACCGGCAGAGCTAGTTGTCTATATAACAGGTAACTAACTGCGCGTTTGCAAAAATCTTAGTTGACATCTTAGTTGGCAAAAATCATCCCGATCCGCAAACCTGGGAAAGACCCTTCACTACCGTCAAGCTACAGACCGATTAGCCTGCTCTCAGCGCTGAGCAAGCTGTTCGAAAAATTGATCCTCAGCCGACTAAACAAGTTTGTGGAGGAACATGACATTCTTCTTCCGGAACAGTTCGGGTTCCGCAAGGGGCATTCCACCAATCATCAGCTAGTGCGGGTGATGAATAACATCCGAAGTAACAAAGCTGTATCCAAGTCCACAGCCATGGCCTTGTTAGACGTCGAAAAGGCGTTTGACAATGTCTGGCACGACGGACTTATATACAAGCTTTGTAACTCTAACTTTCCACCATACCTTGTGAAAATCACCCGTAACTATCTCCAGCAAAGGTCGTTCAGGGTGTCGTTGAATAGTTCCCTTTCGGGACAATTTCCGATCCCAGCAGGTGTTCCGCAAGGGAGTCTGCTGGGACCACTGCTTTACAGCATCTACACGTCGGACATCCCTCCTCTAGGAGACGGTTGCGTGTTCTTTCTGTTTGCAGATGACACCGCGATAGCCGTCAAGGGTAGGATGCCTCGTGAAATTACGAACAAGCTCCAACGATGCCTTGACACCTTTACTGATTATGCCACCACGTGGAAAATCAAAATCAACGCCTCGAAAACCCAAGCGATCATGTTCCTTGACAGACAAACGCCAAAACTTAAACCGTCTCCCTCATGTACTGTAATCATGGGTGGTACAAGGGTCGAGTGGTCCGCTGATGTTACTTATCTCGGGATGTTGTTCGATGAGAAGCTCCTGTTCCGCTCGCACATAGAGAAAACCCTAGTTAAGTGCTCCGCCTTGGTTAGGTGTTTGTATCCGCTCATTTGCCGCAGATCCCGCCTCTCAAGGCAAAACAAACTGGCTGTTTACAAACAGATCATAGCCCCCGCGATCTTCTATGCCGCCCCGGTGTGGGAATCGTGCGCTCAGACCCACAGGAACAAAATCCAGGTTGCACAGAATAGAGTGTTGAGGATGATCCTAGATCGTCCATTCGACACAAGAATAGCAGACCTCCATCAAGAGGCAGAAATTCCCAAAGTAGATTCCAAAATTGATGATATGACAACTAAATTTATTCAAAAATGCAATCTTTCTGAACATGCTTTAATAAGCAATTTGTACATAGTAGGTTAAGTGTATATAGTAGAGTAGGTTAGTTTTAAGCTGTCAATAGTAGTATTAAGTAGTTTCTCTTCAAATTCTAAAAACAAAACAAACCAATCCCACCAAGGTGGTCGACCGTGTACTAAGTCTAGGACTAATTCTGTAAAACAAATTTTGAATTTTGCCCATACCTAAAGATGAAGAAATCATTAAATCACTTAGTAAAAATGTATATGGTAATCGTCCAAGTTAAACTAAAATAAAGATCATTTAAACTAAACGCGTTTGCATTAGTTGCGATGCACCCGTTCAACGGCAAACAACGAGGAAACCCGAGGCAAATGTATGAGGAAACCCGAGGTGTGCTGAAGGTGTGCCGAGAAAATGTGATCCGTGATGCCGTCACTGAACACGCCAAAAGTAGACAGTCCTGACCATGGATGTCATCTATGCATCATTATCACCAACAACCAAGTAACAAAACTGCCTTTTTCAGGGCCACCAAGTTCATTTAAGAAAAGAGTTAGAGTTGAATTTTTAAAGAACTATAAAAATAGTTTTCACCATTATGTCAAGACTATTATTTTCCATTGATAGCGCTGTTCCATTGATAGTAAGTTAGAAATTTGGAAAAGTGGATGGAACGCTTTGGATGCATATTATGTTCAACATAAGTCAATATAAATCATTTATTATCGTTCAGTTTTTTTCCTAGAAACTTTTGATAAATAGTATTTTCTTGCAGGCTTTCTTGTTAAAGGGGAGGGAATTTTATGTATTTTTTATGCAGAATATGCAAAATGGGAGGGACTTCAAATGTTATGCATTTTGTGTGGTCGTTGAGGGCGTGTGGTTCTGAATATGGCGATGAGTGTGCAAAATATTACGCAATTCCATCCTCCCTATTCGCACGCACCCGAGGTTCGGAGGCGTATGCCACTTTGATTTGTTTCATCTACTTACTACTCTCTGAGGACTGTGCTGGGGAAGCAGGTAGTGGTGGATTTGTTAGTTAATTCAAATGGCATGTAGGTAATTGGTGGATTAGTTAGTTAATTCGACGCTTTTGAACAATGCTGGACATTTACCAGTTTTTCAATAGTTTCTTGTTGAAAACAACTTTCTAAAGCATTGTTATCGATGCGTAGCCATATTTCTGATCGATTGGTGATAAAATTATTGACATTGGACCAGGGGCAGCTGAGTTATTAACGTTCAAAATCTTTCTTAATTTGTTACATATTCCATTTTCGGTTTTCACAAAGTGTACCCCCATATAGAAATTAAAGACGTAGTCCTACGTCAAAACTGGTGATCTCAAACTATGCAATACCAGTGCCGACCGCGACCGAACACAGGTCAAGAAAAGAATGGGTAGGAATGTGTTGACGTGACACTCGCTTTGATGGAAGCCGAGAACACCTCTGCTCTTCCACTAAGATTCACTGGGATATTGGGTAAAAGGGTTAGGATTGCAACAGGGCTCGTTTTGGTGATCCATAAGCTGAATTGATGTCCTAACGATCATATAACACGAAGGAGATTGGGATTAAACCCATGATCTTCTGCTCAGTAAGCAAAAGAGTTTGTCACTAGCTGTGTTGTCAAAATCAGAAATTTGATATTTTTCCGCTCGCATGCGCTCGCAATATCACGCGTGATATTGGAACAAAATATCATGCTTGATGTTGATTTTACAAGCTCCTTTGATATTACGAGACTATTCACAACGTGCAAAATCAAGCTGAGAGTTGCCTCGTCACAAAAATGATTCCATTGCACATCGTTTTCTTAGAAAGAGAAAGCATAGTTTGCTATCTCTTTTTAATATTCACCGATGGTAGACGCGAAGGGACTGCTGCAAGCCGTTATGGAAGTTTCGGTTGCATTCGGGTGTACAGCAAAAATCATTAAAGTCAATCTCACCACAGTTTGGTGAGATTTGCAGTTGGTGAATTTTGTTAGCTTGATATTCCGAGCTGCGATATCACAGCTTGCAAAATCAACCGCAGTAGTTTGCTTGTTGATTTTTGTCTACGAAAATCAAGCGTGATCTTGGGCGTTGGTGAGATTTGATTTTTTGATATTTTCCGAACACTGGCCACTAGACAAACCAGCTCCTTTTTAATCGTAGAGTTGCTGTTATTACCACATTAGCAAATAACGTGATTGACGAATCTTGAATGTGGATCGGTCTGAGATAAGACTCATGATGTTCTGCTCAGTAAGCAAAAACGATCGCTCTAAAAGCCACCGTGCCCCTCATATCATATCATATCTTTACTCGAGTTGTTGTAACCATTTAGATCCGACACCGACGACGACAAGTTTCGCGAAATACACGATAACCGTACGATATGACCATTTTTTTTTATTATTATGAAAGGACCTCGTTTTTCTGCTCAATAAGCAAGTCACTGCAACCGACAATCTTTTAACTCCGAAAACTAGAAGCTACGAAAAAGCACTTAGGCCTTCATTGAGCTTCACTTTTACGCTACGTTCAATGCTACGATTTGCTCTATACGCAGGCTATCGTGCCTCGTACATCATAACAAGCTATGACCGACGGAAAGATTGTTAAGTCCCTGATTAAATAAGATATTCGAATGAAATTACGTTCTCGGGAGCAGTCAGTTATGTAAAAAACAGTTTGATATTTGTGTAATTTTCAAAAGTGACCTATTCAAAATTGATTAAATTTTTATTTGATCTGATTTGTTGAAAAATTTCCAATCGATTGGCTTATTTATAATTTAATCCATCCGCTATTGACAGCGCTATGAGTGGTCAAAACCTGACCACTTTTCGTAACGCGGTCGATTTTGGTTTTTTGAAATTGCACCCCCAGTATGTTGCCGAAGAACGTAATCCTACGTCAAAAAAAAAAAACTTTTAAAATCAACTTATGGTCAAAATTAAGAATGTTTTGTTCTAATAATTGTTTGGTACACTTTTTCACAGAAAGTAAAAATAATAGTTTTACAGTACCCACTCTATTCTGGCAACAAAACCACAAAACCGATCATTTTTAGCATAGAGATGACACTTTTTTTATGATTTTTCTGAAAATTACTACAATGTTTCTACCGTGTATATTTTTTCAGGAATGGAATTCTGGATCAACAATAGAAAAGGACCCATCAGCATTTGTAAACAAACCGTTTCAAAGCCCATTCCTCACAAATCGAAGGCCGCCTACACAAACCAACACGATCATCGTGTAGGTAGAAATTTATCCTATATTTGTGAGTGAAGGGCTTTGGAACGGTTTGTTTACAAATACTGATGGGCCTTTTTCTATTGTTGATCCAGATTTTTTTTTCTAATAACTTCGTCTCAGGCGTCATTTCGATTGGAATAGTTATTTATGCAACAAGATTCAAAAATAAGATATTCTCAGCATGAGTTGTTTTTACGAGTAGTATTTTATTGCCGAGATGTTTAATAACGACGAGTGCCCTCCCCTTGGCTAGTTTTTAACCTGGACGTTGGTGGGCGGGCGTAATCTTATGCTTCATAGTCGAGCGTTGGAGACGGTTGGTTTAGGTTCGGCATCGTTGGCTCATGCCGTGGCAGAATAGTGTCATGAGCATGCGATGAGGATTACTGAGCTTCCCCTCTCTGATGAACCATTGCACTAGAGAACCAAAGTTCTAGCCTGAAGTGATAGTATCACACTTGTTACTCCTTTGTTTGAGAGCCGCGTTGTAATACGCTTATGTATAGGCACTGACGTTGGGTGCGATACTGGTGGCTTTTTCCGCAAATCACTGTTCGTTTGTTTATTTTTACACAGATAGATTTATTTGGGTTTACACGGGAATTATACTATTGAAACATTTCAGAAAACGCCCAACAGTGCTCCTTCTATTTGTGTGATAAGCTTTCATTGTTGTTTTCATTGAAGTAGGTCTTACTCAGGGAACAATGTTAAACACCATTTTTGTACATGGTATTGTAACTAATCTTATACGTGCTTCATTTTGATTTGGGATAAATGTTTGAACTATGGCCCGGGATTTCCACTGTGGCGTTCTTCTGTTGTGACATATCCATACGTAATTTTGTGGGACGACATAGTGGAATGTGAGCGTAGTTGGAGCATATACCCTATATAATTTAAAAAACAGTTATCAAACTATCTTCAAAGTGAAGTATTTTTGTTACTTGAAAGTGTCACCTGGGACGAACTAATATATAATTAATATAAGTCAAAGGCAAAAAACAACTTGAAACACGTTAAATTTTAGATTACATACACAAGTGCAGGTACTTAATAAAGGATGGGTTATAAATGATAAAGTAGATTAGAGATTTAAATTATTTATTAAATTAGGCTAATGAGAAATATAATCATGAAACGAACTTAAAAAAATTTAGACAGCCTAATAACATTAAGTAGATAAACAAAAAAAAAAATAGGATGCGAAGGGTCCGCTTAGGGAGGCAACTAGCCTTTTAGGCAACTGGCAACTAGCCTTTTCATATATTGTCTATTTATTTCAATTCAAAATAAAATATCAATTTGGTATATACACTACTGATCATAAGTTTAAGGAAACCCAAAAAAAAACCATGCAAATATGTTTTCTTCCTAGATCTCTCATTTTACGTTCAATTTTCGATCTCCAAAAATTATTTGAATTGTATGAAAGGTATAGCATATATGTTCTACTACTACTTTTATTTCAAAATTTGGCCAACTCAATTCTGAGAAAATCAGCCACGATTCTTCAGAGTAAATTTTGAAAAATATTGTAGCTTTGGGTGAACTTTTAGCACACAAAATTTGAAAATTATATTGAACAATTTACCTACGAGGAAAGTTCCATTCAATACCTTTCAAATGATCTAAAGAGAACGAAAATTGGACGTAACACGACAGAGATATGAACATAACAAATTTGTCATGTTTTTTGGGGGTGTCCTTAAACTTATGATCGGGAGTGTATGTGAAAGGATGAATGGGTGGGAGATGGATTTTCGGTTTATTTACATTTTGCAGCACAAATCTAGTACTATGTGTCATTTCCTCAAAACCCCCCAATCACCGACCTCTCCAATCCCTTCTCATGGCGTTCAAGTGGTCCGCATAGACTATTCAGCCAGTACCCTTCCTTTATCCTCGGCTTTGGATTGACTTGCGCTCCCATTGCCCCACCAAACGCTGCAAAATGAAAAATGAAAATGAAAATGAGTTGGATAACAACGACGAGTATTGAAAAAATCGAACTTTGCAAATAGTTGCACATAAAGTACTTTTCGACTCTGTTATTTTAGTTATGAAAAGTAGGCCATAATGCAGTGTCAAAAAGCAGTGTCAAAAAGCAGTGTCAAAAAGTATTGAGTGCTAAAAATGATTTTTTCGAGTTATGATTTGATGAAAAATATCGACTACAGAAGTCCATAATTGATACCAAAAAACCGTTTTAACAAAAAGTTTGAAAAAAATTTCATTTGCTCGTTTATTTCCAAATAAATGCGAAAATTAAGTATTTTCGTCTCCTTGGAATCCCATGTTCCGGGATAGAATATGAAGAAAATAAAAAAGCATAGACTACTACTGAAAAACAATACAAAATCACGGAAAGACATGATGTGTTAAATTATTCCAAAATAAATAATTGCTAAATTTCTTGCAACCGCTAAAACTGACTCCGCACGTTAAAAACCATTACTGTAACTTCTTCTCTAACACGAAACAAAGGACCAAAGAACGAGGCTAGGGCACAGAAAAAGGTTTTAATTTTCACTCTCAATAAAATAAGAAAAAAATTGTTCACACCTGTGCCACAAAGTTTTCGGTGGGTAAGCTCCGGCAACGAAGGTCGAAGTGAAAGAGAAGAAGGATTCTCACACAATCAGATGGAAAACAAATCTTGATTTATGTTTGTGGGTAGCTCGGTGAGGCCGTTCGATTTTCGGTGCAGGTAGAAAACGCTATTCCTTGCCAAGTGCATAAATTGCGTTCGGATCTACTGTGAAGGGGGGTGCTTCGGTTGAAGAAAAATAAAAGTTCGTGTTTTCGACTTGCTTTATTGCCAATTCAGAGAAATATTGGGATTTGGAATCAGATTATTAGATGGCAGTTGCGTTGAAGTTTTTTCCCTGATATGGCAACATTAAGTAAACGAATAAGATGTTCAACATAAACTATTTGAGATTCTCACATTGTTCGACCCCTCGGAACATTCTGATTCGAGCAACACAGAAGCAAAAACGCATCGATCACTCCCAAAAAAAAAAAAAAAAACAGAGTTGGGTTTCCTTTCATACCTGTTTCAATCTTGATCTATTTGTCAATTTACTCTTTTTCTTCAACTAGGATCAATAACATACTGGAATAGGGAACTAAATCACAAGATTACGGTCTTAAAAATACAACACAGCAGTTTAACCATCTCTCATCAATGTACAATTATCTCTCTAACGCTCTTGTGTCACCACTCTGTACTACTAATAGTAATATAATTGCCTTATTGTCGTAGACACGTGAAATAAACATTCGGTCCGAGTCTGTGAATCGCACGATGACGGTTATCAATTTGGTTGAGTGTTTTTGAGGAGGAAAAAAAGCAGCTGATAAGCTCGCAAATGGGTTTGCTGTTTGCTGGGTGGCACTGTTTGTGTTTGCTTTCTGCCTGTGATAGATGGGCTGTGTGTCTAGCAAAATATTATTTTATTTGCTGGCGTGTATGAAGCATGCTAAGGCCAATATTAAATAATCAGCTTTATGTGAAGAGTTTGTGTCACGCTTGTGTAGGAAAACCCTTAAAATAAGGAGATAAGAATATTTTTCGATCAGTACACCGCTTGCTGAGAAGGAGAGGTAATTTTCAAGAAATTAATTTAATTTCCCGTCAACTAGAACGGAGCCGGCACTAGATATGCTGTTAAATATTATCCAGATCATCTCACATAGAACGTCCATTAAACGACCTCTTTGTTGAGATACGCTATATCTGTGATGCTCATTACCTCATCTCCCATTATCCATTAGTAGAATCTATCAATAAAATTATCTGACTGGACTTGACATCCAGTTTGGATATGCGGTACATGTCTTCGAAACAACGGGCTTATCTGTAATAACGAAGCAACGTCCGTCCCACATCCCGAAAAACCTAATTTACTGAGTTACGTCAGGAATGCATCAACGAAAAACTTTTGCCCCTTATAAATATATCCTTCAATCGAAACGACTGATTACGATTTAATCCCTGCCATAAGTTCTTCCAGCATTGAAAGCCAAGACAGTTCTCCTTCTCCTTGGTTCTCGACAGAAATCAAATCCACCTTCCCCCCACCCTCCCCCCTTCCCCGGCTGATCCCATTTTCCTGGAGAGATTGTTTGTCGCTTTGTTGCTCCACTCATCAGAAAGACAATTTATCAGTTTAATCAGTAGCTAAAAGACTGCCACAAGCACTCCACCACCACCCCCATCATCAGGGTGGTATTGATTACCGACGCAAACCTCCCACGGTTTATGTTTTTCGTTTCTTTTTCTTTTTCTTTTTGTTGAAAAATGGGCCCGCCTTCAATCTCTACTTTTATCCACCATCGGTCACAAAGCATCAGAGGGGGAGGGGGAAATCGGGAGGCGAAAAAAGTTTCCCAATTTCGGAAGCGACCTGCTCTGCAAAATGATTGATTTCTTAATTAAATTTCGCACCAAACACGAAAAGGGAAAATCACGCAAGTCGAGGGCACAACTTTACGCCGGCCGGGTGGAATAGCGGTTCTTGAGGAAGGAGGAAATTATTCACTGTGCAACAGTATCGTTCGAGCAGAAGGAAACAAAAAATGAAATACCGGGACGTTCGCCGTAAGAGAAAGAGAAGCAATAAAATTAAGGACATAAAATTGATTGGAGTCATTTCCTCTCGCTTTCGTGAAAGGACTGCGACTGGGATTATCTTCTTTTTTTTTGTTTTTCCGGGCAGGGCTAGATGGAAAAATTCCCGAAACAGGGGGCCTTCTTTCGATGATGATCGCGCGTACAAAACCTTCCGATGAAATCGTTGTAGAAGTTATTTCTGATTGCTGTTTTTCTTTGAGCATGAGATGAACCTTTTTCACCGGGTTGAGAGTTGGTCTAAACAATTTCGACAATTACTTCCGCGGAATTCTGGACTAACATGTTTATTTTGGGACATTTTTCTGTTCATTAAATTACCCGGGATCTTTCATGGAAAGATACGGCTTTGTAACAGGGCGGGTCA
The DNA here is from genome assembly GCF_037179485.1 of Ochlerotatus camptorhynchus. Lineage (NCBI taxonomy): Eukaryota > Metazoa > Arthropoda > Insecta > Diptera > Culicidae > Ochlerotatus > Ochlerotatus camptorhynchus. Next base: position 827,695 of record NW_027040618.1, read on the forward strand.
GGTTAAATTTGCAAATGGTCGCATCCTGGTCTCGTATTAAATTTTTAATCAAATGTAGTACCATTTGGAGCATTTGGTTGATGAGCGCAAAGAAGAAGAAAGTTTAAATTAGTGGGGAATAAGGATCGAATGTTTTTTCGCACGAAAAAATCCGGACACATTAAAACGCTGCCAATAAGGCATTTTTAGTAAGTTTTTACAAAATTTACCTAAATCAAACTAAGAGTGTATAGAATCAGAGTCAAGACTGTGTTTGAAATAAATGAAACTGACAAAAATGATCGCCAAAAATTCATTATCAGTCGGATATTTTTGAAACTCTCAATGAAATACCTCCTAGGCTAAATGCCCGCACCTTGGACTTAACGCTACCCATCAAACCCAGTGCAACACTTGTGCCATCTTTCTTACACACTTTCATCTACTCAAATCCTTGTCGTTTTTGAAGACTTTCACTGTATTCCGGAGCTTACCCTTCACAATCGCTTCTATTGGGCGAAGTTCTGGCAAGTTTGGCCGATTTGCCTCCTTCGGCACAAAAACAACATCGTTGGCTTCGTACTACTCCATCACTGGTTTCGCGTTATGGTACGATGCCAGATCCGGCCAAAACAGAATGTCACCTTCGTGGGACCGGAAGAACGACAACAGGTGCTTCTGAAGGCATTCTTCTTTATATATTTGGCCGTTGATGGCGCCAGTTATTATGTACGGCTTGCTGAATTTGCCAGATCCACAGATCGCCTGTTACAATAAGTACTTCTTGGCAAATTTATCGACCTTCTTCTTTCGGAACTTCTCCGGAACATCCTTATGGAATTTGCCAACGAAAAATTCCAGGCCGGGGATTTGCTTGGCATTCGCTTTAATGTACGTCTCGTCGTCGACGTGTCCGCAGTTAGCCGCTCCTTAGCGGGCAAAATGCTATGGGGCATCAACCCAGATCTGCACGGCAGCGACCACTATCCGGTACAGATCCGGTTATCCGCCGCAATGGCACCGGAGAACACCAGAAGACCACGGTGGCGGTATAGAGAAGCCGACTGGGAGGGCTATCAGCTCTCTTACCGAACTCTCGCGCAGACTGAAGAACCTACGGACATCCCAAGTATCACGAGAGTCATCCACAAAGCAGCCAGCACCAACATCCCAAGAACAGGCAGTATTCCCGGGCGGAGGGCACTCCGATGGTGGAATGAAGACACGAAAAGTGCTGTAAAAGCCAGGCGGAAGGCACTCCGTAAACTCAAGCGAACCTCTACGAACGACCCTGCGAGAGAGGAAATCCTCGCAAACTACCGCCAGCAGCACAACAAATGCCGACAGGAAATCCGGACGGCGAAGCAAAATAGCTGGTCGGATTTTCTGGAAAGCATCAACGCCGAACAATCGTCAGCAGAACTGTGGAGCCGCATCAATGCCCTCAGCGGCAAGCGGCGATCATCGCCGCTACAAGTGCAAGCCGACACCGTTACCATCACCGAACCAAACGCCGTAGCAGATGAACTGGGAAAATACTTCGCCAAACTATCAGGAATCGCGGAGTACAGCGAAAGTTTCCAACGACGAGTCGGTCCTTCGCTGTCCTCGGTGCCCACTTTCGGAATTCCCACAGACAACGACGACCTACCGATCAACCAACCATTCTCCTGGGAAGAATTCTCGTTCGCTCTTAGCCGGAGCAACGGAAACTCGGCCGGACCGGATGAAATCGGATACCCACTGCTGAAGCATCTACCGCTCGAAGGGAAAACACAATTGCTCGAACTCTACAACCAGCTATGGACCAACGAAGAATACCCGGACGAATGGAGGGAAAGTCTCGTGATCCCGATCCCCAAAACAAATATAGGGACCAAGGACGTCACAGGATTTCGCCCCATCGCGCTGACCTGCTGCATGGCCAAAGTCTTGGAGCGGATGGTCAACAGAAGGCTCAAGCAATACCTGGAGTCTAAGGGACTGCTTGACCATCGACAGCATGCCTTCAGGCAAGGGTACGGTACCTCCACCTACTTCGCCACTCTTGGAGAAGTCCTGAAGGAGGCACAGGACCAAGGCCATCATACGGAGATCGTCTCGCTGGACATCTCCAAAGCATTCAACAGAACGTGGACACCAGCAGTAATGAAGAAGTTAGCCGAATGGGGACTAAAAGGACGCATCCTACACTTCGTCCGAAACTTTCTGACCGACCGATCTTTTCGGGTGTCGGTCGGAAACGTCCAATCCAGAAGGTTCAGCGAAGAAACCGGAGTACCACAGGGTTCGGTCATCGCGGTCACCCTCTTCCTGGTGGCCATGAACGGGGTCTTCGACAAGCTACCCAGGAACATATATATTTTCGTCTACGCGGATGACGTCCTCATTGTAACGGTGGGCCCCACCCGGCAGAGGACGAAATTAAGGGCGCAAGCGGCAGTCTCCTCGGTGGTCAGATGGGCTGACTCCGTTGGGTTCCAGCTTTCCGCCGGCAAGAGCGTGCGCTGCCATATATGCACCACCCGGCATCGGAACAACGGACAGCCCATCATGATCAAACAGCAAGCGATACCGACCAAAAACACAATAAGGGTCCTGGGAGTGCTCCTCGATCGGAACCTATCCCTCGAGCCGCACTTCCAACAGGTGAAGAAGGACTGTCGTAGTCGATCCAACCTGATGAAGACCATCTCCCGCCCCCACCGATCCAACAACCGTGAAATCCGCTTCCGGGTAGCCCGAGCCATCATCGACAGTCGCCTATTGTACGGCGTAGAACTAACGTGCCTTGCCGCCGAGAAAGCCGTCCAAATCTTGGAACCGGTCTACAACGGATACGTAAGAACAGTCTCCGGTCTCCTGCCCTCCACCCCGGCCGACGCCGCGTGCGTGGAAGCCGGTATTCTGCCTTTTCGGCTCGTCTACACCGCAGCTACCGCTACCAAAGCCGCTGCCTTCCTCGCTAAAACGTCGGGAAACAGCAGGATCTTTCTCCTCGACGAGGCGAACCGACTCCTCCGCACGGTCGCCGACGTAGATCTCCCTCCAGTGGCCAGGGTCCACTGGCACGGAGAAAAAAGTTGGCAATCACATCAGATCAGAATCGACAGCCGAATCAAGGACCGCTTCAGGGCAGGAGACAATACACTGGCTTTGCGCCGGACAGTCGTCGAAACTCTCGGGGCGCACTATCACGATCACGAAATCAGGTACACTGATGGCTCGCTCTCCAGCAGCGGAGTGGGAATGGGGGTTTCAGGAGATAGTTTGGTCGTCAGCAATTCACTTCCGGCCCAGTGCTCGGTGTTTTCCGCTGAGGCAGCGGCCGTCTTTCACGCAACCTCCCTTCCGGCCAATCGGCCGATCCTCATCGTTACCGACTCACAAAGCGCAATAATGGCCCTAACCGATGAAGCACCAAAGCATCCGTGGATACAAGGGACGGTAACGCATGCGCCGCCCAACACCGTATACATGTGGGTACCCGGGCACTGTGGCATCCAGGGGAACGTGATCGCCGACCACCTCGCCGGCTCAGGCCCCATCGGACCCAGGTTCTCTGACAATGTTCCGTTCCAGGACATCAAAAAATGGATCAAGCGGACGGTTCGGAGAGCGTGGGACAACGAGTGGAGGAACAATCGAACTCACCAACTACGAAAAATCAAGGCGACCACCGATCCCTGGAAGGATCGACCGAGCCTCAAGGAGCAGCAAGTGGTGTCCAGGCTGCGCACCGGGCATAGCAGGGCCTCCCATAATTTCGGAGGAACACCGTTCCGGAGAACCTGCGAAACCTGCGGAGTGCCAGCCTCCGTAGAACACATCCTCATCAGCTGTGTGGAGCTCGAGGACCTTCGGGTTGCCTTCAGTCTGGAGGGAACCAGCATACAAAGTCTGCTTGGCGACGAGTCCCCGGCAGCAGACGCCCTCATCGCCTTCCTGAAGGAGGCGAATCTTTTTTACAACATTTGAGTGTTTTCTGTTTGTGCTTTTGAATTCGTTGGCCCTTTTGGTAGTGTTTTACAATATTTTATATAATTAAACTAAATGCCCACTTGCCAAGATTGGGATCCTCCTTTTGAGGTCCCAATTCTTTTTTGTAATTTTTTTAAAGAGATGAACTAGCCTTAGGCTAAAAATCTCTCTAATAAAGAAAAAAAAAAAAAAAAAAAAAAACGTCTCGTCGTCCATTACCACCGTATTCTGTTTATCGGTTCTGTGAGGCACCTTCCTTACATTGAAGATAAGAAGTCCGGCTCGCTTCATTGTCTGCTGGATGAACCAGACGGAAGAATTGACCTTCTTGGCCACGTCTCGAATCGAGAGGTTCGAATTGCACTTGAAGTAATCCCTCACCTTTCTTACGTTCACGGGGTCGGTCGTCTTCACTTTTCTTTCACTGCCAGCTCGCCGATTGGTCGTTTGGATCTCTTTGAACGATTTTACTACACGAAAATTAATCAAATTGTCCATTCCAAACTGTTTCACCATCCACCTATGGGACTGGCCTGGATTTTCCACGACCGCTCCCATAATATTTTGACAAAGCACTGCTTGCTTGTAACCCATCTCGACAATCACTTGACAGATTGTGACGAGTTTTTGCACATGTTAACATTACACTCTAAACTAGTTTCACTCAAAATTTCATCAACTTTACTTTCAGTTTACAACGAAAATTTTCCTCAGATTTTAAAATTTTCAGAAAATCGTTAAATATTCAGTTGGGTGCATGCTTTTTAACCCTTTGATAGATCATAATATAACAGGTGCATACCCAAGTAACCAAAAGTTCCACATTAAACGATAAAACTCACTTCCAAGTTCCATAAAGTTCAAATAAAGTTCCAACAGAACTGTCTTCCCAAGCAACCAAAATTTCCGCATTCAACGATAAAAAGCACTTGCATGTTTCATAGAGTGCATATAAAGTTCTAACACAACATACTGGCTACTTTAGAAGCTAATAGAAAACTCACAAGCAACTTCAGGCTCCAAAAAGTTCCGGTGCGTACTCCTAGCAAATTGAAGTTCAAAAAAAATCATAAAAGCATCCCAAAGCTATTCTTAGGTACTTCAGGCAAGGCTGAAAAGATGGCCATAACAAAGTTCCGAACAAGTTTCCAGCGGAACTTATTAGCAACTTTAAAAAATCTCACTGCGGAACTTCTTAGGAACTTGAAAGTTTCTAAAAAAGTCCGTCATAGCCCGCATGAAGCAATCCGCACAAGTCTTTATTAGTAATAAAATTTAATGTAGGGTATACGTCCCTAACCTCGGTCTAATATGCAGCCATCGATTACGTTTTTAATCATAACTCATCAATGAATTTACCTGCAAACGATATTCTACTGCTAAATGGTATGCTTAGATATGCTTATCATGTCGTTTGCTATCAGAAACCACGAAAAGTTGAAAAACTTACTTTTTTTAAGACAATAACTCACGAGGGAAATGTATGTAATATGGGTCTATTGTCCCCAAATTGGGTCTATTTATGGATGCAACTTCGTCCTATCTTGTTTGATCCTCAAAAAAACGCTCTTGGTAACGTTTTCTGATGTATTTTTTTTATCACTATCACTGTTAACTTAATGCTCTTCATTCCTCAAAACATTTCTTAGAGAAAATTTTACGAAAACTACATTAAATCACTCAATTTAAAAATTAAAAATTAAAAATTTCGCTTATCGTCTTTTGACCGCAGAATATCTAAATCAGAACATTGTGATGTTCATTATACAGGTTTGGCAGAAAAAATCTCCCTTCCTGTTCGTTCCTTATCATCCAAATGCAAAACAACATTGTTGACGTTACTCTTATTGCTATATGCTGTCAAATGAATTTCATGGGCCATAGTTAGGAACATAGAAAAGAAATGTGTCCCTAAAGTTGGGTCCATGTTTTACTTGTGAAAACGTTGTTAAACAATTAAAATAAACATAAAATATTCAAACAGCAACTGTAAGTTTTACGTCTAGTGTGTATTATCAGGTAATTCCAATCAATAAATGCCATAATCAGGCCATTTGATGATCGTCAGTCAACCTTCCCATCTTAACCTTATAAGTCATGGCGGCTAAAAACTCCGAACATTGTGATATTCTCAACCAGTTTTATTACTTACGAGAGCTGAAAATGTATTGAAATGTTGTGATATAAATTGATTTGTGTGTGGTACACATTTATCAACCATCAGTGATCAATATTTTCCTTATTTTTTGTGTAATATTCCTTAATTAATTATTTATTTGCGTGATAGGCCGAATGAAAGGTCTAGACCCACATTACATACCGTAACCCTACGTAAATATGAAATGATCAGTGGCTCAAATAAATCATAATTCTTTTATTTATGCAGTGCATCAATATTCTATCCTAAAAAAAATTGAAGAGCGATTTCCTGAATTTGAACTCGTGTATTTGGCATGCGAACTACGAACGCTGACCACTGTGCCACCACAAGTGTGTTGGAAAACCATGTGGGCAAACACCAATGTAAAGTTCATCAAGGTGTTGTGTTTCGTATTCAAGTCAGTCAGCTGGCTCTAAAAACTCCAACAGTAGGCGGGACAACAGCTCACTTTAATATATTTCAGATGACGTAGTGGTTCATGCTAGGGCTCTCACGCAGAAGGACTGAGTTTAATTCTTCAAACAACTCCAATACAACTACTAATGTTGATAAATCAATACACGTTCATACTTGCCCGTTAGAAATAACTTTCCCAGAATTTTCTTTCATAAAAGTGCGAACTTAATATAGAATTGGTGTAGAGGACAAAAACCTTTTATTAACTTTTTTTTTCTAAAAGTTCCGTTCAAGTTCCGCCAGAAGCTGCTTAGAATGCTCTACAATTATGGTACCGGAACTTTCATGTTCTTATAACGACTTAAAAATGAGGCTGCTTAGAATTCTATAGACCACCTTCAACCAAGCTGCTTAAGCCACAAATAGCCTTTTATCAGAACTTTTTGTTACTTTGGTAGTGTGTAATTAGTGTAACTTCAAACCTCCAGCATTCAAACTTTCAGTTTATAGCACTCTTGGTGACCGAATATAGTAGCTTTACATAGACTAAATGTTTTATTTTTGATCAGGCTCAGTGACACCAGCTGTGAAAGTGTGAATCCATCGATTACACAAACCGTAAGATTTCAAGTCATCACTTACTCATCTTGAAAAAATAGCTTGTGGTTATAATGCAAAGCCTTCAATCAAAATTTATATAAAGTACAAATCAAAGCCTTCACCTGAACAAAATTATACCACAAGCAAGGTTGCAAAGACTCATTTCAGCTAAAACAATGTTTTTCTAAATTATGAAATAATTAGATGCCATGATCAAATTTTGAATTGGTAGCATACAAGAAGAGGTTGCAAAGAATGTGTTTGACATATTAAACCTGTTTATTTCACTTCATGAGAGTCACAATCAGCGATTTTTCACAAACTCACTCACTCACTCACTCACTCACTCAGCGATCAGCAAATCGCTGATTGTGACTCATAGAAAGCAAAATTTACAGGTTTTATGTTTCCAACGCATACTTTGTAACCTCTTCTTGTAAGTTACAAGTAAAACATGCCATCATACCATCTTTTGGTTTTATTATTCCGAAAAACATTATTTTAGCTGAAATGAGTCTTTGCAACCTTGACCACAAGAAAATAGAGTTGACTTCTTTGAGTTCTTTAATATCCTGCACCTATAACAAATCAAAACGCTCTCACGTAACCATTGCCTAGGGCATAATTCTCGAACGATTTAATATTTCAATGTATGGAATATTTATGTTCACAAATTTTCCAGACATTAACATTCCTCATTATAGCAACATAAATCTGGCCGGTAGTGTACGTTTCATCCAGATACACTTAAAAAAATGAGCACGTCTCTATCATGTGTTTCACACTTGATTTCACGCAAATTGTTAAACACATCCTATTTCATGTGTGAATCAGATGATACAATCTATTCAGTAACACCATAAAGCCATTAGTTACACATTTGGATTTCATGGACTTCAAATGTCAGTGTCAACAATCAATCACATAATTGTCGAATATTCTACTCTCAAAACCATATTGTCAATCATATATGCATTGAGTGTCCTGCATACTATTATTTTTTTTAAAGTTCATTTAAAATGTTACAATTACAATAGATAATATTTTTTTAGCTAGTTTGTTTATTTACTAGGCTCAGTCATGTGTTGCACTTTGCGGTGCCAAAAATCCGTAATTTTTTAATTAACATTTTAAACAGCAGTAATCTAGGTTAGTATTGGGTACCAATTACTCGTGGTGGGCTCGAGGTTAATGGGTAAAAATTACGATTACTAGGTACGACACTGGTTTCTGAAGCCTCCTTTAGAACTCTCGGGTGGTCGATCAAATCCTGGCTGGGCAGGGGCAAGTAGCACAGGTACAGAAGGATAATAAAACTGGGACACAATGCACAGTGGTCCAGAGTGCAGATTTAGGTGGAATGATATGTTTTGAGCCTGAAATTGAAACTTTAGACTAAAAGTCTCTTCTACAAAGTTGTTCTTTATAGCTATGCCCTCATTTTTATGACAATGAATTCAAGGGTGATTCCTATTATCATTTAAATCAAAAATCTAACTTATTTGTTTGAATAAATTAAGATATACATTCTTCGGTAAATTTATAGCTGAGCTGATTTCAAGCAATTTTGTCCAAAACAACTTTTTTGTTTCTCTTAAATTGGCCGATTTAGAGCTATTTTCTTGAATTGAGTTAGGGTGGCTCTAAAAAAATAGTTGTTTTGCTCTAGTTTTCTTATTTCGAACTTCTCAGCAAAGGTGTCTTCAAATAACTTTTAGATCTTAAGAAGGCGCAAATTTTTGTTGCACAAAACTTGTCAATATCTTTCGCCGAACAAGAGTTATTGACGTTTTTATACTAAAAATATGCACTTTTCAAATGTTAATATCTCTGGTTGGGGCAAAAAAAAAGAGTTTTTCTATGGCATTTGAAAAGGCGTATGTTATTCTAAATAATATGAAAAAAATGGAGGTATGTTATTTTTTAAACTCATATAAAATCAATTTGAATTTATTCATATTTTTACTATATTCGGGTATATCTTTTTTATTAAAAGAGATACAGGCAACACATTTCGCTATAAAACATTCGTCTTAAAGAGTTTTAATCTTTAGAAGATGACTTTCAAGAGAAATTTAACCATCTTTAAATCTAAAAGTTATTTGAAGACACCTTTTCTGAGAAATTCGAAATAAGAAAACTAGAGCAAAACAACTGTTTTTTTTTTTAGAGCCACCCTAACTCAATTCAAGAAAATAACTCTAAATCGGCCAATTTAAGAGATACAAAAAAGTTGTTTTGGACAAAGTTGCTCAGCTATAAATTTGCCGAAGAATGTATACCTTAATTTATTCAAACAAATAAGTTAGATTTTAGATTTTAATGATAATAGGAACCACCCTAGAATTCATTGTCATAAAAATGAGGGCATAACTATAAGGAACAACTTTATAGAAGAGACTTTTAGTCTAAAGTTTCAATTTCAGGCTCAAAACATATCATTCCACCTATCTCACCCCCGGACAAGTCACGAATGACCCAAAAGCGTTAAAGTGACTATAATAAAAAAAAAAAAAATATCATTCCACCTAAATCTGCATTCTGGACCACCGTGCAATGGCTGGACATTGTTTGGAAAGGAGGGGATGGTCACATCAAACTCTAACATCAGGCAAACAAAGGAATTCGTAGATCGCCTGCATGTAGGGAAGATCACGGGTTCCCAATACATCTCTTACTTCACGGAAGGGTTGTCTACCTCGGACCACTAGGGTATCCAATAGCCATGCTCTGGAGGTGTCATTTCCCGGACAATGCCAAACTGCGTGATCGATGTCATCATAACCGGTTCTGCACCTACTTATATTGCTGTTAACGAGATTTATTCTGTAGATGTGCGTCTAGCGAATTGTGGTTGGACATAACTCTTGACATCAAGCGCATGAATTTTTGACTTACATCCCGACCATTGAACCACGCTCTCGAAGAAACATTTGGAGTAATGGAATGTAACCACCACCCAAGTCTAATAATTACTTGTCTAATCGTTTTGCCAACTTAAAAGAGAATTCTTCTATCATAAATTTCGCCTTGTTGTGCGCCCACCTTTGCGTGAGAGTCTGCCTTCTCATTGCCTGGGATTGAGTAATGTGAGGGGACCCATAAAAAGGTAATCCTGTATGATCTTTCGACCAGCAAACTCATCTGCTCCCTTACCTTTGAAAGGAAATAAGATAAGTGCCTACCTTGTTTCATCGACCGAATAGCCTCAATCGAACTGAGACTATCCGAGATGATGAAGTAATGGTCTATGGGTATATCGGAAATCATCCCCAATGCGAAGTTGATTGCTGCTAGCTCAGCAACATAAACGGAACAACGTTCCTGAAGTTTGCGGAAGGCGCTAGAGTTTTCATTGAAGACACGGAAGCCAGTGGATCCATCAATGCGTGATCCATCAGTGAAACATTGATTTGTTGGTACTTTTCAGCAAAAATAAGGGGAATTAAGAAAGGTCGAAGTTGATCTGGAACTCCTTTAATAGCCTGTTTCATGGAGAGATCATAGTCAATGGGGGAAATGTAGTTAGTAAAGCATGCACAAGGGGGGTTATAGCACGGAAGGCTAACATCCCATGACATATAATTAAGGTAGATTCGCAGGAATCTAGTCTGGGTGCTCAATTCGAACATTGATCGTAGAAAGTTGATCCTTGGTTGACACTTTTATTTCAGACACGTAATGTGGGTACCTCAAGTGCATTTTGAATCAAACCAGACTCCAAGGTATTGGAAAGTTAAAGATTGGGTAATGTCTCTCTCCAAAAGATTTAGGCTGGAAACCGCTTCCTTGTTAACACTACGGTTGCGGTGAAAACTCGATCCCCAAATTTCTGGCCCAGAAGGACAGATTATCTAAAGAATTTTGCAATCGTCTTTGTAAGCCCATGTAGCTAGCATTCTAGAAGTTGTCAGTTGACCTAAATTGAAAGTCATTTGTTTTTCCGACAACAAATTATACAAGACATTATTTAAAATACCAAGTAATCCACTGATGTGTAGACTATCTGACAGTACACTCCCGATCATAAGTTTAAGGACACCCCCAAAAAAACATGAAAATTTTGTTATTTTCATATCTCTGTCATGTTACTTCCAATTTTCGTTCTCTTTAGATCATTTGAAAGGTATTGAATGGAACTTTCCTCGTAGGTAAATTGTTCAATATAATTTTCAAATTTTGTGTGCTTAAAGTTCACCCAAAGTTACAATTTTTCAAAATTTACTCTGAAGAATCGTGACTGATTTTCTCAAAATTGGGTTGGCCAAATTTTGAAATAAAAGTAGTAGTAGAACACTTATGCTATACCATTCATACCATTCAAATAACCTTTGGAGATCAAAAATTGAACGTAAAATGAGAGATCATTGAACAAAACATATTTGCATGGTTTTTTTGGAGTGTCCTTAAACTTATGATCGGTAGTGTATGTCTATGGAAACTGAATTTCTCATTGTGCGCTAAAACCAGTTGAATATCAGATGAAAGCAACGCTAGACTTTCGGAAACCAAATTGCGTATTCAGAATGCCCTGGAGGTCTTGATTATTGGGGCTCAAATAAATTTTTACTTTGCTTCTGTGGCTATCGTTTTTGTCTAAGTTCGCATGGTCGTTAGTCACCATCGTCCTCCGCTGTCCGTAATCATATCGTCCTCGTTGTAGTTTTCCTCACCACGGTTATTCGCTAGTTTCATTTACTATGCAAATTTTAGCACATGCATTACGATTTCACCACTTTTGCCAATGTAGTCCAAACGTGTTTTACAACATCACAATTACATGACATATCTGTTAGATACAAGATGGTTGTAACAAACATTTACTGTAACAACTTGATCCAGTTGGTTGCAAATCGGAGTTTGAAAACTTATAGATTCATAACGCTAAATTGGAACAAATAGGTTCATCACCACATCTTGGTTCGTAAACTTTTTAGTAACATCCCTAAACAGTTGCTCAATAGATACAAAAAAAAGTAAGACACGACCGTAGATTTGACGTAGGATAACGTGCTCGGTATCAATATTTGGCGACTGTGTTAGGGAAAGCGCTTTTTGCAGTGCAAAAGTTGAACATTTGTGTTAATTTCAATAGTAACCTATTGAAATTTGATAAAGTGTTCATTCTAGCAGACTCATAAAAAAATCTCTAATCGATTGGCTTGTTTAGAATTAAAATCCATCCACTATTGACAGAGTTATAAGTGGTCAAAACCTGACCACTTTTCGTAACGCGGTCGATGTTAGTTTTTTTTTAAATTGCACCCCCAATATGTTGCCGAAAGACGTAATCCTACGTCAAAAACATATCATTCACACTAAGTTGCACCAACGTTTCAAGAAACATAATGCTTTAAGGAACATTCATGCAACAAATACAACACAAGTTAGATTTGCTGCTCAAGTGTTTCATACGATATCACGTAGCATACAACTTCATACCAATTTGAGTGTAACATGTTTTCTCCAAATTAAGCAACAAACTTGAAACAGTTTCGTATCAATATGTATTTCATGTACCATTTAAGGGACATATGGACAATTTCAATGAAAAAAAAAAATCAATAATTGAGGATGTTTTTTTATGTTGCTTGGGCTATTTTTTAGTGTGTGAGAGACAAATCTCAAAGAGAGTTTCATCAAAATACATGACATGTTGAGAGATTGAGCTCGTGAAAGCGAATTATCTCTCTCAAATTTGTTTTGGCTCTCTAGGAACTGGTACTAAAGCGGGTAAAACTGTATGGGGATTTTTTTTTAATATCTTTATTAAGGAGACTTTCAGCCGTTGGCTGTATGGGGAAAATCATCTATATTCAATTGTAGTTTGTTCAACAATAATTTTCGAGAAATAAGTGAACGATAAAGTATAAATGATTTCTTTACGCTGTCGTTCACTTACCTGTTTTACCTGAATATGAATCAAAAGCGCATTATTCCCACTTTTCTCAATTTCTATATGGAGCGGGACAGAGCCGTTTCTGTGGAAAATGTTCTGACGATATAATTATTTAAAATAGCAATCAAAATATTCAGACGTTTTGAGAAATTTATAAAATTGGAAACACACTAAAATCTATACAAAAAAACAAACAGTTTGATCTGCAATATGAGAAGCCTCTATGTATCAAAATCAACAGTAAAACTGAGTTTATACGATTCATGTTAATTTTCATGAAATGCATAATTGATTTTCTGCTTAATCTAGTATTTCTTCTATCCTCATCAAACATACATTGCAATTCATTACATTTTCTTTCTCGAGCTATGAAACATAGTTCAAACATGTTTTTCGCATTACTACAACCCAACAACCACCAAAACCCCAGAAAAAGCGTACATGCTCACCCAACTCCCATTCAAACAATGTCAAACAAAGTTGCGCTTCACCATGTCTACAACTAACTGCATTTGTTCCTGAAAACTTGTTATTCTAACCAACTCCCCCTTGTCCCCTTTCTCTCCCACTTTTTCTCCACTGACAAATATTCACCCCGAAAAATAATGAACCCAAAACCCAACAGCGCCCAAAAGCTACAACGATCACAAAAGTGGAGACAAGTTCCACAAAACACTTTTCAAACTAACGCCAACTGCATCTGTTTCCTATCCGCCATCATTCCGGCAGCAACTTGCAACTTTCCTGAACGAATTCGCAAACCAAAAAAAAAAAAAGAAAACCTAGAATCAGCATGAACCGGAAAAAAATGCCAACTAACTGATTCAGGAAACGGCACTTCATAGGAAAGTGTGCAAGCAGCGCACAGGAAAAAGGAGAAATCACACACAGAAATTCCGAAAAGTTGTACTTATATTTTATCTATGCGGCAAAGCCCCGACTGATGGGCTACAATTCAAAAGCGAGCTGTCCCACTAAAAGGGCGAGGAAGGCACAGGAAATTTTATTTTCCTCCAAAAACTGAAAATTATGACACCATATCGGTTGGCGCGTTCTGTTTGTGTGTTTGTTTGTGCATGCTCAGAGTTGGAAAAGTGCAATGATATCCGAAAAACTATTATACACTGCTTGTAGTCTATTACCTTCTCGTCCCAAACTCCACCACCGAGCGGTTGAGGACGCTTGAGGGAGGCAGGCGGACCCGTCAGCAACTTTTCTCCCGAAAACGAACAAAATTTAGCACCGGCTGCTGGCTGCTTTCGTCTCGGTATGATGAGATGTTGCCTGATGGCAGCGAGCAAAACGATTCCCCACGGCATGACTTTTCCGAGCAAGCCAGAAATTTAATTTACTTTTAATAAACATGCTAAAAAGTTCATACAACAAAATGCTCACTCGTCAAATGGAGGATAATTCTTCGTGCCGAGCTTTCGGCTCTGTACCGTTTTTTTGGGCAATGACTGTTCCCAAAACCGAATATGCACTATAGTTGAGACAAAACTTTTCCGATATGCATTTATGTGTGTGTGTGTGAGTGAGTGCTGGTGCATGTTTGGAATGTTTTCAGTTTTCCGTTGGAAATAAATTGGCTTCGAGGAAAGTTTAATTGGTTGGATTCTGCCATCTGGTTTGTGACAAAAAAATGGAAAACACTTTTTCCGTTCTTGAAATGTAATTAATCTGATAAAAATCTTTGTTCTCTGAAAGCCATTTCAACTCATAACACAACACACCGATGAAAAAAACAGTTCATCACTTGCAGGGGGCACTTACAGAGCCAAGCCACATCGTCCACTTGAGGGACCGGGCGTTCATAATATCACAGTTAATAACCGGTTAATTTAATGCCTTCATAAATTAAAATCAAATATTGAACCTTTCGTGGCACAATATTTGCACTGCTCGGAGTTTGTAAATTCGGTCGGCTGGTGGAAAAGGGTAAATTCGAGCGCCTGAAATATTCATAAATAACCCATTAAACAGATCAAGTGAGTGCGAGTGAGTTTTTTTTTTTGCTAGCACTCCGGCTCGGCACCAGTAACGGATGAAGAGGGCATTTTTCATTTATTTTACATTATCTTCAACCCTTTCCATTTCGAATGCATTTGAAGTGGTCCTCAATGTGGCCCCATGATACGGATGATTGGCACACTGATGATGTTTTGCTTTCGATCGATCTCGTTCTGTATTTTGGATATTGAATGCCAATTGCATTCGAGTGCTTGTGATTCGGAGTTCTGTTGGTGTTGTTGAAGTGGGGCTGTAATTGGAGTCGCAGATCAACCAATGTGCACCAAATCAAATCGCGTGCATATTTTAAAAATGGTGAGGTGCAGGTAATTTTTAATTTTATATAGGGTAAGTGAACAAGTTTGGGGCTGTCCATTAACTACGTAGACACTTCCCTAGTAGCACACTTGTTGCAACTTCGTTGTGGAAACTTCTATACGACTTATTTCAGTTATAAACGAGTTGTTGCAACTTTCTGTGACTGAAGTGTGCTACTCGGGTTGCGGAGGAGGAGGGTGTTCCAAAAATGTCTACGCTTGTCTCCTACACAAAAATTCACACAATAAAGCTATAGAGTTTAGCGGTGCTGGTGGTGTGGTGTGGTAAGCGTGATTACCTCTCACCCCAGCAGGCCTGGGTTCAATCCCAGTGAGTGCCGCCGGGATGTTCTGAGGCATAAAATCTCTGATCACGTCTTCCTTCGGAAGGGAAGTAAGGCCGTTGGTATCCGGTCCATGAGTTGATGGGTCGATAGGTAGGGTCCAGGTGTGGGAGCTGTCTACCTGGCGTTGGTACTCAGTACGGAAAACAAAATCGACGTAAAACAAATCAAGGATTTTTTTTTTTGATAAATCAGGATGCGATGCTAACCGAATTGTGTTTAATGAGAGAGAGAAGGATTAGTATTTTCCATTTAATTCCACTACTTTATTTGCTTATCTTTGACAGATACGCGTATTTCGTCTACAATGTGCAGATTTCTTCAGTGTCTTGTACTAATACTCGACTGTCGATAGTCGAGTATTAGTACAAGACACTGAAGAAGTCTGCACATTGTAGACGAAATACGCGTATCTGTCAAAGATAAGCAAATAAAGTAGTGGAATTAAATGGAAAATACTAATCCTTCTCTCTCTCATTATACAGGTATTCCACTAAGCCGCCCACATTCATCAGGATTCGAATTATGTTCCTATTGATTAGTTGAAGAGTCTATTAAATTTAAATGTCCATTATTTGGAGTATTGTGTAGTTAGAATAAAATATAAGATAAGCAGCGAAATGCTGTTCCAATAAATTTAAAAGGATTCCATTTTGATTAGTGCTAACGGTGGATACAGTGTTACGAATATTTTAACCGGTTGTAATACGTTGCTGCAAAATACAAGTTAAATCTATTGTCTAACTATCATCAATGCTTTGCAAACGGAGCAAATGTGCGTGGGCTTTAAGTCATATATTTGTCAAATTAGCTGGCTTTCCAAATTAATAATAGTATCACAGAACAGATAGGTAACTCAGAGCAAACGGTTTCATCTGAAACTGAGCTCATGCTTTTCATGTAATTTTTGCTATTCCTTTCTATTTTCATTTCGCAGTGCACATGATGATTTCAAATCTTGTATAAATTGGTATAATTACCGTTAAAACATTTTGCTTACAGTACGCTCCTAATTGTTTGAACATGCAAAAATTAAATTTTCTTTTTTTCAATGCTTGGCAAAAATAATCATTATTGACGCAATTCTAGCGGTTTTGTTGGAATACGTGAATAGGGTATTACATTGCTTTGCATAAAATTACTATTAGTATCACAATTTGTTTGAACCAATTAAAAACATATTGGATGGGATGTTGGTGAAATGTCTCGTTTTTAATTAAGGTGACTGCAAATGTGTTTGTGTAACAACTATGTATGTATGTACAACTATGCTACTTACTGTTCAGACTCTGTATGATAATAATAATAAGGTTCGGTCGAGGTATGGTCAAGCAATTGGCGTATTATTTGTTCAATTCAACTACACAACAACGAAAACGCAACGTAAAAGTTTAAAGTCCGTGCGCGGACAAAATGATATGGTTCAAAAGATCTGTCTGCAGGTTTGTGCCAAAGAGGAGTCTCAGATTTTTTTTAGAAACTTTGCCCACAAGTTAACGGATTTTTACATTCGTCACTTGCTTTGCAATTTTGCCTTGAGGGTGGCATTGTAAAAATAATGTTTTATATTCAAATTTTCAATTAGTTAGATTTTTGATCTTGACACAAAAAAAAAGAGAATCCATCCTGAAGTTTTCACCAGTGAAAGATAAGAAATCTTCAAGTAGGGTAAGTGTGTCAGTTTTAAAACTAATGCTCCAGTTTTGTGCTCTAACATTGTAGTGAAATAAATAATATAATGAATGAAAAAATCTGAAATTCAAAATAGGGCCAATTAGATGACAACTAGGATTAAAAACTGTCACACTTATCCTTCGAAAAAATATTAAAAAAAATTGATTACTTAGAAAATGGTTCTTTCGGTTTTTCTTTGCAACTTTTCTCAATTTTCATGGAAAATATTTTTCAAATTATATTTTTATGAATTTCTGAGATAATTTTCACCCCTAGATTTTGACCATAACACATTCCCATTACAAGTGCAAAATAGTACATTTTACTATGTTTTATTAATTCAGTATGTTCTTTGTTCAAGTTACAGATTATAAAACTATAAAACATAAAAGAAACTGCAAAAATAGGTAAGACCCAAATCAAAAGCATCAATGATCCACTAATTTTCTTGCAACCGCTGATTTTATATATGAGACCGGTAGAATTTTACTGAATTTTTGAACATCTAAATAAGTCGATAAAATATTCAAATTTCCGTTACAGGTGAGTAATCAGTCAAATTGACAAATTTTATTTTTATTTTGTATTATTAAATGGAGTTAACTAAACGAAGTCTGTATATATGTATATGTTCCGTATAAATTTATTATTTTTTGAATTTTTCACTGATTTTTAAACTTTTACTAAACAAACCGTAGTTCAAAAATTTACCGAACAGCGGAGGCCTGGAATAGTGTGCACATTTTTTTCTGAGAGAAGTGTGTTCACTCCATTGTAATTTGGTATAAAACCTTCTAGATCGTCAAAAAATTGCAATATGTACACAATAATCTTCTCTGAAAACGATGATTAAAAAGTTACAACTGTTATTGTGTGTGCACTTTTTTCGGAGACAATTCTAAACGGTTTATTTTGCTTCAACCACAAACTCGAAAAATTAAATAATTTTCTTATTTTGCAACCAAAATTTCTGAAAGTTTCATAGCACATTGAAAAAATGCAAAATTTGTCTAAGAAATAAGCAAAGCTCCACGAATCAATAGCAACAAAACTAAACCAATTTCTTTACATAACCAGTGATTTCAATGTTAAAAGTGTAAAGATTTGTTTAGAGAGCCGTTGTTCTGTTGCGTGTAATTAGGGTACGTTCCATTAATTTCGCATGAAACAAATGTTTTATGTCCACTAATAAGCTAAAGCTATACAAATATGCTAATAAAGATCATGTGTCAAATAAGCTGTCCATGCATAATATAATTATAATCCGTTGCGTTTGGCTTTTCAATACTAGCAATCTATAGTAAAAACAAAATAATTAAACGTACTTTAATAAAACGGTACAGTTTTCATTTGATTCACACAATCAAAATATTAGGATACACGGTAACTCGCAACAACTCAAAATTGAGGCAAACATGCTCATTTCAGTGGGAAGTATGGCTACTAAAAAGTGAGTAGGTGCGCTTTTACTCAATTTTGAGTAAACAACGTTCTCGCGCAGAGTGAGAGATGAACTAGCCTAAGGCTAAAAATCTCTTAAATAAAGAATTAAAAAAAAAAAAAAAAAAAGTTCTCGCGCAGAGTGAGCCAAAACCACTCTGAGATATTTTCAGCCGGGAAGTTTTTTTTTTTTTTGTTCTGATGAAAAGTTGAAATTAGCTGCTCCAGAATTATTTAACTGGAGCTGAAGACGACTGAAAACCGTCTCAGCATGCAATTCCTGCTTACCTTAATGCATTTCGGCCTGTGTTATGCAATAATTTCGCCGTTTGCTAGAGCGTTTGCTCCGACACGGCTGACATTTTTTTTCTAAGTCCCGGATTTGGCTGACTGAGTGGCTTTTACTCAGTTTGACATTTCTCGTTTACTCAGATTTTGACAACCTAATGCATCAGACTGAATTGAGTACGATTGACACACCCGGTGAGTAAGCTGAAGTAAGCGTGTAGTACTGTACGATTCTTGTTGTCCATTATACCAGTACCAGCAATGCCAGATTGAAAGAAAAATATTAAATCCTAGTACACAACTAACCTTGGATTAAGAAATGCTAAAGCCACTATGAACTGATGAGCATTCAAATGTTACATGTAAAAGTAACATTTATTTAATTATTTCATTGAATTATTCGATCAAAACATCAAAGGCGTTAAGCAAAGGAATGCAAAAAATATTATTACACACGCAACGAATCGAAAAGTCTGGGAAAACTAGCAACAAGGCGCCACTGAGTTGCCTATATCGAGTGTAGTGTCCCACTAACTGCTACCAGGAGGACTGAAAGAACAAAAGAGACGGCATGTTACTATATGCTACATGACTGATAAGCTCGTATTCGCTTTCCCTCTCATAAATCGTAAACAATGGGGTCATCCGTCGTGAATGGAACGATTTTTTTCTACGACGAAATGCATTATCATTTCACTTTTTCTGGACGACGGTTTTTACGCATAAAAAGTGAAAGACGGAAGATGTTTTGCACAAACGCACACGGCCATGAGAAATGCCATTGGAGTAAAGAGAGTTTCCCTGACATTCCTTCGACATATCCTTTCGCAACCCAAGATATTTTCTAATCCTATAGGTAGAGCGATCTGCACAGAAAAACAAAACTACCCACCGCTTGGGTTTTTTAAACTCAAATTTGAGTTATTTGACCTCTGCCCGTTTCATTTCCTCTCGCTATTGTTGTCAAAAATAGAACGAAAGATTCGACTCAACCGTCTAGTTCCGTACGAGAAGCCAAAATTGAGTAATATGCGATATACCCAAATTTGAGTTAATTGAACTTAATTTTGGGTACAAAAAATTGAAAATAACTTAGCGATGGGTAATTTTGTTTGCCGTCCTTAAATGCAAACTACTTTGAGCCGGTTTACCCAAATTTGGCTTATCGTACGGAACATGGGAGATGAGTGAAAAGAACTTAATTTTGGGTTGTTTTGAATTTCTGTGTGCATGTGTATTGAATATAGTTTTGAGAATTCAGGATGAATGAAAGATTGGATATTTTTTAATTAGGGGGAATGTCGGCTTCGGCACTTCTTTCCCTTTTATCGCAACGGGGTTAAATGAAGTCTTAGAGTGTTAATTGTTTGCAGAACAATACATTGGAACATGATGCAAATATATACCCGCTGATGATAATATTTCCTATCGTTAAACTTTGGATATGTCTTATTCTAATTGTGTTTTTGAATATCAAAGTGTACGGAATTATGATAATCGTACTAGAATTAGGAAAACAATCATAAATACAGTTTTTCTTTTATGTGATCGTCTCACTCCACAATTAGCATTTTACTTACCCTTTGCATTTGCAGGAAGCATTGATGAAATCTGTGGGTAGGAAGTGATCTGAGCTGTCAAAGACTCGTGCTTATTCCTGCTTACACTACACCAGTGCTACACCGCAAAAACGAAAACGACATAAGCTCAGAGCATGCAATAAGCTTATATGCAATAAGCAATAAGTTTAAATTCGAAGAAGAAGAAGAAGAAGAAGAATTCAAAACAAGCATATAATCTAAAAAATAAATAAGATTTTCTCATCTTTCCTAAAGACACTCTATACATAAGCACCAACAGAAGTGTACACACCTTTCAATATATGAATCTTGGGTATGTTTGGTATAAATGGTAAAAGGTGGTATAAGTGTAAATAAATTTTGAGTGTAAAAAGCGTTCTCTCCACCGCTAGGTGTCACTACCAATTGAAATTTAAATGGCTCCGTTTCTGATTCCCATGTTACCTATCTGTTCTGTGATTTAAGGGTAGATCCAGGAAGAGTTAGAAATAAGTGAAAATAGGTTGTGGATACCTCTAGCCATTCCATTGCAAAACGATATAGTGGTTCTCAGAATTTCGTAAAAATTGGTCGTTATCGCAAAGTATTAGAAACACATATTTTTTTATTTTGTCATTATGTCAATGGTCACCCATTTCCATGGTTCAAAAAATAAATTTCTTTTTTCAAAAATTACTTCTTTTTTCATCAAAATACCGAATGAAAAATACAAAAAATGTGATTTTGTATTGAAATACATTGATTGTATCTTTGTTTTATGGTTTTCAAGGTTTGTTGCACTGGCGTGCACAGGGTGGAGCAAGGTGTGGCTTCATTGAAAATTTATGGTGGAAAATTTGCAGCATTTTGGTGCATGAAGAGGAAAAGCCTGAAAACTTCACCACAAAGGTGCATGGTGAAACAAACTTCACTGACAACTTTTGGTTCTAATGAATGGAGTAGCATGCTTTATTTAAAATTTCTGGTGCAAATTTTTGGTCAATTTGATAAAATAAATGAATGGAAAATTTCTGGTGGAAAACTTGCACTGGTCTGGTAAATTTAAAATAAAGCTTTTTTTTAAATATTTTTTGGAAAACCTGCAATATTCTGATGATTGGAGAAGCAAGCTATATTGAAAATGTCGGGTGAAAAATGGAAAAAGGAAATCTGCACCAATCAGAATATTGGAGAAGCAATTTTTATTGAACATGAACGGTGGAAAATTTGCATCGTTCTGATCAATTGAAATTTTCTGGTGTAAAATTTTCTGGGGGCAAGTTTGTATTGAAAATTTCTGGTGTAAGATTTGCAACAATCTGCTGCATGGAGAGGCAAGCTGAATTGCACAGTTCAGGTGAATGGAGGGGAAAGCATTATTGAACATTTTTGGTACAAAAACTATAACGTTTTAGTAAACTTGACTTCCGAGAAGAACCTTAAGGGTATTGAGTTCTTTGGACAGTTCCAAAAGAAAAGATTTCTGGGGATGATTCCATGAAAATTCTGCGAATAATTTCTAGTAATAATTATAATTTGATAATGATAGTGATAGTGATAAGATAATTTCAGAAATAATACCGAGAGAATCACATTTTGAATGAAATTCCATATTGAGCAAATTTTTTTAAGGGAATTCCCAGGATAACTTCGAGCTCATTCTGCGAAGAATTTCTGGAGAATGGAGAGGAAATTATACAGAAACTTTAGGGAAATTTAAGTTCCAAGGTGTTCTTAGATAAAAAAAGCTCTAAAAGATTCCGAGAAGAACCTCAAGGATATTAAATTCTTATGACTGTTCCAAAATATTTCTGGGAAGAATTCAAAGAAAATTCTGTGGATGAATTATAATACATCTTGCAGATAGTTCCAAGATAGTTTCGAAAAGAATACCGATAAAATATAATTTTGAGTGAAATTACAAAGGGATTTTAAGCAAAATTTCAAGCCGAGGATAATTTCAAGCTCATTCAGTTCCAAGGTGTTCTGAGAAAAAATCACGAAGAGTTCTAGTGGACTTCTGAGAAGAATTTCAAAAGAGCTCTTAGGAGAGTTCTAAAAAAAACCGAGAAGAACCTCAAGGATATTGAACTCTGAGGATAGTTCCAACGGATTTCTGGGAAGTATTCCATAAAAATTCTGCGTATAATTTGTAGTGAATCCTGCAGATAGTTCAAAGATAATTTTGAAAAGAATACCGTGAAAATTAAATTTTGAGCGAAATTCCAAAGGGATTTTGAGCACAATTTCAAGAGAGTACCGATAATTTCAAGCTTATTCCGGGAATACTTTTTTGACAAAATTCTTCTTGTAATAAATTCGGGTTTGTCCTTTATATCATCTTTAAAACATTTTGAATGTTCGGCATCATTTTCTGTCACCCCGACTGGCGGTACTTTGGGACGGTTCATCATCTACATCGTCGATGGGATTAAATTGCCAATTTCCATTGGCTGTTCTAAAGCAGTTTGCATTAAAGAAGATGAACCACCACCGGAGTAAAAAAATAAATAAAATTAGCTTAATTAAACAGTAGGGAAACAGTGGTGGGGGGACAGCACCATCTCTTACGCACTTTGGGGTACTCCCCATGCCCAGATTAAATGCACCATTGAAGGAAAAGATTGAGTCGCAATATGTTTATATATTTTTCCTCGTTAATTTAGGCTTTTTACACAAGATGTTAAAAAATCAGCGATGTGTTTCGTTTTTGATTTATATTTTTTGAAGTTCGCTCAATACTCCTAAGCGACTAAACTACTATGCGTCTCCATTGATACATAGCTAACATAAATCAATGGAGACGAGTAAAGTAATATCATTATCGTTTAACTACGCTGAAGATATCGTCAACAAACCTCCGCCAACGGTTTGGTAATAGTCCTTTCTCCTTTCGTCTGCTTGTAGAAGTTACCTTGGAAAGAGAAGTAGTTCTCTTCCATAAAAAGGAGGGTCAGCTTAAGGTACGTCTGAACCTTGTTTCTCCATGCTGCATCGTCTCGTTGCGTTAATAACCAGTCCTCCGAATGGTTGATCGCTTCCTTGGCCGGTACGCTGGGAAAAACATCTGTGACGTCGAAAGATACCATAATCTCGTCCTCGTTGATGTATCCTGAAGATTGTAGTTGCTGGGTGAACTCCTGGGTGTTGCTAACTGCTTTGCTCTAGAACTGATTCGGCATACTATGGAACTTTGTGACTAGCCCTTTTCGCTACCCGAGCTAAGTCCAGCATCAAAATGACAGAAAATTGAAATCAAGTTTTGATATCACCATAAAACTGGAATCATAATTTGATTTCAGGTTACGCAATTAACAAATTTGATGCCTATTTTGATTTTAAATTGCTGTACATTTGCTCTTCAAAAATATGTTGTTGCGGGTTTGTTTTCATTGCCTTAGCATAACAACAAATTGCATACTTGTTTTGTTAACACTATGAAAAATTCATATCAAATTTAATTTTCAGCTTGCTCTCACTGATAGCAGAAATAGTTTTCAATGTGATGTCACAGGAAGATTTGTTCCATCTCCTGACATTGATTTGCGCTCCTTCAGTGCTTTCTCCACGTGTTTCACTATGTTCTGTTTCACTTTAGTACAGATAGTAAAATTTTCAGCAGATCATTACAGCAAAAGGCTAGAACGATAACACCAACAAGTTCCTTTTCCAATCATAATTCCCATATAAACTTCAATGAGTCTGCATCCAAATCAGTTTAAATATTGGGAGATCTACCAGGACCTGATTTGAAATCGATTAAGCTTGATGGAGCTTGGCAGTCCAATTTTACGATGAGTGGTTCTCCCAGCATCTGGTGCATAGAGTATTTCTTCAATTGTCTAACCATATATTGTACTAATGTAAACCATGGTATCGACTGAGAAAGCTCTTAACAAGCAAATAGTTCTAAAAAATAATCCATTAGAGCAGTCATATACCATGTCCATGCAGCCGCATTCCCAAAATGGACCATAAATACACGAAACATTAACGTTTATGTCAACTTAATCGAATACAAAGCATTATCATTTCAAATGAAAGTGACGACTATGATCCTTAAATTTAATTTTACTGCCAACCCCCTCACACCATCCGGATCGGTTCGCAAACTAATTCCACTGATGGAATAAATTATCATTTCCTCATTCAACCCCCGGGATCTCCGAAGTTGGGATTCGTTTCTCATCAGTAAATCATCGTCCAAGTCTTCCCAATCAATCAAATCCCCATCGCTCGCCTTGTTGCTTTCAGATAAATTACATCAAAAATTTAGATTACATTTTCTACCGCGCACCAACCGATGATCCGATGATGCTCCCGCAAAACCCACTTGCAATAGCTGGACGTTGACCATATGATATGCGTATGTATCAAGAGAGTAAACTTTGTTGTCGACCTCATCGTTAGTGGGTTGCTCGGACGATGAATCGGTCGTAATCGTCGTCGTTGGACTGTCAACAAGCAGTCAGCAGTCTTAAATCAAATAAAGCATAGCAATTTTGCTCTCCAGCAAGCTATGGACGAATAAATTGCTGATATGCTTGACCGTTCTTCCAAGGGTGTATGACGAGGTTTAGCTTAGGACACACATGCACACTTATGCTCACACGCAATGAGTACAGCACTGAGCACTGGGCAGAAATCAGTTCCCCATTTTCGGTCTCTGCAACTCAATTTGTAATTTAAATTTCAATTCCATACACGGACACAGACACAGCCAGTCAAAGCAAAACTTCCATTTCCGTATCAGGTCCTCCTCTGCTGCTGCTGCTGCTGCTGCTGCTGCTGCTGTTGTCCATTCGTAGAGGATAGTAAGTGCAAGCTGAGAGCGAGATATCAACCAAAAGTTATGGCTGTAAGTGAATGCAAACATTGTTGTATGACCGATTCGATCGAGCACGAGGACTTGCCATGGATGGTTTCAATCGGGTGAGGCGCGGAGAGGAGGTAGTGCAACCGAAAAATTGCAACTGGTGCAGTGTAAAAATATATTTATTTGATATGATTTTGTGTGTCTGTCTGTACGTCCGCCTGTTTGTCGTTTTTTACTGGCAGTTTCCAGTGCAATACGACCTATAAAACGCAGTTCCTGGACCAACCCTTCGCGAAATGTTTCAATTTTCCTAAAGTGGAGCTCAGATGGGCTTCTTTAGGAGGTTCACCGTACTTCTTTGAGAGGCTTTTGGGTCACTACACAGCAAAACATTATTTCTCAAAGTGTATGTACTTCAATCGTGTCGAAAATATGGTTAAAAATTACTTGCCAAAAAGGACAAAACTTTTATTAATACAGTGTATGAACTGACATTACGCTGATTTTGCTGCATTTGTTTATTTTTGTGACAATAAAAATTACATGAGATTTTCTACATGATTGAAGTGCATTCTCATTGATGTAATATTAAAATTTATTTTTTGCTGTTTACACACGTAGTTAAAATATAAAAACTGGAAAAATCAGGAAGCTCTTAAAAGTCCTATTTTAAACATAATTATAATGAAATCAAATTGATTTGCTAATCATCTGGAATTTATTGAAAGTACCGTAATGTTTATGAACTAAATATATATTTTTTATAAATTATATGAAGCACATAGCTTGTTAGCATCAGTTTATATATCCATTACGCAGCATTTCAAGATTTGATTAAATTTTCAGTAAAATACTGCAGAAGGTGAAAATTTATTGCATTACAAGATATATGATAGCTCGAAAAAAGTTCATTTTCAGTAAACATACTCGACGTCCAGTTTGCACTGGAAACCGTCCATTTGGTAGATCTCTATATTCTGCCACGACGATATGTTTGGGTTGGGGATATTTTCGCCCCATACGGATTGCCGCTTCCACCGACCTCCGTTCCGAACAACACACGCCCGGGTCCAACACATGCATGCCAGCAAAAGGTTACTCCGGATGGTTCGATGCAGATTGCAACAATGTTGCTGCTGGCAGTGGAAAATATGGGAATCAAATTTATTGCTCCCGATTGGAGAAATACTTCGTTCGCAATCGATCGCCCACGTTGCCGTTGGTGACCTGAGCAGTGTCAGCGAGACTTCCAGCATTGATATAACTTTCCAACTCAGGGCAGTGGTCTGCGGGAACCGTTTCAAATTTCGTCCCCACATTGAAACATCGTTCACCGTTTGCAGTTTCCGGTGCATGGAACAATCGAGATTCAATTGATTGATTTCATAAATTTCAAACTCACATGTCAAGTCCATATTAACGTTGTTGCATTCTGCTTGAGCCACCCACCCACAGCAAGATATCCGAAACGGCCTGCGTTGGACTGCCGAGATGAAAGAAATTGGCTCGAGACGGAACGGAATTAGGTTTTAAATTAAAAAAGTATGTTTATTTATGATTTCTTTTCATCTTCTCTGTGTGTCCCTCGGCACCTTCCTCGACTCCGAGCCTGCCGGTGAGGTTTGCGGTTCCTGTGTGCTCCTCACGCAATTGGAGCGAGGATGGAGTCAAATTTAAAACAACTTTATTGGTTTATACATTCAGTTCCTGCTCCCGGTCACATTTCGGATGTATTTATTTTACAACTCTGTCCCTTTTTAGTCTCGGTGTTTTGTCTGTGCCAGTTGCCGGAATCAGGCCTATTCTGTCCTTTAATCTCCATGCGTCGTTTTCATCGCTTGGCAATTTTATTGGTGACGTTGAAATTTCAGCCGGTCCCTTTGTGACATATGATATGGTTAATTTCACTGTTCATTTCTCTAGTGGCGTCGCAGAATTGAGCTGGGATGACATTGGTATCTGTGGAAGTTTGATTGGAATTGATAAGTTTGATCGTTTTCAACCGATTGAATGAGGTTTGCGTTATGAATTTAAAAACTTTACTCATCTCTGTGAACCCTGAGAGATTGCAGATGTTGTCACGAGGAACTGTAAAGAACAGAAGAGAATGAAAATTATGGAAAATCGAATACACCACCCTTTCAAACGAGTATAGCATTGCACTAGAAAGACCATAAAACCAGCGATAAACAATGCAAAACAAGACACCTAACAAATTGCTGTACAAACAGTAATTATTCAGCGTCTTAATTCGTGCGTTACCGAGGTGGGGCACTCTGCTCGTTTTTTGTGCTAATATCCGCAGAGAAGGTTCTACCATACACATACCGAGCAAATGCTTTTTGAGCCCTCATTCTCGATTCACCTAACCAGAACAGCATGTTTCTGCATCCCAAATAAGCGGAGCTGTGGATGAAGAGTACCTGATGGTTCTACAACGCTGATTATATTGAAACACATGTTCGTACAACAATGTGCCAGAAAGAAACACCAGCGCATAAAGAGAAAGACAGAAAGACAGAAAGAGAGAGAGAGAGAGAGAGAGAGAGAGAGAGAGAGAGAGAGGTGAAACTGATTGTTTGTAATTTTTATTTCACTCTGCATACATTATTTAAGTTGCTAATGCGATGATTCTTTGCCCCCTTCACCCACACCTTTCGTTTGACTGCTTTTATTTTTCTCTAGCATAGTGGCACCCCTTTGAATGTAACATTTAGCTAAAGGGGATCTTTAGAAAAAAATTGATGCTATTTTGTGCATAAGCCCGTGAATGGGTTCATTCAATCGTTTCCAAAAGGGGCTTCGTGATGTTTCATGACAAATTAAGAGTCAAGATGAGAAACTGGAAGATAGGTACGATTAAAATGAAAACTAATTAACGCGATTCGCTCTTGTTCGGATCTGATTTTACTGGCCGTTTTCGTCACAACTGAAACTGTAAACCTAATTTTAACAGATTATTCTATTTATACTGCTAGGACCACTTTCGAATGTCTCTCCATAAATGTGAATCCTTGGTTGTAAATCAAATAGAACGGAAAAACATATTGCCTCTTTGGGGTTCTGCACAATTTCTGTTTATCTTAAATTTTCTCTCCGTACAAGAACACGGCAAATAATGGTGATGATCCAATGTTTACAATATCTCGACTGCCAGAAAGTGGCAGACAACCAGAAGATAGTAGCAGTAAAATTATGTTTATTTCTGTTGATTATGGTAGTACATTGATTTATGATATTAATTGATTAGCCTATCTGGCTCTTCATCTTTGTTTAATTTGATACTCTAATTTAATATTTGCGTTTTTCAACTAGTTAACAGAATTCCCCTTTGGGGATTTGTTTTATTTGAATTGAAAAAAGTGATAACCTACCTAACTACGAGTATAACTTAATCTAACGTGCTAGATCACGAAGGATCTGATGATTTGATCTCAGACAGGTCTGTCTCTGAACCTTTCCAGGATGAATACTCTCCGTTCTTCTAATGTCTGAATTCCAGCCAGGAGGTGGATCTCAGAATTTCTAGTCCGCGGGGGACTGTTTAGGACCATCCTAAGGATCTTGTTTTGGATCCTTTGGAGTTTAAGTTGATGGCATTTTGCGCAACTCTCCCAGCTTGGCATACCGTACTCGATTACAGGAAGGATGATTTGTTTGTAGACAGCAAGCTTATTTATCATGGACAGGGTTGACTTCCTGTTGATAAGTGGATACAACGATCTTATCAAGATGTTGCACTTGATTTTCATTTTGTCAACGTACTCCCTGAAAATCAGTTCGCTGTCGAGTGTTAGCCCGAGGTACACGGCCTCTTCGGACCATTCCACCACTGTGCCGTTCAGGCAGATCTTGTTATTCTCCGACGGAACAAGTGTGGGAGATTTAGAGTGGGACAGATAATGTCCTGCGTCTTTGCCGCGTTGATACGGATCTTCAAGCTGTTGAAGTATTCAGACAGGACGTCTAATCCTCTCTGAAGTTTGGCAGTCAGAGCTCCGATGACCCTACCCTTGTAGACGATGGATGTGTCATCTGCGAACAGAGACAACGATCCACCATCAGGGGGAGCCGGCATATCGGAGGTGAACAGGTTGAATAGAATGGGGCCAAGGATGCTTCCTTGTGAAACCCCAGCACCGATGTTGAAAGTATCCGATGTGATGCCATTCAGAGAGACTCGGAACGTCCTGTCTGATAGATAGTTGTTTATTATCTTCACTAGGAAGATTGGAAGATCGTACTGCTGCAATTTGAACACCAGGCCATCATGCCAGACATTATCGAACGCTTTTTCAACGTCCAACAACGCCATGGCAGATGTTTTCGAAACAGACTTGTTCCGTCTGAGAATGTTTGTTACTCGAGTCAGCTGGTGGACGGTCGAACGACCTTTCCGAAAACCAAACTGTTCCTCGAGTAACAAGTTATTTTCATCGGCAGATGTTAGGAGCCGGTGGTGCAGTGCTCTTTTGAACAGTTTTGATAACCCTGAGAGAAGGCTGATTGGTCGATAACTTGAAGGAGAAGACGGATCCTTCCCAGGTTTCCGGATGGGTATGACTTAAGCTGACTTCCAGCACGAGGAGCAGTAGCTAAGTCGGAGGCACAGATTAAAAATCAGTGCCAGATGGTTGTAGAATCTGGAACTCAAGTGTTTGAGTTCCAGATTCAGGATGTTGTCGAAACCTGGGGCCTTTATGTTCGTCAGCCGTAATCTCGGATTCCTCTGGAAAAATGTTGGGAATCTGAAGAAGATTGGTTGCATTTTCAGCAACCTCAGATTCATGAGGGCTGACGATGTTTTGTCCGAGATTATGGGAGCTGACGAAGTGTTGACCTATCGCGGCAGCCTTCTCTTAAGGAGTTATCAGATGAACCACTGGGTCGCCGGGACGATCCAGTGGGGTCAGTGGTGGAATGGGCCTAGGCTTGTTTTTAAGATTTTTTGTAAGTTTCCAGAAGGGCTTAGCACAATCTGGGAGAGAGCGGATCTTACTAGCAAAATCGTTATTTCTGAGATCCACCATCCTGGCCTGAATGATCTTTGTTAATCGATTACAATTGGTCTTCAAGTTAGGCAGGCCAGTACGCTGGTACTGCCTACGAATGGTGTTACGGAGTCTAATGAGATCTTTGGTAGGGCTGTCATGGTTCAGAGTGTTACTCACCTGTCTGGATACTGGCACGTGTTGTTCCCTGGCCCGGAAAATCGCCTCCTCGATGGTTTGTAGACACCGGTCAACATCTTCGGACGTACCCGGTTGGACATCGTAGTCAATGGTTGTGTCGACGCAGTGTTGATATTGCGCCCAGTTGACTCGATGGTAGTTGCGCCGGGAAGCTTCGAATCGGTTTACCGAGGATCCACCGGGTAGTGGTCCGAGCTTAGCTCCTGGAATGCCACAGGTTGCGAGATAACAACCAGAAGATACACAGCTGCAAAAATTAGGCTGATTTTGGTGGGGCCTCAGATAGCTTAGTCGGTTAAGGCATCGTATGACTAAACCGGAGGCTGCGAGTTCAATACCCGGTTCGTCGAGGAAATCTTTCAGTTTGGAAATTTTCTCACCCTCCCTGCATACTTAAAATCAGAATCAGTCCTCGATGACATATTTATTTATTTATTTATTTATTTCGTCAAGCAAAGTAGACTACATTCAATGCTTACAACGTTTTACTTACATCTTATGCATTATCTCAGTTTCCTCTTAGTCTAGTTTTTATTTAGTTTTTGGACATAGTGATTCTAATTTATGTTATACAGACGCGTCTTTTGATTGAAAGGACTATTTTTTGCATAGAATAATTTCCGAGTTCTAAGAGGTCTAAAGAGCGCATACAAATTTAGTTTTTTTTTTCTTTGGTTCCGTGCTGAGCACCAATGCTGCCGACGCCAGGGAGGCAGCTCCTACACCTGGACCCTACCGATCAACCCAAAAACTCTTAGACCAGAGACCATCGGCTATACTTCCCTTCGGAAGGAAGGCATGATCAGAGATGTTATGCCTCAGAACATCCCAGCGGCGCCGACTGGGATTGAACCCAGGCCTGCTGAGGTGAGAGGTAATCACGCTTACCACTACACCACCATCGCCGCTAAATACAATTTTAGTTGTGATAGTATTGCTGCAGATTTTATGCGATGAGAAATAATGTCATTGATAAGGAAAAGCTTTGCAATTTTTTTTAACTAGTTCGTTTATTTGAAAGGCTCAATCGCGTTAGCTTTATGGAGCCGATAGTTCATTGTTCTTTTTTTGTAACAAAATTCACTTCATTCTATGTCTAGTAGGAGTTGGGCCGAATACTCGCGGCTTACCCGAGGTTAGAGAGGTACATTGTCGAATGATAGGATCAGGCGAGGAGCTTGGGGGTCCGGTTTCGTTGTCTCATCAGAGTGTTGTCGCCAGTATGAACGGTAGTGCGGTTCTAGTTTCGTCTGGAGTTTGACCGGCTATGGTCACCAGTGGACGACCGATGAGACTCGTCGAGACGGGGGGACAAGGCAAACAAAAACTATTAAAGAAAGACAAAAGACAAAGGAATTAAATTCTTATACTAGAAATTTGAAGAAACACATAAACCGACTGCATATAGCAGATATCGCGAGTTCCCGACACGTCTCTGATAAGAACATAGGGTTGTTTTCCTTGGGCCTCGAGGGTATTTAAAAGTCGCTCTCTGGCGGCGTCATTATCCGTACATTGCCAAACTGCGTGATCGATGAGCATTGCAAATTCACGCCGTTTTTTTAAGTGTTTGCAGATTCATGAGCATGCAGCGCGCTTCATATGATGGTAGAGGAAATGCAGTAAAATTTAGTCGTCGAAGAGCATTCAAAAGAAATTGTTTTTTTACAGATTCAATGCGTTCTTCGTTTATGGCAGTGTATATTATCCTAACAGTTCAGTGATCTGAAGATTTGCTGAAAAACCAAAATTCGGATCAAGGTTTAGCAACATTTCGGTAAAAAAATCATTTACCATGCTTCATCAATAATAATCACTGATCTAATTTAAAAAATCTCAAATTTCCGAAATCAGCAAAATAATGTAACGAACTTTACGGCATTCATATTTTACTAAATAAGACTGACACATTTCAAACTTTCGTTTTGCTGAAAATACGTAACTAACTGCCATAATTAAATTGACCGCTCTGCTAGCTTGTCACGTTCTTCGTTATTTTGGACATAATTTTTGAATACTTTTGGTACACTTCAAATCAAATGTTTTGATCATTTTACCATTGCATGGAAAATATAAGATTACGTTTCCAATAGAAAGAATTTGACGCAAGATACATCTAGATTTTGCTATAATTGGTTTAAATTTTAAAATTTAATGCAAGCCATAATTTTGATATATGTCCTTCAAGTTCACTGAAAAGAGGTAGAGGGCTCACGAAACTGTTGGAGAATGAAGGTTGATAGACTCGTCTAAATAAGATACGTCAGATTTGATGACGATGATAATTGTTTGGACTCGACTAAGTTGCTATTAAACTCTATCGTGGGTTCCAATATTTGTTCGGCTAGAGTAGAAGTCAGTCAAAGTGATAAATTCTTGGTTTTTTACATTTCAAACGGTGTGTTCATACTTAACCTAGTATTAGTATTAGTTTTATCAAGAAGTGAATAGTTAGCAAAATTAAACGATGGTTTGATTTATTTTCTTCAATTATAGTTTCCGCTTTGCGAATATCACGAAGAGCGAAAACTCTACTCTGATGCCCCTTCCTTTTTAACCTTAAGGTAATTTAGTAACTGAATTATTTTATTTAATATAATCCTAATCGATGAATTGTGTTAGACAGCAGCGTCCCGCGGATGCTTTTTACACGGGCTGCAAAGCTCCAGGCTAAATACATCGGCCGTTTTTCTGGCAACCACGTACTGTTCATGCGGTATGCAACCCAAGCAGCATAAATTCATAGAATGATGTCGAGAAAACTGCTATATGACCAAAATTAGTCATACAAAGGTTATGTAAACTATTATATAACATGTATGTTGCTGGAAAGTGTTCCTGTAGGCCCGCCGGTTTCGGTAGAAAAACGGAGTTAAAAAGGATTTCACGCTGACCTGCTGTTAAATGGTCTGACCGATACCGTTGTGTTTACTTCCATTTCGTTAAGATCGTTGGAATTGGCGAGTCTACCTGACCGTTATCCACTCCAGAGTTTGTGCCTATCTAACGGTAATTTCCATACAATTGCGATGCATTTGGTTTTCACAAACCGTTCCGAGAATCCCCTTGAGAGTCTCATGCTATTCAGCTTAGTCGGGCGAACACAAAATAACACGACCAGTGGTCTCACGATCTCGAGAGTGACGCATAAGTCACTGCGTTTGCGATAGTTTCTCTAAGCACATTCGACGGTCGGATACAAGGTACGCATGGAAAGTTTATGTGGTAATCAAGCTGAAAAGAAGGTTTTCATTGAACCAACAACTTAAATAAAAAAACAGTGTTGTAAAATTGTATACTATACTTCTTTTATTACTCTTCAAAATCTCGATCAAAATTTAACATGGAAACTACAAAATTTAAAAAAATATGAAGAACTGCAGGGAATCACAAAAAAAGCAATACCCGTAAAAGGTAAACATTTTGTTCCGAAGCTTTGGTTAAATTTAACAGTTGTGGAAAATTTTGCTATGCCAATCCCACGGCAATTAAATCTTGTACCGAGGTCTTTGCCACAGGCTCGGCTTTGGATTCTTTACACTTTTTTTGTCGGGCTTGGCGAAAAAATCTAAGTGTGTGGGCATATAGTATTATTGTACTTACCACATGCATTGGTATAAAGGGTCTCCCACACAGTTAAAATTATTTTGTAATTTTACACAAAATTTTCTAGCACATAAAAAGAGCATGCATATTCATGTAAAATTAAATTGGTTTCTAAATTTACACGACTTGAAATTAACATGCATGCAAAATTAAACGTCACTTGAATTTTACATGGATAGCTTAAGATGGGCTCACTTTGTAATTCTACAGGACATTTGGAATTACACGCATTTGGCTTTTTGAACAAATTTGCATAAAATCGAACTGATTGTCAAATACGGGAAATTATCACCCACGTGGAATAACCCGCCTTCAAGGCATAGTACATACCCTACACTACGTTCTGCATCAAAACGATCAGTCAGGAGAAAAAGGACCCACGAGCGCATTTTTGAATGTTTTTCTATTTTTCAATATCCAAATTTTTGATTTTCTGCACGAACTAGAAGTGCTCTCTGTATAAAACCGCTTTCATCACTATTTTGTCTGTCATCCATTTTCGATGTGTGGACGCGGGTATGCACGATAAATCGTTCCACATAACCAAAACTGAGCGCACAAAACAAAACAAACCGAGCTGAGAAAAAACCGATGGAATAATCGGTCCGTCCGTTGATTTAAATTTATACAAGCATGTAAATTTATAGGTTGTATCGTTGAAAATCCGATGTTCTTCAATAAGGCTTAACATCACGTGGTGATATTGAACTGCAAGAGAAAATTGATCGAATAAACGTGTAATTTTATGAGTTTTATCATGTTTTTATTATGTGCATGATTTTTAATGTAAAATTAAATTAAAACATAGTTTAAAGCAGTGTAATTTTAAAATGGTTTTGGTTTACATGTCATGCAAAATTCCGTATTTTTTGCTGTGCACATCAAATTGCATCACGGAAAAAAACGCTGTTGAAAATTACCTAGTTGACCGATCTTTTTCAAATTTTCAGATAGTAAAAAATAACCCATTAATAAGCTTTTGGAATATTTATTTCATTCAATTTCAATACCATAACTGTACGCTCGCACCTTACCCTTACCTCCACTCATTAGGTTCTAGCTGCAGCTTCTCCTGTACGGAAACCCACTGTTACTTCCTCAGATTTGACCTCCTTGGAATGCTTCCGTAGTGCCTGCTTCATAAAAGCCCAGTATTTTTCGGTGGACCTTCGTTCCGGTGCGTTGGGGGGTTCATGTCCTTGGGTAAGAAAGTGACCCCGTTGGCTTCGTACCACTCCAGGACAACATTTTAATAATGGCACTCAGTTTAACACATGAGCAGATCGCTTGCCAAATCATATATTTCTTGGCGAACTTTGAAAGTTTCTGCTGCCTTACTTCCTCCGGAACATCAAACTTGTGCTGGGCCCCGGTAGCCCCGGAAGCTGCCAGAAGTCCGCCTTGACGTAAGTCTCATCATCCATGATAAGATAGCGACGCCGGTGGTGTAGTGGTAATCGTGATTACCTCTCACCCCAGCAGGCCTGGGTTCAATCCCAGTCAGCGCCGCCGGGATGTTCTGAGGCATAACATCTCTGATCACGCCTTCCTTCGGAAGGGAAGTTAAGCCGTTGGTCCCCGGTTCATGGGTTGATGAGTCGATAGGTAGGGTCCAGGTGTGGGAACTGCCTGCCTGGCGTCGGTAGCATTGGTGCTTAGCACGGAAAACAAGATCGACGGAAAACAAATCAAGGAAAAAAAAAAATCCATGATGAGACAATGACGCTTCGTCGGCATCTGGGTGTATAGTTTCCGGGCCTGTGTCTTTCCCACCGTATTTTGCCGTTTGTCACGATTTGGAGCCTTCTGAACTTTGTACGTATGCAGTCCCTCCCGGTCCTTGGCTCACAAAACGAAAGACTTGGACAAATTCAACTTTTTGGCCACATCCCTGACCGAAGCATTGGGATTCCGCTTAAACGCTTTAACAACACGATTGTGATCCTGATCACTAATAGAACATCTATTCGGACCGCATTTCTCCTTCCATTCGCTTCTCATAGTTTTGTAGTAACGTTTAATCACACGACGCACCGTTGACTGCACCATTCCGAGTTGTTTTCCGATGTTCCGATGAGAGAGATGAGGATTTTCCAGGTGCTTGAGCCAAATCAATTCGTGACGTTGCTCGCTATTTTTTCCAACTTTCGAAAAACTGACAGCGTTTATAATACAGTGTAAACAATGCACTCTAAACTACTTCTGCCTAAATTTTTCAAGAGCAAATACCCAATGGTCATTGGCGTAAGAAGAGGGGGGCCGGGGGGTCTGCCCCCAGGCTTTGGGTTGCCCCCCCCCCCCCAGAAAATTGCAGAAATAAACACCCGAGCAATTTATTTTCCAGATTGTTCAGAATAAATTTTGCTGTGATTTTAAATTGCTTAATATATTGCATATTCATGGTTGATAATTGGTTCTCATCTTTTATTTATTGTTTCGTTGATTCCCTTTAGTGTAGAAACGTTATGCCTTGATGACGCTTGATGCAGTAAATAACTTTTTAAATTGGCATACCGTTACTGCAACTTCACTCTTCATAGACTTCTCTGACACCGTTGGTATTAGTGAGTAAAAAAACCCGCTGTCGGGTCAGACAATTTGACAGTTGAATTTGTGGTTAAAAAAATAAACAAAATCGTTTTTACTCTGTTAGACTAGCACAATTGTGTTAGTGAGATCTCGCGGCAAGAAGTCTATGTCATCCAATGACGTTTATATAAGGTTCGGGCCAACAGGCAGCTTGCTGATGTTAGAAGCAAAAATATTGTAAGTAATCTCCCTCCCCATACTACCGATGGTTTATGTCTTGTCAGCTAGGGACATGGCCTCCTCCAACCCAACATCACAGAACAGATAGGTAACATGGGAATCAGAAACGGAGCCATTTAAATTTCAATTGGTAGTGACACCTAGCGGTGGAGAGAACGCTTTTTACACTCAAAATTTATTTACACTTATACCACCTTTTACCATTTATACCAAACATACCCAAGATTCATATATTGAAAGGTGTGTACACTTCTGTTGGTGCTTATGTATAGAGTGTCTTTAGGAAAGATGAGAAAATCTTATTTATTTTTTAGATTATATGCTTGTTTTGAATTCTTCTTCTTCTTCTTCTTCTTCGAATTTAAACTTATTGCTTATTGCATATAAGCTTATTGCATGCTCTGAGCTTATGTCGTTTTCGTTTTTGCGGTGTAGCACTGGTGTAGTGTAAGCAGGAATAAGCACGAGTCTTTGACAGCTCAGATCACTTCCTACCCACAGATTTCATCAATGCTTCCTGCAAATGCAAAGGGTAAGTAAAATGCTAATTGTGGAGTGAGACGATCACATAAAAGAAAAACTGTATTTATGATTGTTTTCCTAATTCTAGTACGATTATCATAATTCCGTACACTTTGATATTCAAAAACACAATTAGAATAAGACATATCCAAAGTTTAACGATAGGAAATATTATCATCAGCGGGTATATATTTGCATCATGTTCCAATGTATTGTTCTGCAAACAATTAACACTCTAAGACTTCATTTAACCCCGTTGCGATAAAAGGGAAAGAAGTGCCGAAGCCGACATTCCCCCTAATTAAAAAATATCCAATCTTTCATTCATCCTGAATTCTCAAAACTATATTCAATACACATGCACACAGAAATTCAAAACAACCCAAAATTAAGTTCTTTTCACTCATCTCCCATGTTCCGTACGATAAGCCAAATTTGGGTAAACCGGCTCAAAGTAGTTTGCATTTAAGGACGGCAAACAAAATTACCCATCGCTAAGTTATTTTCAATTTTTTGTACCCAAAATTAAGTTCAATTAACTCAAATTTGGGTATATCGCATATTACTCAATTTTGGCTTCTCGTACGGAACTAGACGGTTGAGTCGAATCTTTCGTTCTATTTTTGACAACAATAGCGAGAGGAAATGAAACGGGCAGAGGTCAAATAACTCAAATTTGAGTTTAAAAAACCCAAGCGGTGGGTAGTTTTGTTTTTCTGTGCAGATCGCTCTACCTATAGGATTAGAAAATATCTTGGGTTGCGAAAGGATATGTCGAAGGAATGTCAGGGAAACTCTCTTTACTCCAATGGCATTTCTCATGGCCGTGTGCGTTTGTGCAAAACATCTTCCGTCTTTCACTTTTTATGCGTAAAAACCGTCGTCCAGAAAAAGTGAAATGATAATGCATTTCGTCGTAGAAAAAAATCGTTCCATTCACGACGGATGACCCCATTGTTTACGATTTATGAGAGGGAAAGCGAATACGAGCTTATCAGTCATGTAGCATATAGTAACATGCCGTCTCTTTTGTTCTTTCAGTCCTCCTGGTAGCAGTTAGTGGGACACTACACTCGATATAGGCAACTCAGTGGCGCCTTGTTGCTAGTTTTCCCAGACTTTTCGATTCGTTGCGTGTGTAATAATATTTTTTGCATTCCTTTGCTTAACGCCTTTGATGTTTTGATCGAATAATTCAATGAAATAATTAAATAAATGTTACTTTTACATGTAACATTTGAATGCTCATCAGTTCATAGTGGCTTTAGCATTTCTTAATCCAAGGTTAGTTGTGTACTAGGATTTAATATTTTTCTTTCAATCTGGCATTGCTGGTACTGGTATAATGGACAACAAGAATCGTACAGTACTACACGCTTACTTCAGCTTACTCACCGGGTGTGTCAATCGTACTCAATTCAGTCTGATGCATTAGGTTGTCAAAATCTGAGTAAACGAGAAATGTCAAACTGAGTAAAAGCCACTCAGTCAGCCAAATCCGGGACTTAGAAAAAAAATGTCAGCCGTGTCGGAGCAAACGCTCTAGCAAACGGCGAAATTATTGCATAACACAGGCCGAAATGCATTAAGGTAAGCAGGAATTGCATGCTGAGACGGTTTTCAGTCGTCTTCAGCTCCAGTTAAATAATTCTGGAGCAGCTAATTTCAACTTTTCATCAGAACAAAAAAAAAAAAAACTTCCCGGCTGAAAATATCTCAGAGTGGTTTTGGCTCACTCTGCGCGAGAACTTTTTTTTTTTTTTTTTTTAATTCTTTATTTAAGAGATTTTTAGCCTTAGGCTAGTTCATCTCTCACTCTGCGCGAGAACGTTGTTTACTCAAAATTGAGTAAAAGCGCACCTACTCACTTTTTAGTAGCCATACTTCCCACTGAAATGAGCATGTTTGCCTCAATTTTGAGTTGTTGCGAGTTACCGTGTATCCTAATATTTTGATTGTGTGAATCAAATGAAAACTGTACCGTTTTATTAAAGTACGTTTAATTATTTTGTTTTTACTATAGATTGCTAGTATTGAAAAGCCAAACGCAACGGATTATAATTATATTATGCATGGACAGCTTATTTGACACATGATCTTTATTAGCATATTTGTATAGCTTTAGCTTATTAGTGGACATAAAACATTTGTTTCATGCGAAATTAATGGAACGTACCCTAATTACACGCAACAGAACAACGGCTCTCTAAACAAATCTTTACACTTTTAACATTGAAATCACTGGTTATGTAAAGAAATTGGTTTAGTTTTGTTGCTATTGATTCGTGGAGCTTTGCTTATTTCTTAGACAAATTTTGCATTTTTTCAATGTGCTATGAAACTTTCAGAAATTTTGGTTGCAAAATAAGAAAATTATTTAATTTTTCGAGTTTGTGGTTGAAGCAAAATAAACCGTTTAGAATTGTCTCCGAAAAAAGTGCACACACAATAACAGTTGTAACTTTTTAATCATCGTTTTCAGAGAAGATTATTGTGTACATATTGCAATTTTTTGACGATCTAGAAGGTTTTATACCAAATTACAATGGAGTGAACACACTTCTCTCAGAAAAAAATGTGCACACTATTCCAGGCCTCCGCTGTTCGGTAAATTTTTGAACTACGGTTTGTTTAGTAAAAGTTTAAAAATCAGTGAAAAATTCAAAAAATAATAAATTTATACGGAACATATACATATATACAGACTTCGTTTAGTTAACTCCATTTAATAATACAAAATAAAAATAAAATTTGTCAATTTGACTGATTACTCACCTGTAACGGAAATTTGAATATTTTATCGACTTATTTAGATGTTCAAAAATTCAGTAAAATTCTACCGGTCTCATATATAAAATCAGCGGTTGCAAGAAAATTAGTGGATCATTGATGCTTTTGATTTGGGTCTTACCTATTTTTGCAGTTTCTTTTATGTTTTATAGTTTTATAATCTGTAACTTGAACAAAGAACATACTGAATTAATAAAACATAGTAAAATGTACTATTTTGCACTTGTAATGGGAATGTGTTATGGTCAAAATCTAGGGGTGAAAATTATCTCAGAAATTCATAAAAATATAATTTGAAAAATATTTTCCATGAAAATTGAGAAAAGTTGCAAAGAAAAACCGAAAGAACCATTTTCTAAGTAATCAATTTTTTTTAATATTTTTTCGAAGGATAAGTGTGACAGTTTTTAATCCTAGTTGTCATCTAATTGGCCCTATTTTGAATTTCAGATTTTTTCATTCATTATATTATTTATTTCACTACAATGTTAGAGCACAAAACTGGAGCATTAGTTTTAAAACTGACACACTTACCCTACTTGAAGATTTCTTATCTTTCACTGGTGAAAACTTCAGGATGGATTCTCTTTTTTTTTGTGTCAAGATCAAAAATCTAACTAATTGAAAATTTGAATATAAAACATTATTTTTACAATGCCACCCTCAAGGCAAAATTGCAAAGCAAGTGACGAATGTAAAAATCCGTTAACTTGTGGGCAAAGTTTCTAAAAAAAATCTGAGACTCCTCTTTGGCACAAACCTGCAGACAGATCTTTTGAACCATATCATTTTGTCCGCGCACGGACTTTAAACTTTTACGTTGCGTTTTCGTTGTTGTGTAGTTGAATTGAACAAATAATACGCCAATTGCTTGACCATACCTCGACCGAACCTTATTATTATTATCATACAGAGTCTGAACAGTAAGTAGCATAGTTGTACATACATACATAGTTGTTACACAAACACATTTGCAGTCACCTTAATTAAAAACGAGACATTTCACCAACATCCCATCCAATATGTTTTTAATTGGTTCAAACAAATTGTGATACTAATAGTAATTTTATGCAAAGCAATGTAATACCCTATTCACGTATTCCAACAAAACCGCTAGAATTGCGTCAATAATGATTATTTTTGTCAAGCATTGAAAAAAAGAAAATTTAATTTTTGCATGTTCAAACAATTAGGAGCGTACTGTAAGCAAAATGTTTTAACGGTAATTATACCAATTTATACAAGATTTGAAATCATCATGTGCACTGCGAAATGAAAATAGAAAGGAATAGCAAAAATTACATGAAAAGCATGAGCTCAGTTTCAGATGAAACCGTTTGCTCTGAGTTACCTATCTGTTCTGTGCCAACATGGTAGTTACGCCTCTGCCAATGGTTAATTTTATACAGCGTTTTTTTTTCCGTGATGCAATTTGATGTGGGACACCCTTGAAAAACTGCCTACTTTGGACTCCGAACGACGATCCGGTCGAATAAAATTCACCGCCACACGAAGTTGACTGTTTATAAGACGCTGATTAGACCGGTGGTCCTCTACGGCCACGAGACCTGGACTATGCTCGTGGAGGACCAACGCGCCCTTGGTGTTTTCGAACGGAAGGTGTTGCGTACCATATACGGTGGAGTGCAGATGGATCACGGAACGTGGAGGAGGCGAATGAACCACGAATTGCACCAGCTGCTGGGAGAATCATCCATCGTCCACATTGCAAAAATTGGGCGACTACGTTGGGCTGGGCACGTCGTAAAAATGCCACACGACGACCCAGTGAAAATGGTTCTAGAAATCGACCCAACAGGAACAATAAGAAGAGGCGCGCAATGCGAATCGACCAAGTAGAAAGCGACCTGTGGCCCCTCCGTAGACTACAAGGCTGGCAAAGTGTGACCATGGATCAAGTAGAGTGGAGACGACTTCTTCGGACAGCAGAGGACAACAAGGCCTTAGTCTGATTGGTAAGGTAAGTACCCTTAAAAAAATCTCACTTAATAACTGTGGATGGTTTTCAAGAACACTGAAACCCATGTAAAAGTATCAAGGCCACTTAGTGAGGGAGGGGGCTGCCTTTGAGAGATTATACACCTGACTACACTGAAGTTTTCACATTTTCCTTAAGTTCTTGGTACTGCTCATTAATTAACGGAACTGTCTTAAACTCTGTAATCCTTTTTAAAAATCTTTAGACTTCTGCAAAGTTTCTAAAATATTTCTGAAATTGAAAAAAAAAATCAGTGTTTCTCTGAGTTTTCCTGCAATTACTGGAACTTTCTATCTTCTTTCGAAAGTTTCTCGAAATTTCCTGACCTTTGTTAAGCTGCTCTAAATTTGGTTGTCCAAGCGTATTGAGGAAAACAAATATTCGTTATCTGCATAAAAAATGGCACCGAAATCCAACATTTCATTTATTTTGTTGTACTGGAACTATTTTAAATAAGTGCGATTACACAAACAAAAATCATCATGTTAGCGCTGCTCGGTGGGACTTTATGTGGGAGTGAGCTACCAACTAATAGATTCAGTGTTAAAAATTTAAAACTCATTTAATTCGTTTGTCTTTTGTATATCTTTATTAGCTTTTGTTAGTCTTGTCCACATAGCAAAAAATAAATTTTAATATTACATCCAAGAGGATGCACTTCAGTCATGTCACAAATCTCATGTAATTTTTATGGTCATACAAATAAAAAAATGCAGTAAAAGCAATGTAATGTCAGTCCATGCACTGTATTAATGATAATTTTGTCCTTTTTGGCAAGTAATATTACACCATATTTTCGACACGATTGAAGTGCATCCACATTGATGTGATATTAAAATTAATGTTTTACTGTGCACTGGTCACCATAGCCGGTTGAACTCCATGCGAATCTAGAACCACACTACCGTTTATACTGACAACAACGAAACCTTACCCCCAAGCTCCTCACCTGATCCTATCCTTCGCCAATGTACCTCTCTTACCTCGAGTAAGCCGCGAGTATTCGGCCCAACTCCTACTAGATATAGAATTAAGTGAATTTTGTTACAAACAAAGAACAATGAATTATCGGCTCCGTAAAGCTAACGTGATTAAGCCTTAAAAATAAACGAACTAGATAATAATTATTTAAAACTCGAGATGAATTTCCATGGGATTGATAAAAATATCGTGGTGCTCAGAAAACGATGCTCTTTTAGATGATGTATAAAAACCGGTATGTTTTTCAAAATTAAACAACCAAAATAGCGCAGCGCTATTGTATCTGTCGCTTGGATTCTGGCAAAGTTGCCAGTCTTCTTGATTTGATGTCTTTGGTTAAGGTTAGTCTCGATAAAATGATCGAGACTAACCTTAACCAAAGACATCAAATCAAGAAGACTGGCAACTTTGCCAGAACCCAAGCGACAGATACAATAGCGCTGCGCTTGACTGAAGGTGGAAGCAACGCATAGAAAAATGAGCAAATACACAAACCTTTCTTCTGAGGATGTAATCTTTGCTATCAAATTCGTTCGAAGCATTTACCTTTGAGCGGCAGATGACGCGATTGTACCTGTCTCATAGCGTTCGTATGAGAAAATGAAAGAGTTGCAAGTCTTCTTGTTTTGTTGTCTTCGCCTTAACAGAACTTCAAACTTCCCTTTAGTAATTGAGACCACCCATGAGATTTTTGAGCTTCCCGAAGATCTCTAGACCTAGCTGCCCTGAGGTTCTTGGAACTTCTTAAAAGTTTTTACGATTCTACTCAAGTTGTCTGCATTTCTCCAAAGTTTTCTGGGCTTCCTAGAACCTCGTTTCAGCAGTTTCCCTAAAAGTGCCCGAAATATTGGATAATTTTTCAGAATTTCTCTTCTCAAGTAACAACTTTGAACTCACAGTCAATTGATGAAACTTCTTCGAAATTCTTGATATCTACACGGCAAGAAAAAAAT
The DNA here is from genome assembly GCF_037179485.1 of Ochlerotatus camptorhynchus. NCBI lineage: Eukaryota > Metazoa > Arthropoda > Insecta > Diptera > Culicidae > Ochlerotatus > Ochlerotatus camptorhynchus. The sequence continues at coordinate 871,971 of NW_027040618.1, forward strand.
ACTCAAAATTAAGTTAAAAAAAACTCAACGTTGGGTTCTATCATTTGAGGTCCGCTGTTGAGTGAATCAGAAAAGCGGCGTTGGTTAAAATTTACTCAACTATTGAGTAATAATAAATGAACTCAAATATAAGTTTATTTTCATTGAGGTTGCTCTTATGTGCCTTTAACCATTTCATTTTCACAAGCGTTGATAGACGAGTGGCCAACACACGGGCCCCGTAATGTCAACGTCCATGGTTCGGTTCCAGTCTGCTCCGTTTTATTATTTTTTGTCAACTTGGTCAACGTGGATTCATGATCAGGATTACTCAAAATTGAGTTCTCTTCTTTAACTTAATTTTACCTAGCCCCACGGAAGCCACGTGATGAGTGAAAGGAACTAAATTTTGGGTACTTTTTTCTTAACGTGTATTTACAGTCCACGGAACTTTTTTAAAGTTTCTACAAAATATTGTGGACCAGCCTGAAGCTTTCGTTAATCTTCTTATGATGCGCCTGGAATTTCCCTTAAATTATTATTTGTTTTCTCTTTAGTAGAGAGACTTTCAGCCCTCGGCTGGTTTTTTTTTTGTTAATTAATTTATTTGATAAGGCTCAACCGAATTTACTTTACAGAGTCGAGGATTCTTGTTCACTAAACAATACATCTTAAAACTATAGTCAAAAGGTACAACACAATAAACATTCAGAACCGGAGCCACTTCCAGTGGTTTCATTGTATGGCAGATTATCCAACGGGGGTCAGAGCGCTTCCATTGCAGCAATGGACGCAAAACGTGGTCAGCACTCGCACATTCATCACGAAACGGTTGCTTTCCAAAGTCGACGACGACGCATCGACCGAAAGAACTGCAGATGAAGAACAATGAGGAGGACCACACAATGTTTGCTGCCGAGTAAACAGACAGTTGCGTGACACACATTGAGAGTGGTCTGCTTCTGAAATTTATGAAAGTGTCCTAAAGATCGTAACTTCACGAAGTTTTTTGCACTTTCGTGAACTTTTCGGAACATCTATGAAGTTTAATTTTTTTTTTCATAAGTTCTTTTAACCTTCAAGCACTGCACTTAGTGCAAAACTTGTGGATTTTCCGTTACCATTTTATTGCAAAATAACCAATCAATGTCAAACCAACGTGTATTCCTCACGAAACTTGTTAGTAACAATATAACTAATTTGTTATTACAGTAATACCCTTAATAGCGCTGTAAAATAGAACATTGTAAATTGAATCCGCATAAATGGAACACATAGTATGGGGAATTTGACATAATTGGTTCCAAGATGAAATATCTCCTGATCCTGGCCATATAGAAAGTTTCTGTCTTAAGCAAAGCTGTTCAGTTGATAAAGGACTTTTGGTAGGTGCACAGAAGTTCAGAATTTCTCTCTACCCGGTGCTAATGTGCAAGTGAATTTCCTGAAAATGCTATATCTTTGGATCCTTGCCGTATATAAGGCTTTTTTTCTCCGACGAAGCTGTTCAGTGGGTGATGAACCTTCTGTTTGACAAATATCACTAGACATGGATTATTAAGGAGCGTAGTGAGTCCATAAAACGAATGGCCTATTAGAAAAATTTACCGAAGACATATTCAGGAAAGTCTCTTGTTTGTGAGACAATTTTGGAATTCTGTCCAGTGGTGTAAGCGATCACCATAGTAGACGCATTTTCTGTGATAATTGGCTGCCTTTGCTTTCTGCAGTTAAATAAACAGTGTGTCCAGATATTAAATGACTCAAGCTTTAGTCTAACATTTTACGAATACTTGCACTAGAGAAATGTATTATTTTAAATTAAAATTAAATGGATAGTTAAGAATCTTGTCTCAGAATTCTTGAGTTCATTTCCAAATACTTAAAAGTTAACCCCATTGAAACCTAATCACTCTAGCGCAACACTGACTTCATATGCAAAAAGCTCATCCAAACTCATCATTCCATGTCGCTCATCAGGTAGGTACGCTATTCAAAGAAAAAAACATAACATTTTCCGATCACCTTGTCCCCGGAGGCAGTTTTCCATCATCGTTATCGTCTGCGCATCGGAATATCGATTTGATTCGATAAGACTTGACGACCGACGCAACAACAACAAACGGTGTGTGTGTGGAAATTGCCAGGCACCCAAGCTCAGTTGTAACGTGTATGGGCTCACATATCAATCGAATGAGATGTATTTTCACCTATGATTTTTATGGTTCCGTTACCGAACAGGTCCCCGGGAAGAGAACGAGTGTCTCAGATTAGATTGCGTTCGATTTTTCCCATCTTCCTTGATTGTGTCGCATCGTTCTTCTTGCTAGGCTTCTCAGTCTTCCTGGGGGGTGAGGGCAATATTTTACTTTTACTGCTCCTGGAAGCAGCGAGAACGATTTCCCCCCCAATATTGTGTGTCATTTTCATTTGGTACTAGAAGACGAAGAAGTGGAAGTCTCCGAACGATTGCCTGGAACGGAAGATAAATTCATTTCAGGTGTAATTTGTCGCAGAAGATAGATACAAAAAAAAAACGAATACAAATTTTCAATTCACCTGGGGATTAGATCGTTCTGTGTGGAAATAACGATGCACACTCTCTTCGGTTCTTGTTTTCTCCATTTGGTTTCGCTTTCGTCCTGTCGCAGGATCAAAATCAGGATTCACGAATAAAAGGAAAAGTTTGTGGCATACAACTGGATCTTTTTGAAAAGCGCTCAAAAATTCCATTCAGTGAGATTTATTTCTGATTTGAAAACGAGCATGTTGATTTATTTTACAATTCGTAATTCCCTTTTAGGATCCCTTTGATAATTAAAACCGAGTCGTTTGTCTATTTGGGGGAATGTTTTACTGCGATGGCATTCACGTGGAAGAAGCAAGATTTGACATTAAACGTTAATGAATGCCATTGCCGTAGATCACAAAGCAAAATATCAAATCAAACCAACACAGGATGGTCCCATCCGAAAAACTCCCCCCGGGCAAGATTAATGCCATTTCCACGCACATGCATCGGCACATAAATTCGTCTCATCGTCGCTTCACGTGGTGTGCAGCCAACGAACCAAAAATGCATCATCAAGTAAGTGAAATATTTATAGACTCCACTTTCCATGTGATGCGCATCTTGCAGGATGATAGCTCCACCGCCCGCCGCCGCATGGATGTTCTTTGAGTGGAATGTGCGTATATTTTTGGAAATTTATGAAAGGAAATAATCATAGCAATAAACGAATATGAAACACATGTGATGCCGAATGACTGCCCGAAGTTGGGAACCGGGGATCCGCAGTCCTTCCAATTGCCAACAGCACGGGGTGCGGACCGCGTTGGCTGCGCACAGATTGTGAAAGTCGTCGTCGCTTTTAATCAACTGAGAATGATTAATTTCATTAGTTGCAGTGACATAAATTATCAGTTTTGCCGGGGGATATAGAGGGAGAGATAGAGAAAGAGTGAGTGCGTTTCATTCGGGAAAAATTATGACTGTTGCTTCCCGTTGATGAGATCGAATGAATGGAGATTTGTAGCAGGTTGAGATGGGTTTCAAAGCTGGTGAATGCTGGGAGCTAAGAGGAGAAGTTTTATGGGAGCAGATTTGTAGAGAAATGAGATATGTTTTCAGAAATGCATAAATCCTTTATGAGAAAATGAAAGCGGGGAATAGAGTGAGAATGATAAATGTTTAATGAAAATGTGTAAATGATAAAAAAAAATCTGTGGATTCGTGTGAAATCTGGCATTTAAAAACTTTCAATAAATTAATAATAAAATGACACAAAAAATGAGATTACTGAACCAACGTTGGTGAGTCATTTTTATTGATAGCTCCAGTATTTGGTCTTAGAGCGAATTGTAACTAATAACAAGATATCCTGGATGAATTGGTCTCTGGGTGACTCAGCTCATAGTTATTAAATTCAGCAGATTAAAAGTGAGTTCCAAATATTGCTTCTCCTAGTGAAATTAACGTTCATTTTTTTAAATGCGTTCATTTTTCAAGGCTCATTATCCGTAGCTTTGCGGCGCCGATATTCATTGTTTAGATCACAAAATTACTTAAAACTAACTTTAGTAAAGCGGGGGCAGATTACTCGCGGCTATCTCGAGATTAGGGATAACAGTTAGGGTAACAAATGGATGTTAGGGTAGGGATTGAGAACACAAGGTTTGGAGGACAATGTGTTCTTGATCTCGAACTAAACGACATACTAATGAAAAAGACATCTCTAACAGGTATCTAACTCAGATCTGGAAACACGGTGTAGGGTACATGACCAAACAACATGCTAGTTATCGTGATAGCCACTGCCACACGCACATAAATTGCTGTCTGAGAGCGCCATTTGATAGAAGTGCGAGTCTAACGAACAGTGATTGGACATTAGCCTTGACATAACGCGTATAAAGTCGCGGCTCATGTCCAACCCTTTGAACCATGGTTTGTTCGACACCTTGCTGCTCAACTGACGATCCCTGGTTCCAGTTTTTTCGTTGGTCCGCTATTTCTTTTTCAGACTCAGAGTTTCCTTATAGGTTTTAAGCACTCGAAAAACTGTTGTTTTCCGCATATTCAGCACTTCAGCCAGCTTGGAACCGGACCACTCCGGATTTTGCAGGTGTTTGTGCACAACATTGTTTCGATTCCCTACACTAAAGGGGTGCTAGTAGCGCGCGAGGGGCGTACCAATTTACTTTTAGTCAGCCTTTAAGTACATATACATGGGAACTGATATGTTTCATGTTGTTCATGAATGCATCCTGCAAACTTTTTCGATTTTTACGAAATGAATTGAAATTTCTTCCGAGAAATCATGAAATCTGCTTCCATTCCGTAAATGTCCACATTTAGTATTTTATTAATAATCAGAGACGATGTACCTAAATGTTTCTTCTAGAGACTCACTGAGTCGTGAAGGTTGCTGTTGCAAACTGACTGCGCTGAGGCAGTCGCAACCACAGCGCCAGAATGTCCAACGCCGGCGAAGACGAGAACTGGGTGAGAGGAGATTTACGGCAACAGTTGTCAAAGATTTGCTGGATATTATTCGACAAGCAGTGAGTGAGAAAGACGCGCCGTTGAACAGTTGCACAATTTAATTAATTTGTTTCAAATCAAAATTGTTATTCTAAATTTGCTTCTACTTAAAACTAATTGGAAGATCGAAATTTGTAAGTAAATCTATTTAAACTTATATACAGTGAATTTGGTTGAAAACAATAAAAAAAAACTACTTGCAGCACACAAACATAACCTGTGCCTGCTAATGGAAGCGGTCGAACCAAAAAAAAGAACCCCTGGTAGGAACATTTCTTCTAGAAATTTCGTCGCGATGGACCCGGATGAAACGCCACCGGCGGGAGAACGCAGCTGTGTTTATTGCGACCGTTTGGATTCCGCCGATAACTTCGTGCCGTGTGACCAATGCAACGCTTGGTGGCACATGACATGCGTCGGGGTGACAAGTTCGGTGGAGGATCGTTCGTGGAGTTGCAGTAAGTGTGTTCACGTCCCAAGTTGCGCCGGATCAGTAACGTCGGTGTCCACCACGAAGTCTAGACGGATGTTGTTGGTGCTGAAGAAGATGCAGGAGGAGCACGACATGAAATTGAGGCAGCTATAGGACCAGAAGGATTTGGAGAAGACATTTCTGGAGCGAAAGTATGCTTGTCTTGAAGCAGTTTTGGAAGAAGAACAAGATGGTGCTAGTTTTCGGAGCCGTACGAGTGATAGAGCAAGCCGGAAGAAAGCTCAAGAGTGGGTTGACGCGATACCCGATAAGGAGGAAGGAGCGGCAGTAGTTGTTCCACCAACGAAAGGAACCGTTTCCGATGCAGGCAAATCGAAAGGTGCCATTCCGAAGCAAGTAGCACCGAAGCAAATAGCCCCGAAGCCAGTACTACCGAAGCCGTTGCTCCCGTTTCTCAACGGCCATCAGAAACCAACACCCAAGTTGAATCATAACAACAACAACAACAAACCCCCCCCCCCCCCCCCCCCAAGCCAGGTAACACTTTAGCCCCTAAGCCGCCACGTCCAGGTAAGTTCAACCATCCTTCACGACTAGTAAATGCTAATGAAGAGACCGTGAAGAGAGTCGATGATATCGCTGCCCTTGAGCAACTTACCAAACAATTTGGGCTCGGCTCTACCGAAAATTTGAACCTCCCGACCAATATTAACATATTTACACCCTCGCCTTCACAATTAGCAGCGAGACAAGTAACCCACGACCTTCCAACCTTTTCTGGCAGTCCAACTGATTGGCCAGTATTTATCAGTAGTTTTACGACCTCTACGTTGGCGTGTGGCTATAACCCGCTGAAAATTTGATGAGACTGCCAGAATCTGTTCCCCATATAATAGAAACGCTTCGTTTGCTGTATGGTCGACCGGAGCTGTTGATAAATGCGCTCATCGATAAGGTCCACTCCGTTTCCCACGCCAAAAGCAGAGAAGTTGGAATTTCTCATCGACTTCGGGATGGCAGTGCAAACATTGTGCGATCACCTAGAAGCTGTGAATCAACAAGCTCATTTGTCAAATCCATCGCTGATGAATGAATTAGTGGACAAGTTACCAGTGCACGCGAAGAGTTCTGGAAAGAAGTGAAGAAGTGAACTTGAAAGTGTTTGGTGAATTCATGCGGAGAATTGTGAAGTCGGCAAGTCGGGTCACGCTGTACACTGGAGCAACGAGCAAAGGAGAGTACACATGGAAACAAACGTGAGCGGAAGCGCCGCAGAACAGCAACGTAGAAGGAGTCGACAAGATATGTCCAGCGTGTCACCAGAAAGGTCATCGACTGAAGGAGTGCAGAACGTTCAAGTCCTATTCTATCGAAGGACGAGGCCGTTTCGTACAACAGCAAGGAATCTGCCGCAATTGCCTGAACGCCCACGGCAGACGTTCCTGTCACAGTCCTGGAGTTTGTGGTGTAAATGAATGCCAGTATTGACACATTTTTCTCGTTCGGTGGTACCAGCAGCAGAGAACCACATACATCGAATCATAAAATCATCACTCTACTTCAGGATCATTCCTGTGACGGTACATGGAGGAGGAAAAAGCATTACTACAACGTTTGCTTTCTTGGACGATGGGTCATCCATTACATTAATCGAGGACGGGTTGGTGCGGCAGTTAGGAGTTGATGGCGTAGAACAACCTCTGTGCCTGAAGTGGACGGGTAATATGTCACGTGTAGAAGATGAATCCCGAACAGTATGCTTATCGCTGTCCTACGACAACCAGCGTCCATTTGAGCTGCGAAACGTGCGCACGGTAAAGGCACTCACACTTCCTAGTCAAAGCCTAGACGCTGAATGGTTGTCCAGCCAGTATGCACATCTGCGAGGCATCCCTGTAGAAAACTACGAGGCAGCTGTCCCAACATACGGCAGGAATCGACAACATACGGTTGACTGTTCCACTGAAAACCAAAGAAGGTGGAGCAAATGAACCAGTCGCAGTGAAAACTCGCTTAGGCTGGTGCATCTACAGAGGTAAAGAAGAAACCACAACAGCATCGTTCCTCAACGTACACGCTTGCGATTGTTCTTCGGATGAGAATCTGCACAACATGGTGAAGGAGTTCTTTGCGGTGGAGGAAGTCGGGTCACGACCAGTGGAGCCAATAATCTCGGACGGAGATAGAAGGGCCAGCGAGCAAACAACCAAAAGAGGAGGAGATAGATTTGAAACCGGTCTGCTGTGGCGATTCGAAGACTTTGAGCTACCTGACGGTTACGGAATGGCTCTAAAGCATCTGGAATGTCTTGAACGGCGTATGAAACGAGAACCCCGGGTGAAGGAGAACATGGCGAAGCAAATCGATGACTATCTGGAGAAGGGATATATCCGTCGAGCCTTTGTATAAGATCTGGAGCAAACTGACACTAAACGGGTGTGGTATCTGCCGCTAGGAGTGGTGTTCAACCCGAAGAAACCTTACAAGATTCGGATGATATGGGATGCAGCCGCAAAGACTCGTGGAGTATCATTGAACGATATGCTTCTGAAGGGTCCGGATCAATTGGCATCGTTACCAGCAGTGTTGTTCCGCTTTTGGCAGTTTGCAGTAGCTGTTTCTGCTGATATAGCAGAGATGTTTCACCAAATTCTAATACGAGAAATGGACCGTCATGCTCAGCGCTTCCTGTGGAAAGGCAACCCGTTTGAAGCTCCTGAAGTGTTTCTGATGAACGTCACAACATTCGGGTCAACGTGTTCGCCAGCATCCGCTCAATTTGTGAAAAACAAAAACGCAATGGAATTCGTCGAGCAGTATCCCCGTGCTGTGGAGAGCATGTATAGTGAAGAACCACTACGTCGATGATCTTTTGGAGAGTTTTGAAAGCGTCGAAGAAGCAGCTAGGTTCATGCTAGGAGGTTCGTGCGATCCACGCCAAAGGCGGGTTCAATATACGTAATTTTCAATCGAACAGTTCCGTAGTACTATGGAGGCGAACCAGCCCCAGGCTGAAAGCCTCCCTAATAAAGATAGATTAATTAATTAATTCCGTAGTGCTCAACTGTCTTGGTGAGAAAGAAGTATTGGAAGTGCGCAGCCTGGACTTGCAGAACCCGGACAAGTGTGAACGAGTGTTGGGGCTACTATGGAGTACAAAGGAGGATCTTCTAGGATTTTCAACGTTGATCCAACCGGAAGTCCAGAGAGTGATATCTACAGGAGTGCCACCCACCAAGAGGCAAGTCCTGAAGTGCCTAATGAGTTTCTTTGTTCCAGTAGGATTGCTATCCACGTTTACGGTACAGGGCAAGATTCTTCTACAGGGGATTTGGAGATCCGGTATCCAGTGGGATCAACAGATCAACGAAGTGATTCATGAGCGTTGGCGAGAATGGGTGGAGCTGTTAAACGATGTGTAACGCCTCCACGTTCCTCGCTGCTATTTCCTGGGAGCAACTGTTCGGCACTACCAATACGTCGAACTACACACATTTTTCGACGCGAGTGAAGAAGCATAGATCAGCAAGGGGAAGTGGAATGCTGCTAAACCAAGGTCACGCCGATCAAACCGATGTCCATTCCACGGCTGGAGCTTCAAGCAGCCGTTCTGGGGGTCCGATTGATGCAATTCGTTACGGAAGGGCACTCAATACAAATCACCTAGAGAGTGTTCTGGTCAGACTCAAGTACCGTGCTATGCTGGATCAACTCCAACGATCGCCGTTACAAACAATTCGTTGCGGTACGCATTGGGGAAATTCTGACAGAAACCAACGTGGAAGAATGGAGATAGGGTACCGTCGAAGAAGAACATAGCAGATGCAGTGACTAAGTGAGGTAAAGGGCCAGAGCTCAAGCCAGACAGCGTTTGGTTTAAAGGTCCAGCGTTTTTGACGAGCAGCGAAGATCAGTGGCCAGCCAAGCTTGCACAGAGGCAAACGACCGAGATCGCCGATGAAGAACTTCGCTCGATTTACGTTCATCGATGAGTCGTTATAACACAGTAGTCGACCTGGAAAGGTTTTCCAACTGGAACCGAGCTACTACGAGCTACAGCATACGTCCATCGCTTCATTTGGAATACACGTGGCGGGGAAAATGGATCAGGACCACTACCCGGAAGTCTTACACAGGCGGAGATAACACAAGCATTGATCCGGGCGGTTCAATGGGAATCCTTCCCAGTTGAACTTGCCATTTTAACGAACAATCTTCAACGTCCGAGGAAATCACAGGAGCCTCTGGACAAACACAGCTGTATCTACCACCCAAGTAACATTGCAAGTTTTATCGAGGTTTTAAAGCATGCTACAAGTATAAATCATGGTCTCCAGAACCTTCATAAAACCAAAATTGTTTCTTGGGCAGTTATCACCTGTGCTTGACGAACGTGGAATCTTACGAGTGAACAGTAGAATACAAGCAGCGAATGTAACAAGTGATGCAAAGTTTCCGGTAATTCTGCCGAGGAAACCTCGATTGACTCACCTTATCATCGATTCCTTCCATAGGAAGTACCATCATGGAAATCCGGAGACTGTAGTTAACGAGGTAAGACAGCAATACTACATTCCAAAGCTACGCACAGTCGTGAGAGCAGTTGCCGGAAGGTGTCAGTGGTGTAAAATCAAGAACGTGCAACCACGTGTTCCTACACCCAACCGGTGGATGTAAGATTCGCTTACAATTATGTGGGATTCCTTATCAGAGGATGTAAGTGGAGACCGCATGAACCAAGGATGCGATATACCTATCTGCGGTCCAATGCAAGAAAATTGGAGACCGAAAAATGTAGAGTGTATTAGTGAGGTAAATTAATGATGTCGAAAAAAATAGGAAAAAGGTTGCCGACTGGACTCGAACAACGAACGTTGTGATTATCAGACCTGTGCTTCCTCCCCAAGTAACAATCTAAATGCTTGGAAGATTTATTCTTATTTTATCATTGTTTTATCATAGCATCCCTTCCAGCCTGTGGTTGTATTACAGTTTTGTGTGCTTGTCATAAAATCAGGCCGTCAAGTCGTCTATAAAACTGTTTTATGACTACTAAATTAAAACTCAGACTTCATAGTTTTAACGGTAGCTGTAAGGTGGTTCTGCATCACTAGTTATAACTGAAAAATAAAACCAAAACAAAACATACAATTATGTTTTATGGTACACTTTTTATGACCAATATAAAACTTGAAGCAGTCTTAGACCTTCATTAAAGCTTCATTACAACTATCATCTTTATCAGAGGCCTAAGATTCACAGATAAGAAATATACTGCTACAACAAAAAATACTCTGAAATTTTTTGTCATTATAAAAAACAAATCTATTCAGATATATGAAATGAAAACCCCTTCAGTGCTTCTGAACACGATGAAGATGAGACGATCGACAATATGAAACTCCTGGAGGAACTACAGTTATACGATCCCCACATAAGGCACAGTGCGGTGAAGGAGCTCTTAAAAATATTGAACAAGCGGCTTTCCGATACACTTCCGAAAGATCCACGAACCCTTCTTAAAGCAACGCCGACAGTTTCACTAAATCCGTTTGGAGATGGCCAGTATTGACATCACGGCTTTAAACCTTGTATTGAAAAAGCTTTTAGTGGATCCAATAAGCATTTCTTACATCTTGATTACAAGCGAAAATAGGTGGATCGCTTGGAATGTTGACTTTTTGACAGGTGGTCATGGTTTTTGTTTTGTTTTGATTCGCTGTACCGAATAAAACCAGCAAGCTAGTTATATAGCTTAAATATAACTTAACGCTCTCAATTTGGACTACGAAATGCTAAGATACAACCATTAGGTTTATGTTATGCTATAGAATACCAATCTAGGAGAATATGTTATATTGAGGTATTTTTAAGGAGTAGCAAGTTATAACGAAAAAAAATGTCGCCGTATGAACAAATTTCACACAGTATGAATAATTACGCTTTAATTGATAGGCAATAAAACACTTTCATACATCTATGTATAATTAAATAATATGTGACTGGTTATTGCTCAACAGTAGTAACAGTTTTGTACTAAATAGATAATCTTTGAATGACTCTTTAATGCATGGTGCTAATGCAGACAAATTAAAAATATCCCTATATTTTAGTATTCATATGGCGCACTAAATTTATGCTCCTATTTGGTATAATAATCACCATAAATATTGCACGGCATGCTGTGAAGCATATACAGATTGGTTTTAAATTATAATAAAGTCGTCTTATTTTCAATGTACAATAATATCAGCCATTATTACCAACTGACAAGGAACATGATTTCACATCAAACATCGAAAGAATAAAACCACAATAAAATATTTCTCAATATTAACTATCATCCAAAAACCCCAACTTAAAACCTTCAAAGTTGTCAAAATGTTTTGCGTATCATGTTTTATCAACTTCTTCAGGAGCGATTTATGCGGTTGTAATATAGTTTTATGGTAGTCATTAGAAGGCTGTTAAAACTTTCTGACCTGGAGGAGGTTTTATGTTTTCATTTTTAACAATCACGTCTAGAGTGTGATAAAACTGACATAAATCCTATGCTCCTAAAGTAGTTCGCATATCAAGTTTTAATGACTGCATTAAAACTGGGCCAATTGGCCATGACATGGCTGTATTGCGGTTCTCAGGAGATTGTTAAAGCAATGTGGTCGTCAGTGAAGGTTTTATAATTTGGTTATATCAACTGCTATAAAACTTAAATAAAACAAAAATTGTTGCTTGGGTCCACTGCTTTCTCCATGCTTCTGAATAAGGAGAGCCTAAAAGCAAACAAGAAGCGCTAATTTCCTCTCACACTCGACTTCGTATGCTTTTTCTGCTGGAGAGATTCGAGGCAAGGGTGTGCGTCGTTCTACCATGTTGTACATAAAAATCAAGACAAATGCTTGATTGTGTAGGTGAAAGCACAGACAGAACACGAAATAAAAAAGGCAAAAAACCAGTACATCGCCTGCAAGGTCAACTTCTAACATTCGCTGCGATGTTCATGAACAGAGGATGATAGGAAATTCATTGTAATACATTTTTGGTTTGCGTGTAGGATGGCTCCGCTTCCAAATGCTCGTCTAGCATCGTTTACGTGACCTTTTAGCTATGTAGGGTTGGATCTTTCCGGACCACTCCTTGTTAAGATCGGTCGGAGCAACTTCAAAATGTGGGTCGCACTATTTACATGCTTGACGATCTGTGCTGTCCACGTCGAATTTGTACACACTCTTTCAACTGAATCCTGCATCAGGAGTGTGCGTCAATTCGTGAGCCGTCGTAGAGCGCCTCTGGAAATCCATTCCGACAACGGGACGAACTTTCGAAGAGTCGATGGAGCACTACGGGAACAGATACGGAAGATCAACGGATCGATGGCGGAAACCTTCACCAACACAAACACGAAATGGGTATTCATCCCTCCGAGCGCGCCGCATTTGGGTGGATCGTGGGAACTGATGGTGCGTTCCGTCAAGTCAGCAATGGAAGCAGCTAATGAGGGACGGAGATTGGATGACGAAGGTCTACTTACTTTGGCGATAGAAGCAGAAGGAATGGTGAACTCAAGATCGTTGACGTACCTCCCTCTGGATTCTGAGGAGGCGGAAGTCCTCACTCCCAACCATTTCCTCCTGGGCAGTTCGAGTGGCGTGCGACAACCAGCAGTGGAACCAACGGAAGAATCAGTCACACTACGCAGCAACTGGGGCCAGGTGCAACATCAAATGGATACTTTCAGGAAACGCTGGTCGCGTGAGTATCTACCAACTCTTACTTCTTCATTCCATTATTTAACGTCGGTCTCTGTTCCGCAATCTAGTGCCAATCACCGACGGACATCGATTGAAATCCATTGATGGCAATCGAATGTGCACGAAGGCAGCTTACACACCTGCGTAGGATATCGCACCCATTCAAACACTCATGGGCCGGGACCAACGGCTTTACTTCCCTTCCGAAGGAAGACGTAACCAGAGATTTTTATGCCTCAGAAAAATCCCACCGACCTCGGCTGGGATTGAACCCAGACCCATTGGGGTGTGAGAAAGCAGTCACGCTTACCACTACACCACCGGTGCCGGCTACTAACTCTTACGCGACGAAGAAAATGGCTCAGGGAGGTGAAACCTATGGCAGTTGGGGATCTAGTCTTTATAGTGGAGGAATCAAGAAGAAATGGTTGGACAAGAAGTCGAATCTGCAAGGTCTATGCGGGGCAAGATGGTCGGATTCGGCAAGCATTGGTTCAAACAAACAGGGGTCTCATTCGAAGACCAGTCTCTAAATTAGCAATCTTGGATTTGGAGCAGGTCGGTAAAACTGAACACGAAACTTCCGGTGACCAGTGTTACGGGGTGGAGGATGTTGCAAACTGGGTGCACTGCCTCAGCGTCGCAACCACAGCGCCAGAATGTCCAATGCCGGCGAATATGAGAACTGGGTGAGAGGAGATTTCCGGCTACAGTTCTCAAAGGTTTGCTGGATATTATTCGACAAGCAGCGAGTGAGAAAGACGCGCCATTGAACAGTTGCACAATTTAATTAATTTGTTTCAAATCAAAATTGTTATCCTAAATTTGTTTCTATCTAAAACTGTTCTACTAATTGGAAGATCGAAATTTGTAAGTAAATCTATTTAAACTTATATATAGTGAATTTTTTGCAAACAATAAAAACATCTACTTGCAGCTAGAAGCTTGCCACACACGAACATAACCTGTGCCTGCTAATGAAAGCGCTCGAACCAAAAAAGAACCCCTGGTAGGAACAGTTCCTTTATAAACTATGCAATAAGAGTCTGTGAAAACCCTGCATAGTTTTCTGTATTATTCAGAATAATCAAGCTGATTAATCATATTATAAAGATTCCTGGCTAGGATCTGTTTAAAATGTCAGAGAAAGTCAAAAAGTGTTCCTAATCACCATATTTAATAAGTTTGTTCATCCATCAAATCATAGCTTTTTCCTGCAGTTTTTGTCAAATGTTATAACCATTCAAAACAGCTGGTAATATTCCTACCTGAAATAATCATCAATTCAAAACGTAAAAGCATAACCCTTTCCTGCCATTTGATCGACCCCACATGTTACCTCTGCCCATAGAGCTATCGCTTCATGCACATGGTAACACATTTATGGTCGAACTATGGAAAACACCCATTCATCAGCGCCCAAAACTTCCTCCGAAAAGTCATTCAACCAACAAAAGCAATTAACATACCTACTTCCCACTCTACGCAAATGTCGCACAATTTAGTTTTTGAGAAAATCATCACCATCAGCCGTCGTCACACAGCTCAGCAACTGAGCATGTTGTGGGGCCAATACACACTGCAATCTAGTTGTACAACCCCTATGATTTAACCATACAACGTACGGTATACGGTAAAGTGGTTGTACAACCAGACTGTAGTGTGTATTGGCCCCGTCAGGTGCTTAGTCAGAGCCACAGCTTCCAAACAGGATCTCAATCGCATCGGTGCCTGCTGACTCGTTGTGCCTATGTGTATGTGTGTGTGTCTCATTTGGGTTAGGCACAAATGAGCATGAATATTTCACCGGGAATCCTACAGTGAGCCCAAACTCATAGATCTCCGGGAATCGATTACCCTCTCGAAAGTGTGTTGTTCAGAGCAATCTGTTCTGATTACCTTTGCCAGGGTGATTTAAATTTTGAACATACGCACACAGCACACCCGTCACCATCAGGGATTGGAAGTTTTGATGAGCTGTAAATTTGCACCAACCGACGACGACGACGACGACGACGAAGGCTTGGATAGCCTCGCAAAAAACGTGGGTATAGAGGTATTTAAAAATTTAAACCATACGTTGATGAAAAATGACGTCGAGCAGATGAAGCAGAAATCCCCCGCTGCTACTGCTGCTGATGCTGCGACGGAAAGCACAACTCATCTTTGGGATCCTTTTCACGGGCGTACATCGAGGGCTTGGCCGGGGGTAAAGAAGGCAAAGGTGTGATGAATCCTTTCGATGGTGCCACGTTCTTGCTGACGTACGTGCAACGCATGTGTGGGTGGAAATTTAAGAGATTAAAATTCATGATTATGACTTTCCGGAGTTGAGAATGGAACATGCTGAGAAACCCGGCCTCGCAGCAGAAGAGGGTGGAAACCAGAACAAACGATCCGGAGTTTCAGCTGGAGCAGAACCGATGTGTGAGAAGGAAGAAAAAAGGACGATGGCAAACTTTTCATATTTCATTCTGGTTTAACAAAATCGAATAAATGATGTGAAAGAGTTAAATTTATGTTTAGCATGAAAAATTCTGTTGCCTGTCTGTCGAGCAAGGGATGTACCGTTATGAATGGGATTCGGTATCTAGGATACTGCTTGCCTCTGGGACAAGAGGGTAATTTTCCGAAAGTCATCCTCGTCGTGGTGGTTGTTGTTGTGGTTTCCAACCAGACGGCTGTGGAAATCCTTCTGAGCTCAAAGAAGACCGAGTGGGATGAGCCTAATGAAGGGATTTTGACATCGCGGGTACCGTCTGGCACAGTTGGCTGCCAATAATAGAGGTTTGTGATTAATTATCGACGAATGAGCTGGTTGGTTTTGAAGGTTGGTAACCGGATTGAAGCTAAAGATATATTTAAGAAAAACATATCGAATTTCTTGTACTTGCGTGCAAAACAAACGTTGTTGTGTTATGTTTTCAATGAAATAATAAAGTAGTGAGAACTTAAGTGGCATGGAAAATTCCACGGAGTAGACCAGGAAGGCTGAGACAAATAGCATCTACCGAAGTAGAAATCGAATACAACCAGCCTTTACTGACTAGTCGTAGACGCAGGGTGGGATCACTCCTTTGGGACTTTTTTCATTACTTCTTAGGTTGTGATCCATTTGCCGAGTTAAATTTAACTCGTGGTTCAAATTGACATGCCAAAAGTAATTTTCCATGTTGGGAAATCCCTGTGTTACCGATTGATCGGTTTTCGAGTAGAACTCAGTCACGGTTGTTAACATTTAACTTTTTGTCTGTCGAAAATATTCACGGTCGAATGTTAATCAAATTTTAACCAGAAGTTTAAAAAAAAAAACTACAAGGGAAAGCCCAATGGGGAATGTTATTTAAAATTCCCGATATTATTATGACATCCGTGAATTTCTTCCGAAGTGTAAAAATTGGTCAGTGTCCATTTTCCGTTTAAAACTAATAAGATTCTTTTTCAGTTCATGTCTAATTATTCTTGTGTTAGAAAATATTCTAAACTAACTCTTTCTTTGAAAATTGTGGTGGCCCTGAAAAGGGCCGTTTTCATGGTTTGTGGCTGTGAAAAGAGCCTGTTTGATGTTGCATTTCCCTCAAAAGGACCGTGAAGGGCGACACACTATGTCGTGACGCCACTTATCACAGGTTCATATTATTCTGGACGCGGTAGGTTTGATGATTCGCATTACCGGGTTGTTCGATCTTTGTCGTGGTTGGAGAATTCTGAGACCCGCATGGATACGGTGAGCTAGTTTGAGCTGGGGTGAGCTTCGACATGGCGATAACGTGCTTGATGACTTACTTAAGGGTCCTGTGCACCACCAGCGGTGCAAAGGGCCAACGTGAAAGACTTCCATCCTGGGCGGCTGCTCGCTTTTGCCTTGACCTGGGCCCAGGTCAGATTTCTATCGACTTGCTTAATTTCCTTATTGAGGCTCCGCCGCCATGAGCCCCTGGGTCTGCCTCTGATGCGATGTCCTGCTGGATTCCAATCCAGCGCTTGCTTGCAGATTTCGTTTCCGCCCCGTCGAAGTGTGTGGCCGACCCACCTCCACTTTCGCTCTCGAATATCTGTTGCTATCGGCTTCTGATGACATCGACGATGGAGCTCGGCATTCGAGATCCAGTTGTGAGGCCACCAGGCATGAATTATATACCGCAGGCATCGGTTGATGAAGACCTGCAGCTTTTGAGTGTTCTCCGCTGATACACACCACGTCTCGCTGGCGTATAACAACACAGATTTCACGTTCGAGTTGAAAATTCGGATTTTGGTGCGTTGACTTATCTGGTTGGATCTCCATACGTTTCGTAGACTCGCAAAGGCAGCCCTAGCCTTCTTGATTCGTGCACCTATGTCGCTCTTGGTCCCGCCGTCCGACGCTATTTGGCTGCCAAGATATTGGAAACTTTCGACCTTCTCCACTGCTTGCCCCACTACCGTAAAGTTGGAAGGGTTGCCCGTGTTGATATCCAACGATTTGGTCTTGTTGACGTTGATGGTTAGACCCGCCGCAGAGGAGCGTTCGGCTAGGTCATTGAGCTTACTTTGCATATCAGAGCGCCATTGTGCTAGTAGAGCAACATCATCAGCCAAATCGAAGTCGTTGAGATGCTCCATGGTGATAGGCTGCCAAAGCAGCCCACGGTTCGGTACACGGTCAATTGCACCTACCATGATCTCGTCGATTACGATGAGAAACAGTAGCGGTGATAGTATACATCCTTGTCTCACACCAGCGACTACCCGGATAGGGTCGGACAAGGCTCCGTTATGCAGAACTCTGCACGTGAAAGCCTCATACTGCTCTTCGATGAGGTTGACGATTTTATCCGGGACTCCCTTGCGTCGCAGGGCGCCCCACAGATTCTCGTGATTGAGACGGTCGAAAGCTTTTTCGTAGTCAATGAATACCAAATAAAGGGACTCTTGGAATTCATTGACCTGCTCCAGGATGATGCGGAGCGTGACAATATGGTCCACACAAGATCTTCCGGCACGGAATCCTGCCTGCTACCGTCGGAGAGTCGCGTCGATCTTCTCCTGTATCCGATTCAGGATAACTTTGCACAGAACTTTGAGAACAATACACAGTAATATGATGCCTCGCCAATTGTCGCACACAGTCAGATCCCCCTTCTTTGGAACCTTCACTAAGATGCCCTGCATCCAGTCGGCCGGAAAAGTCGCGGTGTCCCAGATATTACAGAATAGTTGATGCAACATTTGTGCGGATAGCATGGGGTCAGCTTTGAGCATCTCTGCTGATATGCGATCGACCCCTGGAGCCTTGTTGGATTTCATGCTTCGGATAGCTGCTTCAATCTCCTGCAGTGATGGGGCCTCGGAATTGACGCGAGTGATGCGCCGCACCCTAGGCGGATCATGCCGAGATGTTGATGGCTGGTTGGCCGTCGAAACTTGAAGAAGTTGTTCGAAGTGCTCAAACCAGCGTTTCAGCTGGTCAGTGGGTCGGTAAGCAATTGTCCAGTCGTATCCTTGCTTCACTCAGGCGTCGTGAGATATCGTATAGGAGGCGTATATCGCCAGTGTTTGCGGCTTTCTTCCCTTCGTCGGCCAGGGAGTTCACCCACGCTCGCTTGTCCCGTCTGCAAGAGCGCTTGACTTCCTTCTCTAGAGCCGAGTACCGTTGACGGGCTTCGTTCTTGGCTCCTCTGGTTCTCACCCGCTCTATCGCGGCTTTTGCTTCTATACGCTCTTCAATCTTCCGCCAGGTTTCATCTGTGATCCACTCTTTCCTCTGGGTGCGCAGCTCACTCAAGTTGTTCTCGCTTGTTTCTATAAAGGCATTCTTGATGGCCGTCCATTGTTCTTCTACGCGGCCACCTTCTGGAACGTCCGCAGCTCGAGTCTCAAGTTCTTCAACAAAAGACCTTTTTACCGCTGGATCTTCAAGTCGGCGTGTGTTGAACCGCCGCCCGAGTCTCTCCTCCCGTCGCTGGATCCGCGCCATGCGTAGGCGGATTTCACCGATTAGAAGGTGATGGTCAGACGCGATGTCGGCGCTGCGTTTATTCTGGACATCAAGAAGGCTCCGTCTCCATTTTCGGCTGATGCAGATGTGGTCGATCTGATTTCGGTATGTCCATCACGGGAAACCCACGTGACTTTGTGCACTGGCCGATGGGGGAAGAGCGAGCCCCCGATCACCATGTCGTTATTGCCACAAAATTCTGCAAACAGCTTACCGTTCTCGCTCATTTCGCCGAGACCATGGCGTCCCATGACACGCTCATAGTCCGTGTTGTCGGAGCCGATCTTCGCATTGAAGTCGCCAGTGTAGATCTTGATGTCACCCTTTGGAACCTTATCCACGACGGCATTCAGTTGACTGTAAAAATTCTCCTTGTCCTGTAGCTCGGCAGCATCGGTTGGCGCATAACATTGGACTATGGTAAGGTTACGAACCCGTGTTCTAAATCTCTCATTAACAGGCTCCCACTTGATGAGCGCAGCACTTGCCTGGACGCTAAGTAGGAGACCAACTCCACGATGGCGGGGAGCGTTTTCACCTCGAATACCAGAGTATAGTAGTACCTGTCCCGACGGCAGTTTGTGTTCTCCAAAGTTTGGCCAACGAACTTCACTCAGTCCCAGGATTTCTAGCTTCATGCGTCGCGCCTCGTTGGCAAGTTGTGCCAGTTTACCCTGCTGGGCTAACGTCAATACATTCCATGATCCAATTCGTGTCCGTTGTTTTGCGCTAAAAGTCGTTGCCGTTATATCAGTTCGATGTCTTTCTCTGTTGGTTTCTGTAACAATTGTAAAGGTTTCAGAGACAGTAGGTGGTTGGCCTAAGGTCTTCTATCCGCCGTGATGGGGCTGCCATCTTAGGTGTAGCTTCCGGGGCAGAGCATTTCTTATTCAGCCGCTGTATGCCAGTCAGACGCTGTTTGAGCCGCACCTCCATGGTGAACAGACGCTCGGGTTGGCGAAGCATTTCCTCTATCACCGTGCTATGGCTACCGCGCCAGTGTTCGCGTCGTACCTCCTCACTCTGCTATTGTCGGATTAACAACATTGCCCAGGCTACGCCAACCAGCTGTGTCCATGTTTCAGCTGGCAGTCTTTTGTGATCATATGACTCGTGGAGGCGTGAGGTAGGAACTTGTGAGGACCGGAGCTAGGTATATCGCTCCTTCCAGATTGTCACTAACCATTTTGTAGCCGGTGGCCCACAATGCTTTCTCACGATGAGCAACTGTACCCAAACAGTGACAGTGTGGCTTCATGCTACTCTGTCTAGAGTGCTCTTGCAGGCAGCCTTTGCAGTAAGCTGCTTGTGGAGCCTTTCGAACACGTCTGAAGTTCGAAAGGAAATGCGGCAACGGCTTGATTCGTTTGGGACCAACTATGTGATGTCTTTGTTAGGAAATACACCTTATGGTGTAAGCAAATGTGTGGGAAACTTTGATGCTACAAATTTTAGTTAAATTTCTTAGTTGTTTAACTAATTGCACTATTTGTACAACATGCCACAAAATTGCTGGGGTAAGCCCCGTCGAATGACATATTTCACACTAATGCTTTGGAGATATATGCGTTCAAAACCTGACCCTTTCGTTACATGCTCATTTTCTAACTCGCAAAGTGTACCGCCATATATCATACGTCAAAATCCGCCAAATAGTTCAAAGCCTTAATATAGAATACTTACGTTAAATCCAATTGAATGTTGAGGTAATTCATCTTAAAATAGATACTTTAGTGCTGTTCATTTCACTATCAAAATTCAAAATTTCCGCACCGCAAAGCAAATATCAAAAAATCAAATCTCACCAAAGATCAATATCACGCTTGATTTTCGTAGACATAAACCAACATGCAAACAACTGCGGTTGATATTGGAAGCTGTGATATTGCAGCTCGGAACAACAAGCTAACAAAACTCACCAGCTGCAAATCTCACCAAACTGTGGTGAGATTGAATTTCATGATTGTGGTTTTACACCCGATCGCAATTGAAACTTCCAGAACGGCTGGCAGCAGTTGCTTCGTGTCTGCCATCGGTGAGGACAAAAAAGAGATAGCATTATTGTACCTTCTCTTTCTAAGAAAACGAGGTGTACCGGCATCATTTTGGCGTCGAGTCAACTCTCTGCTTCAACTTTACACATTGTGAATAGTCTCACAATATCAAAGGGAGCTTGTAAATTCATTATCTAGCATGATATTTTGCTTCAATGCGTCATCAGAGTGCATGAGAATGATTATGCCATCACTGGCAGAGCCACACTCTGTGTTTTCACTGAAGGTACACTTGAGATTGCTCTCGAGTGCACCTTCAGTGAATACACAGAGTGTGGCTTTACGGTGCGGAAGTTTTTAATTGTGATAGGAAGATTAATAGCATTAAACTATCTATTTTACGATGGAATATCTGAAAATTCAACTTGATTTTACGATATTCTTCTATAATGACAAGTAGTGAAAAAGTCCCAAAAGAGTGATCCATAACTGGCGTAGGTCACAAGTTCGATTGGGCAAAAGTTTGCTTTTGGGGTTTGGCGGAATGTGTAAACTAAAACTTAACGTTTTAGGAGTTGTGGGAAATGATTTTGGAGAAGTTACAGGGAACAGTTCTCGAGCAAAAAATCAAATCAACATAAGTACTTTTGTAAACAATAACTTCAAACGTTCAAATTTATGGAAACTGGTGGCTCGCCTACGCAAACTAGTACCACTATCAGTAAAAGGGAAATTTCACCTCTCTGATGGTATTGTTTGTTTGCGTTAGTGAGTTATCAGTTTCAATAAATTGAGAAGTGAAGTCAATGTTTACAAAAATTGTTAAGTCGATTTGAATATGTGCTCGAGAATATTAAAAATAACGTGTCTACTTACAAGCTTTGCAGGCATAGATCACAAGAAATTCAATAGTGGATGGATGACTTTATTTCGGTCATTTTTTCCTTGTCCGGTATTTTCATCACTGCCACAATTTTCTGATCTATTGTGATATATACCCCGTTTTTTTTTCCTAGCTATATCAAGATGCCGTATCACTATTATTAGGAGTGATTGCCATCTTTTGACTAATAGCATTACAGCACTGCATTACAATCCGAATAATGTGCACTACCATACTGCGAGTTGTTCTCCAAATGTCAAAGAGTTCTATTAGCCCCTTGTCGAAGAACTTACTCCTTTTATTGAAAATTACCGGATAGTGGCATGGCAAATATTCCAAGTCTTCCTTTTCTATGCCACAGAAGCAACATACATCATCTTGAAGTTTTCCAACCAGCTTCAAGTAATAACGAATCTAACAATGACCTGTTATAAGACCTGTATATTTGCTTAGATCTTTCTTAGAATGTTCCAGAATTTTGTGGTTCACATAAGTGTATGGATTAATGAATCGCTTCGACTGCCTAGCAATGGAAGTGTTCTTCCAGCTTTTCTCCATTTTTGAAGATTCCTACGCTTTTAGCTCCATTCTAAGAGATGCAGCCGATAAGTCACAGAAGGACTACGGCCCTATGAACTTATTAGAAGATCCGGCTCTTGCTAGTGCATCAGCTCTTTCATTTCTGTCAATCCCGCAATGACCAGGAACCCAATATAAGTTGATTTGATTATGACAAGACAATGTTTGAAGTGATTGAACACACTCCCAGGCAAGTTGCCGATTTTAAAGCGTTTAGAGTAGCTTTACTGTCAGACATGAAGCATAAATTTGAACTCTTATAGTTTTTAGGCAAACATATAAAATAACACTCTAAAATTGCTAGGATTTCAGCTTGGAACACAGTTGGCCATCTGCCCATAGCAACCGATATGTCTATTCATAGGCCAGATACTCCTGCTCACACTTGATTGTTCAATCTTGAACCATCCTTATAAAAACAATCGATCTTGTTTAAAAAGCAGACCACCAAATTGCCAAGAATTACACCCATGGTATATATTTTCTCGATCCAGTCTTCGTTGTTCCTTACAATAGAGTTGTAACCAACAGTTTTTAGAATCCTAAGATGTCATCTAAGGTCTCCTTCAAAGAGTTTCACCTTGTAATCCTTAGAGCACATTTTTCGGCTACTAATTGTATAAATTGATGCAATGACATGATTGCGTTGTACCTTTGCCTCACTGGTTGAGGCCATAAGCTCGTCAGAACAAGCTATTCAGAAATATCGACCTGTAAGCGAAAGTTGTAAACCTTGATCTCGGAAATGTAATTTAAGGTATGGAATTAGTTGGATTTCAAATGTTCAGAGTTTTGAGGTATTAAAACTATTCAACCGTGGATATTCTTTTGCTTTGTTTTGACCCTCCAAGTAGAATCAGTGAAAAGCAAACGCTTGATTCAACTTTCGGAAATGGTTTCGAATATTTTTTATTGATGGAGATTTGAAACCTTTGAACTTTTAGAAATCTTGAAACCATGGAAACTCACGGAACTACAGAAACTTTCGGAATTGTTAATGCTCAATGAACTTTAAGGAACTCTGATAAATCTCGGTGCTTAATTTAAGAACACCCAGTACATCAAGTATTGCCTGGTTTGGATGGTTTTAAAACTTTCAGGAAGCTTCACGATATTCTATTGTTTTGAGAGTTCATTTCAGAAGATATGAAAGTTTCTGCATATCCGGGTGTTTCCCATGTTTGCCGGAGCTTTGAAAGTTTTTGCAGACTCCCAGAGTTGGCAAAGCCCTCAAACTAAAGGGTGTCCACGATGAAATTGCCACACAAAAAATTGATTCGCAAAATTCGAGTTTTCATTCGATTGCCATCAAATTTTCAGGGATTGAGAAATAACTATTAAACTTCATTTTACCATTTTACTCGTATTTTATTTACAGTCCATACGCAAATGCCCGCACCTTGGCCTTAACCCCGGCCATAAGATTCTGCACAACGTGTGAATCAACCGTTTTTTGCATGTAAACCCATACTTTCTTCAGTTTCTCGACTGTCTTCACTACCTTAGGTCGTTTAAGAAGGTGCTGCTTCATAATCGCCCAGTAATTCTCGATGGGGCGGAGCTCCGGAGTGTTGGGAGGGTTGAACATTTTCGGCACGAAATTGACCTTATTGTCCGCATACCACTTCAGCACATCCTTGGAGTAGTGGAATGAGGCCAAATCCGGCCGTAAGATTGTTGGTACGTTGTGGGCCTTCAGGAGAGGAAGCAGCCGCTTCTGGAGGCACTCTTTTATGTACACCTGTCCGTTCATCGTGTCCTGGGTCACGAAAGGTGCACTCCGCTTTCCGCACGTGCAGATGGCTTGCCAAACCAGGAATTTCTTCGCAAATTTGGACATCTTCTGAGTGCGGACATGCTCCGGAACGCTGAACTTATCCTTGGCCGTGAAAAACAGGTTGCCGGGGATCTGTTTGAAGTCGGCCTTCACATATGTTTCGTCGTCCATGATGCAGCATTCAACTTTCGTCAGCATATTGAGGTACAACTTCCTGGCACGGGTTTTGGCGGACTTGTTCTGCTTCTCGTCGCGATTAGGGGCCTTTTGTACCTTGAACGTTCGAAGCCCAGCCTTAGTTTTGGCCTTCTGGACAAAACTTCGGCTTAGGTGCAGCTTCTTAGCCACATCCCTAACGGAGGCGTTCGGATTTCGGTTGAAGGCCCCAACTACGCGGTTGTGATTTTTGGTGTTGTACGGAATACTTTTTCCTTCACTTCTGGGCTTCCGATCGGTGGTCAACCGTTCCTCGAACCGCTTAATCACTCGCGACACCGTGGAATTCGCGATTCCCAACATTTTAGCGATGGAACGATGCGAGAGATCCTTGTTCTCGTGATGAATGCGCAAGATTTTATCACGCACGAGCTGTTCTTTCGACTCCATTTCCGCGAGTTTTGATCACAGGACTTTAAAACTTGCAGGATGTAAATAATGCACTATGAACTAAACTACCCAAAAACCCAAATTTTCATTAAATTCTACCCAACGGTTAAAAAGTTAGAGCAATTTCATAGTGTGGCAATTTCATCGTGGACACCCTTTAACAACATGTTTCCCGTTCAGCATCTTCATCAGGATGATCGTTGATTTTCGCTTGTTTATTCAATTCCGGAAGTTTACTAGTTTTTAGAAGATTCAAATGCTCTTGAAATGCCAAGAATTTCAAAACTAGGATATTTACTCCAATAACTGCTGAAACCGCGAGAAGCTTCCACAACTCAACCTACAAAAAACTCAAGGACATCATAAGAGTTCAAAATCTCCCAAAGTATCTGAATTCACCAAAGATTACTCTGAGAACTTTCAATCTGATCAATTTAGCTCAATGTCAGGATTTTCAAATCTCAGCGAGTTGAACTTTTTTATGCGATATGTAAAACATCCACAACTACATTCTTTGTAGTGCTTTCGGAATATTTCATCCAGCCAGCCTCAGTACTTCTGTGAACATCAGTACATTGCAATACTCTACTAACTACAAAAATTGCAATGACTCTCAGAACTCTAGGTACTTTTGGAACTCTAAGAACGATCAAAACATCCAGCAATAGATCTTCGATTTAGATTCAAATCTCTAGGAGTTTCTCGATCTCCAGCAACTTATAACTCTTGGAAACTCCAGAACAGTTTTATACTGTACGACTGAATATTGAGGACCACGAGAAGTCTAAAAAATCCATGAGTATCTGGAATTTCAGTAACAATCAGAACTCCTGGAGACTACGGTACCATAAAACGGGGTATCTAAGAATACCGGACGGCGATCCAATAGAAGGTGATCTGTGGACCCTTCGCAGACTACTAAGCTGGCGACGTGTAGCCATGGATCAAGTAGAGTGGAGACGACTTCTTCGGACAGCAGAGGACCTCTTGCCTGTTTGTTAAGGTTAAAATTTTAGGATGCTTATTATTTTTTTATGATTTAAATATTATTAATCTTAATCCATCGATATTTTTTTTTTTTTGTTAATTACTTTATTTGTACAGGCTCATTCGAATAAACTTTACAGAGCCAAGTTATCATTTTCTTTATACATTATAAATGTCTTAAATCTAAAATTAAAGGATTGGAACCGATTACTCGCGGTCTTCTCGAGGTTAGGGGATGACAATTGTTTGGATCGGGAGAGGGAAAAGGAGATTTGGAATATGATTTATGATTCAAAAATTTCACTATTTCTAAAACAAATACTTAATCCTATCGACGTTATATCAACTCTGTAATTATACAATTATTACAGAAACAAATCTACAAAAAAAAAAAAATACACACACACATACAAAACACAAACTAAACACAAGGTTAATCAAACTTACAATCTATGGTTAATATTCTTCAAGAAAACATATATGAGTTGCATAAACTCCAGATCGCGTCTAGCGAAAATATCCCGAACTGGAACATTAGGTTGTCTACCTCGAGCCCGAAGGGAATCGTACAACTCGGATCTGACTCCACGGTGCTCAGCACATGACCAAATAATGTGATCTGCGTCCTGGTAACCTTGTCCACATTCACAGAGATTACTGTCCCCCAGCTCAACACGGAACAAGTGAGCGTTTAACGAGTAGTGATTGAACATGAGGCGAGACATCATACGAATGAAGTCTCGACCCACATCCAACCCCTTGAACCAAGGACACTTCGACACCTTAGGGATGATTGAATATAACCATCGTCCCAAACTCCCTTCACTCCATTTATTTTGCTAGCTGGCGAGGGACTGTTGACGATAAATGAAGAAAAATTCGTCGTTGGCGATTTGTCGATCATAAATATCGCCTTCCATAGCGCCCACCTTTGCAAGCGAGTCCGCCTTCTCATTGCCCGGAATCGAGCAATGAGATGGGACCCATGCAAAGGTGATGACAAAAGATCCTAAAGATAAAGCACTTAGAAGCTCTCGTATTTTCATGAGAAAATACGAGGAGTGCTTTACCGGCCTCATGGAGCGAATAGCCTCGACAGAACTGAGACTATCCGTAAAAATAAAATAATGATCTGGTGCAAGTGAGGCGATCGTTTCTAGCGTACAATGTATTGCCGCCAGCTCAGCAACATATACGGAACAAGGAGCTTGAAGCATTCGAGAGGCGCTATGAAATTCGTTATAAATACCAAAACCAGCGGACGCCTCTATTAGTGATCCATCTGTGAAGAATCAACTTGGTCAAACTTTGCAGCGAAAATTGACGGAGCTATCATGGAACGATGATGCTCTGGGATTCCGCGAATCTCTTGCGTCATGGATAAATCAAAATGAACAGAATTGACGAAGTCGGAGAAGCAAACACGATAGGGATTATGCTGCGAAGGGCTGACATCCTGTGTTATGTACACGTAGTACAATGACATAAAACGAGTTTGAGGGTTTAGCTCAAGAAGCTGCTCAAAGTTTGCAATCACCAGTGGGTTCATAATTTCACAACGGGTGAGGAGCCTGAGGGATAATTCCGAAAACCGATCAGAGAGTGGCAACATGCCCGCTAACACTTCGAGACTCATCGTATGAGTCGAGTGCATGCATCCTAACGCGATACGAAGACAGCGATACTGGATCCGTTCCAGTTTGATGATGTGCGTTTTAGCCGCCGACTGGAAGCAAAAACTACCGTACTCTAAAACCGATAAAATCGTTGTCCGGTACAACGTTAGAAGATCTTGCGGATGGGCTCCCCACCACGTTCCGGTAATTGTTCGGAGAAAATTGATCCTTTGTTGGCATTTCCGCTTCAGATACTCAATGTGGGATCTCCAGGTGCATTTTGAATCGAACCAGACCCCAAGATATTTGAAAGACATGGAATGAGTGATCGGCTTAAACAAAAGTTGAAGCTTCGGTTGGGCTATGCTTTCTAGAAAAAACGACCAACTCAGTTTTCTCCGTGGAGAATTCGATACCTAGCTGGATAGCCCAAGTAGACAAATTGTCTAAGGTATCCTGTAAGGGTCCTTGCAGGTCGGCCTCTCTGGGTCCTGTCATAGACACTACTCCGTCATCTGCAAGTTGTCTCAACGTGCAGTTGTCCCTTAGACAATTGTCAATTTCTCTGACGTAGAAATTATACAGAAGGGGGCTTAAACATGAGCCCTGGGGGAGACCCATGTAGCTAAATCGTGAAGCTGTAGAGTTTCCATGAGAAAAGCTCATATGTTTCTCTGACAGCAAATTGTACAAAAAGTTATTAATTAATGGAGAAAGGCCACAAGCGTGGAGTTTGTCTGAAAGGACTTCAACCGATACTGAATCAAAAGCCCCCTTAATATCCAAGAAGACAGAAGCCATTTGCTCTTTATTAGCAAAAGCCAACTGAATTTCAGTGGAAAGCAACGCGAGACAGTCGTTCGTTCCCTTGCCCCTACGGAAACCAAATTGAGTATCTGAGAGTAGGTGGTTCAACTCAACCCATTTGTCGAGGCGAAAAAGGATCATTTTCTCCAACAATTTTCGAATACACGATAGCATCGCAATGGGACGATACGAATTGTGATCTGACGCGGGTTTTCCAGGCTTTTTAATGGCTATAACTCTCACCCGCCTCCAATCATCCGGAACAATATTAAGCTCCAGGAACTGACCAAACAAGTTCAACATGCGCCTCTTAGCGACGTCTGGGAGGTTCTTCAACAAGTTGAACTTGATTCTATCAGCCCCCGGAGCCGAATTGCCACACGAAAGGAGCGCGAGTGAGAGCTCCAGCATTGAAGAAGGCTGGCTGATCTCGTCTACCGAATTCATCGTTTCGCGAGGAATCATCTGTGCCGGCACAGCATCAGGACATACTTTTCGCGCGAACTTGAGAATCCAACTATCGGAGTACTCCTCGCTCTCGTTGTTTGAAGACCGGTTACGCATCCTTCGCGCCGCATTCCAAAGCGTATTCATCGACGTTTCGCGCGATAATCCGTCCACGAATTGCCGCCAGTATCCGCGTTTCTTGGCTTTGATGAGGCTCTTGAGTTCGCGTTCAAGAGCCGAGTACGCTTCGAAATGTATGGGTGTTCCACGTTTCCGGAAAAGCTTAAACGCGTCGGACTTTTTACGATAAACCTCAGTGCATTGCTGGTCCCACCAAGGGGAAGGAGGTTTCCTACGGAAAGACGTTCCTGGAACCGGCCGAGTTTGAGCTTGAAGCGCGCTGTCCAAGATCAGATTGGAGAGGAAGTTATATTCCTCCAACGGTGGAAGCCCTTCTACCGACGTTAGGGCATCTTCTATCACATTATTGAACTTTGTCCAATCGATATTACGGGTAAGATCGTACGCGACGTTAACGGGTTCGGACGGATTGAACCCACTGGCAACTGAAACTTTGATCGGCAAGTGATCACTACCGTGGGGATCTTGGATCACATTCCACGTGCAATCCAACGATAATGAGTTAGAGCAAAGTGTGAGGTCTAATCTACTTCCATTCGAGGATGGGCCAGCCAAACGTGTTACTTCTCCATTGTTAAGAATTGTCATATTAAAGCTGTCGCAGAGGTCATATATCAAAGTAGAACGGTTGTCATCATACAGTTCCCCCCAGCCTGTACCGTGGGAGTTCAAATCTCCCATAATCAACCGTGGAGCAGGAAGTACCGAACAGATATCTGAAAGTTGTTTGCGATTAACAACGGCTCTAGGAGGAATATAAACAGAAGCAATACAAAGGCTCTTACCTTTAATAATAGCCTGACATGCAACAACTTCAATACCTGGAAATTGTGGAAGATTCACTCTATAGAAGGAATGGCACTTTTTGATCCCCAAAAGTACCCCTCCTCCACGCGAATCCTCACGATCCAGTCGAATAATGTTAAAATCATAAAAAGGAAGATCGATATCTGAAGAGAGCCAAGTTTCACAAACAGCAAATGCATCACAATCATTATTGTGAATTAAAAACTTAAAAGAATCTAATTTAGGAATGAGACTTCGACAATTCCACTGTAGAACAGTGATCAAATCCCCGACCTCGTTTGGAAAATTATCCATCGAAGGAAATGATTGCTGCAATGAGGGGCCACTTCAATGTCAATTGCTTCAAGAGGGTCTTCACAGAAGGAAGCATTGCCAGAACAATGCTTTTGAGAGGATCAGAAATATTGAGGTACTTGAGAATATCGTCCACAATTTTATCAAATGAGAACAACCCGGATGAAGAAGGGGCTTCTGTTCTTAAAAATGGGCCATCAGGGGTTTTTGATGTCCCCGGGAGAGATGGAAAGTTCTGGTTATAGTCAGTTCTGCGGAAACCAGGAGGAGTTGAAACTTCCTTTTTTCCATCACTCCTTGATTTGGGCAAGCTGATTTGGGGTTCCTTATCTGCAACTTTCCGCGAACGGATGCGTTTTCGTTTCCGTGCAGAACTAATCCATCGATATGAAACTCATTATATCCTTTGCCATTTTTTCTAAGCCTAAAATTTCCCAAAACAATCAGGTTAAGTGTGCCAGCATAGGGCATCAAAGTCTAGTCAGTGGGGAAAAGGAACTCAGTCAGTAAAGGCGCAACTATAAAGGAAGACCATGATGAAAGCGTCTGGGTTCCAGTATAGATTTTTTCGGTTTGAAAAATGTCTCAATTTCACTGTTCGTAGAGTATGATTGTACTTGCCATTAGTAATTATACTAATGCAAAAGTGGTGCAGGCCTAGAAAGCTTTCAATTAACAACTGTGGATGTACATCTAGAACACTTTGCTGCTCACTGGCGTTAAGTCCCAAACTGGACGTAATAAAGCCAAAAAAGAAGAAGCATGGTCAGTAAAGGCACGGTATTCCAAGAAAGAGGGAATAGAGTATCATTGTGCTTGCCTTACAATAAATATACATACAAATTCATGCATTGGTAGAGGACTCCCAGAGTTCAAAAAGAACTCAAAATACCAGCATTTTTCCCGCTCAGCATCCGCGGCAGTTAAGCATGGCCCACTTAGTATGCAAATAAATGCTATTCTTTATATTTTAAGTAAAAAAAATAAGAAACGAATTATTTATCGCGGTTTCTTAGGAATTCTCGAACTTTTTCCTTAATACGACCCATCAAGTGGTGCACCAATTTTTCATCTGAGCTGCCGTTCTGATGATTGTACCTTTTACCTTCAGTTTCCTCTTCATAATTGCCCAGCATTTTTCAATGGGTTTGAACTGGGAACAATTGGGCGGATTGAGGGTTTTCGGAAGAAATTGAACTCCGTTGTCATTGTACCATTGTTGCACTTCTAGGCTGCAGTAGCAGCTCGCAATATCCAGCCAAAATTTCACTGGGCCATCATGTGACTGGATGAGGGACAGAATTCGCTTCTGGATACATTGGGTTTTGAACACCTCCGAGGTAATCATTTTCTCAGATCATATATTTCCGTGTGAATTTATCCGCATAAACAAATTTGAATCTGCCAAAGACACCTCTTCGAGCCTTCGCCTTGTAACATTTTGGTCATGGAAGCTGTCCGAAGCTTTTACATAGGTTTCATCATCCATAAATATGCACCCACCGGACTTGGTCAGCAGGTTGTTATACAGCTTTCGAGCACGGCTTCTAGCTACAGTATTCTGCTTGAGTGATCGATTTGGTTGCCTACTGGCGCGGTATGCCTACTTAGGTTGCTTCTGATGGACCTCACGACCTTTCCATGGAGCTGACGGTTGGCAGTTCCACTCCTGCGTTTACTTTGAGGTTTTCGATTCGTCGTCATGGTTTCCCTGTATGTTTTGAGCACGCGCCATACGGTGTTTCTAGGAAAATTGAACACTTTAGCCAGCTTGGACGCGGATCACGATGGATTTTTCAAGTGACTGTGTTCGATTTTTTTTTCTACGCCTCTCTTGCATGGTGACGTTCTCCAAAGCAAGAGCGTTTTATGACCTGGAAAAATACACTGTCATTGTTATTGTTGTTTTCAACAAACAAACGTCAAAAGCTTCCGAAAACGTCCACTAGGAGCGCTGTAATAAGTAAAAGAGTTTATTCCATTACTAAGTTGGCCATGGTTTATTCACTCGTTTTTGGGAGTTATTGGAGATTCAAATGCTCCAGAAGTACCGAGAATTTAAGACTCTTTACCGCCCCGCTGAGTTCCTGAAGAGAACCCCCCAAAGCCCCAAGCTGCTGGTTTTAACCAACGGCAGCTCCCGGGGTGGACACTCAAGTCCCTTGTAGGTTCCGGGTCTCAGGACGTATTGGCGTGGGAGACTTTTGTTTGGATGTGAGGAGACCTAAAAGATTGATTTTGTATTACTTTGTGCTTTATTAGCCGGCTAAAGTAGTGGGGGCGGTGGCAGTATCGGAAGGTGATCGGTTGGTGGTTCGGCCGAATCTGGCTGGAAAACAGTGATTATTGACGGGGTCCATCCGACCCTGGCCGGGAAATGGTGCTGATAGCCAGCCAGGTGACTTTGCCGGTAATCCTGGCTCTAAACGGCGACGTAAGTAGCCCGGGAAGTATTTCGGGTGCTGCTCGGCTGGCGGTTGTGCTGTGGGCTTGGCCGTATAGCCCGCTAGCAATAGCAGGGACCGGCGGTAAGCAATGGCGGGTTGAATCCGAAGAACTGACTGTCCACAATTCGGTGGCGATTGAAGTTCGACTGGTGATTGACTGGTAAGCGATAGTAGAGCAGCGACTAATAGTGGGCTTACTGAAAAGCGTGGTATCGCTAAACCCTGGAGTGCCAGTACGACGTCGATAGTCCGGTCCGATGATAATCACCAAACTGTTAAAAATCACACCACACGCAACAAACTATTCTTCTTGCTTCCACGAGGGCTCACAACTAACTGATCCCATCCTCTGGCCGTCGTGCTCTCTCTTCCCTCTTCTCATCGACAGTAGCATTGCGTTTCTCTCCATCCGCCAACGGTCGTAGATAGCCGTAAGTCCTATCTCCTAGCGACTGACTGGCCGTTATAATATTGAATTTATTGGCCCTACTCCTCACATCAATATTTTAAACAACACAATATAACCCACCGGTAACAACTCCAATAACTGCTGAAACCGCGATAATTCTTGGATTGTCATGAACATATCAAGAGTTAACAATCTCCCAAAGTATCAGAATTCACCAAATATTTCATTACTCCAAACACTTTCAAACTGATCAATTTTGCTCAGGTATTTCAGATTTCTATCAATTCGTAGAACTTAGGAAAAAGCACACGTTTCAAAGCGTTTTAAAACAATCCTTTAACTTGTTTTGAAAAACATTGTACTATCCAAGCAAATTAAATGGTAAACAGGTATTCTCCCAATCAAAAATAAGACATAACCGAGCATGGGATTCGAAATCAGATATTGGGCGTGCTAGGTTTGTAACTTTTCTAGTAGACTCCGCTTGTTGGTAAACCATTGTTTACTATCCATCAAGTTCTCACACATGACAGAAACCCAAACTAGAGGAGAAGCTTGTAAAAGTAGATTATGGTCTTACAACATGTTTTGGAAAACATCTTAGAAACCAATAAATTTCAGTGGCAAAAATATAATCCAATAAAAACGGTTGAACATGGATTTCGAGCACTGGTTCTTGGTGTAATAGATTTTTCACTTCTTAACTAGATTAATTCCGAAAGATGATAAACTAAGGCTTACTATCTGCTATGTTCCCGTCAATTCATATTCTAGAGCAAAGTTTGGTGCGTCATAGAGATGTTTTGAAAAGTACTACACGACTCATCTGAATTATCATTTCAGCTCTTTTGTGACATCTTACACTCTTTCGGTTGACTCAATATATAGAAATATTTAAGAAAATGACAATCACTGCAATGCCAATTTGGAATCATGTCATGTTTGGTTTTGGTTTTGTAAAAGTAAGATGCACATTTATATAACTGTTAAAGATCACAGTCAAACATTATCATTTTGGAGGATGAACAAATCTGGAAAAAAGCAAGAAAACCTTTACGGCGCTGTTTTAAAACACAGGATGCTTACTGCATCACTTGCAATACATTTATAGAACATATGCTTGGGTAGCTATTATTTTAAAAGATGTTTTGGGTGTTTCTTGGGTCTGAAAACCTTAATTTTTGTTACAAATCTAATCCAGGTGACATCACGAAAAATTAGCGAATTTCAAGTTCCTAAAGATTCACATAATTGATCATTAGAGCAGTGCTTCAAATTTGCGCCAAAATTAATCAATTTGGATACGTGTCTCAATATATCAATTGTTGTATTTGAAATTAATCTTTAAACCATACAACGAATACGTCTTGTTTAATCGAAATGGCGTCGGAAACTAAGTTGTTCGAAAATGTTCATTTCAGGAAAAAATACACACGGTAAAACAATCCTAAATTATGGTTGAAAAACCAAAAAAGAAACTCCTAACTTAGTTGTGGAAACTATGCTTCAGCTATGTATTTTTGTCTTAAGTTTATTTTAAGATCTGAGGTCATGCGTCCGCCATTTTTGTTGGTTCATTGAAAAACTAACCCAATCATCTCGAATATGGTAAAGATGATCGAAAAATCCAACTGACAGTCTTTTTTAATTATTCTAAAAAATATTCTGTGAATTGAACGAACTCCTGGGTGTTCTCAAGTCAAAAAAATGATATTTGTTTACCA
The DNA here is from genome assembly GCF_037179485.1 of Ochlerotatus camptorhynchus. NCBI lineage: Eukaryota > Metazoa > Arthropoda > Insecta > Diptera > Culicidae > Ochlerotatus > Ochlerotatus camptorhynchus. Next base: position 906,676 of record NW_027040618.1, read on the forward strand.
TTTTTTCCACCCCATTTCACTGACTTTATGCCTTTCTTTCAAAGTTTTTAGTTGTTTTAGATAAGGATTGAGAATTCCTCCTGACAAAAGTTTTATTTTTCCCTAAGGATCATTTAAGTATTAAAAAACTTGTGTGCCTTCGCTGTATTTTTTGAGAAATTTAACTTCAAAGTTGCAAAACGTTACTTCAAATGTATATGATTTCCTAAATTGGGAGAAAATGCTAAAAATATTCCTTTGCCATTTTCTCTAAGTAGAAGAAAAAAATGAAACCCGTGCCATAAAAGAACGGGTTCTGACTAGAAATTATCACATCCGCCATCCAAACCTACTTCACAACCCTGAACAATTCATCCAAAGCCCTCTGAAGATCCATTGAGCTTTGACCAGCCTAAGTAACATATTTTCCTTAGAACATTTACCTTTGATGTCTTTTGTAATCTCCCAAAATTGTTTTCCATGTTCAGCAAACAAAATAGTCCTCGGAAGATGTTATTTAATAAATTAAACCAAATACACCTATTGAAGACCTTCCAGGGAGTTAAGAGGGAAATTCACAGTGATCCACAAGCAGTTAATCTCAAAGAGCAATTCAAGGCATTTTAACCTTCCATATAAGTTCAGGAGGTGCAGTTGACTTCTAAAAAAAACTATGATTTTTGAAAACAAAAAATCCAGACGATGTATAACACATGCACATATTGTCCGGGAAGGTAGTATATACAATCTTCAGGATAGAATCACACATTTATCTTAACTGGTTGCATTTTCTAATGATCCTACGTTGTAAATGATATCTTGACTTACGATAGAAGTTTTGCACTTCTTCCATTAAAATACTCTAACTTGATTCTACTCACACTTTCAAAGATGGGTGTGCCTGTTGTTTCTGCACTCGAATAATAAAATTCCAAAGGATTAAGTAAGATTTGTAATACTAGTGCACCCGCGGCATAATCTATGCAACTGGATCTCAACACTTAACGTATAATTTAAAATGAGAAATTTCTGAAATTTTAACTGCCCCGCTCTTCAGACCCTATCTTCACCGATACGAAACAGCTCGCATCTGATAATCGATTTTCACCGGTAATTTATGATAAATGGATAATGTACTTTTTTACCGATTGTAAATTGGTAGAGAATAAAGGCACACACTCAGTTTTGAAGAGATAGAAATAGGCAACGAGAAAAAAAAAGAGGGCTCATGATTTGACGACCGTACACTCACCCGTACGGCTGCTCCCAGCAGGAAGGCTGACTATTAAATACAATGGGGATAGCACGTGCCCCCAGCCAGCAGAGCGGTGGCACCTGGAAACAGGTTAAAATGGGCAACAACAGTACGCTGCTTTCTGTGCTCCCCCCCGAGGGATTGCCCAATTGCTTCCAAATTGAGCATAAGTGGAGTTCAGTTAATGAATTTCTAAACGGTCTTAAACGAAATAACAGAGCGATTAGGTGCCCGGCAGCGTCTTGGCTGATTTGGAAAGGGATGGAAAGGGAAGGGTCGACCGCTCTCTTGACCGTCGGTCGTGGCAGTCTGGTGGATTTGAACTGTTTCCAGAGTAAATTGATGTTAGAACGTACCGGTCCAATTCCGGGCAATCTGGGAACCTTCTGGGTATTTGCTTATTAACTTTAGATTGGTTGAGTTTCTATGATTGAGGCCATTATTTCCATTACTGAGCAAAGAGAAAGGGAAAACAATGGGCACTGGCAGCTGATGTAAGAAATCCTTCCGTCTTGCTAAAATTGATTCAAATTTTGAGGGCTTTAATTAAACCGTCACAATGCTGAACCTATGATGGTAATTCGTAAAGAAAACAGAATTACTGTGCGCTTTCGAGCATAAATCCTTGAACCATATTCAAATTAAATCGCACCAGCACTACTGCGCACTATTCTTTGTTCGCTTTGTTCCCGTCCGCACATTAATTATAGATTTAACCAACGCAACGATTAGATAGTCCCTTTCCGAAAACTTGACATCGCACCGACCATTAATTAGAATCTCCTGCATAGTTAATTATCATCTCTGGGCGCAGCACCACGCATTGCTGCTATTCGTGAAGTCAATATAATACTCAGCACTGCTGCCACTGTCGTTGAAATTGCTGTTAGGGACACATACATAATCCACACCGAAGCTGTACCCGATGTCTAGGTGGCTCTACGCTTTTAAAATGTAAAGCTCGAAATTGTATCACAAATGAGCAGGTTCTAGCGAAACCCTTTCACCATTCACTGAGTCTGTAGGTGGTCCCTCTCTGCACGGTAGGTAAATCCCGAGGAATCACAACACTGTTCACTGCCTTGCAGCCACAGTGATAAGCTCCACACTAAACTGCGAAGTAGACCAACAACGCAACAGCAACGGGACGGCCCAGTGAAAATAAATAATTCAAATCTCGGAAAAGCATGACCAACCGAACTCTGGTGACTGGCAAAATAGATGCCACAATCGGTATCGGCCCGGACCAGAATGCAACATTGTTGCCATTGCACTAGCTACTGGAAACCAGTCCGGAGGAATTCATTAGGCGAGACATTCACATTTGCAGAGCCCTAGTCGCTTGACTGTACTGATCACCGTCATCATCGCCACCAAATGGGGAAGGGAAAATGGTCCTACAGAGTCACCAGTAGTGGGACTAGATTGCTTCTGTCACTTTGTGGCTAAACGGCTTGTATAGGATGCAATTTTAAGTCCCTCTTCCGGGGGGTGCAAAAAGGTCATTCGGTATGCACGATGGACATGTTTTCAACGGGATTAGGGATTTGCAACCTTCTGCTTTACATTGTAATTGAATTACTGATTACTTTGTAGCGGTTTGAGGAATAATTTTGCTGACAATCAATCTCATGGATTTAAATCCTTGTTTATTTCCCACTGGTTCCGTCACATAAATGCCAATTACCGACGGCGGAATCCAATGAGAATGTCTATTAAGAGAAAAGGTTGCAAAAGCGACCAGTTTAATAAATATAAAAAAATTTAAAAAATTTAAAAAATTTACAAAATTTACAAAACATACAAAATTAACAAAACTTACAAAATTTACAAAATTTACAAAATTTACAAAATTTACAAAATTTACAAAATTTACAAAATTTACAAAATTTACAAAATTTACAAAATTTACAAAATTTACAAAATTTACAAAATTTACAAAATTTACAAAATTTACAAAATTAACAAAATCAACACAATTTACAAAATTTACAAAATTTACAAAATCTACAAAATTTACAAAATTTACAAAATTTACAAAATTTACAAAATCTACAAAATTTACAAAATTTACAAAATTTACAAAATTTAGTAATTTGGTGCCGGTGGTGTAGTGGTAAGCGTGATTACCTCTCATAACAGCAGGCCTGGGTTTAATCCCAGTCGGCGCCACCGGGATGTTCTGAGGCATAACACGCCTTCCTTCGAAAGGGGAAGTAAATCCGTTTGGTCCCCGGTTCATGAGTTGATCGGTCGATAGGTAGGGTCCAGGTGTGGGAGCTGCCTCCCTTGCGTCGGTAGCATTAGTGCTCAGCACGGAAAACAAGATCGACGGAAAACAAATCAAAGGAAAAAAAAACTCCAGTGTTTCCAGACTTATCAAAAACCTAACCCCCTTAAGTACTTATCCCCTAGGTCTTTAGTGGGAATGACACTGATGAAGACTGAACATTGTAGTCGAAATACGTATCTGTCATACATACATACATACATTTATTTGTACAGCATCATATTTAAGATAAGACATAATCAACAAAAGTACGCCACAATACTCGGTTTGCGGCTGCCGCTCTCCATCCTCGGTCATGCCCAATGCTCGCTAGATCACGCTCTACCTGGTCCGCCCATCGTGCTCTCTGCGCTCCACGCCTTCTTGTGCCAACTTTGCAGGGTTGTTGTCCGGCATTCTTGCAACATGCCCTGCTCACCGCATCCTTCCGGCTTTGGCCACCTTCTGGATGCTGGGTACGCCGTAGAGTGCAGCGAGCTCGTGGTTCATTCTTCTCCTGCTCACCGCCGAAGATTGTCCTTAGCACACGTCGCTCGAAAACTCCGAGTGCTTGCAGGTCCTCCTCGAGCATAGTCCATGTCTCGTGTCCATAGAGGACCACCGGTCTTATTAGCGTTCTGTACATGGTACATTTGGTGCGGGGGTGAATCTTTTTTGACCGTAGTTTCTTCTGGAGCCCGTAGTAGGCACGATTTCCACTGATGATGCGCCTTCGTATTTCACGACTCACATTGTTGTCAGCCGTCAGTAAGGATCCAAGGTAAACGAATTCCTCCACTACCTCGAAAGTATCCCCGTCTATCGTGAAATTACTTCCTAGACGAATCCTGTCATGTTCGGTTCCGCCTACTAGCATGTACTTTGTTTTTGATGGACTCATCACCAGTCCAACGGTTGCTGCTTCGTGTTTCAGGCGGATGTATAGTTCTTCCACCGTTCCAAATGTCCTTAGCATATAATGTCCATGTCGTCCGCAAAGCACACAAATTGACCGGATTTCGTGAAAATCGTACCCCGGCTGTTGAGCCCGGCTCGTCGTATTACACCTTCTAGAGCGATGTTGAAGAGTAGGCATGAGAGTCCGTCACCTTGTCGCAGTCCCCGGCGAGATTCGAATGGACTGGATAGTTCACCCGAAACCCTTACGCAGTTTTGCACACCGTCCATCGTTGCTTTGATCAGTCTGATCAGCTTCCCAGGAAAGCCGTTCTCGTCCATGATTTTCCATAGCTCTGTGCGTTCGATACTGTCGTATGCCGCCTTAAAGTCGATGAACAAATGATGCGTTGGGACCTGGTATTTCTGGAGGATTTGCCGTACGGTGAAGATCTGGTCCGTTGTCGATCGGCCGTCAATGAAGCCAGCTTGATAACTTCCCACGAACTCGGTAATTTTAGGTGATAGATGACGGAAGATGATCTGGGATAGCACTTTGTAGGCGGCATTCAAAATTCAAATGGTGATCGCTCTGAAGTTCTCACATTCCAAATGGTCGCCTTTCTTGTGAATGGGGCAGATTACCCCCTCCTTCCACTCCTCCGGTAGCTGTTCTGTTTCCCAGATCCTGACTATCATCCGGTGCATGCAGATGGCCAACTTTTCTGGGACCATCTTGATGATTTCGGCTGCGATACCATCCTTACCAGCTGCTTTGTTTTTTTTGAGCTGCTGAATGGCATCCTTAACTTCCCTGCTGTGCTGACGTAGTCGTTTCGTCCATTGCGCTGGTCTCCCGTGCCTACGTTCTCCTCGCCATTCAGGTGCGCATCGAAGTGCTGCTTCCACTTTTCAATCACCTCACGTCCGTCCGTCAATAGGCTCCCGTCCTTATCCTTGCACAGGCTCGCAGCACGAAGCCGTTGCGGGATGCGTTGAGCACAGCAGTTCCATTTCCTCGCACTCCGCTTCTTCCAGGCGGCGTTTTTTTCTCCCGAAAGATGCGGGTCTGCTGTTTCCGCTTCTGTTTATACCGTTCCACGTTCTGTCGGATTCCATGCTGCAGCATTACCGCCCGCCCTGCGTTCTTCTCCTCCAAAATCGCTCTGCACTCCTCGTCGAACCATTCATTCCGTCGACTTTTTTCCACATACCCGATGGTGCTCTCGGCTGCGTCGGTGATGGCTGCTTTTACTGTACTCCAGCAGTTCTCGAGAGGGGGCACATCGAGCTCGCCCTCCTCTGGCAACGCTGCCTCGAGATTCTGCGCGTAAGCCGACATCCGGTTGCTTCAGTCGCTCTAGGTTGTACCGTGGCGAGCATCGGTACCGTATATTGTTGATGACGGAAAGTTTTGGGCGCAGTTTGACCATCACCAGGTAGTGGCCAGAGTCGATGTTAGCGCCACGATAGGTCTTCACGTCGATACTGTCGGAGAAGTGCCGTCCATCAATCAGAACGTGGTCAATTTGCGATTCCGTCTGCTGTGGTGATCTCCAGGTGTAACGATAAGGGAAGCTGTGTTGGAAAAGGTGCTACGTATGGCCATGTTCTTGGAGGTGGCGAAATCGATGAGTCGTAGGCCGTTCCCGTTCGTCAGCTGGTGGGCGCTGAACTTTCCAATCGTCGGTCTGAATTCCTCCTCCTGGCCTACCTGAGCGTTTAGGTCTCCTATGATGATCTTGACATCGTGGCTTGGGCAGCGATCGTACTCGTGGTCGCGTACGTACTTGTCATCATCAGTGCTTCCGGAGTGAGGGCTGTGCACGTTGATTATGCTAAAGTTGAAGAATCGGCCCTTGATCCTCAACCTGCACATTCTTCAGTCGATCGGCCACCAACCGATCACGCGCTTCTGCATTTCGCCCATCACGATGAAAGCTGTGCCCAGCTCACGTGTGTTGCCGCAACTCTGGTAGATAGTATGATTACCTCTAATCGTGTGCACCATGGATCCTGTCCAACACACCTCCTGCAGCGCTACGATGCCGAATCCGCGGTCCTTCAGTAGATTGGCGAGTATTCGGGTGCTCCCGATGAAATTGAGAGATCGACAGTTCCACGTGCCGAGTTTCCAATCGCAAGTCCTATTTCGCCGCTGGGGTCGTTGCCGTTGGTCTCGGTTCGTATTCCTCTGTTGCTGATTTTCCGTTGCAATGCTTTTTATATGGCTGGCTCGCAGGGCCTGACACCAACCCCCTAACTTTCCGGAGGACCAGGGTGCACAGTTGTGCTTAGAGTCCTTCACTGGCACTCGAACGTAGATCAGCCGCCCCTAACATGGGAACTGACGCTGTTGTGAGCCGCTCCTCCTGGAGAACAGACGCTCAGGCTTGCCGAAGCAAACCCCCCCCCCCTCCCCTGTCAGCCTATGACCAAAGCTCCCCCCGAAGTTGGTTACCCGATCTTCCCTAAGGTTGCTCACAGTTCCCGGCCGGTACCACGAGGAGGTAGGGATAGGAGTTGCTGGGAAGAGGCAGGTGATCTCAATGGGATCTGTATTGCGCATTACCCAGCATTTACCAACCATACCAACGTATCTGTCATTGATACTAAATTATTTAGGTGGAATTAAATGGAAGATAACCCTTTTTTGCAGTTTTATTGAAGCATTTCGCTAACAACCCAATTCCGGAAGAGTAGATATTAAGATAAATCTGCAGAACTGCAAGGCATTTTGCAGATCTTCAGAGACCTTCAATGGTTCAGAAAGCTTCACAGTTAAAGAAAAATTCGAAAAATTTCAGAAAAGTACTTCAATTTCAAAAAAAAAAAATCGCAGTGAGGTACAAAAGTCCAAGATTTTGCAGAACTCAATCGAAGTTGGAAATAAATACATCTGAAGAACTTCAGATAAGTCCGTAGACCTTAAGAGAAGTCTGTAGAACGTCAGGAAGTTCGTATATGTTTTGAAAATTTGCAAAACTTCAGCAAAACTCATAGATTTTGGACAAAGTTCACCGATCTTTAGACGTACTTACAAAACTTTAGATAAATTCGCAAATCTTCAGAGACATTTTTAAAACTTCATCGATGTTCAAATGTTTTTAGATAATTTGTAGAGCTTTGGAGAATTTCAAAGAATTTCAGATAAATATGCAGAATTTTATGGAAAGCCAAGAATCCACAAAGAAATTTACAGAACTTTAGAGAAGTTCTACTGAGAAATTCATGGAACCTCAGACCAGTACGTAGATATTGATAGAAGAAGAGCAGTACTTCAGAAAACTTATCAGAATTTTAAAAATCTTTGATTTTTATCGAACCCCTTAACGGAATCCCTTTAGGAAGAGCTTTGAATGTTTTGGTTTAGTTCCTTTAAATTCCGTTATAATTGCTTATCTTATGACAGATACGCGTTTTTCGTCTACTACTTGCAGACTTCATCAGTGCCAAGTATTCAACACCACTTTAAATTTTAAAGAAATTTTAGGAACACCCGAAAAGTTCAGATGATGCATCGTAAATCTACTCAAAAATCTGCAGATGTCTGAATTTTTTTTCAGAATTTTATTGAGGTTCATGGGCTTTAAGATAAATTTACAGAACTTCCGAAAAGTTCGCTGATCTTCAGAGATATTTGCACAACTTCAGAAAAATTAGTCGATCTTCAGAGAGCTTCTAAAAACTTCCAGTAAATGTTTAATACTTTAGAGAATTGTGTAGATGTTCAGAGATATTTGCAGATCTTTAGGAAAGCTTGTTGATCTTTAAAGATACTTTACCAGAGAGCAGAAACAAAACTTCAGGGACGTCGGTAGGTCTTCAGAGAAATAGGCAGAGTTTGAGTTCTTAACAGAAAATTTCAGAACTCAAGGAATCATCAGAATCACAGAAAGCTTGTCAAAAGTTGGTATCGACATCGTGGCGAAGTTTTGAAATCCTTTTTCGTCTTCATAGCGCAGTTGTTGAAGGACAAGATCAGCCAGATCCCTGCCGGCGTTTCTCTTGAGCAACCATTTTCCAGCACCACAAAGTTCACCTTCTCCGTCTCATTTGATTTAAAATAATAAAAGCAAATACGCCTGCCGAAGCTAGAGCAATTTTCCGGTAATTCATTATGCAAGTACTTTTGATTCCTGATACAGTCTTGTTTTGAAATCTAAATTGACAATTCTTTCGACATGTGCAAGCAGTGTGAATAACAGCAAACAGGGGGGTTCGAGATAGTGTGTCGAAAGTAAATTCGAGCAGATTTTTCATGGCGGCGGTAAAAATCAAACCAATAAATCAGATAGTCTAAACGGACTTTTAGGATTCAAATTTTCCAATGTGACAGTACGGACCATATGAATGCAGATTGTCTCCAATGGAAATCGAGCAAACTAGCCACGTCATGCCGCTGGATATTCCACCTACAGTGAAGCTGAACGCAATTTAAAGATTAACAATATTGAGAAATCTAATTCACGAAATTCACACCAGCACCGGTAGAAAACACATTAGCAGTAACAGCGCATTCATATTTAAGTCAAAGTGTGTTTGCCAGGACCACCGAAATCATCTCAGAAACAAACAGTTCGTTTTATTCACTTTAATAAGGATACAGTAAATCGACAAATCTGGATCAACAAAAGAAAAGGTCCCGCCCATTACTCACAAAGCGAAGGTCACTTACGCAAACCATCACCGGATAGGGGAAACTTCCACCTATACGATGATGGTGTTGGTTTGTCTAGGAGGTCTTCGATTTGTGAGGAATGGGCTTTGGAACGGTTTGCTTACAAATGCTGATGGGCCCTTTTCTATTGTTGATCTAGACAAACGGTATCTACGTAGGCATAGCCTTAAGTAACGCCGATAAATATTTAGATCGGAAGATGTTCACGTGAAAAATCACTCTAAGGGGATGTGCTCCTATATTTGGACAGAACATAGTTTAATAGCAGAAGCATCGATAGACACTGATAACTCGATTTTGATTGCATTTGTTACTTTAGACGTAATGCAAATTTACTCTTGAAATAGTAAAGCAAAAATGGCTTGGTCTTTGTACGGATTTAGAACACCCATGTGAACACAAATGCCAATAACCTATATGCGTGTCATTTCTTCAATGTGTTAGACTTATAGTTTGAAAGTGCAGAAGCCTGAAGCGGCTCACGATGTGTCACTCACCGTCTCCACATGGCAACAATCATCGAATCCCGGACTGCATGCATTCAATCTGAAGCTCGCCGAAAACACAACTCAGCACTTAATTGCATTCACCTTCTCAGCCAATGCCATCACATCTTATCGGCACACGTAAGGCTAGCAAACAAAACAGACGTAGGTACCAAGCCAGTCATTGTGTCGCCTGATGGTTCGACAACTGACGTCACGCGACTCGATATCGCACGACATGCACCAAACACACCCGTCACGTATCTCCTACAGGGCAAATCGATAAACAACAACCAGCAAAAATGTAGGTACCCATACCTGCATTACAAATGACACATAATGAACCGGGACATTGAGGCTTATCGGAAGCGAACTGCGAAAAAAATAGAACATTTTATGGGCGGCACCTTGACCTTAATCTAGCCAGATAACGGTTAATTTTGTCAGCTACTAATGATTTTTCTGATTCTTACCGCATCTCGTGTGAAATGCTGCTGCAGCACATGTATAACAAGTCGCACCACGAGTGGCAAATTTTGTTTTCCTCCTTCCTTTAGAAAATTGGGCAACACCTGCTCGCACCGACTGACTGTTGTCAACGGGACGGAGATGTCGTTGTTTTCGAGGTGACCCCCATGTGCTAATCATCGCATCGTGAGGTGCCTTGAGAAAATGTGTGTTCACGACGGGCCAGTGGTCGTTGAAAGATGTGAATATTTTTGAACACGTCCAATACCGAACAACTGGGTCATTTTTCAATAATGTTCTGCTAAATTGACGGCTGATGAAGAATGACAGGGGAAACATTCCCAAAACATCCCATTTCAGCATACCGAGGAAGTCAATGACCGCTCGGTTGAACTGTAGTTAACGATCGATGATTGTTTCACGCTTCCGAGTTTATCCAAATTATACCAGCCAATAGATGATGAACATGTGCTTTTGGGGCAGTAAATTGCATACGGGGTGCGGTTGCCAGGCAGAACCTCCTCCAATTTTATGATGATCTAATATCGTGTGCGTTGCTCGGATACAACACATTCAGCAGAATGTCATTTGATGAGTAATTTGTGGCGTGGACCCTGCATCGTATGATTGGACAATAATGTAGGTGTTGATGGGTCAATGATGAATCATGTAATTGCGGAACAGTTGAGCGGAAATTTTTTGGTCACAATGGGATATTATCGAGTATTCCTTGCTCAACGAAATGAAGATCTTGCTTCAACGCTGCAAGCACACGGAACAAGGTGATCCAGTGTCCAACGTACGTGCTGCAAGTCACGTGTAACACGCTGATAAAGTTGTTTACCGAATCGGAGAGCAGAGCAGACGTCCGTCGGACTTCGTCACCCAAGGGATGCGTACGTGAAGATTTGTTTGTTGAGCTGTATAAAGAAAAACGAAAACATATTTGTCATTCCGATCTGAAGTTCGTTCTATCGCATTGGGGCAAACAACGCTCATTAGCATTTAATTTCGGACATCAGCTGATCGCACTGAATTTCCTCATAACTTGCCAACTAGGTAGAACAGCACAAACTGCTGGCCTGTGTTTTGACGAAAAATAAAACCTGACATCATTCTGCTTATAATTCACTTGGAGGGCAGGCCCACCGACCAATCGCAAAAAAAAAGACCAGGTACCAAACAGCTGACTCTTTAAAGTGGCACAGTGCCATCATTCTGCCAACCAAAAAAGAAAAACAGAAGTGAAACGATTTTACTGAATCCGAACTCGTTTGAATTTTTATAGACTCAGCAACTTAATAGACAAATCAGGCGGTTTTTCATGAAATAGTCTACCTTTATTGCATCATAATTCAACCGTCAATGTGCTTACACCATTACTAGTTTATTATGATTTTCAGGTTCGGTGCGGGCAAATAAACCTAAAAATTATTACTTTATTTCATGGTTAGAGTCGGTTTTTTTTTCTCGTTCTCCATCGATATGGCCCGTGGTGGCTCTGAACTGGCGCACAGCTCGCGTGGGGTAGTGTTTCCTTTCGCGGTGCATTTTGATGGCAAACAAAATGTAATGAGAGAGGTGGTTTAGGAGTGCATTCGCGAAACTGCTGCCGGTGATTTTTTTTTATGACCCTCCATACACCACCGGAGCTGACTGTGACTCATACCCGGCATTGATTGACACAATCCGCTCCACAGAAAGCGTTGACCTCGTTGGCTGAGAGAGCTAGCGGTAACCGAATAGTATGGGATGTTTAAAACCCAATTTTTTGTTCGAAATGGATACTGAGTGCCGAAAGCAGTTGCTTAGCTCCAGACGAATCTAGAACCGCACTATCACTTTATACTGGTGAGACAACGAAACACCACCCCAAGCTCCTCTCCTGATCGTATCCTTCGAAAATGTACCCCCCTAGCTCTGGGTAAGCCGCGAGTATTCGGCCCAACGCCTACTAGACATAGACATAAGTTAACAAACAATGAACAATTCATTATCGGCTCCGTAAAGCTAACGTGATTGAGCCATACAAATAAACGAGCTAGATAAAAAAGAAAGCAGTAAACTCTAGGGTTTATTGCAAATCACTTTTTCCGAACCGGTGATCAAAATTTTACCACCTTCTTTAAACACTGGAAGAGGTGAGCGTATGGAAAATGGATCGAATTTTCAAAAGTTGTTTTCAAAAGTTTTGTTCCTCAGGGCAGAGATAAGCTTTTTAATTTGTTTTTTTTTTTTTCAAATCCCGCCACATAACTTTTATGGCAGGATCATTTTTAAGACGGATCAAGAGCTGAAGATCACCGTCTATTATAATTGAATCCAATTTAACCTCGCATTTTGGTACTGAGACAGCTCATGCTTCAACTATAGAAGTAGTCAGAGATTCAAGAGCATAATTAATTTCATCTTTGGTTTGCAAAGGAATGTTTGGATCGAAGTTATATTCCATAAATGTTCTATATTGTTCCCAATCAGCTCTATGGTAATTGAAAATAGAGCTGTTGGGATTACAAGTTATTTCTTGGGATATTTCAAAAGTTACTGGAAGGTGATCAGAACCGAGGTCAGCATGGGTAACCAATTGGCTACAAAGTTGACATGAATCAGTTAAGACCAAATCAATAGTGGAGGGATTTCTTGCAGGAGAAAAGCATGTTGGGCTGTTTGGATATTGAATAGTGTAATAACCTGCAGAACAATCATCAAACAGAATATTACCATTGGAATTGCTTTGAGCATTATTCCATGAGCGGTGTTTTGCATTAATATCAATGCAAATAAAGAATTTAGACCTATGACGGGTAAGTTTCTGAAGGTCACCCTTGAGAAAATTCTTTTGCTGGTCTACGCATTGAAATGGCAAATAGGCAGCTATAAACGTAAGTTTCTCCAAATTTTGTTTTGACAGAAACTCGCAATGTTCCAAGAACTTTGGTTTCAAATTAAGAACGACCGGCTCCATCAAGACGACCATTACGATAAATGAAATAGTCGCAATATGAATTGAAAACTTGAATTTAACGACGTTCAAATATTCCGTGGTGGTTATTACTAACGGTGCAAATCCTAATTGGCAGACAAAAGTTGGCGCTACTAAGTGGCGTAAGATATAAATTTTGACATGATGATGGTTTCAAAATTCTTTTACGGTGAGGTGTGGGAGGGAAGTTTGGAATCATATAAAAAATATCAACATCACTTCGAAAAGTACTAAATTACTTGAGAATAGCTCGGAATCAATTTGAAAACTACTGATCACTTCATATAAATTTAGAATCACTACGGAAATACTGAATCATTTAAGAGAGCACTGAATTACTTATGCAAAGTTCGAAATCATTTCAGAAGCACTGAATCACTTCGGAAAAGTTTGAACTCGCTTGGGAAGTACTGAATCACTTCAGAAATGTGTTCAATCACTTCGAAAACTACTGAATCACTTTGGAATGTATTGTATTATTTTAGAAATGTTCAGAATCACTTCGGAAAACTCGGAATATCTTCAGGAATGTTCGATATCACTTTGGAAAAGATCATGATCACTTCGGAAAGTACTGAATTATTTCAGAAAGCATTGAATCATTTCGGAAAGTATTGAATCACTTTAAACTCGGAAGCTCTTCGGATAGTATTGAATAACTTTAGAAAATTTCAAAAACTGTACTGCATACTGCAATACTGTACTGAAGTAATGCATCATCCCAGAAAGTTTGTAATCAGTTCCGCAAGAACGGAATCACGTTGAATATAACTGATAATATAATAATAATACAACTGATATAATTGATCAGTTAGGAATGCACTGAATCACTTCAGGAAAGTTCTGAATCACTTTGAAAATACTGAATTGCTTCAGAATGTTCATAATCACTTTGGAAAGCACTGAATCATTTCAGAAAGTACTGAATCACATCAGAAGAATTTGGAATCACTCTTGAAAGTTCTGAATCACTCAGAAATGTTTGGAATCGCTCCGAAAAGTACAGAATAATTCCAGATAGTTTGTAATCACTTCCGAAAGTACTGAATCACTTCAGAAAGAATTGAATCACTTTTGAACCGAATTGAAATCAATTCTGAAAGTAATAAATCACTTTAGAAAAGCTCTGATAGTATTGAATGACGTAAGAAAATTTCTGAATCCCTTTGGAAAATACTCAATCTTTCCAGAAAGTTTGCAACCACTTCCGTAAAAACTAAATAATTCCGGAAAGAACTGAACAACTTCAAAAAATTTCGGAAAGTACTGTTTCATTTCTCTCAAGTTTACAATCACTTCTTCAAGAGCTGAATCCCTTTTCAATAACTTAATCACTTCAGAAAAGTTTGGATTCCCTTTCGAAAATATTTAATCACTTCAGAAAAATTGGAATCACTTTGGGGAGCACAGAATCATTCAAAAAAAAGTTCAAAATCTCTTCTGAAAGTACTGAAACACTTAAGAAAATCTCGGAATCAGTCAAAAAAGTACTGAATTACTACAGAAATAAATCAGAAAGACTGAATCACTTCAGATAGTACAGACATAATTGAGCATGTTGCTACTCCGTTATTACAAGATCACCTGACAAAGAAGCAAAAAAGCGATGCGGTGGACTAGCATGCATCTACAATGAGTAAAAACTGGTGATCTCATACTTTACGATAGGCAATAACAGCGCTGGCTACATCTAAATGTAGGTCAATTAGACCGTCCAAAACCACGAGATCCTCCTTACTTCGACGAATTTTCCAATAGTTTTCAACAGGATTCACTTTAGGAAGTATTGATTCTTATCGCTAAGCCATTCAGTTGTGACGCATCGAAAAAGGCCTCGATTTTGGCAACATAGATGAAGTACAATCAGCTCCAAGGATGGAAAATTTCATTCATTTGCATTCTTCTTGCCGACTGTATGGTTTGCTTTGACGTTTCTCCTTCGATTATTCCCAGTCGCATAAAAACTCTCCCAATGAACTCTGTAGATTGTTTATACCGATGAATTCATGAATCAGCAAATGAAGCGACTGAATGACTCTAACAAATTGACAGACGCTATATCCACATTCATTAGGAATCATTTGAGTCATATGATTGCTTTATAAAAAATCATTCGTGTATCAAACTTTTGAATCCATATGAATGCAAGATTGCATTCATGAATTTGTGTGTAGAATGGAATAGAAGTCAACTCGCAAAGGCTATTCTTCTATGCTTATTTAGCAAGTTTTTTTTTCGGTCCGTAACAAAGTTTGCTAGATGCATTTCTTATCCGTCTTCTAGAAACTTTAAGCATCTGTAGAGAGCGCATTACAAACTCTCAACATACTGTTTTAGATGCACTTCCACAGTTATTAATTGAGAGCTTTATATGCAAACCACAAGCACAATGATTCTTTAGGGAAGTCGATTTCAATTTTCAACTCGATTCCTTCGACCGAACCAGCTGCCTCCGGCTTGCTAATATCGTGCCTTTACCGAGGAGGTTATCTGAGACCCCTGCGAGACGTCAAACACGGAAATCGTTAATTTCGCGATATCAAGACATGAGGGATGCTTGCGCAACTGTTTTGATAACAAAACATAGTAAGTGTGCTAGTTATGGTTCTAAAGCTTCATTGTTTGGTCGTAGGGTTAAATCGAATTTGAAATGAATTTTCATGAATTCAATTGCGTACACACTACGAAAAAGTCGTTTAAATTTCGGTTCCCTGAGACAGACACATGTAAGCGGTCCTTTTGACGTAAGAATCAGCTGAAAGAAACGAAAAAATCAATTCAATCAAACGTTCTCTTCGTCGAGTAGCTTATGTTTCGTGTAAAAATTGTTATTTCTAAGTGTGTAAGTAATGGTAATACATTTGTTCCAAACTTGTATTGATAGAAATTTAGAAAATAATGAAAATATTGACAATAATGATAAGTTTCCTTTTACATTTGTTATTCATTTGTTTTCTCCAAAATTGATTTCTTCAGAAATAATGTTACGTAATGTAAATACAAGCTTTAATACGTCAATCTGAAATATGTAACTATGTTTTATTTTAGGAGAGCTACCGATGAAAAATAATCTTATCCGTGTATTCTTCACCATTCTGGCACAACCTCGATACCGCAACTATAGGTCAATCGCTTATTTCTCGCGAATAAGAGCTCACCAACAAATATTTCCCTAGCTTTATGAGGGTTTTGTAGACCAGGATTTAGACTTGTAGAATGCTTTCAAACCTCGATAAAAGTTCTAACTTTACTAGGGAAGCAACCTATTATATTCAACAGAACCATAATTAAAGCAGCATAAATCATCAGTTTAAGTCATCTTCATCCTCATCAACAGATATCTTAGGGAGAAAGTCTGGATTGAGTTTTAGCAGGAGAGAATTCTCGACGGATCCTGCTGTTAGGTTCATCCTGCGATCAGATAACATAAGCTTCAGTGCACTAAATCCACGTTCAACTGAAACCTGTGTAGCTGAACTTGACAGAACGATCATCGCAGCTCTGTAATGCTCGGGATTGATGAATTTTTGAGCTTCCAGTATTTAACTAATAGATCAAAATAAGCTGATGGTTCATTGCTCTTAAATGATTCTGGACGTAAATTTTCAATTATAGGTACCGTCTCCCTCATTTCGAGCTGTTTAATTTTCTGTGCAATGGAACATTTGCTGGTCATCGATGAGTTGCCTTGTGTATCTTAATTAAAAAATCCTGCCAAGATTATCTCCAGATCGTCTTCGTTTATGTCGTTGTTTGAAACATCGCTGGAATCAACGGCTTTTGCATTTGCACAGCCATGGAGTTTGATGAAAAATTCATGCAACATTATATGTCACCATAAGAATTGTTATGGTCGGATAGCAACAATACAAGCCCCACAATGTTCAACATGAAGTCAACATATTGAGTATATTAAATGGTACAAAAAATATATATGCAGAAGCCCCCTATTGACATGATATGTTGAACCGTCCACCGACCGCAATTTATCGGTTGTGCTTTATCCATTTGAGCTGATTTTAGTATATGATTAGGGTTAACCATAATATAGTCACCTATTGAAAATAACTGCTGATAAATTTGAGTGTCATCACCATCCACCGCGTAAATCGGGGGATTCCTTTAATTTACTATCGAAATAAAGGGATTTTGAGAATATTGAGTAATATTTTTTTCAATTTGTACTGCGGTAGGTGCTTTTCTATGCTTTTCTATGGATTATTACATCACGTAGGAAATATCAGTTTAATTTGATGGAACACAGCAAAAAAAATAACTTTATGAGAACTGAACCACCCGCCGTGCTCTTGCAAGAATTCTCGTTTTGTTTGCCTTTTTAACGTAAGGTTGTTTGCGGATGAAGTTTTATCTGGTATCCCTTTTTACAAACTATTTGTTTCCTGATTTTTTTTATATTAAGAATACTGATCCCAAATGGTATATTTATTACCAAAAATCGGCTACCAAGGAATGAACAATGAATTATGGCTAAAACTTCATCTTAAAACAAGATATGGTTTCATACTTACTTGGATCTGTTCTTTATCTTTCGAAGAAATTCTCTTGGATGCCAGGAAATTGAAGCGAGGATCAAGGAAGATACATGTTTTGAACTGCACACTCTCAGTTAATGTAAATGCTTTCAAAAGTTTTTGGGCCAAAGAGTTATTTGACAATCTCCTAAGGTTAGCCTGACATATCAACCAGCATGCATAAAACTCGTAAAACGATCCAGGTGAATGTTTTGTAAACAATCTTTGTGAATCAATTAATGCATTCATAAACGATTTTTCTATTTGTCATTCAGGGGAAATGGATGTAATGTCGGCCTAAATGCCTCTTATTTGGGCCCACACATAAATTAAGCAATCGACTAAATTTGCAATAGCGACTAAACATATCCATAAGTACCTTCCCAACGACGCGTTCATAAAGATTGAAATGATAAATAGCAGATGTTTAGCGATGGGCCCAATCTTAGATCCAAAGGCCATTTCCCCTACCTTATAACTATATTTTTTGCTTGATTTGTTTTCCGCCAATCTTGTTTTCCGTGCTAAGCACCAATGCTACCGACACCAGGAAGGCATCTCCCACACCTGGACCCTTCCTATCGACCCATCAACTCATGAACCGGGGAACAACGGTTTTACTTCCCTTGAGGCGTGATCAGAGATGTTATGCCTCAGAACATCCCGGCGGCGCCGACTCAGATTGAAACCAGGCCTGCTGTGGTGAGAGGTAGTCACGCTTACCACTACACTAGATAATACACTATTTGAAACAACGTCATCAACGTCGGGGGTGGACGAATCGTTATTTTAGGCAGATTTATAATTTAATGGCGCTGGTCAGAATTGGGTGCGATTACTTAGCTCAAATTTTAGGAACACAGCACTGTTTATCACAACAGGAGAACCTTTTCCTTCTTGACATTGAGCCGGGAATGTTTAATGGTATTTTGGCTGGATGATGGATCATTCTCATCATCCGTGAGCATTAGACTGTTTCAAAATAGGTCAAATCTGGGATTTCAAACGCTACCCTCTGGAATGGTAGTTTTGGGGGTCAGAAACACCCTGCCAAAATTTGAAGTCATTTGGTTCACGGGAACCCCTCGCTCAAACGGCTTGAAGTTTGTATGGGGAAAATCGACAAAATGTATGGGGGAGCGAGCCACTTTCACATTCGCGGCTCTAGGTGGCGCTGTAGTGGGTCGCAGCTACCACATTGCTTTACGCTGGAATGCATGCAATGCGATTGTATCTTCAAATATTATTACTGCCGCACGGCCGTAGAATTCAAATCAAATTTGCATTCCGCTCACTCAAATTCTCTAAAACACAAGATATTCATAGACTGAGTAAACGTTTCCAACAAGTTCACGGACTACATTAAAACAAAGTAAACATAACATTTATCTTGCACAAAAAAGTTATACCTATGCAAACATTGCTATTCGTATACATGTTCGTAAAAATAAAAACTGCACAAGCGCGTTAGGCCCTCCCCAGAAGTAAAGCAGGTGGTGTTCGTTTGAAACGCTTATAACTTTTCGGGGGTAGCTCGGATTCACATCCGGTCTTCAGCCAAGATGTTCCCAATACTCCAAAGGTGCTACATTTTGTACACGAAGAAAATCGACCCACTACAGCGCCACCTAGAGCCGCGAATGTGAAAGTGGCTCGCTCCCCCATACATTTTGTCGATTTTCCCCATACAAACTTCAAGCCGTTTGAGCGAGGGGTTCCCGTGAACCAAATGACTTCAAATTTTGGCAGGGTGTTTCTGACCCCCCAAACTACCATTCCAGAGGGTAGCGTTTGAAATTCCAGACTTTGACTTTTTTTTCCATATAACGCTGAAACACTCTAGTGAGCATATCAAATTGATTGATCAAATAAATTTCTTCAGTAGGGGTATCAAGGGATTGCCGTTTTCTTTTACGTTTAGGTTACATAGGGTCAGAAGAAAGTTTCTCCAAATCGTCTTCCAAGCAGATTACTATAAGGTTTCGAAGGATCGAAGCGGAATTTTCCAAATCGATATCCAAGCAGGATTACCTCGTGTAGGGTCCAAACAAGGATTGAAAAAGAATAAGAATAGAACAAGTAAGAAAATTTGCAGGGAATATTTAGCACTGAAAAGTGCTGTTTGAATTTGTTGTACAGGTAGCAGCAAAAATAAAATAGAACCGCACGGCAAGAGAGCACGGTGTGGACTGATGATTTGACAGCGGTGAATGTTTGGCGGCGCCGACTGGGATTGAACCCAGGCGTGCTGGGGTGAGAGGTAATCACGCTTACCAATACACGACCGGCGCCTACTGAAAAGGGTTTTCAATAAGGCAATTGGTGAAGCAAGGAGGAGTTAGTATTTGTGCGGTCAAAAATGCTCTCAAACAATTCATTATGTATAATACTTTGGAGGATCTACTCGGCCGTGTTCGAAAAGTTGTTTCATCTTAGCCAGATTTGGACAAAAAGATATGTAAGATGTTTGAAAGAAAAAAGGAGGTGTCTATCAGGGATTTCGCAAAAAAAGTGTGGAACGTCGATTAGAATGGTTCAATGTGCAAAGCAACGTAACTCTCACCTACAGACCTACATAAAACAAAAATGCCCATTTTCTTCTTCATCTACTTATTCTTATTTCTTCGCATTTAAACTTTACCGCTTATCGCAATTTAACTTATTGCGGGCCTTCATCTTCGTGTTCTATATGCACTTCCACAGTTATTAATTGAGAGCTTTCGATGCTTGTACCATTTTTTCATTAGTAAAATTGTGTGGTAAGTACAATAATACTCTACACTGAGGCAAATAAACATAAGAATTTCATAAGGCTCGACTTATGAATTACATATATGAATTTCATAAGAGTGACTTATGAGAGATTTTCGTCTAAAATGATGTAGCTCTTATACGCCTTTAACCATTTCTTTTTTCCAAGCGAAAAACGAGTGGTCAACACATGGGCCCCATAATGTCAACGTTCATGGTTCGGTTTTAGTCTGTTCTGATTTATTATTTTTTGTCAACATTATTTTTCATGAGGCAAATCAATGAAATGCATACTGATTTTTTGTGGCTAAAATTCATAAGTGTTTCTTATGGAACTCTAACTTCTTTTTGCCTGCGTTTATGCCCAGGGAAGTCGAGGAATTTTCCAACCCGAAAATTTCCTAGGTTGGACCAAGATGCGAACCCAGCCATCTCCAGCATGGTTTTGCTTTGTGCCTTACAGACTGAGCTAAGGGAGGATGGAAGCTATATTTCATAAATTTTCAATATTGTTCCCAATCAGGTCAGGTGGTAATTGAAAGTAGAACTGAACGTGAATTAGTACAAGTGTAAACAGGCCATAAGTATTTTTTTTTTCGATTTCATGATAAAAATTGTTTGTGTCAAATGCTTCTAGCAATGCGCTTCCATTCTATCAATACGTACTGTTCTCTGTTTTATTTCAACACGTCAAATAAACGAGATATACAAACAATAGTAATGCCGCTCAACTACCAGTCACCCGCAATTTATAAACTTGTTTACCTTGCCCAAGAGCACACAGCCCGAATCGGTTGCCACATCACGCCACCTACCATCGGAAGGGTTCCGAACACGAACGTCATCTAAACTCTCGCTGTAGATGGGGGGAGGGGGGATATAGAAAATGAATTAGCAGAATGCATATTTCAAAATCTCACCTTAATTAAAGCTGGCACCCTGTTAAACAAAACAAGACACTTTCTTCACATTTGCGGTCGCGCGATTTTCTCGTCCGCTCACAAAAAAAAAAACAACTTCCACTCCTGGGTGTCCGTCCGGCCCGGTCCGGTCCGGTCCATCCATCGACGTCGTGGATTTGCGTGCGCTCGGGAATGACCTCGACGTCAAATTTGTGCAAAATAGACAAACGTTCGGCCGCAAGCCGCTGCTGGTTGCCAAAGAAGATGTGGAAGAATTTTTTTTACTGACAGGAATGGGACACACAAAAAATAGCACAAACACCACATTTATTGGCAGCCATTTGGCTAAACGACATTTGCCGGGTGGTGTATAAATAAAAGGAAAATGAAAACTGTAAATTGCAAATTTTTGGGTTTTCCCTGCTGTCGGGGCCGTACACTTACATCGAGAACCGAAATCCGGTAGACTGACTGACGTCCTTTTTATTTTTAAAGAAAATTTATTTTTCGTTCAGTGCCAAGTCGGTGATGGGTATTTATTTGCGATTGAAGTCGTACTTTATTATTAAAATTTTTCCTGTTCTTTAATGGATTCAAGCGCTGCTGCCCGAAATCCAGAGTATCGATTTAATTTCAACAAAAGCGGAGCCAACGCCGACGACGCGAACAAACGGATTTCTTGGAGGCATGAAAGTGATGGATTTATCAGTTCCAACCGCCTCCCCGACCCCGACCAGTCCACAGTCAGTGAAGGAGCGTTCCGTTCAGCAAACGCTTATTCCAACGGGCAGGAAAATTCAATCAGAGTGAGTAGAGAATAAAGCTCGACGGGTCTGGTGGATCGCAGAAGCATGAGGGTGCCGTAACATTCCTAAGATATCTAAGCCGCTTTGCGACACTCTCGTCTTCGAGGCTTCCTTTCGTGCGACGTCCTGGCAAGGCTCCGGAAAAGAGGTTTAGTCGTTTTCCGCTTCAACGGGTGCTGATCCAAAGCGGACATGAGAGCGAAAAAAAAAATATGGAAACAGATTGGAGATTCCTTGAGCCCTGGATGTAAGAAGATAAGACCTTGGCTGCCACAGAGCTTGAACTGATTGTGTCTCGTTTTCCCCAGCGAAGAATTTCGACACAAATCCTGCAGCCTGTTACTCCGCTCCCCGGATCTCCGTCTTCCAATGGGGTATAATCCAATTGAATTTTCCAATTTACCACTTTGTGTTCTGGGGGGCAAATTCCAAATACATTTCTGGCTGGTTTTCAACTTCAAATCAACTAGGCACCTCTGCCACCTTGCTTACTGTTCTGCGTCAAAGCGTTTCTCTTTCGCACCCAATTGACGTCATCGAATTAGTGAAAGTGATTGCGAAGCAATGTTTCCTGCTTGTTAGTCTCGATTGTTTCCCTTTGAAGTAAGCTCGGTCCAGCCTCAAAGGGAAAAGTGGAACGAAATCACCCTACACGGTTTCCCCCCGAAACAATTACACAATCTGCTGAGCAAGCAAACGGGGGAAAAATAACCAAACCTACCTACATAATTGAGAACATGTCACATTGCATTGGGAATACCAGCGCTGCTGGCGAAATACTTATTTTATGTTCGTTTATATTTTCCTCCTAATTCCATATTGTGCCTGTAGAAACGTTACCATCATAATCCGATTTGATGGTGGAAGCCGTTGAAGATTTGCTCGCACCAGTTCGAATGCGATAGGCCGTTTGAGGCATTAGGATCTTATCGGTGTTCAAACAGGTAACTAATGTAATGCTCAACCATTTGTGTCTGATTCATAAATTAAGCCATGATCTCACCGAGAGCCGACAAGTCACTTGTCCAACATCAAGCCTAACGATGAGGAGAAACAAATACCTCACAAAAGCAAACCAACCACCAGCAAAATAGCGACAAAATTTTTAATTAGATTTTCTCCGCTAATGAGATCAATCATCCTCGCTTTGGCTGGTAGGGCCATCATAAATGACGGATTTCACGCCAACTCGACCGATGGTTGGCAGCACCCTCTCAGATTCCCATGAAACTTTGTGGCTGTTAAAATTTTGTCTTCTCCATATTTCTAATGTCAAAAAAAATCAGAATTGGGGAAAGTAAAAAAAGATTCACAGGGCATTTAGGAATCAAGAAGTGTTGAAAAATTGTAAATCTCCTTTCAAGTATTTGACCAAACGGCATTTGATCAAATGGCGTTCGGCCAAATTGTCAGACACCGATTTGTTTCTTGGGTTATTATCTACAAGTCTTTCATACACCAATGCATTGAAAAAAAAAATCATAAACATACTTAGCTTAACAACCAATTTGGAAAATTATTCACTTTGGGATAAAATTCATGTGCTGAGATTTCAGTCAGAGCAAAAACGTAAAAGTTTTCGTTAGAATAACTTTTTCCGTGTAAAAGTGCCCATCTTTGGATGAATGAATAATTTTTTGGTAAACAGTTTGCCTTTAAATAAAAAAAAAAATCATAATTAAAAAAAAATATGTTTGAGAAAATATGTTAAAATTTAAAATAATTTGTGTTTTAGAGTGGGAATGATATTTTCAATTTTTTTTTTATTTGGGAACCATTTTTGCTGGCCTTATAAGTTTTAAGTTGCTTAAGAAGGCAACATCTTTACACCCTCAATGTTTACTAGGAATCTGAAAGGGTGCTGCCAACTCCATTGTCGAGGTGGCGTGAAATTTGTCAAATGTAGGTAGCCGTTGCCTCCAAGGTGTCTAGCTTGACAGTTTGGTGAATAAATATAGCGAGCGAGCAGGCATAAACCGCCACCATCCGCAAGCGACCGACGACGACAGGAAAAGAAAATAACCGTCACGTTTATTTGCGTAACGTTAGCGAAGGAGAAGGGTCGTTTTTTTCAAGTGGCGTGATGCGTTTCACACCCACAGGATGTGGTAAAATGTACCACGAATGTGTGTGCTTACGAATAGTGCTGTGCTAGACTTTAGAGGATTTTTCCTTTCACTTACATATTCTTTAAGCTTCTACTTATTCTTTTAGCTTTATAACGGCCCCCGCCAACTCTCAACATAGCGTTCTTTGAACACTTCCACAATTGTTAATTGAGAGCTTTTTTACCCGTAAAAGGTCGGGACAAACTTTTTATTTTCAAAAATTTGTATCTCTGAAATGCCATGGCCGAATAAATTGATTTTTTTGACGTAGGACTACGTATTTGATTTCTATATGGGGTTACACTTTGTGAAAACCAAAAATGGAACATGTAACAAATTAAGAAAGATTTTGAACGTTAATAACTCAACTGCCCCTGGTCCAATTTCAATAATTTTATGACCAATCGATCAGAAATATGGCTACGCATCAATAACAATGCTTCCGAATGTCACCCTCGCTCCAAACGACATACAGATCGACAGCCTCATCCGTGTTGAACACCCAGCTCAGAATTACTCAACCATCACTACAAAACGGTCCTTTTCAGGGCCACCAAAAAATTGTTAAAGAGTATTATTTGGACATTGGTCAAAGTCATCAGTTCCCGCAAGCAGTTAGCTACGAAGGCTCAACCTGTCTATAGAAGGTGTGGAATTGTAGGCCTGAATGTATTGGTGTAATTAGTTTTTCCTCGGCATTCATCTCGCATGATTCGTTTATTTCGTTTAATCAACCGTGACGTCAAAAAGATTGTTTCAATCGGTGCTTACATATGAAATTTAATGTGGATTATAGAATTTTTTGTATGCTACCAAAATTTATGAATGGTTTGCCACTAAATGTTGAGATAATTTATTGATTATTGAATTATCACACTGTATACCATGAAAAAGCAGCTTGTTTGTGAGTTTTTGCCTGTTTTCAAGTATGGAGTTATCATAAAAAACAAATCGCCAGCTGGTATTTCCCGGCGACTTTACAAACAAATAAAATCAAACAAACTCATCATGCAGAACTAGCTAGGATTTGTTTTACTTCATATTTCAGAAATTACTTTCGAGTGTTAAGACATCGTCTCCCGCAAAGTTTACATTTTCCCTCTACCAACACACGGCGAATGAGAACGACCCAAATTTGAGTTTAGTTCACTCATAATCACCAAAAGTGCAGGAACTCAGCGATGAGTAAATTTGCCTCATGTTTTCCCAGGCTTTTTCCAGGGTTTTCCAGGGAAAAATTCCCGAATTTGAGAAAAGTAAAGATTGGATTCACTCCGTCTATTGGTACTACTCCGAGACTGAATAAAATTTTCGTCAATTTCCTCATTTTCCGGCAGATTTTTTAGGTTTTCCACAAGAAGCCATGAGACAAATTTTACTCATCGCTGAGTTCCTGCACTTTTGGCGATTATGAGTGAACTAAACTCAAATTTGAGTTGTTCTCATTCGCCGTGCACATACATCAGGACTAGATAGATCTACACAGGATCTATAGAATCCACGTAATTAATCATTTTGTTCGACCATTTTCCACAGAGATGGCGCTGTTCCGCTGGTAGGAAGTGATAAAAAATCCCCATGTATAAATTGATAGAAGTGGGAATAATTCGCTTTCGGTGCATATTCAGGTGAAAGAAATTAATCAGGGATTTTGTCGTTCAGTTTTTTTCCAGGAAAGTATTGTTCAATAAGCTATAATTGAATAAAAATGATTTTTCCCCGTACAGTTTTATCTGCTTTACTACCAGTCTCCAGAGGGCCAAAAAATTCAAATTTGAGAGACAGAGAATTTGCTCTCACGAGCTCAATCTCTCAACATGCCATGTATTTTGATAACACACGATTTGTGGTTTCCCTTTCACAGATTACAAAATAGAGTACCTGACACTACAAAACATGTCTGGTACCTCTATATATGCATTTACTTTAACATTTGAAGTCCCTACATTTTTACATATTCTGCGCAAAAGATACTTTATGCCCCGCCCCATATATAAAATTCGGCGGGAAATTCTGTGAGGGGTGTGCTATTTTGTGTGCAGAATGTGTAAAAAAGGAGGGACTTCGAATAATAATCTAAATGCATATATAGAGGTACCAGACATGTTTTGCACTGCAGTGTCCTCTGTGAGCAATTATAGGAAAACAGATTGTGTCTAGTTTTCGATAGATGTCACCGCAACAACATCAATGACATCTGATGGAACATGAATGCAGAAGCTTGACAAAATGATTAATTAAAAAGTCACTATTAAAAAATACCAAATGTCCAAGTGTTGCAATGGTGATCAAAATTATCACCGAATGTCTGAAAACAGCGCATTCCCTAACACAGACTTAAAAATCGAATTCGATGCGGTCCCACTGAACGGTGCTCATTCAATCACCGTAAGTGGTGGTGTCCAGTCCAGCAGCAGCAGTAGTAGAAGCAGCAGCAGGAGTGGTTTCAACAACAACAACAACAACAACAACAACAACAACAACAACAACAACAACAACAACAACAACAACAACAACAACAACAACAACAACAACAACAACAACAACAACAACAACAACAACAACAACAACAACAACAACAACAACAACAACAACAACAACAACAACAACAACAACAACAACAACAACAACAACAACAACAACAACAACAACAACAACAACAACAACAACAACAACAACAACAACAACAACAACAACAACAACAACAACAACAACAACAACAACAACAACAACAACAACAACAACAACAACAACAACAACAACAACAACAACAACAACAACAACAACAACAACAACAACAACAACAACAACAACAACAACAACAACAACAACAACAACAACAACAACAACAACAACAACAACAACAACAACAACAACAACAACAACAACAACAACAACAACAACAACAACAACAACAACAACAACAACAACAACAACAACAACAACAACAACAACAACAACAACAACAACAACAACAACAACAACAACAACAACAACAACAACAACAACAACAACAACAACAACAACAACAACAACAACAACAACAACAACAACAACAACAACAACAACAACAACAACAACAACAACAACAACAACAACAACAACAACAACAACAACAACAACAACAACAACAACAACAACAACAACAACAACAACAACAACAACAACAACAACAACAACAACAACAACAACAACAACAACAACAACAACAACAACAACAACAACAACAACAACAACAACAACAACAACAACAACAACAACAACAACAACAACAACAACAACAACAACAACAACAACAACAACAACAACAACAACAACAACAACAACAACAACAACAACAACAACAACAACAACAACAACAACAACAACAACAACAACAACAACAACAACAACAACAACAACAACAACAACAACAACAACAACAACAACAACAACAACAACAACAACAACAACAACAACAACAACAACAACAACAACAACAACAACAACAACAACAACAACAACAACAACAACAACAACAACAACAACAACAACAACAACAACAACAACAACAACAACAACAACAACAACAACAACAACAACAACAACAACAACAACAACAACAACAACAACAACAACAACAACAACAACAACAACAACAACAACAACAACAACAACAACAACAACAACAACAACAACAACAACAACAACAACAACAACAACAACAACAACAACAACAACAACAACAACAACAACAACAACAACAACAACAACAACAACAACAACAACAACAACAACAACAACAACAACAACAACAACAACAACAACAACAACAACAACAACAACAACAACAACAACAACAACAACAACAACAACAACAACAACAACAACAACAACAACAACAACAACAACAACAACAACAACAACAACAACAACAACAACAACAACAACAACAACAACAACAACAACAACAACAACAACAACAACAACAACAACAACAACAACAACAACAACAACAACAACAACAACAACAACAACAACAACAACAACAACAACAACAACAACAACAACAACAACAACAACAACAACAACAACAACAACAACAACAACAACAACAACAACAACAACAACAACAACAACAACAACAACAACAACAACAACAACAACAACAACAACAACAACAACAACAACAACAACAACAACAACAACAACAACAACAACAACAACAACAACAACAACAACAACAACAACAACAACAACAACAACAACAACAACAACAACAACAACAACAACAACAACAACAACAACAACAACAACAACAACAACAACAACAACAACAACAACAACAACAACAACAACAACAACAACAACAACAACAACAACAACAACAACAACAACAACAACAACAACAACAACAACAACAACAACAACAACAACAACAACAACAACAACAACAACAACAACAACGAAAGGCTGTCTGCAAGCAGCGAGCTGCAGAGCTCATATGAGCAACTATAGAGAAGGAGGAAGAAGTCCCACCGTTAGGCTAGGATCGGAGTCAGTAGCTCGTCGAGCTCAGCTCAGCATTACTCAACCATCACTATAAAACGGTCCTTTTCAGGACCACCATAAATTTGTTAATATTATTTGGACATTTGTCAAGGTCATCAGTTCCCGCAAGCAGCTAGCTATCAAGGCTCAACCTGGTCTCTATAGAAGGTGTGGAATTGTAGGCCCGAATGTATTGGTGAGATTAATCATCGTCGGACCATTTTCCAGAACACGCTGGTAGGAAGTGTTAAAATCCATATAGAATTTGAGAGAAGTGGGAATAATTCGCTTTGGGTGTATATTCAGTCCCCAGAAAGCCAATACAATCAAATTTGTGAGAAAATTAGCTCTCACGAGTTCAATCTCTCGAAGTCCCTCCTTTTTTTTACATATTCTGCACAAACGAACCTTTCCGCGCCGCCCCATTCATATAATTTGAAAGGAAATCCTGTGAGGGGTGAATTGAAAAATTGAATTCAAAATACACCTTTTAAAGTCGGGTAGATAAATCGAAAATACTCAAGTTGACAGTCCCTTGGATTCTTTTCATCAACTTTCACTTTGAAATAAATACTACAAATTTGATACGCTTACAAATAAAAAACGGTAAGAGTTAAGATAATTCTAGATAGAGCTGGAATTAGGGCGTAACAGCCTTTGTAAACAATGACTTCTCCCGATGATTTCTAGGAATTCAAGCCACGATTACGTAAACCAACATATTCATCGAGTAGGGGAAGTCTTCCCCTACTCGATGTTGATGTCTATTTGCCAGGGAGATCCATGGGTTTCAAGAAATCATCGAGAGAAGTCATTGTTTACAAAAGCTGTTTCGCCCTAATTCCAGCTCTATCTACAATTGATCATTTTGTCAAGCTTCTGCATTCATGTTCCATCAGATGTCACAGCTGTTATTTGCGGTGACATCTATCACACAATCTGTTTTCCTATAATTGTTCACAGAGGACACTGCAGTGCAAAACATGTCTGGTACCTTTTTTTTTTTTTTTTTTTCCTTTGGTTTGTTTTTTTCCGTCGATCTTGTTTTTCGTGCTAAGCACCAATGCTACCGATGTGCCAGGAAGGCAGCTCCCACACCTGGACCCTACCTATCGACCCATCAACTCATGAACCGGGGACCAACGGCTTTACTTCCCATCCGAAGGAAGGCGTGATCAGAGATGTTATGCCTCAGAACATCCCGGCGGCGCCGACTGGGATTGAACCCAGGCCTGCTGGGGTGAGAGGTAACCACGCTTACCACTACACCACCGGCGCCGTTTATGTCTGGTACCTCTATATATGCATTTAGATTATTATTCGAAGTCCCTTCTTTTTACACATTCTGCACACAAAATAGCTCACCCCTCACAGAATTTCCCGCCGAATTTTATGTATGGGGCGGGGCATAAAGTATCTTTTGCGCAGAATATGTTAAAAAGGAGGGACTTCAAATGATGAAGCAAATGCATATATAGAGATACCAGACATGTATTGTGGTGTCAGGTACTCTATTTTGTAATCTGTGAAAGGGAAATCACAAATCGAGTGTCAACAAAATATATGGCATGTTGAGAGATTGAGCTCGTGAGAGCGAATTTCTTTCTCAAATTTGAATTTTTTTGGCTCTCTGGGGACTGGTAGTAAATCAGGTAAAATTGTATGGGGGAAAATCATTTTTATTTAATTGTCGCTTGTTTAGCATTAATTTTCAGGAAAAAACTGAACGACAAAGCCCCTGACTAATTTCTTTAGGTTGTCGTTCACTTTTTTTGACCTGAATATGCACTGAAAGCGAATTATTTCCACTTCTGTCAATTTCTATATGGGGATTTTTATCACTTCCTACCAGTGGAATAGCGCCATCTCTGTGGAAAATGGTCGAACAAAATGATTAATTGATCATTGATCAATTAAAAGAACTACTTGTTCACATTTGTTCCGTCCACTAGCGGTCCTACGTCAAGCTTCCGTTCGTGCCCCTAGGCACAGACCCTTCTACTTTTTTCAATACAAAATCTCAATTTTTAATCTAAACAATAATCGATAGTTCAACGACCGATGAACTTAAATCAAAAAGTCTTGACTGCATAATGAAAGCACAATATGATATCAGACTTGTGTCGCGACAATTGAAATCAATTTGAATTTTCATTATGATAGGAACTGCAAACTTTAATTTCGTTTTGCTTTCATTTTGTAGAGTAAACAATGTTAGATTAGGTTAAGTGTAACAGTGTCTATAGTCTCCTGCTTCAATCATACCTAAGAAAAAAGATTGAATCACAACCTTCTTGCTTAAGGGACAATGTTTATGTGTATCCAGATTGATGTGATTTGGATCAACAATTTTAAAATTACTTAAGGTCTAAAAACGAAAACAACCTCGAAGAGCATAGCCAGTCGTGCAGTGGAGTGATAATTTATTTCAACCTTCGTTATTTTATTAAAACGTATACCTTTGATGCATTACATCAACCTTGTTTCATGATGTATTCTGATGCTCACCTGTTAAGTTGTTAAACAGTTTTCACCGACTACAAAGATTATTAAGTTAGTTACATTAAGTTTATAAGCTGGTTATTAATCAAACCAGTGTTGTGAAAATATCAAAAGATCTAATTGAGTATCGTAGACCAAAAACTCAACACGCAAACAACAGCAGATGATATTACAAGCTGTGATACGGTTGCTATGATATCATGCTAACAAAACTCCCCGGCTACAATTCTCACCAAACTGTGTTGAGTTTGAGCTTCAAGATTTTTGCTGTACATCCGAACACGAAACGAAACTTGCATCACTGCTGGCAGCAGTAACTTCGTGTCTGCCATCTGTGAAGCGTAAAGAAAGATAGCAAACTATGATTTCTCTTTCTAAGAAAACGATGTGCAAAGGAATCATTTTGTAGTAAGTCAACTCGTGGCTGCAATTTTACGTGTTCTGAATAGTCTCGCAATATCAAAGGAGCTTGTAAAAACAATATCATGGTTGATATTTTATTCCAATATCATGCGTGATATTGGGAGCCCTTGAGAGCGAATCAAAATCATTTGAGTGAGGATTATGCCATCACTGAATCAAACCTAGCACTAGTTCTCATCCTTTCATTTCCCCTTCTCCGGATGATCATTCAACATAAGGCTTTTCCGATCGATTCGAAGACTTACATTTGATTGAACATGGACACAGAAAATCCATCCTCGTCTGCCATCAATGCCATTAACTGCCAGCGGCCAGCAACCGTAGCAAAATATCGAATAAATTTAGCATTCGTTTGCACCCATATTGCCTTCCATTTATCGACCGGTTTCACCATCGCAGCATAAACCAAAGCCAAAGCATAGGGTACCTACCTTTTGCTGGTGCCACCAGCTGGATAAAGAAAAATATAGCAATAGAAACAGGAAAACCGGTAGCACTAGCCGAAAGCAAAGCACCATCGGAGATATAATCGCATTTCAGCTTTAGTTAGCTAGCAGGTAGGTAGGGAGGCAGTGACGGCGAGAACGACAAGTGCGAGCGGTACTGTTTCGTAACCCATGGATCCAACTTCTGGTCGTTACTGCTGCCGGTCTGTAGTGGGGAGACATGGACCGGAGCATGTTTTTACTACTGTGGTGCCCTATTGGTTAGATGAGCGGTGCACAGAGTTAACTATGCAAACTAGGTTACAGATCGAGATGCAGATTCGAGCAAATAAATTGATGTTGCTAGCTGGTGACGCAAATAAACGAATTTAAGATCACTTTTTCCATTCACAATATTACGGTCTAGCCCATTCAGTCGCAAACAAACCAATTCAGTAGTTGCACTTTGCAAACAAACAAGATAAGATCCCTGTCTCAAGTGGTCTGCGATAAAATCTTCTTCTACACAATAATAGCTGAAAAAAAAACGGACAGGAAAATTTAATTGAAAAGCAAACTAGGAAGTAATTAGTCGCGTAACAGTATACAACTTTTCTTATCACCCTGCTGTGGTTCTACCATTATTACTCCTCGCCCGAGCCCGAGAGGTTTGCAGAAGGATGATTACGGCCTTATCAGTGGCCCCGGCTATCTAGCTCTCTAGCAAAGCGGCGGACGGCCGTGCGCTCGGTCGATCCAGTCAGTTGGCAAACAGAACAAATTAATGAACAATGTTTCAGCTCTCAACAAGCAGCCGGTCGGTTTAATAATAGCCGGTGACAACGTCTTTAGAAAAGTTGTTTAAACTGTAAAAAAAAAAGAAACACCTTGAAATGTCAGATAAACCTTTCTCGCTTCCACTGCGTGAGACGTGGAACTGATCGCAGTAGATGTTTAATCAAAAGTGACTAACTAAATTTTCTTGATGATTGGTTTGATTTTTGTTTCGACAATTTCAAAATTGATAAAATTTGAGAGTTTATGAATCATGTCCATCTGAGGCCTTCATGTGCCTGATAAAAATATTAATTGCATTTTTCTGCCTTCTTCACTGTCCAATTTTCTGTTATCATGCTTTTTCCCAAACGCCGTCGTCGTCGTCGTCCTATCAGTGGAACTATCGTTGTCACACCGGTCCTTATCGAGGCCAGCGCAACTTGGTAAACACAATTTTTTTTTGCTTCACGTTAAACTTAGATTATTTATAGACGAATAAAGTAAGCAAACAAGCGCAACTTTGATAACAGCTGACATGCTATGGAACGATAGAGAGAGAGAGAGCGATGCTGGTTGTTTACTGGTTGAGTGCTGATAACAGTTTAGGAAAGGGAGATGTGTTCGTTTGGTTGTGGATTTGCGAGACTTTGTGGCAGCTGGTGAAGGTTTGAAGCCCCGGCTTACGATCGCAACAGTTGCGTAACGATGATACAATAGGTCATTGGTGAATCTCGATTGATTTTTTATTACATATGTAATACTTTCCTGATGATGCTTCTTGATTTGAGCTTGAATGTATGCTTGAGCTTAAGGGGAAGTTTACCGCCCGAGATTTGTTTTGGCAAGTTTTTATTTTTCTAAAAATATTGGAAAAAATTATCAATAATCCAAGAAATTCAGATTTTTTGTTAGATTCCTTGGAAAATTTACATGTAAATTTGTTTATCTCATCTTGAAAATAAAACTGGACTCTAAGCAGATGTTTTGTGGTTTTTTGAGTCCAACTTTATGCCATGATGACTTATTAAAATGAGTTTACACGTGATTTTTTTTTTGAAAAACTAGAAAAAATTTATTTTCTTTAGATTTTTTAAATCTTTTAAAAATATTTTTAGGAAATTTATTTTTTTTGGACCCTTTACTATGGTAATTAGCATGGACCTCCGCGATAGTTCCCTCTGCTCTGTCAGACACAAACTGCATTGAGAAAAAAAAAATGTTGAATGTATTCATTCCATTTTCATTCGATTTTCATTCCATTTTCATTCCATTTTCATTCCATTCCATTTTCATTCCATTTTCATTCCATTTTCATTCCATTTTCATTCCATTTTCATTCCATTTCATTCCATTTCATTCCATTTTCATTCCATTTTCATTCCATTTTCATTCCATTTTCATTCCATTTTCATTCCATTTTCATTCCATTTTCATTCCATTTCATTCCATTTTCATTCCATTTTTATTCCATTTTCATTCCATTTTCATTCCATTTTCATTCCATTTTCATTCCATTTCATTCCATTTTCATTCCATTTTCATGTCATTTTCATTCCATTTCATTATTCCATTTTCATTCCATTTTCATTCCATTTTCATTCCAATTTCATTCCATTTTCATTCCATTTTCATTCCATTTTCATTCCATTTTCATTCTATTTTCATTCCACTTCCATTCGGCATTTTAATCATTTCATTTGGTATTCCATTTTCATTCCCATTTTCATTTCATTTTTATTCCATTTTCATTCCATTTTCATTCCATTTTTATTCCATTTTCATTCCATTTTCATTCCACTTCCATTCCACTTCCATTCCACCCCTTCCATTCCACTTCCATTCCACTTCCATTCCACTTCCATTCCACTTCCATTCCACTTCCCCATTCCACTTCCATTCCACTTCCATTCCACTTCCATTCCACTTCCATTCCACTTCCATTCCACTTCCATTCCACTTCCATTCCACTTCCATTCCACTTCCATTCCACTTCCATTCCATTCCATTCCACTTCCATTCCACTTCCATTCCACTTCCATTCCACTTCCATTCCACTTCCATTCCACTTCCATTCCACTTCCATTCCACTTCCATTCCACTTCCATTCCACTTCCATTCCACTTCCATTCCACTTCCATTCCACTTCCATTCCACTTCCATTCCACTTCCATTCCACTTCCATTCCACTTCCATTCCACTTCCATTCCACTTCCATTCCACTTCCATTCCACTTCCATTCCACTTCCATTCCACTTCCATTCCACTTCCATTCCACTTCCATTCCACTTCCATTCCACTTCCATTCCATTCCACTTCCATTCCACTTCCATTCCACTTCCATTCCACTTCCATTCCACTTCCATGCCCCCTTCCATTCCACTTCCATTCCACTTCCATTCCACTTCCATTCCACTTCCATTCCACTTCCATTCCACTTCCATTCCACTTCCATTCCACTTCCATTCCACTTCCATTCCACTTCCATTCCACTTCCATTCCACTTCCATTCCACTTCCATTCCACTTCCATTCCACTTCCATTCCACTTCCATTCCACTTCCATTCCACTTCCATTCCACTTCCATTCCACTTCCATTCCACTTCCATTCCACTTCCATTCCACTTCCATTCCACTTCCATTCCACTTCCATTCCACTTCCATTCCACTTCCATTCCACTTCCATTCCACTTCCATTCCACTTCCATTCCACTTCCATTCCAATTTCATTCCAATTTCATTCCAATTTCATTCCAATTTCATTCCAATTTCATTCCAATTTCATTCCAATTTCATTCCAATTTCATTCTAATTTCATTCCAATTTCATTCCAATTTCATTCCAATTTCATTCCAATTTCATTCCAATTTCATTCCAATTTCATTCCAATTTCATTCCAATTTCATTGCAATTTCATTGCAATTTCATTCCAATTTCATTCCAATTTCATTCCAATTTCATTCCAATTTCATTCCAATTTCATTCCAATTTCATTCCAATTTCATTCCAATTTCATTCCAATTTCATTCCAATTTCATTCCAATTTCATTCCAATTTCATTCCAATTTCATTCCAATTTCATTCCAATTTCATTCCAATTTCATTCCAATTTCATTCCAATTTCATTCCAATTTCATTCCAATTTCATTCCAATTTCATTCCAATTTCATTCCAATTTCATTCCAATTTCATTCCAATTTCATTCCAATTTCATTCCAATTTCATTCCAATTTCATTCCAATTTCATTCCAATTTCATTCCAATTTCATTCCAGTTCCATTCCATTCCATTTTTTCCCTTTTTCATTCCAGTTCCACACAGAGCATTCTTTCTAGGTTTAAAGAGCATTGCATCGTTTTAATATTGCAAAAACACTGCACTTAGTCAATTTCATCGTTTTTTTTTTTCATATCCGAATTCAATTTCCCCTTCCGCATTCCACTTCCTTTGAGAATTTACAAGGGATGGACAAAATGATCTGAACACACAACATTTTGTCAAAATTATCAAAGCATTTACCTTCTGAAAAATAAACTTAATTTGATGTAATACTATACATTTGCCGGAAAAGATATGGCAATTTAATTAAAAATTTGAAAATTTGTGGTCGCCAGTAGCCGCCGGCGATGTTCCGGTTTTATTTTATTTTTTTCTCCGCTTGTATTTTTTTTCTGGTATGAACATTTATTTGAATTCATATTTTTTCCTGATACCAGAAGCAATTCTAAATTCAATGCTGGCCACAGATCCAAGATCTGATGCGAAACAACCGAAATCTAGCCATTTCTTTGAAATCGGTTCCGATACAGTGACCAGAAATGATAGTCTTTTGAAGCACTTCAATATAGGTATCAATCCTCATGATTTTTCGGGGTGATATCTTCAGAATCGTTTACAGCGTCACAAGTTGTGACGACCATCCTGGAGAAGGTTCTGGGTTCCCCGGGGGAAGTGGCAAATGACGGTACCATATCAATATGGGTATCAAACTTCAATATTTTGCAAGCCAACGTCAATGGTAGCTTTTTCAAGTCCACAACATGCCCCGGTTTCCTTGGAGCAGGTTCTGGATGCCCAGAGGGAAGTGGCCATTTTGGGACATGTCCGGAATCATATCAATATGGGTGTCAAACTTCAAGATTGTTCAAAACATTGCCAATGGTAGATTATCCATGGTCACAGTTAGCCATGGCAACCCTAAAGCAGGTTCTGGATGTACCGGGGAAAGTGGCCAACTAAGATTTTGTAAATCAATGCCAATGGTAGATTTTTCATGACCACAGATTGCCTCAATTACTTAAGAGCAGTTTCTGCGTACCCTGGGGGAAGTGACCAATTTCCTGAACCTTCTCCAAGGAAACCGGGCAAGCTGTGGTGCTGAAAACCTATCGTTGCCATTGGCTTGCAAAATCTTGAAGTTTGGCACACATGTTGATATGGTTCCGGCCATGTCCCAAATTGGCCACTTCCCCGGGAAACCCAGAACCTTCCCCAAGGAAACCGGGGCACATTACATTTGCAAGCTAATACCTCCTTTCATTACACTGAATTGAAATAATTTCGGAAAATCTTATTCACTTAACTGTGGTTATGCGAAAAGCAAATTCATGAAGAGAACCTACCATCGCAGTTAGGCCGTTATGATTCTGAACGCTATCAATTGTCTTATCCGAATTCAATTCCCGTGTTCCAAATCATATTCCATTTGTGAATCAATGTCTTTTAAAAATTTCATCATCAACTTTTCTTTTGCATTACAAATAGCCACTAAACATATTTTAGGCCTGATGAATGTGGGCGTCTCAGTGGAATATATATTGTGAATTCTTGAACAACAAAAAACATAGCAAGCAATGTGCAAAGTTTCATGGCGACTCACATTTTGTTATGCTATTTGACTTAAAACTGCTCGAATCCAACGTTTTTTTTGTTAGGATTTAAACTTCTTTAAAACACGATTGATATCATCATTAACACGGGAAGGAATCAAACCTCCATTCACTATCATCGCTGCAGACTTCGATGATCAGCTGATGTGTTCATTTTTCAAACATTTCATCGTGTCACTATCGTCCCCTGACAGAGCTCAACCGAAAAGTCCATTCAACAACGTAAAGAAAACCCTTTTCCTTGTCCACCCTCCCAAAACGTCAACGACCAATGGAAACATCACAATTCAATGGAAAATCATCAATCATTCT
This sequence comes from Ochlerotatus camptorhynchus, assembly GCF_037179485.1. Classification (NCBI taxonomy): domain Eukaryota; kingdom Metazoa; phylum Arthropoda; class Insecta; order Diptera; family Culicidae; genus Ochlerotatus; species Ochlerotatus camptorhynchus. The sequence goes on from NW_027040618.1 coordinate 944,647, forward strand.
GCTCTGTCTCGAGCCCCTTCCGAACAAAACCTCCGCCGAACGATCAAGACTCAGTAGCCATTGATCTCGAACCGGTTCCGAACAAACGACCATGCAGCTCCATGTATGGGAAATTTCCTTGCACCACAGCAGCTATGAGTATTCCCCGTTCCGTTTTGGTCTCCTCCGTGGGCAATGATGAATTTGAGAAAATCTAAATCGAAAGCAGCAACCCTGACAGGTGCATTATCTCGTGCACCTCTAATGAGTAATGAAGTCCCCCGCAGCCGCACTGATTTAATTTCGCGTTTTGATTGACGTGATCTTTAAAGGGTCGAATTCGGTGATGACGTGCTACGGCAGGGTGAGTTGGTGTTGTTGGGTAATGATTTATATTTTTTTCAGGATCGACACAGCTCAACAGTTCGTCGTCAATATTTCATCAGGGCGAAGCTACTACCAACTGTAGAGGAAATATCACTCAGTTAAATAGTTTAATTTTTTGAAAAATCGACGGCGTAAGTCATTGTTTACAACTCAGTTTCGCCTTTTTGAAATGTTGATGAAGTGTTGTTTAATGGCAGCTTATTTGAAGTCGCTGAAATTGCTGTTGCAAACAAAGCGTACGTTGGCTGATATAGGTATCCGTACATACATACATGGACGCAGCTTGTGGCGAGGCTAGGCACTGCTGTGTAGGTTCTTATGTAGTTATAGGTTCAGAACTGCTTTGTGCTGTGCAGTGTGCTTTGTGATCGGATGAGTGAGTATGGAAGTGAAAAGCGGAGAAGCCTGGTAGGGAGCGGGGTGATTGGGGCTGCTGTAAAACTAGACATTGAGTCGCCTCGCGGTTACAGCTTACGGTTGGCGAGGTTGCTGAGAGAGGGAGTATTAGAATTGTTTAAATTTCTGGGCGAAATGGGATGAAATTAATGCGGCTTTTTTATTTGAAATATAATCAAATAAATCACGACTCTTCTAGACATGTACATCAAAAGTATGATTGAGTTTGTGATCTTTTAATATGTTGTAGAGCTTGACAGGATGAAAGTGTTGGTATAAAGCCCTGCCAATTTAGAATCGGTACGCTTCTTTTTGTCCGATACAGTGCTTCTAGTGGTCGGTTCTGGAATTTTTTGACAGTAATTTCTAGATAGAGCTGGAATTAGGGCGTAACAGCATTTGTAAACAATGGTTTCTCTCGCTGATTTCTAGGAACCCCTACTCGATGGTTATGCCGTTTTGCCAGGGACAGCCATGACTTTCGAGAAATCATCGAGAGAAGTTATTATTTACAAAAGCTGTTACGCCCTCATTTCAGCTCTATCTAGATTTGCTAACAATGTATTTCTCTTGCAATCCAGGGGAAGCTGACCGAATCTGTCGAGAAATGAGCATCCAGGAAATGTTAAAGTGCTTTTTGGCCATGAATTGGCAAATATTTCTCCCTCATGGCCGTAAGAGTGAGGCGGCCACCACTATTAATAAGCGATAGGTGGTAGGATTTGGTAATGAAGCGGGACAGAGGATGCTTGCTTGGCAGTAGAGCGGGATGTTTGGCTAGGAAAGGCTGGTCTGAAAATCTTAGTCTCCCCCCTACCCGAATAGTCTAAAAATGAAGTCAGTAGGTGAGATGGTGATCACCTTCCGTCAGCCTTTTCGTTTTGCAGGTCTCGAATCTCTTCGCGAAATGCGTCTGCCTGGGCCAGATGAATCAAGGTTCTTTCGGAGACGGTCAAATATTCACCATTTAGCACAATACTGGGAAGCGAATCAGTTGAAGGAGAAAATTCCTGAGTTTTGTTGATCCGGAGGACTTTGTTGATCCGGAGGACGTAGGTAGTTGCACGAAGTAGGCGTTAGCAAAGATGATATTAACACTGGATACTATTTGAGTCCTGGCGACAGCAGCGATCAGCTTAAGTCGTTACTTTCCGTTTTCTGGATACTCAGAGAGCTTCGAGACAGGTCATTCTTCCTTGGATTGTGACAGCCATGCAGAACCTTTCTTCCACAACTCACTCGCCAGGAAATTTTTCGACGTGCATGCCACGGAATACCAGGTCTGCCAGGTTGTCCTTGCTAGCGACGTGATTCCAGAAAGCACCATCCGTTGAACTTTGGATTTCCAACACACGGACATATGCCACGAAAGCCTTCCAGGCACTAGGTGGTGCACGCAGCCACCGTGAACGCAGCAATGCATACCTGTAGTGTTTCAACGATTCGAGCATGGATTTTTGCTACTACGTCAGCCGCACACAGCTGCAAGCAAGGTAACGTGATCTTCTTCAAGGGTGCAACTTGGGATTTTGAAGCGAGAAATTCAATTCGAACCTTTCCTGAAGGATCTACGCATCGAACATAAGTACACGTCCCATACGCTGATTCCGAAGCATCGGAGAACGTATGCAGTTGAATTATTGAGTTCTGCAGCAGCGCGTACAGGCTGACGCTGAAGTAGGTATCTGAATCACGAATTCTTCCCAGGATGCTGCGATAGAATCCGTCACGATGTCGTCCCAATCACACAGAAGTAGCCACATTTACCCTTTACGACAATCGGCGATTTCAACCCCAAAGGGTCGAATAGTTGTGAGATCCCGGAGAGGATTGAGCGTTTTGTTGGAGGACTACTGTGCTGAAGGATCTTCGAGTCAAAGCGGAAATTTTCACTCTCTGGCTCCCAGGAAATTCCGAGGGCTATCCCCGTTTCGTTTTCGTTGAACTTAATCGATGACTGCGTACCAATTTCGTCGGGTGAAGTTTTCCTCAAAGTTCACCGAGTGGATGTGCACCGCTCTCATCAGTAGCAAGCTGCTGCAGTGTTCATGTTGCAAGGAAGGAAGATAGACGCAAGCCATAAGTGGCCGTCAACAATTCGAAGATTTAATTTCGATCCACTGGGTCAAATCGCCACAGAATTCTCTGGAACAGTGCATCAGCCGCGTAGACCATGACTTCCCGATACATTTTGTCGATGTCCAAACCAAATCCACGAGAAATATGTGGAATCGAAGGATTATGGATAGAAGATCGTCCTGCACCACGGGACCTACCAACAGCGCATCGTTCAGGTAGAAGCCGGTAGTATTCTTAGCAGACGCATCGAAGACGACGCTTACTTCTTTCACCACTGGGTGGTGCGGGAGATAGTATGTGCCGGAATCATGTCTTTCGTCCTCTCGAACCCGTCGCATATGCCCAAGGGAGAAGCATCGCGTCATGAACGTGTGGTATTCGGCCTTCAATTCTGGATTACGTTCGAGTCTTCGTTTCAGGAGATTGAAACGGTGGAGTGCTATTGACTTGGCGTCGCCGATCAACTCGTCGAAGTTGGACCGTCGAGGCAAGTGTACTTTGTAACGCCTATCTGTATTCCTCGAAGTGATCGACAAGAACAGCTCTTCGCAGTGCTTTTCCTCACGCGAGTAATCGGACCGGGTTTATAGTTCTTCGAAGTTCCAAAATCGTTCGACACTTTCTCCGAGATTGAACAGAGATGCTGCCACAATGGAGCAAAGCGGATTCTGTCCTACGGAAGGTATATTACCAATGGAACCAGAAACTAACCATCCAAAGACGCTTTCGACAAGCATAGGAAAAGATTCGGCTAATTTGTTTCGGTTTGCCATCTGGAGTGATCCGCGGAAGAATCAACGGGGGTGTACACGGATTGCCTAGCATTCTGCGGTTGCTCACCGATTCCTTGAATGAGGACGTTTGTCTTTATTCGTCGCAGCCGTAGTAGTTGACCCATCTTCTCGGTCATCAGATTGGGTTGGGATGCGGAAACTAGCAGAACTCTTGCGAAATGCTCCTTGCCTTAGCGATAAATTACCACCACAATCGCTGTTAGCACAAAAATGTTTTTCTCGGCCGTTTGAAGTGAAAGCCTGTTGGACTGATAGCTGTTTTCTGCCTATTGGATAGATGTGGCAGCGGAGAGATTTACGTTGGTAGACACCCGGGCAGAATTGCCAGATCCGGATGTGCTTGAATTATCGCCAAAACCGGAATAGAGGAGAGAATGGTGATGTCGGCTGCCAAGTCTGCACGTGTATTTCGATGTACAGTTTCTTGAAAAGTGATCACTCCGGAAGCAGTTCAAGCAGAGTCGATTTGCGTTGACCAAAGCCAGTTGATCAGCTGCGCTCATCCTGCCAAACTTCATTCACTTCACCAACTGGTGGGACTGCTCGCAAGCAAAGCACATGCTCGGACTATCGACTGCTGCTACAAACGACAATTTCACCTGGTACGCTTTCGAAGCCGTCGAAAAAGTTGCATATTTTATCACTTCTGAAAGATTGAACTTTTAGAGCGAAATAGATACATCGTTTGTTAGGGAAAACGATTGAAAAGTACTATTTAAAAGTCCTTAACAAAATGCTGAGTAAATTAAAATATAACAATCAGCCATTCCATAGCAAACCGATATAGTGGTTCTAAAAATGTCGTAATAATTCGTAGTTATGTTCCTTATCACAAAATGTTCGACCAGTGTTTATTTATTTTGTCATTAGGATGACCAGGTCCATGTTAGGGTGGTCTAAAAAATCGTGTTTTTCGTTTTTGAGCTTTTTTTAAGTGTTGGGTTTTCGCTCAATACTCCTATGTGACTAGACTACCATGCGTCTCCATTGATTTATAAAGACTGTAACATGGTCACTAGACTGATGCAAAATTTGAAATTTTCGCTCCACAGTGTTCAAACGGTTTCAAATTGGGTCCTGATTAGCCTCCGAAAGTTTAAACTCATTTGATAATAAACTGAATTGGCACAAACCATTTGAAGTATATATGGAAATTACTATGGGAAAAAAAAAACTTTTTGTTCATTGTCTTCTAGTCTTTTTACATATTGTACTGTTAACAAATTCTATTGCTATTCTTATGGGAATTTTTATCAGCTACAATTTTGCAGAGAATCGTTTTTCAGCCAAACGTCAAATGAAATAGTTATTAATTGTTTAAGAGATTGATAATTTTATGGCAAGATTAAGCAACTGTATTGTGAGCAACACTGTATTCTGCAGTGTGACATAGTAGCCTTGATTTTTGTTCTCTATTCTACGAGCCATAAACACCAATGTTGCCTGCTGAACAGTTGATTGAGCATAATCATAAGACATCAGTGACTTGAATCCTTAATAATTTTTGTTTCTTTCATTTGATCGAAAAGTTGTAGCTGAGAAAATTTTAAACAAGCTCAGTTATCATTTTTTAAAGTAGAGTGAACTGGTAAATTTAGAGATAGATATTAACCAAAATTATGGTTTCTCCATAGTAATTCCCATATAAACTTCAAATGGTCTGTGCCAAGTCAGTTTCTCACTAAATGAGTTCAAATTTTGGAAGGCTAATCAGGGCCCAATTTGGAGCCGTTTGAGCACTGTGGAGCGAAAATTTCAAATTTTGCATCAGTCTAATGGTCACATTATCTATACTAATTCTGAGAAGCAAAAACCCTAAACTTGACAACTTCAAAAAAACTACAAAGTACAGTCCTATGGGGCTGAACGCAATGGTGACGTAGGACTACGTTGTATTATATAATAAATATTATTGTTAACTACAGCAGAAGCTTGTGTTTAGTGTAGGAGTAGGAATTTGAGCTGTTTTCTCTGTTTATACTCTTTAGTATAACTATGATTGTCCGGAAAAGAACCTTTTGATATGAATTTGAGTTGGGACATGTTCAGAAATTTAACTCTTTTGGAAAATTTTGGTAGTTCAGGCTCAAAGCCTTTGGAAGATGATGATGACGTGTAGGTAACTGGATCAGCAAACCGGGCCGGACAATCACATATTCCTCGGTTCAATGATTGGGCACTCGCAAAAGTCTCGGTCCGTCTGCATTGGTGACTGCGACAGGTTGGAAGGGCGCAGAATATCAGTGCCCAGCCAGCTAAAGCTCCTCCCCTTTTTAGTTTTTCTCGTTATACTCCTTTCTCTTGTTAAATCTTAGCCTTTAGTAGAAAAATGTTTAAAACTTTTTTCGGCGAATTTATGATCCTGTTTCACGTCATGGTTCTTCTCTATGCCTGTTCAGATAAATTAGTACTTATATTCATTTTCTCTACTGCTCTAAATCAAACTGGTAGAAATAAGAAGGAATGTCGGCTACGCGTTTGCATGACTTCACTAAACTATTTCGCACTATTTCTGCTATGCTCTTCTATCATCCAGAACAACAAACGTATCAATGAATGTGTTTGCCGTCGAGTTATTAACGAAACAGAAAGTCGATGAAGAGAATCAATCAAAATCACTTGCACCACTGCTTCCATGTTTGGTTGCAAGATTACTACTCTGGAGAGCATTTTGTGTGGTCGTTAGAGGCGTTTGGTTCTGGATATGGCGATGAGTGTGCAACATGTTACACAATTGCATCCTCCCTATTTGCACATGCCCTCTGATGACAGCGTTGGGGAAGCAGCAATGCTACACCGACATTCGCCTATAAACCATTCTCTGATGATTGTGTTGGGGAAGCAGCATATTCTTCTTCTTCTTCCTCGCATTTCAAGATTATTGCACATGGCATATTAGCTTATTGCGTGCTCTCAACTTAGTGTTCTAGATGCACTTCCACAGTTATTAATTGAGAGCTTTCGATGCCTGTACCATTTTTGCAATGGTATAATTGTGTGGCAAGTACAATCATACTGTATGCCCAGGGAAGTCGAGACAATTTTCCAACCCGAAAAATTCCTAGACCGGACCGGGAATCGAACCCAGCCACCTCCAGCATGGTCTTGCTTTGTAGCTGTGCTTTTATCGCCTGAGCTAAGGGAGGTCTAAGCATATGCATGTACATAATTGGTGGATTTGTTAGTTATTTCGATGCTTCTGGACAATGCTTGACACTTTTCAATAGTTTCTCAACAGTTGAAAGCATTGATATTGATGCGTGGAAAAATTTCTGATCGATTGATGAAAAAAATATTTAAATTGGTCGAGGGGCAGATGCATAATTAACGTTCAAAATCTTTCATAATTTCGTTACATATTCCAATCTCGGGTTTCACAAAGTGTACCCCCATAGAGAAATCACAGACGTAGTTCTACGTCAAAAGTAGAAGGGTCTGTGCCTAGGGGCACGAACAGAAGCTTGACGTAGGACCGCTAGTGGACGGAACAAATGTGAAGAGCATTTAGTTCTTTTAATTGATCGATCATCTATTATCTTAACTCTTCCCGTTTTTGATTTGTAGTCGTACCAAATTTGTAGTAATTTTGTTCAAATAGAAAGTGTGTGGTCGTTGGGGGCGTGTGGTTCTGAATATGGACAAACAGACACAGATAAATTCTATTCTAACTCTTTACTGTCATAAGCTTGTTGGGCCTGAAAAGGGTCGTTTTGTTGCCAAAGTTGGTGATGATTTAACCTCCGAAACCGTACAGATTGCGTCTGTCGCTTCAAAGCTTAGATGACATTCATGGTCGCTTACGTTTGGCGTGTTCAGTGTAGGTGACAGCATCACGGATCACATTTTCCAGAAACACCTTCAGCACACCTCGTGTTTTCTCGTAGATCAGACCGGAGATACGTTTGACACCGCCGCGGCAAGCCAGACGACAGATGGCGGATCCCAAGTAACAATTTCGATTGTATAAGGATTCTGTAGACCATGATTTAGACTTGTAGCATGCTCTAAACCTTTATAAAACATACAATGTTACTTGGGGTATCACGAAGAACCTTGCGATGACGCTTGGCGCCTCCTTTACCAAGACCTTTTTCTCCTTAGCCAAGGGTAGAAAAGCGGACTACCTAACCTACCACCACCTTCCTACTGCTGCTATTGATGCTTCTGTTGCCTGCTAACCACGCCGTCCAAAGCACCGACAGCAGCTCTCTTGTATATCTTTTCAGGGTAAAGCAGTTGGCTAGTACTTGTGAGACCGCTAAATTGATACACTGTACATGGTAAAAATTTGTGAGTAACAATTAAATAAGGAAATATTCGTCACTCTTGGACATTTTTTTATATTCCAAAAATATATTTTTGCATTACTGTCAGAATCATTAATATGTGTCGCTAAATTTAATACTTTAGGAAACGAACTTCGTTTTCATGATTCTCCAAGATTGTAGCAAACCTTTGCTACGAAGCATACATAATTAATATTTTCGAATAAAACACTTAAACAAAGAGTTGCCTTACTTGGAATATTTAATAAATGGGAATTGTAACCACTCTACTAGTTGAATAGATCGTTCCGCATTGAACGTGTAACTACTGCAATTAGTTCTAGAACATTCCCGCCGCGTCCACTAAGTCTGGCATAAAGAGTGACCGTCTGATTTAAATTTCGCCATAACAACACACACATGCACACATATGGTTTTTTTTAGCAGCATTCAGTTTATTATTCCACTACATGTTTGTTGTAATTTTCCACCGAAATCTGTAGGTACATGTACAGTAATCCCTCCATTTATGTGGTGGGTGGTGCCGTCCACCAACCACTTGTTAACGGATGTCCTTCAACCGATTGAGCTGATTTTCTGTAGATAACTAGTTTACGGTTGACATTAATCACATGCAAAAAATCAGCGTAATTGGTTGAAGGACAGTCGAGAAACAGCGGTGGGTGTACGATATCACCCACCGCATATTTTTTGGGATTACTGTACTCCTAAAAGAGAACGGGTGTTCAAGTTACTGTGCGTCATACGACCCCTCCCCGTTAGCCCCCTGTGCAAACCGTTCTAGGTTTCAAGCCGATCAAACGATTAGATCCTAAATAATATTGACAGATTCTCTTTGTTGGTTTTCTTTTTGATTCCCCACGGCCATGTAAAACATTTCCAGCTATTTTTAAAACACAGTTCGATGAACGAATCACGTAAAGAAACATTTTATGCAACTAAGTTTTTACCAAATGAGAATGTCGATCAATGTTACTTAGGACCTAATTCATTGTTCGGCTTGATTTTCTTGCATGCTAAGCATCAACCGCACCTCACCGATCGCGTAAAGCGACTCAATTTTCGCTATTAGGTACATACTGACATGCACATACACACACATCTAATGAAGCACCTTTATATCGACCGTAAAGCCGGTAATTGCCATCAGGAAACGATTGTAGCGGCAAGCAAACAAAAAAGAAGGAAAATCAGTGCCTTCGTTTTCGCTTGCCGGTTTAATTTTACATAGAACAGCTGTTCGCTTGATTCTGTTGGGAGGTGACTTTTGAGCACTGTAGGAAAAAATTCTATCGAAAAGAGTAAATCTGCAAAACTCCGGATCGTAGTGGGAAGCACGAGTGGAGCCGAAAATATTTCCAAAATTTTTTTTTAGATCAAATCATTCAGTGCTGGTCCCAGCACTAGGTGCCTATCGCCGGCATCGGTTGGGGAACATGTATTTACCTTACATCTGAACTGCACATACAAGGGTCTGACTAATAATTGATTCCAACTACAGCTCGCTTGACAATAGATGCAGAACAATTTAGACGGCATTTTGACAGTCATTAAATTTAATTATTTCGCAATCAGCTCGACGCGTTTCTCGCTCGCTCTCGCTCGCGCATGAACATGTGTTCCCATCAGAGTTACCTGTACATGATGCAGTTCTCGAACAAACTTGGTAAATATGTAATCACACATGAGTCAGTCACTCAAATAACGAATGGAAAATTACCCTTGCTCGTTGAGATATCTGGATGCCCTAGTGACGACGACGACGACGACGGGGACAACGCGTTCAAGTTCGAACAAGACATTTAACAAGGAATTAAATAAATGATTGTGTCCAAGTACAGGGAATGACGAACCCGCACTGAAATGTTGCGTAAGAATTGATAAATGGAAGATAAGCACCGGGAGAACGTCGGGCGAGGGATATGGGGCGATTATCGGGACTTACAGCTGATTGGGACACGTGACCGTGGCCGTCCCCGGTTAGGATGCAATTAACAGCTGGACTAGAGTGGTGATTTGTGTTGCAATTAAAACGATTGCTTTTTCAAATGTGTGATAATTATATCAGATTAAGTTGAGTATTTTGTCCGTTTGTTGATAATTGATGTGAGCAGCGATCGAGTTTTGCAGCTTTTTTTAATTATAGGTAATTTTGATTTGATGAGCAGCGATAATGTATGTCTAAGATTAGGAAAGTTAATTAATCTTTATCAGCATTAATCGGTCAAATCATTACATTATTTCTATGACTTATGAATGGTAAAATTAAAGTAAATTAATGTGTCTCTTTTTACTTGTGCTCAAACTATTTAGCAGCGTTCGAAAAATCATTCCCAACTCTAAGCCTTTGAACCCTTGAGATTCTCATGCATTTTCACGCACTCACACTCAAAATTATGTGTTTCAACTACAGATGACTTCTAAATGTTTCGTTGTACAGAAAACAACACTTCTGCAAACAAATTCAATACCTGGATGGTTACTCGATCCCTCGTGGAGAAACTTCGAAAAACCATTTTCGAGGTGCATGAAAAATATGGTGTACCAAAACAGACGGCATCTGACGGCTTTGAATCCTATCGGCGTCATCTTAGCAACCAGAGGATCCAACACCTGCAGAACCGACAAATTTCACAACCCGAATTTTCGGAAGCAATGACTCCTTTTTACGATAATAATTCAGAGACTATTTTATCAACCGTCAACTTCCAACAATTTCTTCACATAAACAGAATGCGACTGAAATTTGGATCTACTGTCAAAATTTCCATCGCATGAAAAGCCAAAATGAAGGAAATCTATCAAAATTTATTATTATCATTCTTATCGGAAATTATGGCAACTGAAACAAGCTGGGATGACAGCGTACAAAGTGAAGAAATCTTAGGAAATGTTTTCTATGTATTCAGAGACGACAGAAATGTGCATGCGTCTCAGAAGAAGTCAGGCGACGGAGTCCTTAGAGCTCTTTTGGCCAATTTTAACTCACAAATCATCAGTACATCAAAATTTAAATAATTTGAGCATGTTTGGGTGAAATTACACATAGCCGGTGAAATGCACGTTTTCGTCTCAGTGTATTTTCCACCAGGCCATGCTCAAGAAAACACTTGTAAAGCCTTCTTCCAAAGTGCAGAACAAATTCTAGCTCAGCTTTCTCCTGAGATTAAAGTTCATATCTATGGAGATCAACAATGTAAATGTCATACTGACTTCATTCTGGACTCTGAAAATGAAAACATTTTACTCCCAGTCGTTGGGGATAATGAAACATGGCAGTTAATTTTTGACAAAAACTGATAATCTAGGACTGAGCCAAATTAATCACCTTAAAAACCAACAGAAGAGTGTTCATTCGGCTGTCGACAGAAGCAGATCACTCTCGACGTGTATCACGCGATCGTCGTCTGTTTACTCAGCAGCAACCATTGTGTGGTCTTCCTCATTGTTCTTCATCAGCAGTTCTTTCGGTCGATGCGTCGTCGAATTTGGAAAGCAACCGTTTCGTGATGAGTGTGTGAGTGCTGACCAGGTTTTGCGTCCATTGCTGCAATGGAAGCGCTCTGCCCCACCGTTGGCGATACATACTGCCATACAATGCAATCACTGAAAGCAGCTCCGGTTCTGATGGAGGAGGCTTAATGCATAGCGGAAGATAAAGTATTTATTGTGTTGTATCTTTTGACTAAAGTTTTAAGATGTATTTGTGGTAAAGTTAATTCGATTAATCCCAAGCAAATAAATTGAAAAACCAACAGAATTGCTATTTGGACTTTTTACTGACGAATGTTTATATAGACTTTTAAGCGTTTCTCACAGCAAGTGAATATTCTTTATTTGTGCATGAAACCCAAAGGCCCAACAACTGCGAATACGAAGAAGTCTTTTAATACAAATAAATAGACTGTGAATAAATTAAATTTAATTTAAACTGTGTCATTTGGCAATTATTTTTAAGAAATGTAAAATTGCTGTAGACATTTTTTACAAAATTTGTACAGACAAAATTTCGGAAAAAAAATCCTTTGAAAGCAAAAAACGTAACAGACACACAAAACAAAAGAAGCCTGGTATAACAGATTAATAAAAAAACTTGAAAAATCAATAGCAGAAAATCCAAAAAAATGGAAAGGTGTGTCAACTGAATTTTGTTTTTTTTTTTACTGAACGTGTATTAAAGTTCTGTTCAAAGAACTTTTTTAATTAACGAAAAATTAAATTAAAATCTGATATTTCCTGCAATTAGGTATCTTGACGAAAACGTCGGCGATAGCTGGCCTAAAACTCTAATCTAATTGCATTTTTTTTATAAATATACACGACATTTTCTGAAGAAGACTGCGATTGTTTTGAATTTTATCGAAGACAACAAATCAAGAAGACTGGCAACCCTTCCATTTTCTCATACGAACGCTATGAGACAGGTACATTCGCGTCATCTGCCGCTCAAAGGTAAATGCTTCGAATGAATTTGATAGCAAAGGTTCCATCCTCAGAAGAAAGGTTCGTGTATTTGCTCATTTTGCTATGCGTTGCTTCCACCTTCACTCAAGCGCAGCGCTATTGTATCTGTCGCTTGGATTCTGGCAATGTTGCCAGTCTTCTTGTTTTGTTGTCTTCGATTTTATCCAGACTTTTCAAGGGACATTGGCGTCAATCAACTTCAAGTGAACATATATTTTTGTGTTATTTTTGTTATATTTTGCAGGCTTTAAAAAAATAGACAATTCTTTCATCCTCAAAAAAAAGGGTTGTGTCCTAGACACGACCGCAGTATGACGTAGAACCACACAAAATTGATGTTTTTCATGCAATTTGACTTTTATACTTTATCTTAAATTTTTTTTTTAAACATTTTTCTTGACAAATATATTAATGTGAAATTCTACATGATTTTCATTTGACCACACATAAACAGAATCCACTCAGAAGTACACATGAAATTTATACGCAAATGAATAGTAGGTATGTGTGGTCACGCATGGTTTTTATATGTACATATATTGTGTATGTGGCCGACACATAGATATTGATTTGTTGATCACGTTGCAACAATTCATGTGTGGAACACATAAAAACTCCAGAATAAGATCCTTAGGATGATCCTAAACAGTTCAGGACCCGATATTATGAGGTTCACCTCCTGGCTGGCCTTCAGCCTCTCGAAGAGCGAAGAACGGTCTCCTTGGAAAGGTTCAGAGACACCTGTCTGAGATCAGATCTTCAGATCATACTTGATCTGGCACGTTAATTAAGTTAGACTCGTAGTTAGGTGGATTATCAAATTTTTCAATTAAAACAAAACACCCCCCCCCCCCCAAGGGGTGTTCTGTAAACTAGATGAAATACGCAAATACTAAATTAGAATATCCAATGAACAAAGATGAAGAGTCAGATAGGCTAATCAATTGAAATGTAAAATCAATGTATACACCATAAACAACAGAAATAAACGAATTTTTACTACTACTACTTTTACAGTCAGTGGTGTGTAATTCACCAACATAATATTATCGAATATGTTTTCAAGCAATTTTTTGTTCTCAAATTTGAAAGTTATGGTGTGGGAAGAATTAAGGGAAAAACTTCTGTTTTTACTAATAATTGTGGTTTGTTTAAAATTTATTTCCCGGAAAAAAGTGATCGTCAAAGTCCATGTCTTTTTCGGATTATTGTTGAGGGGGGGGGGGGGGGGGAGATGTTGTTGTGAAGGGGGGAAGGGAGTTTACAAACATATCTTTTCCTCATTGTGTCACATTCCTCATTGTGGTCACGCCGTGATCCACCTTTAGCCACTGACTTGGTCCTGCTTGCTGCAGGACCAAGTGGCACGCCGTCCGAGGCGACAATGAGCAAAAGCATTGCCATTTAAATGATCTTTATTTCTTGTGATTGTGTGGTTTACATGTATGAATTTGTTAAGTGACACAGATGCGTCTTTTCAACTTTGGTACATTTGAGATTTTAATTATTATTTACAGTTCCTAGTCCTATCAGGCCTATTTTAAAGTATGACCACCTTGGTGGGATTGGTTTGATTTGAATTGGAAAAAGAAGACTACTTATAACTACTATTTACAACTACAACTAACCTACAACTACTTTATACACCTAACCTACTGTATACAAATTGCTTATCAAAGCATGTTCTGATAAATTACATTTTTGTGTAAATTTAGTCTTAATTTCGTTAATTTTGGAATCTATTTTGGCAATGCCTGCCTCTTCATGTAAATTTGTTATTCTAGTGTCGAAAGGACGATCAAGAACCATCCTCAGCACTCTATTCTGAGCGACCTGAATTTTGTTCCTGTGAGTCTGTGCACATGATTCCCACACCGGAGCTGCGTAGAGGATCGCAGGTGCTACGATTTGTTTGTAGACGGCCAGTTTGTTCACCCTTGAGAGGCGGGATCTGCGGCAAATCAGCGGATACAGACACCTAACCAAGGCGGAACACTTGACTACGGTTTTCTCCACATGCGAGCGGAATAGAAGCTTTTCGTCAAACAACATCCCGAGATAGGTTACTTCGGCGGACCACTCAACCCTTGTGCCATCCATGATTACAGTACAAGAGGGAGCCGGTTTTAGTTTGGGTGATTGTCGATGGAGGAACATGATTGTTTGTGTTTTGGAAGCATTGATTTTGATTTTCCACGTGGTGGCATAATCAGCAAAGGCGTTAAGGCATCGTTGAAGTTTGTTCGTTATTTCGCGAGGCATCCTTCCTTTGACGGCTATTGCGGTATCATCTGCGAACAGGAAAAACACGCAACCGTCTCCAAGGGGAGGAATGTCAGAAGTGTAAATGCTGTAGAGCAAGGGGCCCAGCAGACTGCCTTGCGGGACTCCTGCAGGGATGGAAAACGTGTCTGAAAGACAACCATTCAACGATACCTTAAACGACCTTTGTTGGAGGTAGCTACGGGTGATTTTAACCAGATGTAATGGAAAGTTGAAGTTACAGAGCTTGTATACAAGCCCATTGTGCCAGACATTATCAAACGCTTTCTCAACGTCTAACAAGGCCATGGCTGTGGACTTGGATACAGCTTTGTTACTTCGGATGTTATTCATCACCCGCACTAGCTGGTGATTGGTGGAGTGCCCCTTTCTGAACCCAAACTGTTCCGGAAGGAGAATGTTATTTTCCTCGACAAACTTGAGCAAACGATTGAGAATGAGTTTCTCGAACAATTTGCTCAGCGCTGAAAGGAGGCTGATTGGTCTGTAGCTTGAAGCTAGCGTTGGGTCCTTCCCGGGTTTGCGGATAGGTATGATTTTCGCTGTCTTCCAGATGCTTGGAAAGTAGTGCAGTTCCAAGCATCTGTTGAAGACAGCAGCCAGCAGAGAGTGAACCTTCATGCTGAGATTTTTCAACACTAGGTTGAATATTCCGTCAAACCCGGGGGCCTTCATGTTTTTGGTGCATTTCAGCGCTGAGCAAATCTGTTCCACTGTGATTCTATCCTCCGGAGGGATGGCACAAGGGGAGGAATCAAAGTTGAGTACGCATTGCTCAACCTGAACTTCGAGCGGACTTTGGATGTTGGAGCCAAGCAAGTGCGATTTGGCAATATGCTCACCAATCGCATTTGCTTTCTCCTGAGGGGTGATTATGAGCCGATCGTCATCATTTTCATCTTTTAGTGGCGGAATGGGTTTAGGGTGCGTCTTTAAGACCTTGGCAACTTTCCAGAATGGTCTGGAGTGGTCGTCCAGATTCTGGACAAGCCGCCCGAAGCTTTCGTTCCGGAGTGAGACCATTCTGGAAGCAATCTCCTTGTTCAGATCGGCCATTTCACGTTTCATCGCTTGATCTCCAGTCCTCTGGAACTGGCGTCTACGAACATTTCTCAGGCGAATTAAGAGTTGGGTGTGGGAATCAATAGCAATAAACTTACCCCTCACAGGAACTCGTCGGACGCACGCCTCGTCAGCCACGGTTATGGCTTGGTGGAGTCCCTCCAACGCTCGGTCGATGTCCTCCACGGTGTCAAGCGGCGGGTTGTCGATGATGTGCCTGTCTACCACGCGTCCAAACTGGGCCCAGTTTACGCGATGATAGTCCTTGCGCAGGCTTGAAGCAGGAGCCACGTTGCAGCCCAGCTCAGACACCACCGGTTGGTGGTCGGAACTGAGTTCGTTCAAGGCTACCGGCTTGGACAAGCCGACATTTGTCAGGAACAGGTCTAGTGTCGATGGGTTGCCCGCCGGTGAGATAAATGTTGGCTCATCCGAAAACCAAACGGAGTACAGCCCATGCTGTGAGTGGTCGAACAGGAGACGACCGTTCTGGTTCTGCTGGTAGTTCCGCCAGGCCTCATGGCGAGCATTCAGATCTCCTCCAACTACGAAGCGGGAACCGGTACGGGTGATGGTGGACAGGTCCTTCTTGAATTTAGCCGCTAGTCCACTGCTGGCGGCACACTGTCGAGGGCAGTAGACGGCGATGAACTGGACGTATCCAGTCGACGACTCCACCTCCACACCAAGGGCCTCGATGATAGTGGTGCGGATATGGGACAGAGTGTGGTATTTTATTCCTTTCTTGACGACGACCGCAACACCACCCCCCCTGGAGCTGGTGCGATCAAGCCGGATAATGTTGTGGTCAGGCAACCAGAAGCTGTCACCGGACTTTAGATGGGTCTCGGTTAGAAGGCCCACGTCGATGCTGTGCTTGCGGAGGAAGTCGGCAAGCTCAATCTCTTTTGCTCTTACAGAGCAAGCATTCCAGGTGACGATACTTAGCGGTTTAGACGCCATACTGTATGATGAACTTACCGAGCACTTGGATCTGTTCGGGCTTATTGCGGCACTTACGAAGAGCACCGGACATGTTGACGAAGATTTCCATCAGTTCATCCGCTGAGAACAGATCGGGGTTGTTGTTTTGCACTGTTGGTTGTCTCCAGAATCCTGGGGGGGATGGAGAGCTTTGGCCAGCAGAATCACCGGAAGTTGCTTGAGCGGAATGCACCCGCGAATTCACTTGCCTTTGCTGAGGAGCACGAAGGGGCGGGAAATCCTCCGTCCAAAATGCCGGGACTTTGTCCTTCTTGCGTCCTGGTTGGTTGTTAGTTGCCGCCTGTTTTCGGATGCGTTTGAAGTCCTCGCGTTTGGAGCACTGTCTGTCGGAACCTTGATGAGCACCACCACAGTTGGCGCATTTTAACGCCACGGCTCCATCCGCAGGGCAGTTGGAAGTGGCGTGTTCTTGAGCGCAGTTGCTACAGCGTGGCTTGATGTTGCAGTTGCGAGTGCCGTGTCCAAAGTTTAGACATCGTTGGCACTGGGTCACATCGCGATGGCCTCCACGGTATGGCTCCCATCGTACGATTATGGAGTAGATTGAGCGGATAGCCTGCAGCGCATTCAGCGTCACCGTTCCCTTCTGGAAGTGCACCAGGAAAAGACAATCCGGGTACGTCTTCACGTTTTCGTCTCGCCTCGTCATCCGAAAGACAGCGATTGGGGCCAGCTTGTACCGGTCCTTGAGTTCTTCTTCGATCGCCTTGGGATCAACATCCGGTAGACCCCTGATGACTACCTTGAAGGGCTTTTCACCGGGGATGTCGTGCGTGAAGTATTCCGCATTGGAATCCTTCAGGAATTTGACTGCGATTTCGTATTCCGCTTTCGTCCGGAGCATCACCTTAGTGCCGATCCTGCTGATCTTGTACTCAGCTGCGATGCCCAGCGATGCGAAATCGCCAATGAGCGTCTTGAGTGGCACTACCTTCACCACCAGTGGAGGAAGCTTGATTTTCGCCGCACTCGGGCCGGCAGAATTCTCGGTTTCGACGGCGTCGCCGAAATCACCGATGTCGCTGGCGTTCGTCGCGGTAACATCGTCGCGTCCGCTCGTACCATCGGACTGACCTTGGTTCTTCTTCCTCTTGTTCGTCCGCTTCACAGGGACTGGGTTGGTATTTCCAACATCGGTGGGCAGAGTAGCGTACCTATTTGAGGTAGGTACCGAGCTACCCTCACCACTGTTCTTCTTCTCCGCTTGTTCACGAAGTCGGCTCCGAGAGCGCTGTCTTCCCATCACGCGATGCGACCGACACTACTGACGACGCGACGTGCAGTATATCTGCAAACGTTTGTAACAAACTATAGATTTATCGAACAACTCGACAAAGCGAGCAAAGACCGAACTCTACTGCTTGACGATCAAGCAGAGAATCATGAGCAAAAGCAAGACAGCAGCGCTGTTTTATATCTTTTCAGGTTCAAGCAGACCAATGTGCAACCAATCCTGATAGGATTTCCCGCCGTTTTTTTATGAATGGGGCGGAGCAAAAAGTTTCTTTCGTGCAGAATATGTAAAAAAGGATGGACTTTGGATGTTAATATAATTGCATATATAGAGGTACCAAATATGTTTTACAGTCAGTTGTTGGTAATCCAACGAGTGTATGTTCCTGTTAAGCAATTTTTTTTTTAAATGTTGGCTCTGCATGTAAAAAATTAATTGTTTAAACATAATTTTGGTTTGCTTAAAATTTATTTACCGGAAAAAATGATCGTCGAAGTTCATGTCTTTTTCGGGTTATTTTTAAGAGGGGAGGGGGAGAGGTTGTTAAGGGGGAGGAGGTTTTCAGTTTTTCATGCACGTTTTTTCAAGTCTCATTCCTCATTGTGGTGGATCCACCTTTAGCCGCTGACTTATTCCTGCTTTCTGCAAGACCTAGTGCCACGCCGTCCGAAGCGGTAATGACCAGAGGCATTAATAGTTAAGTTTAATAGTTTAAATGATCTTTATTTTAGTTTAACTTGGGCGATTACCATATAAATTTTTACTAAGTGATTTAATTGCTTTCTTCATCTTTAGGTATGGGCAAAATTCAAAATTTGTTTTACAGAATTAGTCCTAGACTTAGTACACGGTCGACCACCTTGGTGGGATTGGTTTGTTTTGTTTTTAGAATTTGAAGAGAAACTACTTAATACTACTATTTACAGCTTAAAACTAACCTACTCTACTATATACACTTAACCTACTATGTACAAATTGCTTATTAAAGCATGTTCAGAAAGATTGCATTTTTGAATAAATTTAGTTGTCATATCATCAATTTTGGAATCTACTTTGGGAATTTCTGCCTCTTGATGGAGGTCTGCTATTCTTGTGTCGAATGGACGATCTAGGATCATCCTCAACACTCTATTCTGTGCAACCTGGATTTTGTTCCTGTGGGTCTGAGCGCACGATTCCCACACCGGGGCGGCATAGAAGATCGCGGGGGCTATGATCTGTTTGTAAACAGCCAGTTTGTTTTGCCTTGAGAGGCGGGATCTGCGGCAAATGAGCGGATACAAACACCTAACCAAGGCGGAGCACTTAACTAGGGTTTTCTCTATGTGCGAGCGGAACAGGAGCTTCTCATCGAACAACATCCCGAGATAAGTAACATCAGTGGACCACTCGACCCTTGTACCATCCATTATTACGGTACAGGAGGGAGACGGTTTAAGTTTTAATGATTGTCTGTGAAGGAACATGATCGCTTGGGTTTTCGAGGCGTTGATTTTGATTTTCCACGTGGTGGCATAATCAGTAAAGGTGTCAAGGCATCGTTGGAGCTTGTTCGTAATTTCACGAGGCATCCTACCCTTGACGGCTATCGCGGTGTCATCTGCAAACAGAAAGAACACGCAACCGTCTCCTAGAGGAGGGATGTCCGACGTGTAGATGCTGTAAAGCAGTGGTCCCAGCAGACTCCCTTGCGGAACACCTGCTGGGATCGGAAATTGTCCCGAAAGGGAACTATTCAACGACACCCTGAACGACCTTTGCTGGAGATAGTTACGGGTGATTTTCACAAGGTATGGTGGAAAGTTGGAGTTACAAAGCTTGTATATAAGTCCGTCGTGCCAGACATTGTCAAACGCCTTTTCGACGTCTAACAAGGCCATGGCTGTGGACTTGGATACAGCTTTGTTACTCCGGATGTTATTCATCACCCGCACTAGCTGATGATTGGTGGAATGCCCCTTACGGAACCCGAACTGTTCCGGAAGAAGAATGTCATGTTCCTCCACAAACTTGTTTAGTCGGCTGAGGATCAATTTTTCGAACAGCTTGCTCAGCGCTGAGAGCAGGCTAATCGGTCTGTAGCTTGACGGTAGTGAAGGGTCTTTCCCAGGTTTGCGGATCGGGATGATTTTTGCCACCTTCCAGATGCTTGGAAAGTAGTGCAGCTCCAAGCATCTGTTGAAGGTGGCAGCTAGCAGCGAGTGGACCCTCGAGCTGAGATTTTTCAACGCTAGGTTGAATATTCCGTCAAACCCGGGAGCCTTCATGTTCTTACTGTATTTCAGCGCTGAGCAAATTTGTTCCTCTGTAATCCGTTCTTCTGGAGGGACGGCACAAGGGGAGGCATCTAACGTCAGGACGCACTGCGCAACCTGGTTCTCGAGTGGACTTGGGATTTTAGAGCCAAGCAAATGCGACTGGGCAATGTGCTCCACAATCGCATTGGCCTTCTCTTCGTTGGTGATAAGCCGTTCGTCATTGACTCTAAGTGGTGGAATGGGCTTGGGGTGAGACTTCAGCACCTTGGCAACCTTCCAGAATGGTCTGGAACGGTCGTCCAGGTTCTGAACGAGCCGCCCGAAACTCTCGTTCCGGATTGAGACCATTCTGGAAGCGATCTGCCGATTCAGATCGACCATTTCGTATTTACGCTGCAGATCCCCAGTCCGCTGAAACTGGCGTCTACGAACATTTCTGAGCCGAATCAAGAGTTTGGTGTGGGAATCAATTTCTTGAAACTTACCCCTCACAGGAACTCGTCGAACGCACTCTTCGTCAGCCACGGATATGGCTTGATGGAGACCCTCCAGGGCCCGGTCGATGTCATCCACTGTGTCGAGCGGTGGGTTGTCGTCGATGTGGCGGTCGACCACGCGTCGAAACTGGACCCAGTTGACTCGATGGTAGTCCTTCCGCTGGCACGGTGCAGGGGCCACGTTGTAGCCCAGCTCGGTCAGCACCGGTTGGTGGTCCGAACTCAGGTCGTTGACGGCAACCGGCTTGGCTAATCTGGTGTTTGCCAAGAACAGGTCCAGCGTCGATGGGTTGCCCGTCGGTGATGTGAAGGTTGGTTCGTCCGGAAACCAGACGGAAT
This sequence comes from Ochlerotatus camptorhynchus, assembly GCF_037179485.1. Taxonomy (NCBI): domain Eukaryota; kingdom Metazoa; phylum Arthropoda; class Insecta; order Diptera; family Culicidae; genus Ochlerotatus; species Ochlerotatus camptorhynchus. The sequence continues at coordinate 965,710 of NW_027040618.1, forward strand.
AGAGACCATGCTGGGAATGGTCGAATAGCAGGCGGCCGTTCTGGTTCTGCTGGTAGTTCCGCCAGGCCTCGTGCCGGGCGTTCAGGTCCCCTCCGATTACAAAGCGGGCATTGGTGTGGGTTATGATGGCAAGGTCGTTCTTGAACTGCTGTGCTGTACCATTGCTAACGGTACATTGCCGGAGGCAGTAGACGGCGATGAACCGGACGTTTCCGGTCGATGTTTCCACCTCAACGCCGACGGCCTCGATGATGGAAGTGCGGTAGTGGGGTAGGGTGCAGTACTTGATGCCTTTCTTGATGATGACCGCGACACCGCCCCCCCTGGAGCTGGTGCGATCAAGCCGGACAATGCTGTGGTCGGGCAGCCAGAAGCTGTCACCGGTCTTGAGGTGAGTCTCGGTGAGAAGGCCCACGTCGATGTCGTGCTTGCGGAGGAAGTCTGCAAGCTCAATGTTTTTCGCCCCTACGGAGCGAGCGTTCCAGTTGGCGATCTTTATGGGTTCACGGTCCATAATTAGCGACAAAGGAGATGATAGCTTGGAGCTGTTGTGTTCTTGTTGCGCAGGTGCGCTTGATGATGATGGCCTGGGCCAACAGTGTGACGATCTCATCCGTTGACAGCGGAGAATCGTCTGTAGCTTCACCGGTTGTACCGGCCAATCCCGGAGCAGGGGGATCCGTCGATGGCCCGGAGGCTTGACCGGGAACTGCAGCGGCAGCCAACTGTTAGTTGAGCGGGAGCGGCGGCAACACTGGAATTGGCCGTGATTGGACCGGTGATAACGGAGGAAAGTTCTGCGCGTTGTTTTCTGGAACCTTCTTGCGACCGGGCTGGCTGTTGGACGAGGCCTTCTTCCGGATCTCGGCGTATTCGGCCCGCTTCGGACAGGCCTTACTTGTGGCCTTGTGGGCGGCACCGCAGTTGGCGCATGTGGGAGTGGCTTCCTCGATGCTGTCGCAGTTGTCGATCTTGTGGTTTTTGCCGCATTTGATGCAGCGGCTGGCCATGCGGCAATTCCTGGTGCCGTGCCCGAACAAAAGGCAGTTCGAGCACTGAGTGACGCCACGGTGGGTGGGTTTATACCGCTCCCACTTCACTACGATGTGGAACAGTGTGCGTGTCGTCTGGAGATCCTTCACGGTTGTGGAGTTCTTCTCCAGATGGACCAGGTAGAGCTGGTCACGATACTTGATGGCCTTGCTGCGGGTCATCTTGTGGACTTCGACCGGCTTGAGGCCGTTCGCCTTAATCTCGTCCATTAAGGTGGTGGTGTCCATGTCGTGGAGCCCGCGCAGCACCACTTTCAGCGGCTTGGTGGCCTCGATGTCGTGGGAGAAGTACTCCAGCTTCATCCTGTCCAAGAGGGCCTGGACTGCGTTGTAGTGATTTTCGGCCGAGACCATTAGTTTGTAGCCTTCCGTGCACCGTTGAATGGTGCAGCGAAGGCCCTGCTTAATGTAGAAATCCAGCTGCTCCCATAGCCCGGGAGGGAAGCCCTTCACATAGAAGGGTGGCAACTTAACTTTTTTCGGCACCGTCTCAGGGTCCGACTGCGGCTGGGCTCCGTTCTGCAGGGCGGAGAACGGATTGTTGCTCAGCAGCTTTTTTGCTGCTGATACGGTGGCGCTGCTGTCTTCAGGTCTGGGTCGTTTAGTTCCGGGAGGCCCCGGCTGCGGGTCCGCAACGCCTGTCGGGATGGGCAATGGGGTTTTCTTCTGCTTCTTCTGGGCTGGCTCGGTGGTCGCGCCGTCTCCTGGGAGAGTCTGTTTTCCCGGTAAACCGGCACTCGCGTTACCGCGCGATTTCTTACCCATGGCTGGGTCAGCGAGAGCGTCACTACACAACGCGGAGCTAATTCGACTTGCGAACGAACGAACGAAACTAGAGAGAATTCAAATCGACTGAACTGCTCAACAGTCTGGCAGCGAATCTTTTTGATGACCAGAGGCATGAGAGCATCGCTGATTTATATTTTTTCATGTTCAAACAGAATGATGTGCAACCAAGTGGTATTCGTTTATGAAGACTGTGTTTGGGAAAAAGGCTTATTTCATGATAACAGTGATAAAATTATCATTTGTACATTTTCAAAAGTTTAATTACAGAAAAATTGGAAAAATATTTATTTCAGCAGGTTTGTAATGTAATATCCTATCGATTTGCGTATTTGGATTTTAATTTCATTTATAAATGACAAAGTTACAAGCGTTCAACACCTAACACTCCTTCACCACACATATTTTTTGATTAGCACCCCAGTATAGTCAACAAAGACGTAGTTCTACTTAAAAAAACATATGTTGCTAATCTATGCTTATTGAGAAGACTGAAGCTCTTTTTGGAAAAAAATAGTGAACAAGACATCAATATATTCCAGAACAAAAAACGCAGTTTCTACATAAAAAAAACCTACTAGAATTGAATGTAAAAAATGCATCTTAATATAATTTCAAAGGAAAAGGACCTCATCAAACATTTTAATTGCATTAGGAAAACGAAATGTAGAAAAATGTAAAAAGGGTGCGCATTAAGGAATTAACTTAGACTCCAAACTAACTTTCGTAGATCATAAAAACACAACTATTCACACACAGTAAAAATGAATGAAAATTAATCGGGATTTGATTTCAAAAGTAATTGAATTCATTCTAATGCAAAACTATATCACACACAATTTTCCATTTGAAAAGACGTAATTTATAAAAAATATGGTATCTTTACAAACACTTTAATTTACCGCGCCACATTCAATCTTTCACCATAAACGATATATTTTACATGCACTCAACGTAAAACATCAAATTTTGACGTATATCGTTTTGTTTTGAAGCGCGAGTCGTCATGGTTGGAGCAGCATGCGTGGAGGAAAAAAACATGTCTTCAGGTAACCGACAGAATGTAGGATTGTAGTCAAGAACCTCATAAACACTTAATTCTTTGATTTTTTTCAGATAGGAAAATTCATCGATGACCCGTACGAAGCAGATCGCCGGAAAGGATGCTGAACAAATGCCCTTTACCAAGCAGCTGCCAAAACGCATCGGGTGAAAAATCTCTCTGCTACTGTCCAGTAGCTCTTCATGAGTTCCACTAATGCCATAAAGCTACTGATCCGTATGTTACCGTTCCAGGGTGGTACGTGTTGAGACAATTTCGGATTCCCTTTGTAGCACGCAAGGTTAGGTTCGTATAGCGAGCTCAAAGCTGTATGTTTATTCACGCAAAGTTAATTAATCGAGTGATAATAAAGAATTCAATGTACCTACATTTGGTCTCCTTGTCCTTTAATTCAAGAAAGCACAGTCAGAATGACGGTATGAATTCAGCAATATACTATTTCGTACCTTATAAGCTACAAATTCTAATCTCTGCCTTCTTTGTGATTAACAAAGGATGGTTTTGGATAAGTGACTATAGGAAATGGTAATGACAGCCTACCCCTCAATGTTTGTCAAAAGGCTCGCCAAGAAGTGATATTATTCCGATGCGCAGGGTTGGGTGAAGCCGGACGACAGTGGCGTAGTTCGCCCCCAACATTCCCCGACCCGTTATGCTGGTCCAGCGCTTCCGGGGATCAGCGTTACTCCTCAGCTCCGTTATTGACTGGTATCTGAATATCTAGAACGGCGACCTTCGTCACTGGTCGGCGTAGAATTCCTCCTGATGTCTTCACCTGGACTTGTCTGGCCCGTCCATCGCGTCCCTTCACCACAGAGAAGATCCATCCTCGCAGCCACCCATTCCGGATAGATTAGTTCACGATAATGACTGCATCGCCTTCCTTCGGTTCCTTCGCTTCCTCAAACCACTTGGTACGCTTGAAGATCGTCGGGAGGTATTCCCGTACCCAGCGACGCCAAAACTGGTTAACCAGGCTCTTCGGTAACTTCCAGTTGGTTCTTAAGCATTCTCGATGTTCTTGGTTAGATTGTGGAGGCAGGGTGACCCCCTTAGAGCTCAGAAGCAGAAAATGGTTTGGAGTCAAGGTTTCTTGGGCTTCTGACTCGAGCGGGACAAACGTCAAGGAACGTGAATTGACGATACCTTCGGCCTCGATCATCAGTGTAACAAGCGTTTCGTCGTCTGGGTTCCTGCTTGTGTTTAGTGCGGTGAAGGCGATCTTGACCGATCTAACGAGTCGCTCCCATGATCCTCCCATGTGCGGAACGGATGGTGGGTTGAAGATCCACTTAGTGACCGCGTTGGTGAAGATCGATGACAGCTACTGCAGCTCACGGCTAGCTCCGAGAAAGTTAGTACCATTATCACTCTTTATCTTCAAAAGGGATCCATGCCGAATTAGGAATTGACGAATAGCCATCTTGCATGCCCCCGAGGACAGGGAGTGCACTACCTCCAGATGGACTGCTCGATGGACTGCTGCAAGGCACGTGAACAATGCCACCCATCATTTGACTAAGGATCGTCCGACTTTTACCATGATAGGGCCGAAATAGTCAAGACCGACGAATGAAAATGGTCGGATGAAGGGACTGAGTCTCGCCTCCGGAAGCGGTGCTTCGCGTGGGCATGAAGGCTTAGCTTTTGACACAAGGCACATAGAATCGTTGCCGGACTTCACTGGTGACTGTTTCACGGTTTGCATAAAGGTAGCGTATGTGGTACCAGTCGACGATCAGGTTGGTTAGGCGGTGTTCTTTCGGAAGGATGATGGGTAATTTGGTATCGTATGGCACGAATATTGCCCCGGCAATTCGTGTATCTATTCGGATGACTCCGTGTTCGTCGATGAATGGCGATAGTTTGTAGATTCGGCTGGTACGATCAAGCCTTGACCGGTGCCCTTCCTGCGTCTTCTTGAGTTGTACCATCTCTTCAGGAAACGCGGATTGTTGAGTCAGTCGCCTGATAGCATTCTCGACCCTTGCAAGTTCTTCGCTGCTGAGATGGGAACTCAATAACTGTTGATTTGTTCGCTTTCGATGACTGTTATCCACAAAGCGATAGATGTAAGCAACTGTCCGCCATAGTCTTTCGTACTTTGAAAATCGGCCCACATCGATAATCTCTTCTTGCATGTCGTTGATGTGGATATGGCAAGGCCTTATTTCCTCTTCGGTGAGTTCTGCATCTGCTTGTAGAGGCCATTGTTCCTCCAAACTTCTTAGGAACTCCGGTCCTCTGAACCAGCGACCGTCGGGCTTCAAATTTGGTCTGTTTCGCTACTTTGTACCGTCGTCTGCAGCGTTGAGCCCCGATGGTACGTATCTCCACTCCTCGGGATTTTAATTCGACAGAATCTCGCCTATCCTACAGGCTACGAACTGTCTATAGCGTCGGTGGTCGGAATGGATCCAAGCGTGGACGGTCTTAGAGTCTGTCCAGAATACCTTTCGCCTAATCGGTAGACTGTGGCTTAGACTGATGCAAATTTTGACATTTTCGCTCCATAGTGCTCAAACGGTTCCAAATCGGGTCCTGATTAGTCTCCCAAAATTTGAACTCATTCGATAAGAAACTGACTTGGCACAAACCATTTGAAGTTTATATGGAAATTACTATAGGAAAACCAAATGTTTTGTTCATATCCATCTAATAATTTATCATATCGCTTTGCTTTAAAAAATGATAACTGAGCTCGTAGAAAATTTTCTCAGCTACAACTTTGTCCTGAACCACTTTTCAATATAATGTAAGCATCAAAAGTTATCAATAATTCAAGCCACTAATGTCTTACGATTATGCTCAATTAACTGTTCAGCAGGCAACATTGGTGTTTCTGGCGCTTGGAATAGAGCACAAAAATCATGGCTACTATGTCACACTGCAAGATACAGTGTTGCTCACAAAACAGCTGCTTGATCATGCCATAAGATTATCAATCTTTTAAACAATTAATAACTATTTAATTTGACGTTTGGCTCAACAACTATATTCTGCTAAGTTGAAGCTGAGAAAATTTTCCATAAGTATAGCTTTTGAATTTTTGAACAGTTTAATATGGAAAAAGGTAAGAAGACAATGAACACAAAGTTTGGATTTCCCATAGTAATTTCCATATAAACTTCAAATGGTTTGTGCCAAGTCAGTTTCTTTTTAAATGAGTTCAAATTTTGGGAGACTAATCAGGACCCGATTTGGAACCGTTTGAGCACTGTGGAGCGAAAATGTCAAAATTTGCATCAGTCTACTGTGGCTGCTTCATAATGTTTTCGTGAGCCTGCACCCTATAAGAGCCACCTGGAGCTCCAGTCTCGGGATGGAGAGCGTTTTCAATGGTGCAACCTTGGCTTTTGCGGATACGAGGGCACAGTGGTATTTGCCGTTGATTCCGGCTCGAAAGTAAGTGACGCACGCATACACACTTAGAAATTATCGCCGACGTCGGTAATTTTTACCGAAATCTGAACAGCTGAACTTTTCGGTAAAATTTATGCAATTCAATTCAATTGCTTTTCAGCTACTTTGAAACAAAATCTCCACTAAAATGAAAAAATTTGATCATTTAAACAAGGTTGAACTTGTTTTGAAATTATTTTCAAATTCAATAGCCTTTAAAATGAAGGTCAAAGTTTTACCGAACGTTCAGCTGTTCTGATTTTGGTAAAATTTACTGAAAACAGAAACAAAATCTTAGAGTGTACGCTATTTCACTGCCGTCCACAAATATGTGTAGCTGTAGATCCCCGATGTCCTCTGACGATACGCTCGGGAAATAGGCGCGTGGTACTTGAATACATCCTAGCTCTTTGAACATTCCAGCCCATTCACACCATCGCTCTGTAATTGCGCCCTTCATTATATCGTCCCATCCAGTCTTTGTTCGCCAGATATCCTGAATAATTACACGTCCATGGATCAGGAAGTGAGAGAGAAGGCCTAGCGGATCGTATTGGCTCATTACGCAGCGCAGGATGCTCCGCTTCGTAGGACTGACTGCTTCCACCTTAACATCGCTGGAAAAGACGAACACGTCCTCTTCGGCTTTCCACTGCATCCCCAGCACTCGCTCTATTTGGCTGTCAGTCGCTCCGACAATCTTCGCTGGAGATAGATTAACTTCTCCAACCCGTCTGAGAACCGCGGATGAATTGGACAACCAGTTTCGGATGATGAAACCGCCTCGCTTATCGACCAGTTTGACCTCTTCTACAACTTGGCACGCCTCTTCTTCACTGTCAAAGCTCTGCAGGTTTTTTACGAACTGCGCTGAGTATGGTGAGCACGTTGATCCAAAGGTTGCTACGTCGATTACAATGGTCTTGATCGGTTGTCCCAGCTCTCCAAGCCAAAGAAACAGCTGGCTTTAACGATCTTCTCGACGCATCTTAAGCTGGTGGAACATTTCCTTTATGTCACCCACAACTGCTATTCTTTGTTCCCGAAAGCCGGATAGAACGTCCGGTAGGGGTTCCACTAGATCCGGTCCTTTCAATAGCATGCTGTTTAAGGAGACTCCGTCCACTACAGCCACTGCATCCCATACAATGCGAATCTTGTTTGGTTTATTCGAGTTTTGTTCAATGCTTACCGGAAAATACCACATCCGGCGTGGATCAGCTGATCTTAGTTCAATCTCTGTCGCTTCGTGAATGTATCCCTTCTCCTGGTATTCCACTATCTGTTGCTGTATGTTCTTGAACCCTTCCGGACTTGCCTTCAATCGCCGCTCCAAGCACTGCAGCCGTCGGACCACCATGGCGTAACTTTCAGGAAACTCTACGTAATCATAGCGATTTCGAAACCATTTTCGATCCGTTGTGTTGTCCTTTCGAGTAGCGCTCTAGCCCGCTTGTCATCTTCGGATTTGGGGCTCCGGTCCACTGAAAGTCCCGTATTTTCAACCGTGAAGTACTGCTTCACTAGCTCGTGCAGCTCGCTCTCTGTGTCGCAGCCACAAATGTGAAGGTTGTAACTGGGATAGATCGTTCCTTTCGGTATCGCCCCGTAGATTGCCCATCCGAGGCGGGTTTTGGCAGCAATTGGTTCATCCAGTTAAACCTCTCTTATTTGTTGGGTAGCGGTGAGGTGAGTGCTCTTCGCGCTGATCAGGATTCCTGGCGCTTCGCATTCGAAATCCTTTATTGGCAGCTTCCTCAGCTGTTCATAGCGTTCAGCCAGTTCCTTATACCGTAGTGTCTGCTTTGGCAGCGCCAGCGATTCAACAGTCCTTACATCTTCGAGTATATATCGCTTCTTACCTCCAGTTCCCGCAATCTCGATCTTCACTTGTAGGGAGTCTTCTTCTTCACGCGTGATGTTTCCCGTCCAGGTCAGGCACAGACGTTTCTTTACTCCTGCAACCTCGAGCGAGTCAGCGAAACTCTTCTCCATTAGCGTAACGGACGAACCCTCGCGTGTCGATAGTCTGGTCTTTGTTGAAGAGCTTAACCGGTTGAATGCGAAATAGAGTGGAGCTCGGAGTACTATGAGCATTTACATCTTCATTCTGGTTTCCCGTTTGCGGTGCGCTGGTTTGTTATTCTGGTATTGGCCTTGTTGAGGACATAGGATACACCAGACTTCCATGCAGAAGCGGGTGATGACGCATTTGACACCCTTGCACATCACAGCGAGCTTGAGACCGACAGGGTTTCCTTCCGTGTTTCCCGATTCATATTCTTGAAGGCTTCACACTCCTTCACCCTATGATCCGGATTGCCGCAGATAAAACAGGCAGCAGGCACAACAGCATTCGATGATTCCGGACTTGGTTTCAATGCATCCGTCGCGCTTGATGAAGGAAGATGAGCGTTGACGAAACTTTTCACCTTCTCCTCCTTCTTAGGTTCCGTCCCCTTACAATCCAGAGTTAGGCACACCTCCGCCGCTGCTGACACCAGATTCGACATGTATCTGCCAAATACGCGCAAGTCGGCCACCAGGAACTGACGTTTGAACGTCACCCATTCGAGTTTTAGATTTGCCGGTAGCTTGTCCACTAGCTCCTGCAGTAGCACTGGGTTGGACAGATGCAACACTTGGCCCGCAGCTTCCAGATGATCGCAGAAATTTTGCACTGCCACCCCAAAGGCGATAAGCGTATGCAGGTTTTCTGCCTTGGGTGCAGGAACTTCATGGATCTTCGCAAGCAATGCATAGATTATCTGCTCCGGGCGCCCGTATAGAAGCTGCAACGTCTGCATCACCTGTGGCACCGATACAGGCAATAAGAGTCGGCTGCGCACTGCGCCAAGCTTAGACATGTTGTAATTTTACATCTATTTGTGCGTACAAATCTGTCATGAATTTACTTTTCAGTTTGCGGTCATGTAATTTTATGTTTTTTGACACTTAATTTTAAAAGCATGACATAGGGGTATGTAATTTCAGCATAAATGCCCCTAATTTGGGCCCATACATTAATTCAGCAATAGACTAAATTTTCAATAGCGACCAAAAATATCCATTAGTACCTTCCCAATGACGCGGTAATCTTGATAAAATTAAAAAAAATAGCAGATTTTTAGTGATGGGTCCAATCTATAGATCTAACAGCCAACATTAGAGCCATTTCCCATATTTTTTCAGAAGTTTCTGTATTATTTAGTCATAAGACGCTATTTCACATCTAGATGTATTTTTTTTTTTTTTTTTTTGAAGTTCGTCTATGTGCACATAAAATCAAGAGCCACATGTGAAAAGGGCATACAAGCTTTTTGTAAACAAACATTCTTATGCACTTTTCTCGCCACCCATATGACACCAACGCAAACCATCAACATCACCGGATAGGAAAAGCTCTCCCCTTCCCGATGATGTTCTTAGTTTGCGTGGGTCACAAGTTAGGTCGTCACAAGAAAATTTGATCTTTCGTCAATTCAAGCTCGTGTCACTTTTTAGAGTGCAGTTCGCAACTTATTTGGCATTCTCATCAAAATATCTTGTGACAATTCTTCCATGTGTCAGAATTCTATTTTCTAGTGTAGTTCAAGATTTATGATCTTAGTTTAAATAATAACGCCATATTTAAAATTTAAGTGATTTTAAGAGTGAAATCCCACTTAGTTCACAAGAATTTAATACAACTGACCTTGCCCTAAATGTTCCGAAGTAATGTTTTAAAAATACCTTATATATAGGTATAACATTCGAACCAATGCTTCATTTGACGCAGAAGCGTCTGGCCTAGTACCGTTTGAAAAATTTACATGTGACTGAGACATTAAAAAATATTTCATATTTTGCAGAAGATATCGAAAAATACTTTGACAATCTGTTGCAACCTTGGAGCAATTTGATCAGTAATAAGTAATTTGAATACATATCTTAACGGTTCTTCACACCGTATGTGTCACATACAGATCCAATTAAAGTCAATTGAAATGAACATCTATGGAAAAACTAACTGAAAGTTTATCGAAATCTAACAAATGCCTAATTATAATGTAGCCCGAGCTACTGGCTAAGTTTTATCCATTCAAAACACCTCAACGCAAGCACTTTCTCCCAAAGGTCATCATTTCCCTTTTCCCATGTCCACCCTAATCTGAAACCGTGACAAGCACATCACGTCCCGTTGCAGCAGAACGGAAAAAAGCACAACGGGACTCGTTATTCCCTCCCTGGAAGACTGGCCGAAGAAATCGGCGAAAGAAAACGCCGGAAACGACCGTCGATCATGTGGGAGCAGCCAAATAAGTGAAACTTGGTAAACTCTTGCCCAGGGAGTTTTATTACAGCTTCTTGAGCGCTCATTTGTTGAAATATTTATTTGCGCAACTTCTTGCAAAGGGGTTTTTTTTTGTGCTGCCTCTCGTCCTTCTGCCTTGCAAAGAAACAAGTAATCCACCGAGGATATTGCTGCAATCATTCAACTTGATACACACCCGCTAGAGTCCATACGAGCGAGCAGCGGTTCCTTTCCGATCCCCGGTCCCTGGTCTCGGGTTGACTTGAACCGGATAGCTATGTAGCAAGACTGAAATACGGTCTGAGTTGGATACGATGAGATGTCAGGGAAAATAAATTGAGAGGAAAAAGTGACTACCGAGGGATAAGGATGATAGGACAATTTCTGAAAAATGAAATACCGTCCCTAATGAGACTTCGGAGGATGCATATTCGGTTGCGACTATCAAGTTTTTTTTTCCCGCTGTTCGGGTGGGGAAAATTGATGATATGGGATGCCTGAAATGTGTCACTGTGGCATTCGATGGGTCTGATGGGTCGTTATTTCTTTATTTGGTTTCCAGTCCCCTCCCCCCCCCCCCCCTCCTCGTATCAGTGGCCATTACCGGACGAGTGAAATTGACCGTCAAAGCGTACCAGCAGCATTTTTTTTTTGCCAATTTGATTAAGAGGATGTTGAGTTTTGCCGGCTGCTTTCAGGTACTGGAGCGTTACATCAACTATGAAGCTGGACAGGACCAGTGAGCATTCCATTAGCCCGATGAAACACTCAATGACGGCAGCTCCTGAACCATTCATAACGCTCCAGTAGAGCGACAGTCGCAAATTTTACATTTCATAGCATGTATACACATTTTGCTCCCGGGTTGGCAATTACTGTGCGCTTCATTTGCTGCGAAATATTCAGACCATTTACTGATGAGTTCTATTTGGGTGCCGGTGGTGGCCTTCCACATCACATACACTCAAATTTGCTGACAGCGATGTCCTTCGTCAAAATGTGTGGAAATCGGGGAATGGGGGGAGTTCACGCAAAGGGACTCTCACACTGTCGTCGGTGCATATTGGGTGAGATGAGCTTCACCGGAGACCCCCTAGGGATAATCCGTCCATACTGTAGTGCTCATCCTAGCGCACACCAGCTGAAGCAGCAGTGATATGGACTTGCAGTAAACAGTTTACATCAGCAGCAGCAGAAGCAGAAGCACCATGTAGCTTTATGCTCAAGTCGTGTGAAGAAAAAGTGCTGCATTGGTAGGATGGAGGGTGGGGACAGGGAAGGGAATAGCCTCCGGCAGAGGTGGGAGAAAATTTGATGGGTGACTGGGCAAATCGTTAATTATTCAACTGGAAATTGAAGCTTCATCATGGTCGTCATCATCGGTGTCAGCACCACTAACTAGCTCTGGAATGCTGTAGACTTTCTGACGCTTTTCGAGGGTGAGAGAGCGCTGTTCGTCACCGAGAGGGATCCGTTTCGTGCTGGGATGTTGAAAGGATGGATGGAAAGCAGACTGGCTTTAATGTTTTGAGTTGCGAAAAATGTGAATAATAAAACTAACTTGACTCCTGATGCAATCTTCGGCAAACTTGTTTCTCATTTTTGAAGCTACAAGCCCTGAAATTTTGAACTAAATTGAGTTTAAAGATGCAATATTAAGGTCACAAGAGTGAAGCCCCTGAGACATGAGTGCTTCCGATTTGAATGAAACATTTCTCATATGTTCGCTGCACCAATACACTGGGCCAGAAATGCAATCTAACGGAGCAAAATTAATAACTCCGAAACGAAGAATGTTCGCCACTTGGTGTCTTCGGCAAAGTTTCTCATCATAATAAGAACCATCTATTGACATACACAAATAGTTCAAAACTCTTCCACAAATATGGCACCACAATCTAATTTCTTTCTCTGACGATTTGGAGACTTGATCTTTTGCGCAAAGTTGTTTGCCTTGACAAAATTAACAAATCTTTTGAAGACGTAAAATTTCCACAGCCTACTGATTCCGAGTTATATGGAGTTAAAGAAAAAAATGTCGAAAATATGCTTTTTTCTTTCTGTTTTGGTTTTTTTGCTGACAACCATATAATGTTATATTTTTCTCTTAAGCAAATGCATCAAATAAATGACTTTTGTGAAGAAAAATACTGGTTTAAGGTTCAAATTTTAAAGATATTGTTGAAAAACCGAAAAAAACAACAGTATTTGAATTTTAATATCGAGCGCAAAAAATCGCAACCTGACATTTTCAGCAAAAATTAAGCAATACTCGATAAACAAAATATCAAAATTTGAGAGAGAGGTATATTTTGGTGTTTTTGAGATTGCATCATTTTAGTGGAGCATGTATTTTTTATATAACTTTTTTTAATGCATTAAAATGGCGTTTTGAAGACTTGACGGCATCAGCAAAGTTGTTTATCTTGATAAAATAAACAACTCTTCTGAAGAAGTCAAAATTCCACAGCCTACTCTTTTCGAGTTATATGGAATTACAGAAAATATGTGAAAATAAGTGTTTTAATATTAAGTACATTGTTTAAAGGCAAATAACTCGAAAACAGTAGGCTGTGAAGTTTTGACTTTTTGAGAAGAGTTGTTTATTTTATCAAGATAAACAACTTTGCCTTTGTCGTCAAGTCTTCAAAACGCCATTTTAATGCATTAAAAAAAGTTATAGAAAAAAATACATGCTGCACTAAAATGATGAAATTTCAAAAACACCAAAATAAATCTCTCTCAAATTTGGATATTTTGTTTATCGAGTATTGCTTTATTTTTGCTGCAAATGTCAGCTTGCGATTTTTTGCGCTTTGAGAGATATTAAAGTTCAAATATTGCTGTTTTTCGGGTTTTCAACAATATCTTTAAAATTTGAAACTTAAACCAGTATTTTTCTTCACAAAAGTCATTTATTTGATGCATTTGCGTAAGAGAAAAAAATAACATTATATGGTTGTCAGCAAAAAAAATCGAAACAGAAAGAAAAAAGCATATTTTCGAAATTTTATTCTTTAACTCCATATAACTTGGAATCAGTAGGCTGTGGAAATTTTTTGTCTTCAGTTTTGAACTATTTGTGTATGTCAATATATGGTTCTTATTATGATGAGAAACTTTGCCGAAGACACCAAGTGGCGAAAATTCTTCGTTTCGGAGTTATTAATCTTGCTCCGCTAGATTGCATTTCTGGCCCAGTGTGCAATGGTTGCAGTTTTATTTAAATATGATTTTTTTTTCTTCTCAGTTACTTTTGAAAAGGACGTATTAAAAAAATCATATCTCATCATATCATGAAAACTATTGATCCGATCAAAATGGCATCCGTGATGAAGTTGTAGTTGATTAAATTATCTTTGAGAAAAAATGCACTGAAAGAAATAAAGACCCTTTTCGTAAGTTACTGTGATGAAAAAAATCATATAAAAATGAAAACTACAACCATTGTGAGCAATGTTTCATTCAAATCGTTACATTTACATTTTTTAGCATTTTGGGCTGGAAACGCTCCCCTTATACATTTTGCCCAGAACCCCATTTACGCTTCTATGCTTCTGGAGAACAGGTGCTATTTTATACGTGCTGCTGACACACAAATTTATGTGATCGTCATGTTATGTCATGATAACTTAAAAAAATTAAATTATAAATAATTGATTTTTTGAGATTTTTGATACCTTTTCCAACAGTTTTAGAAAAATCAATACGTAATTATTTTTTTTTTGAGCGGTGAACTTCCTCTTAACAATACCATATGTCCAACAATTCAAACCATGTTTCCCGGATTTGCTCTCATGAAATTATAATCAGCAGAAATTTTTCCAAACATATTCAGTTGATTGAAGGTCTTCATAAAATCCTATAGATATTTTTTACAGACTTCAGGTTGATCAGGTATTGCTCTGAAGATTTCCAAATGTCCAACAATTTGAATCAGAAGATTCAAGGGTGTTCAAGAATTATACCAAAAAATGTGAGAAGATCAAAGAACTTTAAAAATCCTGTGGATATGATTTGCGTCTTCAAGTTGATCAGGAATTATTCTGAAGACCTCCAACTGTCCAATAATTCATATCATGTATTCCAAATATTCGCTCAAGATATCACGGTGATCAGGAGTTATTCCAAAGACTATCAGTTGATCAAAGGTTAAGCACTCAAACAATCACTTGTTAAATTTTTGCTTATGATGTTTCTGATTATATACTCATTTGAATAGGATTAAGTACATGCCTTAGAAAAAGTGAAATTTTTTAATCATAAATCATATTCTAAATCTCCTTTTCCCTCTCTCGATCCAAAAAATTGTCATCCACTAACCTCGAGAAGACCGCGAGTAATCGGTCAAATCCTTTAATTTTAGATTTAAGACATTTATAATGTATCAAGAAAATGATAACTTGGCTCTGTTAGATTTTTTTGATTGAGCCTGTACAAATAAAGTAATTAACAAAAAAAAAAAACATACTAATTTGAATATTATATTTTAACTGAATTTTTTGAGATTATCGCATATTTTTCTACATTCATCGAGTATTGCCAAAGTAATCTCAAAACAAACAAAAAATTGAGGTGACCAACAAGACAGTAAAAATAGTGCTAAAGAAATAATTCCCTTAAAATAATTACTAATGAATTGAAGCTAAGACTCTCAGTACTAGTATAAAAACATTAATTGTTGTAAAAAATATTTATAATATACTTGAAAAAAATCAAAGCTACCCCGTTTTAAAGTACTGTGATATGAAAAGATCGCAAGTAACATTGCAAGTCTTATCCAGGTTTTAAAGTATTCTAATAGTCTTAATGATGATCTTCCGAACCCTCATAAAACCAAAACTTATTCTAGGGAGAAGGAGTCTTACCTCAGCTAAAATTGCACAGCAAAAAAATATGAATTTTAATTGTGATGTAAACATTTATTCACGTAAACTTGTATTACATTTGATGCAAAGGAGCAACTTGTAAGCATTAGCGGCGCCGGTGATGTATTGGTAAGCGTGATTACCTCTCACCCCAACAGGTCTGGGTTCAATCCCAGTCGGTGCCGCCGGGATGTTCTGAGGCATAACATCTCTGATCGTGCCTTCCTTCGGAAGGGAAGTAAACCCGTTAGTCCCCGGTTCATGAGTTGATGGGTCGATAGGTAGGGTCCAGGTATGAGAGCTGCCTTCCTGGAGTCGGTAGCATTGGTGCTCAGCACGGAAAACAAGATCGACGGAAAACAAACCAAAGAAAAAAAAAACTTGTAAGCAATGTTGTTTACAAAGATTCGCTTTTGTTTACAACATTTGCATCTTATCATGAAATTTCTCATAAATTTAAATGATTTATAATGTAAATTTATATGATTTGTGATCCTCCATTTATGTGCATCATATTGAACTGAAATTTACACTACGTTTTCGAGCCGTGTGGCTTTTCGCCATCACATTCATTTAAACAGCGAAAAGTCAGATGAATGATGATAATAAATAAATAAAAATACTAATAAATAAAAAGAAAGACAAATACTTGAGAAACTTGAGTCCGAAAATCCACCAGTTATGGTGCACTAGAACTAATTTAAACAATTGGAAGGGACTATCAGCGCACCCGATTGCAGCTATTTCGACGAGAAGAGTTGGAATGCCAACTCTCTGTTGATAACATTTCGTGGATAAAGGGTGGGCTCGTCTCCCCACTAATTGAGGCATCTTTCTGTTTGGGTGTTCGTTTTGTTGACCAGTTGTGTGATTATGTTGCTGGAAGGAGATTATTTACTATCCCGTAGATGTGTATAGGCATCTTTGCCTTTCGATCCACCCAATACTTCATCCTTCAGCGACATGTTGAGGACAATCAGAGGTTATTAAGCATGGGCAAATAAAAGTAGCATTCTAGGATTTCCTACAAAATCATCTTAGTTTTTTTATGATGAAGGGCAGCTATCGCCAAGAGCTGCCATTATAGTAAACGAAAAAGTTTAAAAATTTCCGATTACAGAATTTATTAAAAGAGACATCGCAGCAACCATAATGAAGTTGCTAACAACCCACGGCAAAACGGACATTTATGTTGCAGAGGTTGCAAATTTTGTGTCTTACTACAATAATCAAAATGCAGCATTATTAGATGGAAGTGTCGCAAATGCCCATCATACATTGTGGTCCAGTTCAGACATCAACAGCAGAGGTGAGTGTCTTTTAGACTTTTTTCTCAAAATATGAAATAGATATCTGGGTCATTCCAGCTCAAGTAGGTACACCACCTGTGGTCAATGTCACCGATTTGAGCCAAACTTGGCCAAAGCGCTTATTTTGGCATTCTAAACAAACGGCTTTTTTTATTTTGCTCTGAAGTACCTAGATCCCTCTCGGCTACAACCCTGGATTTTCATCTTTCAGAAGAGATTACTTCACAACCAAATTAGCTATTTGTGATCCTAACCAATTTGAAGGTTTTTTTTAATGTAAATTCTTATAGGTGTACTCACATTTTGTTTTTGTTAAAGTAACAACAGTAAGCAGGCTGATTACCGGCAGGTATCCAAATTCTCAAAAAATGACATATTTTCACCATGGGCGTATTTTTTAATTTTTTTAATATTTTGGGCTAAACTTTTCACCACACTTTGGAAAACTCTTCTACTTGATGTTTCCAAGGACAGATGATTTGGACAAATAGTTTTTGACATATGACCAGATGAGTGAGTGAGTGAGATGACTTTTTCTGGTAGAAAATCAATGCATTTTAATATTTTTAGCAGCTGTCATCCACAACTACAATTTTATATTTTCATATAATGAGAATCCTGTCCAGAACAAGTGAAAAATAAAAAAAAATAGTATTTTGCCATAGACGTGAAGGAACTCAATAAAAAATTAAAAAAAATATTAAATTGCATTGATTTTCCACCAGAAAAGCTCAAAACTAACACTCACTCATCTGGTCATATCTCAAAAACTATTTGTTCAAATCATTTGCCCTTGGAAATACATCTAGTAGAAGCGCTTTCCAAAGTGTGGTGAAAATTTGAGCCCATAATATTAGGAAATAAAAAAAAATCCCGCCCATGGTGAAAATAGGCCATTTTTTGTCAAATTTGATATATCTGATATCACAAATAATGGGGCGACCCCAGCGTAGTGGTTAACATCCATACCTCTCACGCCAAAGTCACGAGTTCAAATCTCACCCCCGGACAAGTCACGAATGATCCAAGAGTGTTAAAGTGACTATAATAAAAAAAAAATATAAAAAAAAAATATATCACAAATAGCGTAGTTGGTTGTGGAGGAATCTTTTCTGAAAGTTGAAATTTTTGAACATCTCGAAAATGCAGGGTTGCAGCCCGGAAGTATCTTAGCGCTTAAGAATAAAATCAAAAAAGGCATTTGTTCAGAATGCCAAAATAGGCGTTTTGGCCAGGTTTAGCTCAAATCTGTGACATCGGTGAATCATATTTGATTATGAAGTTAATCAACAAATCATTGCAACTTTAAGAGATCCCAGGAAAATTAACTGGGAAAAATACAACTGAAAGCATATAGTTGGAGTCAATAAGTTGAGAGGGTGTTCATAAAACATGCAATGCACTGGGGGCGACCCCGGCGTAGTGGTTGACATCCATGCCTCTCACACCAAAGTCACGAGTTCAAATCTCACCCCCGGACAAGTCACGAATAACCCAAAAGTGTTAAAGTGACTGTAATAAAAAAAAAGCAATGCACTTGAGAAAAAATCTCATCAGCTTTCAAGCTTAATCCAATAAGTTTAAAGGGTGTCCCTTCCTCAGAATTGACCTCCTTGGGATGCTTCCGTAGTGCCTGCTTCATAATAGCCCAGTATTTTTCGATGGGCCTTAGTTCCGGTGCGTTGGCTTCGTACCACCCCAGGACGACATTTGAATAGTGGCACGAAGCTAAATCCGGCCAGAAGATCGTATGGCCTTTGAGTTGCTTCAACGGAGGAAGCAAACGCTTTCTCATGTATTTCTTGGCAAACTTTGTAAGTTTCTACTTTCTTACTTCCTCCGGAACATCAAACTTGTACTGGGTGGTGAAAAACAGTAGCCCCGAAAGCTACCGGAAGTCTGGCTTGACGTAAGTCTCATCATCCATGATGAGACAATGGGGCTTCGTCAGCATCTGGGTGTACAGCTTCCGAGCCCGTGACTTTCCCACCGTATTTAGCCGTTCGTCACGATTTGGAGCCTTTAACGCTTTCACGACACGCTTGTGATCCTGATCATTAATAGAACATCCATTCTGACCGCCTTTCTCCTTCCGTTCGATGCTTAGAGTTTCGTAGTAACGTTTAATCACACGACACACCGTTGACTGCACGATTCCGAGTTGTTTTCCGATGTCCCGATGATAGAGTTGTGGATTTTCCAGGTGCTTTCGCAAAATAAATTCGCGACATTGCTGTTCGGGTGACGCCATTTTTTCCAATTTTCGAAAAACTGACAGCCGTAAATATACAGTGTAAACAATACATTCTAAACTACTTCTACCCAAATTTTCAAGAGAAAATACCCTATGGGTAATTTTCTACAGCGTTGTTTCGTGATGCAAATGTTACGACAGCCGTTCTGCAAAGGAACGCTGTACGAATATGGATGTACCTTGGTGGAATAAAACCTTAAAGAAACTTCGGAAGAAAACCAGGAAGCTATTTAAGATGATTCATCAGCTTCTACGATACGTAACACAATGAAACTGTTACTCTACGTTTGCTGCACTGCATACATAAAGTAGTAATTTCAGGTGAAATGGGGCATTCATTTCAGAGATGTGTGTAATTGAAAATTCGAGGTGGAAGTGCATGTATAGCCTACGTGGTGGCCATTTGTGGACTCTACAAGGAATCACCTTAACCGGGCGAAAATAACAAGACAATGGGATCAATACAGGGAAGCCCTTACATGTTATAATAAGGAAAGCCGAAGATCTAAAAGAAAGGACTGGATACATGCATGTGAAAATACGCCAGAGCATGAGCATGAGCATTGACGACCATACATTTGAGTAGTTGCTACTCCGTGATTGACCAGATTAACAAAATTTACACAAAGAACCATATGAATGGGGCTTGGAACTAGCAGTCCATTCTCAGGTACAAAATCCAGAGAACCCTTATTTTTGAGTTCGTTGCTACTAGAGATCGAGTATACCTCTGCATCTCCACCCACGGTTGTCACGGGAAGGACGTTTTTGTTAGTGAGAAGGGTAAAGTAGATCTTGATTCACATTGGAAAGTGATGCGATCTTTTAAAACCTGTTAAGCAAATGACACGACCGTATCAACTCAGTAATGTAAAGAGGATTGGGTTTTAATGCACGCTCTTCTGCTCAGTAAGCAAAAACGGTCACTCTAAGGCCACCGTTCCCCTTACATCACAACAAGCTACGACCGACAATCGTTCATTATCAGTTACAAGAAGCTATTACAATAACATGAAATCATAAAAAGTAGTTAACAATGTCTTCCGAACCGATTTAGGCGTACGTCACATTTGTCTAAATATACTTATTACTTTTCTGAATCGTTCCTCCAATTTCTGTTATTAACGATTTTCTACAATAGAGGCCTGGATATATTAACTTAGTAATGTAATGAGGCTTGGGTTTTAACCCATGATCTTCTACTCATTATGCAAAAACAGTTGCTCTATAGCCACCGTGCCCCTTATCTACGACCGACTCAACAAAAAGTTATTCAAATAAAGCGACGTCTCTGAAAGCAGCCAACAATGTCTTCCAAACTGGATCACGCATACACCCTTTCCGAAAATCATGGTTTAAACTATTCAACTTTTGGTTATTAACTGCGTTCGGAAGCCAACGATGGTGGTTTATTATGTTGTGGGAGAGCTTGAGATTAAACCCATGATATTCTGGCCATTAAGCAAAACCGATCCGATCAAGCATCTCAAAACCACAACTCTCCACGAAAAAATATGATTAGGTTTTCACTTGGTATGTAATGAACAACAGAGATGCGCGATAATTCATATAGTTTCAGTGGCTGATTATTAATTATAAATATACTAACGGTACTGCCTACGGCGACTACGACGGCGATTATGACAGCGACTACGACGGCGAATACGACGGCGCCTACGACGACGACAACAACGAATTTGTAACTTACCATTTGTCTAGGATATAACACCTTTGCCCGGCACCTCCACGATTTTTTTCAATATAGGCCTGGATAGATCAACTCAGCAATGTAACGAGGCTTGGGCACGAATACACCCTTTCCGAAATTTCAAACTCAACATACGCATCTAATCGCAACAACCGAAAAAATCCAGCCACAACAAAGCTACGAAAAAGCGCTTATGCCTTCATTAAATTCTACTTTTACGCGACGTTCGTATTTTCGATTTGGTCCTTATGAAAGAAGGGAACAGAATCTTTAAAACTTTTACATTTTTGGGCTACCGTGCCCCTTTCTTCACGCTTGGTGATTTTACCAGCGTACACATATTGCACATTTTTTAAACTATCTCGACCAAACTATATCGCGTTTTAAACAACTGTTTTCCCTTTGATATTTCGTCGTCAAAACCACCAAACCCCACAATCAAACACGACCCGCCGTGAATAACGTCAGTCCTCAACATTGAAAATACTCCAGCTGCTGCTAGATAGCAAAAAGTCCCTTCAAAAGATAGTTAAAATGGCTTAGGAACTTTTAAAAATGAAGACGGCACTTTTACTATGCCTGCGGAAGTAACATTAGAAAAATTAAAAGACACTTTCCATGTTCAAGTACCAACATAATTGAAGACCAAAATAGACGTGTAGCGCAAACTAGCTCTGAAAAAATCAAGACGGAAGTTCAGACAACAATAAATGAATCGACTGAGTTAGAGATTGCCAGGAAAGGCGCTCGTAATCTGGTCAATAGAATGTTTAAAGAAAAACGAGTTGAACGGGCGATTGTTTCTTTTGAACCTTTAAAATTGACAGGAAGGGACGGAATTTTTCCAGTACTACCTCAGCAAGGAAAAGGAACTTTGACACCCATTCTAAAAGGTTTGCTTAGGGCAAGCTTAAGATTAAGTTATATTCAACCTGGTAAATCAACAGTAGCAGCTCTTCACATGCTTGTTACAAAATTTGAAAAATCGTTTGAATCAAAAGAAATGTCGCTAGCAGCGTTCATTGATATTGAAGGAGCATTTGATAATGCATCTTATAACTTCATGAAAAACACTATGTTGAAGCGTGGATTCGACAAAAAACATCGTTAAGTGTATTAATGAGGTGCTTTCTAAAAGAGAAATCTCAACAAATCTTGGAAGCTCATCCATAACAGTTAGAGCTGTAAAAGTGTGCCCTCAAGGAGATGTGCTTTCACCTCTGTTATGGTCTTTAATAGTTGACGAACTTTTCAAAAACTAAAGAGCAAAAGGCTTCGAGATAATTGGCTTTGCTGATGATATAGTCATAACATTTGATAATGTCATTTCAAATAGAATGCAAGAAGTGTTGAATATAAATCCTTCTAAGACCCTATTGTACCTTACATATGGAAAAGGAAATTTTCTATAAATAACTTAAATTTGAAAAAACAAACTTGTTTGGGACTTTCACTAACAGTCAAGTATCTGGGCGTCATTCTTGACAGTAAACTTAACTGGAATTCACACATAATAAATGCTCTTTGGATAAGTAACAAAAATTGGTAGGAAATGGAGCCTAAATCAAAAAATGATCCACTGGATTGATTTGACGATTGTAAGACCCAGAATATCCAAGGCATCATTGGGATGGTGGCCGAAAACTAATGAAAAATCGGCTCGGAGGAAGCTGGGGAGACTGCAAAGACTTGCTACTCTCTCAATAACTGGTGCCATGAACAGTATGGCACTAGATGCTCTATTTTATCTGCTCCCGTTGCATCAATTTATATAATTAGAAGCAAAAGGTGCGCTTCAAAGATTCAACGAACAAAGTACTTCATTGAAGGTGATCTTACAGGACACCTTAGTATTACAAAAATATTTGTTATTGATTATCTTTTAATAAAAAAAAATAAAGACTGGATGGAGAAAAACAATTTAATTTCGATCGTTTATACAACGCAGCAGAATTTTATCGTAAATAGGAAAATAATAAACAACTTTACACGGCGATACACCCGCTAGTGTGCTTGCGTTAAACGATGATCTGATGACCTGATATCAGACGGGTGTCTCTGAACCTTTCCCAGAAGAACGTTCTTCGCTCTTCCAGAGGCTGAAGACCAGCCAGGTGGTGGACATCAGAATTTTGCGTCTGTGGAGAACTGTTTAGGATCATCTTAAGGATCTTGTTCTGGATACTTTGGAGTTTAAGGTGATGGCATTTGGTGCAACTCCCCCAGATTGGCATACCGTACTCGATTACGGGAAGGATGATTTGCTTGTAGACAGCAAGCTTATTGTTCAGGGACAGGGTGGACTTCCTGTTGATAAGTGGATACAATGATCTTATCAAGATGGTGCACTTGGTTTTCGTTGTGTCAACGTGCTCCCTGAAAAGCAGCCCACTGTCTAGAGTCAGTCCGAGGTAGACTACCTCTTTGGACCAGTCCACCACTATGCCGTTTAGGCAGATTTTGTTATTCTCAGACGGAACAAGCCTGGGAGATTTTGAGGGTAGAAAAAATTTGACCTGGGTCTTCGCCACCGCCAGAGCCGGAATATCGGAGGTGAATAGATCGAACAGCATGAGCTCAAGGATACTTCCTTGGTGCACACCTGCACCGATATTGAAGGCATCCGATGTGATACCATTCAGAGAGACCTGACACGTCCTATCCGATAGATAATTTTGTATGAAGAGGAAGATCGGAATACCGTATCGATGGCGATGCAATTTGTACACCAGACCATCATTTCAGACATTGTCAAAAGCTTTTTCAACGTCTAGCAATACCATATCAGATGATTTAGAAACAGCCTTGTTCCGTCTAAGAATGTTTATTACTCGGGTCAGTTGGTGGACGGTCGGTCGACCTTTTCGAAAACCAAACTGCTCCTCGAGTAAGATGTTGTTTGTCGGCAGATGTTAGAAGTCGGCTGTAAACAGCTTGGATAACCCTGAGAGTAAGCAGGAATGGGTTCAATCCCAGTCGGCGACGCCGGGATGTTCTGAGGCATAACATCCCTGATCACGCCTTCCTTAGGAAGGGAAGTAAAGCCGTTGGTCCCCGGTTCATGAGTTGATGGGTCGATAGATGTAGGGTCCAGGTGTGGGAGCTGCCTCCCTGGCGTCGGTAGCATTGGTGCTAAGCACGGAAAACAAGATCGACGGAAAACAAATCAAAGAAAAAACCCTGAGAGAAGGGTGATGGGTCGGTAACTCGAAGGAGAGGAAGGATCCTTCCCAGGTGGCACACATAAGACTGCACCCAACTCAAGAACGGATCGTCCGATTTAAGCTGTCTTTTTTTGTTGCATTTATCTCCGCCAAAAAAGAGTCGGTGCCGCCGGGATGTTCTGAGGCATAACATCTCTGATCGCAACGAAGTTTAGCAGAACTTGAGAGAAGTTCAGTACCTCAAAATTATTCAAAAGAAGTCAGATAAGTTTGAGGACTTAGAAAAATCTTTACTCTGGAGTTTTTCTGAGCCAAGTGAGTACAGATGTGGTGTAGTTCGAATTCAAAATGTATGACACCACCCCATTGCACATCGATTATGGCTGGATTTTGTGAATTTGTTCCAGTCGGGAGACATGCTCATAAATTTGTTATTACTTATCTTGACTTTTGCGCGTCGTGTGTAGTTCGGTTGTTGTGATTAGATGCGCATGTTGAGTTTAGAATTTCGGAAAGGGTGTATGCGTGGTCCAGTTTGAAAAACATTGTTAACTGCTTTAAGTCGGTCGTAGATTTTGGTAATGTAAGGGGCACAGTAGATACAGAACAACCGTTTTTGCTTATTGAGCAGAAGATCATGGGTTAGAACCCAAGCATCGTTAAATTACGGAGTTCCCAGGCCTCTATTGTAGAACATGAATAACCGGTTCGGAAGACATTGTGCGAAGTTCAGTAAATTTTTCAGAGATGTTTTACGAACATCAGAAAAGCTCACGAGTTTTTGGAGTAGTCTCAATAACCTCAGAAAGACCCAAAGAACCACTTAAAATCATTTTTTTTTTTGTTGGGGGGAGTTGAATCACTGCGTCCATTATTTGAACTTTTGTGGTACCCTTGTTTACTGTTCGTATCATGCAAGCTGACCATGCCTGGACATGTCCTTTCCCAGTCAG
Organism: Ochlerotatus camptorhynchus; assembly: GCF_037179485.1. NCBI lineage: Eukaryota > Metazoa > Arthropoda > Insecta > Diptera > Culicidae > Ochlerotatus > Ochlerotatus camptorhynchus. The sequence continues at coordinate 990,564 of NW_027040618.1, forward strand.
ATATGATATGGTTTATGAAACCAACTATCTTTCCAGGATTAGCAGACCAAATTCCACTAGGTTGTATCACCCTTTGTTCTTCCCAGCGTTTGAGTTCCATTTTTACCGCACAGTTTGATATTCCACAGTATGGTTCTGGGCCAATAAACGGTGAATTGGAACCTAATTTTGCGAGATCGTCTGCCCTTTCATTCCCTTCATTGCCACAGTGTCCAGGAACCCAATATAAGTTTACTGAGTTCTGTTTGCACAGCTGCCACAACAAGAGAGTACATTCCCAGACAATCTTTGATGTACATTTGTAAGCATGAAGCGCTTTTAGTGCTGTTTGACTGTCAGAAAAAATACAGATATTTGCACATCTATATTTTCTCCTCAGGCAAACACTTACCAATTCAAGTATGGCCACGATTTCCGCTTGAAACACTGTTGGACAATGTCACATCGCTACTGAAATATTTGTCCCAGGGCCAAAGATTCCTGCACCTGTTTGTGTTCCAATTTTTGAGCCATCTGTGAAAAATATGATTGAGCCTTGACGAACGCTAGGACCACCGACTTCCCAATCCGAACGCAACATTTCACATACGTTGAAGGGAGTGTCATAATTGCCCTCTGGTTTCATCCAGTCTCCATTCATACTCATCACTGGTCACTCAGCTTCTAGTTGGCTGAGGAGTTTAGTAAAACTATAGTAAATTTAATCATAACGTCAGAAATAGTTCAACAATCCATCGTTGCTTATGTCTTTGTTGTCGTTTGGAACCAGTTTTGCGAGGTAGGCGACGATTGTGCGTATTTCTCGCTTAACTTTTGAAAAGAGCCTATTTATAGCCTGAACAATACGTAAAGAGCAAATTGAAACATTGAACGTCGCGTGAAAGTGGAACTTAATGAAGGCCTAAGTACTTTTTCGTAGTTTTTAGTTTTCGGATTTGAAAGATCGTCGGTTACAGTGGCCTGCTTACTGAGCAGAAAAACGCGGTCCCAGGTCCTTACATATCAAAGAGATTTATGGTAAAATCGCTTGTGTATCGTGTATTTTGCGAAACTCGTTGTTGTCGTTGGTTCCGGGTTTGAATGGATACAAAAATTTGTGCAACGGTATTATGTGATATGAGGGGCTCGGTGGCCTTAGAGCAACCGTTTTTGCTTACTGAGCAGAACATCATGAGTCTAATCTCAGGCCCATCCACATTCAAGATTCGTCAATCGTTTTATTTGTTAATATGACTACATGGTAATAACAGCAACTCGGTGATTAAAAAGGTTCTCGTCTGCCTAGTGGCAAACGTTTTTGCTTACTGAGCAGAAGACCGTGGGTTTAGTCCCAAGCTCCTTCGCGTTATATGATCGTTAGGACATCAATTCAGCTTATCGTTTACCAAAACGAACCCTGCTGCAAACCCAACCCTCTTATCCAACATCCCAGGGATTCCTCGTGGAAGTACAGAGGTGTTCTCGGCTTCCATCAAAGCGAGTGTCATGTCAACACAATCCTTCCCATTCCTTTCTTGACCTGTGTTCGGGCGCGGCCGGCGCTGGTATTGCCTAATTTAAGATTACCAGTTTTTACACATTGAGGATGATTGCTAGTCCCAAGCATCGTCTATTGGTTCTCTGTGTAATTACAGCTGATCTGGCAATAACAGAGTAGCAACCGTGGGCGGTCAATCAAGCTCAAGCTCAAGCTCAAGCTCAAGCGCAGCAGAATTTTATCGTAAAGTTTGGAAAAGCTGGGGACCAAACATCAGTCGAGGTTCAACTGTTTTTTATACAGACGGTTCAAGATTGAACAATCGTGTGGGGGCAGGGGTAACTGGTCCAGGAATAGAAATCTTAAAATCTATGGGTTACTAGACAAAACGTGTTCCAAGTTGAAATTCAAGCAATTCTTGAATGCTCTGTAATGTGCTTGCGCAGAAATTATAATCATTCGAATATCTGTATTATGTCTGATAGTCAAGCAGCATTAAATACTTTAAAATCAGCTACATGCAATTCAAAACTCGTATGGTAATGTGCAATGTCCCTTCAGAAATTGGCCTGTCAACACCATGCAAACTTATATTGGGTTCCTGGCCACTGTGGAATTGAAGGGAATGAAAAAACCGACACGTAAGTCAGGCTAGGAGCATCTCATCAATTCATAGGACCAGAACAATTCGGTGGAGTTTCTGCTTGTTCTCTTAAAATGAAGATCAAGAAATGAAAAAAAATGAAACCAATTCGAACAACACTTCCATTTCTAGGTAATTGAAACGGTACATAACTTCGAACATTTCAATTACTAGCAAAATTCTTGAATTATCAAAGAGAGATCTCAGTGATCTCTATACTGGTTTGATAACTGGACATTTTCCATGTCACTTGAAGTTAATAGGAAAACTTCAAGAGGATATGTGTCGATTCTGTGACATAGAAAAGGAATACTTTGAACACCTGCTATGCTCTTGTACATCAGTCAGTAAAAGGCATATTTTTCTGGATAAGGGGCTGGCAGAACCCTTTGATATTTGAAATGCAAGGCCCAGTCAAGTAGTATATTTCATTTGAATTGTAATACCTGGCTGGGAAAATGCTTTTGGCTAGTCTATGTTGGTCGTTTCACAAAATTTAAATGTAAAACGGGGAATATATCGCATTAGCTTAATCAAGACAAACAGAGGCGAGAGCCCCTGCTATCGAACTTAGTTTCCGTGCTACAATGGGCGGTAGACCACTATCATCATCACAAGATCTAATTTAAACAAGGCCTTCAACTGTTCAATGTATTCACTAGCAGATGCTGAAACGATCGCCTTATCTATAACAAGTATCCTAGGATTGAAGGATGGTTTCGGATTACATGACCAGTAAATGGAAATACAATCTAGGTGAGTTTTGTTCAGTACTTTGTGAGCTAATTCCTACATTGTTAAAGTTTGTTTGCATTTTATAGAAGCATGTTCCTACGGTTCCCTACCTAGAGGCAAGAGCTTCATTGTATCAAATACGTCCAGGAGGACATACATAATAAAACGCTACCTAATAAATTTAACAGATCCAATCAAACGTGTTGATTGCTACTCGTTAGCAAGCAACTACTGCCCCGGTACAGTCATGTCCCTTCAAACTCAGGCAAACTTCCGTATTCCGTTGCACCTGAAGCAAACTGCACATGACGTGGACAGAAGAAAAAAAATGAATTCAACTTAACATCATCGATTTGCCTCCCGTGTGGTTGCACCTTACGGAACCTTACCTGTCACGACCAGAACCCTTCTATCTGGGATAGGCTGAAGAAGAAAAAAACCCGAGCCAAGCTGACTCATGCACGAGAGCCCCACGAATTCATCAATCTCCATCAACAGCAGTATGGGGCAAAGTCCCTCGATTTCGTTCGAATGTGAACTAGTGAGTATTCGGTTTTTTCAGCACCGTCTCACACACATCCCCTCACCCCGCCCACTACGAAGGCTCCACTCACTTTATTCAATTAACGCGGTTTCTATATCGACTCGTGCTGGTGCTGGTGATTTTTTTTTGTTCTGTTCGCCCGCATCGAACGGTGGGAAAATATTAAAACAAAAGCACCTGTTGTACCAGAGTCGAACACAGGGTTTCGTTGGTTAAGAGTTCTAGAAACTAGAAACAACAGAATCAGGACCTGGTCGACCCCGCCAGCCTGCCTGTCGTCGTCGATGCTAATGCTGGTTTCGTTTTGAGTCTCGCACATAAGCACATAAATACAGAAAGCGTTGGGGAGGGGTGAAGGGGTGGTAAAGTAAGAGGCAGGCATGACATTTTCCCGGGGGCCCGGTCCCGGCACTGTAGCTAGAGCAGTAATCGCGTCAGGTGAGGAAAAGTAGAAATCAATTATTTCCCACCATCAGCCAGCAGTCGGCAGTAGCAACAAGCAACAACAGCTAGCGACTGGAGCTGTGATTCTGCCGCCTATATTGACTGGAGCAAATTTAATTATATCTAGCTTGGAAATCTATTGCTGACGGCATGAGTGAGATGTGGGTATATGGCTCCGTTCGAGTGGATTGATTTTAACGGCGGAAAACAAAGAGAATTATCCCATGGATGGAAAAGAACAACGACTCAGAATGATGAAAGGTTTTAGGTTTGTCGTTGGGGCAAAGCCAGTAAACAGATACCGAGAGCAACGAGCACTAATTGGTCGATTAGATCATGTTTAATTGCGGGACCGGTGAGATCATTTTTCGTGTGCCGATTTCTGTTGAAAGTTGAGAGATATTGCACGATATGTACGATATTACAGTATGTGCTGGTATGGTGTATGGGTAGTTAAAGTTATGCATTAGGGTGCTTTATTAAAAAAAAAAGTATTTGCAATCTTATAGCCCTTCTTACAGTTTGATTAATTACCCCAAAATATGAGTCTGCAAAAAAGAAAATGGTAAATATTGATGAATCAATTCCAAGCAGAAACGTTTTTAAATAATATAAATGGTTAAGTTTTTCAAACTGTGTAAAATTAGATTGATGTTCTCATTCTTTGTGCACACGCAAACATTGTGTGTTCCTGAGCTGCTAAAAAGTTTACATTGCTTGAGATGGAGGTTTGTATATGAAGAGAATCCAATTTTTGCGTGGATTTTATTAAATCGTTTTTAAGCAATCTTTTTTGAATGGCTTGTCGTGTGCTTTCATTTTGCACAGACACATAATCTTTTTGACCAGGCATTGCTCGGCTTATATCATCATCTTCAAAAAAATGTATGACTAGGTACCTCTTTTGTTTCATCACTTTAGGTTTTGCCATATCTTGCGGTTTTCGACGAATGACCTTTCTTTATCAACTTCTATTGCAATATATCTACTTGCAAGAAATTGATCCATAACTTTTTGTGAAGACCATAACTTTGGCAACAACGATAAAACTAATGTGTTTTCATTTCTTGTAGTGGTAAGATTTGAAAATTGTCCCTTCATGTTTTTAATAACTTCGTTGAATTCATTCTTGTCATCATCTTCAGGCTGTTATTTGAAAAGATGCTTCCTAATACCTTCGTTGAGTTCACGGTGCTTCTTTTCGGGATGGTGGACGTAGTTGAGCTTTTCAATGTCTATCGGTGATTCCTGGATTCCTGTAATGCCTCGGTTGAATATTTAAATGTTGACTGGTTGAGTTAATTCCTGGTACGATTGAACTGTAGTTACTGATGTCACAGATGGTTCAGTTGTAAGGCTTTCAGAGCTTGGGACCTCAGATGTTATCGCTTTTTTGGCGTCTTTGAGCTTCCGGCAACATGTTGTTCCTTGCTTGATATAAAAAGAGCTTGTTTATCAACACGAAGACGGCAGGACGTGCAAATGCGAAAATCAGTACTCAATTCTCAGTCCGCATCGTGCTCTCTTGCCGTGCGGATCTATTTGCTTTTTGCTGAAGGAAGTGTTACTACTACCTAAAGCTACAACAAATTTAAACAGCACTTTTCAGTGCTCAACCTGTAAAAATTTTTCTACCTTGTTCAACTCTTATTCCTCTTCGATCCTTGTTTGGACCCTACCCGAGGTAATCCTTCTTGGATATCGATTTGGAAAATTCCTCTTCGATCCTTCAGATTCTTATAGTAATCTGCTTGGAACTCGATTTGGATAAAAATTTACTGCCGCCATGGCGCCTAAACGCAAAAGAAAGGGGCAAACTCTTGACCCCCCTTCTGATGAAATTAATTTGAGTAATCAATTTGATTTGCTCCCGAATGATGAGAATGATCCATCATCCAAGAAAAATTATAGTAAACTTTCCCGGCTTAATGCCAAGAAGGAAAAGATTCCCCCTATTGTGATAACCACTACCGATTTCCATGCTCTTCGCATGGAACTTTTGAATTTCGTGAAAGTTAAGTTTTCACTACAAATTGGACGTCGGGGTGAATGCCGTGTATTGGCTGAAACCTTGGACGGATTTAAATGTCTTCTCAAGTATCTTACTGAGAAGAAGCACAAATTTTTTACTTACGACACCAAAACTGAACGTGTGTTCAAGGTTGTCATGAAAGGACTGCCCAGTGGTGAATCCCTGGATCAGATCAAAGATGAACTGGCAAAATTACTTGGAGTTGTGCCACTCCAAGTAATCAAAATGAAAATGAAATCCCGTCCTGGCGATTCGCGCAACGGGATTTCTAATGATTTTTATTTAGTTCACTTCAAGTCTAGTGAACTAAACAACCTTAAGGCCTTAGAAAAAGCTAGCCTTATGCTCCATGTCCGAGTGAAGTGGGAACACTTCAGGAAGACTGGAGGAAATTTCCAAAACCTCACCCAGTGCCGTAAGTGCCAGGGATGGGGTCACGGAACTAAAAATTGCTACATGCCAGCTAAATGCATGAATTGTGGTGATTCCTCTCACGCAAAGGACGACTGTCCTGTGAAGGAAGATCCTAAGAAATTTAAATGTTCAAATTGTGGTGAAAACCACAAATCCAATTTTTGGGAATGTAAGACTCGCAAAGCGATCCTACAATCTCGTTCTAACCGTCAGGTAGGAAACGCTCCACGTTTCCGACCAGGTACAAATTCCTCTGCTGTTAACAACGGTCAGCGAGGAACAAATTCTACATTCGTACCCGTAGGTACAAATATCTCCGCTGCTTCAAATGTTTCATCTGTACCTACTCCCCTCGCTGCTAACAATGTTCAGCGAGTTAATGGAGCTACCTATGCTGCTATTGCAGTGGGTAGAAATCAAAATACTAACCAACGTTCTAATGGAAATTTTGACAATTTTGACTTAGGAAGCATTACTGCCCCCAAAATGGAATTTTTACAGAATTCATTAATTGACATGATTTCTGATATGCTTAAATCTAACTCCATGTTTGATGCTATTCAAACTGGAGTAAAATTTGCAAATAATATTGTCATGACTTTAAAATTCAGTAATGGATTTTAAAGCATTAAATATTGTAAATTGGAATGCTCGATCTCTTAAAGATAATGAAGACGAGCTATTTAACTTTTTAAGAGTTCATAACGTGCATATTGCCGTTATAACTGAAACGTTCCTTAAACCTGACCATAAGGTTAAGAAGGACGCAAATTACTTGATTTATAGAAATGATCGTCTTGATGAACCCTGTGGTGGCGTTGCCATCATTATTCATAGACGAATCAAACATAAAATTCTTTCTTCATTTGAAACCAAAGTTTTTGAAACTTTGGGGGTTTCTGTTGAAACAAAATTTGGACAACTTACGTTTATAGCTGCCTATTTGCCATTCCAATGCGTAGGCCAGCAAAAGAATTTTCTCAAGGGTGACCTCCAGAAACTTACCCGTCATAGGTCTAAATTCTTCATTATTGGTGATTTTAATGCAAAACACCGCTCATGGAATAATGCTCAAAGCAATTCCAATGGTAATATTCTGTTTGATGATTGTTCTGCAGGTTATTACACTATTCAATATCCAAACAGCCCAACATGCTTTTCTTCTGCAAGAAATCCCTCCACTATTGATTTGGTCTTAACTGATTCATGTCAACTTTGTAGCCAATTGGTTACCCATGCTGACTTCGGTTCTGATCACCTTCCAGTAACTTTTGAAATATCCCAAGAAATAATTTGTAATCCCAACAGCTCTACTTTCAATTACCATAGAGCTGATTGGGAGCAGTATCGAACATTTATGGAATATAACTTCGATCCAAACATTCCTTTGCAAACCAAAGATGAAATTAATTATGCTCTTGAATCTCTGGTTACTTCTATAGTTGAAGCAAGTTCTGCCTCAGTACCAAAATGCGAGGTTAAATTCGATTCAATTATAATAGACGACGGTCTTCAGCTCTTGACCCGTCTTAAAAATGTCCGTAGGAGACAATATCAAAGAACACGCGATCCTGCCATGAAAGTTATCTGGCGGGATTTGCAAAAACAAATTAAAAAGCGATTCTCTGCCCTGAGGAACAAAACTTTTGAAAATAATATTTCTAAATTAAACCCGAGTTCCAAACCCTTTTGGAAACTCACAAAAATTTTGAAAAAACCTCAAAAGCCTATTCCAGCGCTTAAAGAAGGTGGTAAAATTTTGATCACAAATTTGGAAAAAGCTCAGAAACTTGCTAAGCAATTCGAGAGTTCCCATAATTTCAGTTTGGGTCTTACTAGTCCTATTGAGAATCAGGTTGCTCGGGATTTTCTGAATATTTTCTCTCGGGAAAATATTTTTGATGATTCCTGGGGGACTGATTTGGACGAAGTAAGGTCTATAACTAAAAATTTTCAAAATATGAAAGCTCCAGGTGATGATGGAATTTTCTATATCCTCATCAAAAAACTCCCAGAGAGTACCTTGTCTTTCTTGGTAAAATTATTTAACAGATGTTTCCATTTGGCATACTTTCCTGATAAATGGAAAAATGCAAAAGTTGTTCCAATTTTGAAGCCGGATAAAAATCCAGCTGAAGCTTCTAGCTACCGTCCAATAAGTTTGCTTTCTTCAATAAGTAAACTTTTTGAAAAGATAATTTTGAATAGAATGATGCTTCACATCAATACGAACTCAATTTTTGCAGATGAGCAGTTTGGATTTCGCCATGGGCATTCAACTACTCATCAACTCTTAAGAGTTAACAATTTAATTCGTTCAAACAAATCTGAAGGCCACTCAACTGGAGTTGCTCTTCTAGACATAGAAAAAGCATTCGACAGTGTTTGGCATGAAGGTTTGATTGCTAAATTGAAAAAGTTTAATTTTCCACTTTATATTATGAAATTAGTTCAAAATTATTTAACTGACAGAACACTGCAGGTAAATTATCAAAATTCCAAATTTAATCGACTACCTGTTAGAGCAGGAGTTCCTCAGGGTAGCATTCTTGGGCCTATATTGTATAACATTTTCACTTCGGACCTCCCTGATTTGCCTCAGAGTTGCCACAAATCTTTGTTCGCTGATGACACAGGCATTTCCGCTAAAGGAAGAAGTCTTCGTGTTATTTGCAGCAGACTGCAGAAAAGTTTAGATATTTTCTCTTCTTATTTACAAAAATGGAAGATTTCTCCCAACGCTTCCAAAACTCAACTTATAATATTTCCACATAAGCCTAGAGCTTCGTTTTTGAAACCTAGTAGTAGTCACATAGTCACTATGAACGGAGTTCCAATTTCCTGGTCTAACCAAGTGAAATATCTTGGATTAATACTTGACCAAAAATTAACTTTTAAAGATCACATTGAGGGCATTCAAGCCAAATGTAACAAATATATTAAATGTTTGTATCCTCTTATAAACAGGAAATCCAAACTTTGCCTGACGAATAAACTTCTAATATTTAAACAAGTTTTTAGACCGGCCATGCTTTACGCTGTGCCAATATGGTCTAGTTGCTGCACTACCAGGAAAAAAGCACTTCAAAGGATTCAGAACAAAATTCTGAAAATGAGTTTGAAGTTGCCTCCCTGGTACAGTACAACCGAAGTACATAGAATTTCGAATGTTGAGACTTTAGCACAAATGTCCAACAAAATAATTAATAATTTCAGGCAAAAATCGTTGCAATCCTCAATTGCAACGATTAATTCCCTTTATACTTAGATAAGATTTAGTTTTAGTTTTTAGTTTTAAGATATCAATTGTTATACTGACATGCAGGTTAAAAAACCTGTTTAAAATACTGAATTGCCAAGACATGAACAATGTAAAAACACTTAGATATATATCATAACAATTAAGGCTGGTACGTTACTGCAGTAACTGGAGCACCTAGGTTAAAATGAAATGTAATTTATTTTGAATTTGGAACAAATAAAGAGTTAAAAAAAAAATAAAAAAAAAAAAAAAAGTACTCAATTCTGATGCTTTGGAATATCCCATGGATTTTAATTTACTATCCAAAAGGCTCCTCAGCTATTTCGAGCACTTTACTTGCTCAAACGGCTGAATGCACCTGATTATATATGCTCGTTTACTCTAGCAATGGGCGATCTTGGATCGAAACACAAAAGATCGATTCTTTTGGTTCGATTAATCGATTTTTTGAATCGATCACATACGACAAAAATTGACTGAATCGATCCTTTTCATTCGATTTTTGTTTCGATCCAACAACAGTCAGTGGCACGTCGGTAGCATTGGTGCTCAGCACGGAAAACAAGATCGACGGAAAAAACAAACTAAAAGAAAAAAAAAGTGCATTTGTATTTGCAATTTAATATTGACCTGTACCTGTAGTCTTCAGTTAACGTTTGGGCAGTTAAAATTGTGTTTGAGCAGATTTCTAGTACCGAAAGAGTATACGATATGCATAGATATGCACACACCTGTCCCCCTACCAAAACCAACTGGAGGCCTGTGGGATATTCATGACGAAATGGTAACGAAAGTTATTAATCTACATATGTACAAACATTCACTTCTTATGACATATTTCAGAATCATCAATCCTCTGCTATGTCAGATCTGGATCACCATGGGGGCATATCGGCAGAATTACAAATTGTCTTGCATCAGCCTGTTTTCCCACGTTCTGTCGATCCTTTCGATTTCTTTGGATCCCTTTCGGATGAGTTTTGGGATATCTGAATTAAGTACCTTCCGTACTTTCCTGCTCTTACATTCTAACCATCTAAACCTTTTGTTTCATATGTTTATCGTTCGTTTTTTAAATCGTTCATTTAATAACAATAAAACGAATATGATAACCTGTTAAATCACTTACCTAATCAAGTATACTGAGCAAAAACTTCCACATGTCAAATTAAATCAAAATAGTCATTTACTATATTCTCACGTACTTAGACCATCCGGAAAAGAGTTCGATCCGCGGTACATGGTAAAGACCGTAAAGCATGGAGGTGGTAGTATCATGGTTTGAGGCTGTTTTTTTTTGTATGGAGTAGGTCCCATTTTCCGTATTAATTCCATTATGACCAGGTTTGAATACGAAGAAATCATGGAAGAGGTTATGCTCCCATATGCAGAACAGCATTTTCAGCAAGACAATGATCCGAAACACACTTCTAAGTATGAAAAATAATGGTTTCGTGCATACAAAGTGTCGGTTATTTCATGGCCTAGCCAATCTCTTGTCATCAACCCCATCGAAAATTTATGGAACGAGCTTAAAAGAAAGTTATCTGGTCAAGCATTTTGAAATAAGGATCAACTATGCACCACAGTTCAAAAAGAGTGGAATGCTATACCTAAGGAAACTTGTCAGTGATTGGTTGAGTCAATACCAAGAAGATTGAACAAGGTTCTACTTAACAATGGAGGGCTCAGCGGTTACTAAGCGTCATTAGTGTAATAAAACTTTTACGATTATTTTCAAGCTGTCTATTCTATAGTTTTATGCAACACACCTATTTCACTGACCAGGCATATTTTATGTTTGAATCTAATGAGTGAGTCATTTCATGTTTTAACATTGAGTGCAATAACTTCATTTTTAGTACACTATCAAATGTTTAACTTTAAAGTCGAATAAAATGAAGTTGAATGAACATAACCTAAAATTTCACATTTTTTGGCCTACACCTATTTTAATAACCAGCAGTGATGTATGTTACATTCACAACATTTACTGCGTACGTACTACACCATTTATTTCTAAATGATATCAATCATCACACTAAATGACTATTATAGGTGAAATGTCATAACAAGATAGCTAATGTAACGTAATTTGCACCAACTTTCCTATGATCCGTTATATTTGAAACATTTTCGTGCCATTTTGAAAAATGAATCGGATCAAAAGATCGATTGAAAAAGATCGATTAAAAATGATTGATTAAATCGGTGAATCGATTATTTTCCCAAAAATTAATCGATTCAATAACATCGATCCTTGCCAAGATCAAGATCGCCCAATGCTAGTTTATTCATGTTGCTTCCTAGATTAAAAAAAATATCAGAATTGAAAAATGATTTCATTCAAATACAATTATTATTAATGCTTACCTTTTTACCAAATAGTGTTAAATTTATTTCCTTAAAACCCTTTATATCTTTCAATCTTCAAATTCGTTATAATGCGGCAGTAAGCAATCTTTGTGAACAACTGCTAGTTTTCACCTTTATAACTCCTTTCAGTATCAGATTGATGTGTTCAATTTCTACATTTAGTACAGACAGATGTTTTTGGTGTTCACTACTACAACGTTGAGCATTGGACTGATTATTGTTAATGTCACTGCTACGGATCGAAATTTTAAGTTTAAGTTAAACATTCATCTTGAAGAATTTTCATTTCTTTTTAATAACAAAATCCCAACTACTTCTCCAATAGTGTAGAAAAGCGCTAATGAGATAAATATAAATACGCTGCAAAACGGCTTTTTTGATTTTAATGTTGTCATGAGGAATGTTGTGCGGTACTTGTAAAAATGTACACTGTTTAAGAAAATGTGCTTCAAATAAAAATTTAAAAATCGTAAAATTTTTGTTTATTACCAAATTTTGTCAATAAGTTGCAAACATTATGAGCTTTAAAAAATAACAATTGTGCAACATTTTAGTAAAATCGTAAATAGATTTAAAAAAAATAAATTCGTCAACTTGAATGGAATTGCTCCATAATGAAACAAGTGGTGCTACAAACTTATACTATTTTGATGATGTTCCACGTTATTATCTTTCTTGAATCGCTACCGAATGAACAGTAATAGCAACAAATTCAATTTTACATCGTTTGGACAACTAGAGCCAAAAATACAGCGATGTTTGTGAAATTTAAACTTTTTTTCCATTTGAGTGATGAACCAGCTCACGGCTGAAAATCACCTCAATACAGTTTTAATAAAAAATACAACAAAAGATAAACTTCTTCCTTTGTAGTATTCAAACCTTTTCCTAAACCTTCATCAATCTTTACCGCTTCTTATCACAGACTCATATATTGGGGTTATGAATCAAACTAAAAGGTGGCATATAAGATTTTAAACATTTTTTTCAAAATGAAGCATTGATTATTTCTCATTTCTACGACAAGTTAAATTTGAGCTAGCACAAATCTTAGCTTTCTGTTTTTTGCAGTGACGCAACCAAGAAGCAGCAGTTTATATATTTAGTGGAAGACATTTATGCTTTTGGTGCTTCACGCTAATACGTTAGTATCACCTATAACTCTGCCTTTTTTATTATGGGGGGGGGGGCTGAAAGGTCACTTCCTTTCATTGATGAAATTATCACCACTTGACAGTGATCCAGAATGGGAATTTAGCAGTAAAGATGCATTTAGAGCCTGAAATTGAAACATTAGAGAGTCTGCTTAGCTCGATGAGGGGAAGCGGAAAATTGACATCCGCCGCCATTTTGAAATCCAAAATGGTGGACAAAAATCCAATATGGCAGCCCCTGGACAGGGAATATGCATCTAAACCCAATATTGCAAAATTCAAAAATGGCGGCGGATGTCAATTTTCCACTTCTTTTCATCAAGACCATTCTGTAGATACTGATTTTGCATGGGTTTAGAAGAATATTCCTAGTCCAGGGGCCGCTATATTGGATTTTGGTCCGCCATTATGAATTCCAAATCGCGGTGGAAAACAATATTCATAAAACTCTGGTCAAGGCTATTTTGTCATTAATGCATCCACCAAAACCTCATTAAGACTAGAATATGTCTAGTTGGCCCACCCTGGAGAAGGTTCTGAAGGGTGTATTCTCGAAGTTCTTCAAGATTGGTTTACTGCAAAAGGTTGTATGACAAACGCATTGAGAACCATTTGAAAGCTACAACAAAAGCTAATTAGCAATAATAAAAACCCTTTCCGAGCCATTTCCCCTAGCTACTTGCTAAATCTACTAGTAAAGCATCAATCAAGATAGAAAAGGATTTATGAAACCGATCCTACCAAAATAATTAAAATAGAAAGTGATAGTATAAAAATCTTGTTGAGTATCCAACTTTATTACAATAGTTCTTTTTAAGTGCCTAGTTTTATGTGCCTTATTAAATATTTTGTGAAATTTACGTGAAAACATTGAAAAAAAATAAATCCGCCCTCGTAAAACGTCGATTTTAATAATTATTTCACATTGAAAAAAAAAATTATTCTTCTGATCGAGCTAGGCCGAGATTGTTTTTTTTTATGATTTTCGCATTTAAATTATTATTATTATTATTATTATTATTATTATTATTATTTAATTTTATTCATCTGACTATTGTCTACATGAAACAACCTTAAAGCTAAAACAATTCAAGTGTTTCTAATCCGTGCCAAAAAGCGAGATGAAGATTCCCCAAATTCGAATAATTCTTCGACAGCCGTGTACGTACGCATCATAGTTGTTAGTGGTTCGTTGTAACCGAACGCCGTTCGATGGTACCGCGGTTGGAGAAGGGTACCACTTCGTAATGTTCTCGGTGGTGCTCGGATATCCAACAGCGAGAGAAGCCTCGAGCAGTCGACCTCACCATACAATAGCTTGGCAACTAAAACTGCTTGCTGATTTTTCCGTCGGCATTCCAGAGTATCCAACCTCAGCAGATTGCAGCGATCAGAATACGGCGGGAGATGGTAGATTACGTAATGCTATCCTGATAAACTTGCGCTGAACACTTTCGATCCTCAAGCTCCAAGTCAACTGATGAGGAAACCAGACCAAGGAGGCATTTTCCAGGATTGGTCGCACAAGTGAGCAATAGAGAGCTTTCAGGCAGTGTGGGTCAATGAAGTCCTTCGATATTTTCGACACAAAACCTAGCTAGCGATTCGCCTTTGTGATCAGAGCAGAGCGGTGGAGGTTGAACGTCAACTTATGGTCCAGTAGAACACCAAGATCGCTGAACTGGTCGGTTCTTTGAAGAACCACACCGTTGATGGCATAGTCAAAAACAATCGGCTGCCTGATGCGGTAATACGACATTACCATACATTTAGGAATGCTGATGGTAAGCTTATTCCGACGACACCAATCAACGAACAGATCCAATACCGATTGAAGACGAATGCAATCCTCAGCAGTCCGCACCACGAAGTACAGCTTTAGGTCATCGGCATACGCAAGCTTACAGCCATCTCCAAGTAGAAGAAGTGCGTCGTTGATGTACAACACAAACAGCAACGGGCCAAGATTGCTACCCTGTGGTACACCTGACGAGTTCGTGAAATACGAGGAAGTACTGGAATCGAGTTTCACTCGCAGAGACCTGTCAGTCAAGTAGGAGCACAACCACGAAGTCAAACGGTCTGACGCACCGAGTTTGGATAGCTTTGCCAACATAATGTCATGGTTGATCGTATCAAACGCTGCTTTTAGATCAGTGTAGATGACGTCTATTTGTGCCCCATTTTCCAGTTGCTCAAAACATGTCGTGGTAAAATCTAGAAGATTTGTGGTAACCGATCGTCCAGGCATGAAGCCATGTTGGTCACTAGAGATATAGCATTTGGTGTGCTTAAGAATGAAACCACTCACAATTATCTCAAACAGTTTTGATGCTGTTTTGTGTACCGGAACCATAAATGACTCTTTCCAGATTGCAGGAAATTTCGACTCTACAAAAGATTTGTTGAAGATTCTGCAAATCGGTTCAACAAGCGCTCCAATGGTACGACAATACACTGCAGAAGGAATGCCATCTGGTCCAGGCGAGAAGGTACATTTCATTTTCTTGGCGGCATTAGTTACCATAACGGGCGTTATTTCAAAAGTGTTTATGTCAACAAGGTTTGAAGGCACATCCGAAACAGCCGAGACAAGTTCAGTCGAGGTGATGGATTCTGCGGCAAAAAGCTCACATTTCTCCCCGCCTATCGACGATTCAACGTCATTGAAAAAAACGCTTGCAGGCATTGTTGAATTTTTCCTCTTCGAGTTTACATAGCTCCAAAAGCTCTTGGGGTTTCGCCTTAAATTAGTTTGCACTCGTAAAACGTACGATTTGTAGAGCGAAGAGTTTAGATTACGGTACTCGTTACACGCCAAGTGAAAACTACGCTTATTTACCAGGGAACGGTATCGCCGAAGTCTACGTTGCGAAGCATTTCTCTTTCGTTTTAGTTTTCGTAGCAAAGCGGTGCTCCACGCAGGAGAAACAGCAGGCCGACGAATCGGTACGTTTGTATCCATCCAATTATTTAGCACAGCACACAACGTTTCAGCCATTTCATCAGCATTCAGTCCATCGAAAAGAAGATCCCAGTCAGTGACGGAAAGGAAGTCCATTAGAACATCGAAATCAATCTTGCTATAGTCTAACGCAAGCTCATCACTCGCATTCAGCAGCAGTGCACCGTCATCAACTAGAGATGGTAAGCAGACGACTAGTGGCGGATGATGAAGATCAACTGGCAAGAGTGGTGAAACAGATCTCGAGATTTCCACAGGAAAGTCCGTATGGCAAAAGAACAAATCCAGGATGCGTCCTAAGTGGTTGCGCTCGAGATTTCTCTGATGCAGGTTGTGGAAATCCATGCCATCAATCAAGAATGAGCTAGCAACAGGTAAAGGAACAGAGTTCACCGGTCGAATCTCGCCATCAGCCCAACTCCAGGATATCCCAGGTTGATTGTAGTCACCGCATACCAGCAAGCAATCGCTGTCAGAGCCAGTTTTACAAAGCTCTTGGATCGATTCAATATGCCCATTCAAAACGCTGAGATCCTTGCTCTTGTCTGGAGGAACGTAAATTGCACACAGCAATAGTCGCTTGGATCCAATCCTCGTCGATACACACACTTGTTCTATCGTTTCTCCGCTCGTTGCAACGACACTGCTACTGATGAAACGATGATGTACGGCAATTAGAACCCCTCCGAAACGAGATTTGCTGCTGTTTATATGGCTTCGGTCACATCGGTACACATTGTAGTTGCTTCCGAAAAGCTGCGTCGAATTGATAGCCTCGTTAAGCCCCGTCTCGATTAAAATGATGACGTCAAAATTGCACTCCAGGACGTTGCAGTAAAAGTCGTCGATCTTGGTGCGCAGTCCACGTACGTTTTGGTAATAAACCCATAAACGACTAGCGTCACGGGTCGTGTTCTGCAACATGGAAATATTTGGCGCAGGAATATTTGGTGAATGGTACAGATACTCACCTCTGGTGGAAACCCTAGGGTTTCCACCGTCCACAGATTGTCGCAAAGAATGATTATTGATAATGGTGTTAACCCTAGGTTTTCCACCGTCCACATGATAGAGCCTTAAGTATTTGTCAGTGGATTGCCGTTGGATCCAGACTGGTTTTTTGAGTAGTCGGTGAATTCACGGAATAATATCCAAGCCAACTTTGAAGGAAATGAAAGTCAGCTTCGTCATATCCACTTCCTTGGGAACGAGACGCACGACGTCATCAGGTGTTGTTAGATCCAAGCAGCGAGAAGTAATTTTTTGAATGTCCTCAGCAGTTATTAACGGGTGTAATCCGGACAGGTAGAGCCAGAACTTTGGAGGGGAGATCGGTGGTGTTAGACACGGTACAGACAAGTCACTGAGATCAATTGCATTGGTCCCACGCACAGAAGAAGTGCCAATCGGTTCACCTTCATTACCACGACGACGTTTAACACCAAGTCTGGGCCAGGCATTTCCTTTCCTTGATCGATTCGATGGTCGCTCAGCAGGAATATCCATGGAAATGCACTTGTCAACTTTATCACTCAGCGATTCCACCAAGTTGAACAGTTGTTGAACCTGAGCCGGTAAGCCATCAGGTGACGGAGTCGTGTCGTGTGCGAGCTCATCAGTAAAATTCTGTTTCACACTTCTGCCATTCATTTTATCCCGGCAATTTGAACAAACGAATACAGCCTTGCCTTGCGAGAATAGGTATTTGTTTGCTTATTGCTAAATTTACCAAAATATAGTTAAATTCAAGGAAATATAGATTGAAAATCGATGATTGTAAAAAAAACAAGCAAACTAATTGTAACACGGCGGTGGCAAAAAAAGTTGATTTTCATGGGTCATTTGTGAAAAAGATGTTTTTTGTGGATTGTATGAAGAAAACTTGCAGGCTGAATTGTATTTATCTAAAGCCATTTGGCTTGATCATAACCTGTTTAGATTTATGGCAGCATTTATGGAGGCAAAGTTGCCTGCAAAAAGTTAAACGTCAAAGTTTGTTTATCTTTCGATATATAGTTGCACTGTCCAGGGTTCCTCCAGGCGATTTTGGGAGCAGTTACTCAGATAGTTTGCAATACTGTTTTGCAACACTTCGTATTTTGAACAGCTGGAATCGCAATCGTTCCCCAAAAAGATCCCCTTCCGGATGGTTTCGTGTGTGCACCATCCAACGATGCAGGGATGTACGCTTGAATAAAATTTTCGAAGAGTTGATTCTTTCGCTGAATAAAATCGCTGCTATGGATCGGAAGCCGGCTAGCCTCCACTAACAAGCAGTTTCAGTGGTTTGCTGTCGGTAGTTATTTCTAATGTCGTCTTTTCGCAAGATCTGGAGAAGGCTGGTATGTTTTTCAACTTTCGACAATGTTTTATGAATTTGAGGGCCCCGCTCACTTTACTCTTCTCCGCCAGATGGTCAGTCGTTGATGGTGTGCTGGTTCTCCTAAAGAAGTGAATTTTGCTGAAATCGACATGAAGTTTTCATCCTACTTCGTCCATCCTTCGAGATTTCCTTGTCATAAATTTGGATTTTATTAACTACGAAGAACCATCTTTTAAGCTGTAATTGGGGAGTTTATGATGCACTTAAAAATCCTAAAAAGCAACAATAAATGCTTTTGCTCTAATGCACAGGCTAATGGTTTTATGGTTGCTTTTATAATTATAGAACACATTTATAGAGTATTTTATCAAGAAATTAATAAACAATAGCTTGACGTTTATGCTTGAATTACAGAGCAGTTTTAAGGAGGAATTGAGAACTGTTTTAAATTTATTTTTAAAACAAGACTGTTTTTGACTTTCTTGCCAGACTATAAAAGGTTTTCAAAGCAGCAAAAGCTGAATTACTAAGCAGGAATGTTTTACACTTTGAAATGCTGTGTTTATACTTAATAGATTGTTCATTGCCGTTATAAAATCATCATAAATCAGAGTGCCAAATGGTTACTGAATTGTTACTTGGGCTGTCCGGGGGCCGCCATATTGGACTTTGATCGGCCATGGTGGATTTGTGGAAGCCATCTTGGGTTGAAATCCACCATTTTAATTTCATCCTTAATATTGACTTGAATTTCGGAATGCCCCAAACTCTAGAATTTAACATATATCTTCTAATCTTATGATTTTCGATGATTTTGATCTTGGTTGATATTGATGCTGGTTGATTTTGGAAATCGAAAATCACGGCTGATATTGGTCGAAAATCACGTGTGATTTTCGTGGTGATGATGGCTTGTGATATTGGTGCCTGTGGTTTTAGGCGATATTGATCTTGAAAGATAGCTGATTTTGATTTTCTGATCTTGATTTTAGCCAACACTGGTCTGCTCCTTATGCCCTTTTTTTGGTATTAATTAATACTAGGGATGTCATTATCAAAAATAACATTGACTGATTTAGAGCAATATTCTTCGAATGTATAAGAGTGTCTAAAAAAAACAAATGTTTTCGCTCTATTTGTTTTATTTAAATTTTAACGGCAACATTTACTGGAGATAACTTTTAGAACTTTTGAACATTCTTCCGTGCAGACGCATGTTTGCACATAAACGTCACTTTTGATCGAAATGGCGTCTGATTCAAAGTTGTAGGGAAAATAAAATTTAATATGCCCGATAATTTTTGGTACATAATTTTTCAAAAACATTCCAAAATAGTGTTAAAATCTCAAATATCTCTTAATTTCCTTGTTCAATTTTTCAAAGTTTTGTTTTAAACAAATGCTTATAATAAATTCAAACTTAAGCAATGTTAAAAATCATGCACACTTAAATTGATAAAATCGTAAAACAAGAACATGTGGTAAAATGTTTTAACTTTTGTTTAGTACGTCTTTGTATGTAATTTTAACACAGGAAATAATATTTAAGACATTTTAAAACATTTCCTGTGGAAGAATAAAATATAAAAGCGTACTAGCTAAACTTTCAAAACTTTTAACCAAAAATTCTCACATGGAACTGGTCACCCTAATGACACAATGAAAAATACGGGTCTAATATGTTACGATACGGAACCAAACTATTAATTTTTACGAAATTTTGTGAACCACTGTATCGTTTTGCAATGGAATGGCTGTATATAAGAATTGATTAACTGAAACTGCTATAACTTCTTACAGACTAAGGGCTTCTACATTTTCCGTAGCATATGTTTAATTTTCAGCAATGATCATTTTTGTAACATCGTGAGCATTGAATATTTTGCGACCAGAGATGCGGTGTCTGAGAAAGATGAGAAAGAGAAAAAATAACCGAAACGAGGGGAAGGGGTATTTTCATCAAAGATCGCCCGGCATTAACGTCAGTGTTAAATCCAAAATACACATAGAAGTCGTTCATTACTTGTAGTCATAACTTGTACTACTGGCTAAACTCGACCAACCCTATTTATCGTTCGCTTGCAGTCAAAAAGTTTCCATCACTTTCAATTGATTCAACATAATTATCTGGGCGTGTTTGCAAGTGTTTCATTCAAACCCACACAGAGCCCCCGACATCAGCAACAACGCAAAGCTCTCCCACTTTGTATGTATGCAATTGCAATTTCGATGTTCCCTTCTTCTCCTCCGCTCGAATTGAATACTTTTATTACTGTTTGAACTGTGCTCCGATGGATGGCTCGGTAATTTCCAACGAATGTGCATATTAATTAAGCTAACAACCTGTCGGTTGAGCATTCTTTTCATTTATCTTCATTTTTTTCGCTGTTACACCTAGAATCTCGCTGCATTGTGCTTTACACGTCGACATTGAGTGGGGGGAGGCGTTTTCGGAAAAATTGCAATCATTACGCAAATTGCCGTTTGATGATGATAGGTGAGGTTTATATTTGAGATAGGCCTACAGTAATTGCAGTCATTTGCTAGCGGACGACCACCGATGAAAAGATCTCACGCTCTTGAATATCGCTGGCGGAATTGTCGTGGGACCGCGACGGAGATGGAGCCCTTTTAGAATAAGTTTTATTATTAGATCGTTGGCAACGCACCCACGGCCGGCTGTCATCGTTCAGCGGAACATCGCAAGTCATCGAGGCCACATCACCCAAGTTGTTGCCATGGTCTTTCCCATCTCTTTCTATTGAAGATAGGAACATATAGGAACACACAAAAAAAAAACTCATTCCCGGTCATAAACCGAAACTGACAGGTTTAACAACCGATCCGCAATCACTTGGGTCGGAAATTTCGTTCGAGTGAAGGAGAGTTTACAAAAATAGAACTTTGTATCATCACCGCTGCCGCCATCATCATTTGGGAGCATTTTTCATATTCCTGAGCTGACTAGACGCGGTGTCGCCCGACGAGCTCGGTCGGATGGACCACGCTTCGCTGATGATGTTGTCGTTTGTCATTCGGATTGGATGGTCCATGTCGTGTCTCTCAGCGGAACCCGAGTGGTTTGGTTTTCAGAAATTTGCTATCCACTTATTCGGTTCATTTCCCTGGGTTAAATTTGTTTAACCTGATTTGCGAGTGCATTAAGTGAAACCCTTGTTTGTTTTTGAACCACGGCCACCTTCTGTTTTTGGTTCTTCGGACTCAAATTGGAAATACGTTAGTTCAGAAAGCCGTGCTTCCTATGGTTATATCTCCTAATGAATTTAATTAACATTTTAAATCGTGTATGAACAGCATTAATAATTCAGCCATCAATTAACGGCCAGTTACATCACAGCTTCCATTTCCTCTCGAAAATCGTTTGCTGAACTCCCCCTAGCAGATTTCTAGCTCATCCATACAAAATTCATAATCCCAAGTTGTACATTACCGGCTATTTCGATGCAACATTGTTGCAACAATACTGCCCAGCCCGCGGTTCATCCCATGTAAACCTTCCGTAAAGCGTTTGCTAACCGCATGCGATGAAATATTTATCAGCACGAACATTTTCCCTTTTTTGTAGGCCTACCGCGTGACAAACAGCACAGCGCGATGCGTCTCGCCCGAGCTGTGCCATTTGTGCTTCAATGTTGCGTGCCTGCATACGGGGTAAGCCTTCGCACATCCACCAGAAGCGTTGCTGCTGTAACCGATCCTGGCCCTGTCTGGGGCAGTGGCTGGGTTGAAAAAGAAAGACAGAAAGCATCGCTGATGATAGTTTTAAAATATTAATCAACAATTATGGTGACGGGATGATGAACGGCATCGTCGCTGCTGCCAGCCGGCAAGGCTTTCGATCGAGCGTCGTACCGTCCGAGGATGGATTCTTGCCCGTGGACTGGGACGTCGAACACAACCGATCGGGAGGCAGATCCACTACGGTACTTGCACTGACTGGTTTGTAGCCCTTTTGGTCAGAAACACTGCTGGGTTGTGTTTTTGTGCTGCAGACAGTGTTCTTTCCCCTTGCACAAGGAATAAATGATGGTAATTTGAGAGCTTTCATAAATTTACTCAGAGCTATTTCATCGCCCACTGACTGTTTTTAGCGATGCGTGTTCTGGTTTGTTCGACTGGGTTCAAGTGGAGTGAGCTTCGAGGGGCATCTTCGGTGTTGCTTTCAGCGGTGTAGGGCGTAGTGATTGAATCATATTTTAACAAGTATGTAAAACGAATGAAACAAAAAACAAAGCTGAACGCAAATTTAAGCACGGATGATTATTTGGGTAGTAGGATGCACAAAAAAAACAGAATTTCGTAAAGTTAACTGGCTTCCTGCTAGAGTTGTCGATAAGGTTAAACAATTTAAAATGGCTTCATATATGAAAACTCCCTAACAAAGTTAATGTTTGTGTCCCACGGACGCAATATTGACGTAAGACTACGAGATTGTTAACAATAATTACAAAATTATTTATTTCTAAAATTGATTAAAAAAAATTAAGTTCAAAGTTTTAAATTAAGCGACATTTTATATTCTTAAATGAATTCAATTTTGATATTTCAAAATTCAGTTCCTATCCCATTCAAAATAAGGTTCCAAGCACTGGGTACTGGTAAGGTACTGAATTATGAGCATGAGCATGATTAACTGCCCACGGTTGCAACTCTGTTATTGCCAGATCAGTTGTAATTACACAGAGAACCAATAGACGATGCTTGGGACTAGCAATCAACCTCAATATGTAAAAACTGGTGATCTTAAACTAGGCAACACCAGCGCCGGCCGCGCCCGAACACAGGTCAAGAAAGGAAGGGGTAGAAATGTGTTGACGTGACACTCGCTTTGATGGAAGCCGAGAACACCTCTGCACTTGCACGAGGAATCACTGGGATATTGAGTAATAAGGTTGGGATTGCAGCAGGTTTCGGTTTTGGTGAACGATAAGCTGAATCGATATCCTAACGATCATATAACGCGAAGGAGCTTGGGATTGAAACTGTGATTTTCTGCTCAGTAAGCAAAAGCGTTTGCTGCTAGGCAACCGAGCTCCATTAATTACAACAAACCAATCATCGATTTGGTGTTATTCCAATGTATTCATATTAACAAATAAAGCGATTAGCGAATCTTGAATGTGGAGGGACTTGAGATTAAACTCATGATGTTCTACTTAATAAGCAAAAATGGTCGTTCTAAGGCCACCAAGCCCTTCATATCACATCCTACAAGCTGCGATCGCGTTGTTATTGCAACCATTCAAAACCAGCCCCTATGGTGACGTTGATAACGATGTTAAGTTTCACAAAACACACGATAATACTAGTTAACAATTAAAAAAAATTAAAAAAATACGTCAATGTTCGACCAAAGACATTCGTGTAATCTCCAGTCCACAAGTAACGACGGTAGTCCCAAAACATCAGATGAAGTGAAAGTTTAAGACAAAAGCAAAGTTGCAGTTGGGACGTAATAACTATGAAGAATAAGAAGAGATTATAAACTTCGGGTTAAAAGAATCAGCGTTTCAAAAGCACACTTACTGCCCTGGTGGCAGAATTCTGAACTTAATTGTGCGCACGGCGTTCCTCTGACTGTTATTATAAAAAATATATACCATGAAAACTATGACCGCCCGTTGGTTTACATGGCCACTTCTGAGTGGATTTTGGGTCAGAGTCAGAGGAATTGTTTGTATCATAAGGGCTCAAAATCAGAGTCAATGGTATTTCAAGCGGTGGAATAAAGACTGTTGTGGCAAGATACTGGACTTCGGATATTAATACGACTTTACTCATCGATTGAAGTTTAACAACTGTGTCTTTATTTTGGATGAAGCTTAAGTGGTAACCTAACGTGATGGTAAAGAATGGTGTGCAAGAAACAGAAACGCGACGCTTAACTTTGTTTTGTAAACTGCGTAACTTGGTTTATTGAAAACATGTGGTAACACTTAAGTGTGTTTGAAAACAAGGAAAAGGAAAGGTTTAATGCTGACTGTGTTCTTCTCGGGTCATGATGTTTTGTTGGAATGGAATGCAGGTTATGGTGTCAGGGTGTATTGAAATGTTTAATTTATGACTGACAATGAAAGAGAAATAATGTTTCGTTATGGGTGGTTTAAGAAATAGGCAGGATGGTTTTTCAAAGAATCATATTACAAGAATGATTTATTTGAGGATGATAATATGAATGATCATATTACTACACTGTACTCGAAAAAAAAATGCAACAGACAAAAATGATCATCGAAAATTCATTTCAAGTCGGATATTTTTGAAACTCTTAGGGAATAAATGAACACATGTTAGTAATGTTGAGTACTTGGCACTGATGAAGTTTGCAAGTAGTAGACGAAATACGCGTGTCTGTCAAAATATAAGCAATTATTAGGGAATTAAAAGTAAATAAACCAAAACACTCAAAGCTCTTCATAATAGGATTCCGTTAAGAGGTTCGACAAATTTAAAAAGATTGACATATTAGCTATGTTTTTTGCAAAGTTGAATTGTTCAACCTTCTCTCCTAGACAAAATTCCCACACCTTGGATATCAAATCCTGTGCAACACTTGCGCCATCTATCTGACACACTTTCATCCACTCTTTCTTCAAATCCTTGTCGTTTTTGAAGACCTTTGTTTTCCGGAGCTTGCCTTTCATATTTTTTGTATTGGGCGAAGTTCTGGCAAGTTTGGCGAATTTGCCTGCTTCGCACCAAAACAACACTGGTTTCGCGTAATGGTACGATGCCAAATCCAGCCAAAACAGAGTGTCACCTTCGGAGGAAGAACAGCAGGCGCTTCTGGAGGCATTCTTCTTTATATATTTGGCCATTGATGGTGCCGGTCGTTATTCACGGCTTGCTGAATTTGCCGCACCCACAGATCACCTGCCACATTAAGTACTTCTTGGCAAATTTGTCAACCTTCTTCTTCCGGAAGATCCAGGCGGGACTTGCCGACGAAAAACGCCAGGCCGGGGATTTGCTTCGCGTCCACTTTAATGTACGTCTCGTCGTGCATTACTATGCATTTCGGCTACACCAACTACTCGCGGTTCAGCTTCCTGGGGCGGGATTTGGTCAGCGTTTTATTTTATCGGATCGGTTAGGCACCTTCTTTACCTTGAAGACATGAAATCCGGCTCGCTTCCTTGTCTGCTGGACGAACCAGACGAAAGAATTAACCTTCTTGGTCACGTTTCGAATCGAAAGGTTCGGATTGCGGTTGAAGTAATCTCTCACCTTCCTTGCGTTCACGGGGTTAACGGTCTTCGCTTTTCTTCCGCTGCCAGCTCGCCGCTGGGTCGTCTGGATCTCCTTGAACAATTTTACCACACGAGACACGGTCGAATTGTTGATTCCAAACTGTTTCGCGATCTACCTATGGGACTGACCTGGATTTTCCACGACCGCTCCCATAATTTGTTTGTCGAAGCACTTCTTGCTTGGAAGCCACCTCGATAACCACTTGACAAATTGTGACGAAATTTTTCATATGTACACATTGCACTCTAAACTAGTTTTACTCGAAATTTCATCACTTTTATCCCATGCAATAAAAAGGTTTACACAAAAGAAAGTGTTGCATTTTATTCGAGTACAATTATTATTAGTAAAAATATCACTGATTATCCTGATGTTTCAAAAATGCCTCCCACTCTGACCCGACTGCGGTTCAGTTCCGGAGCCCTGCTGTAGTAGGCATTGATTTTTACAAGATTGATGGAAGTGTGCATTTTCTACGCCTCTCAAACAACAAAAACGTTCGACCAAATTCCAGTGCAGTGAAAAAACGTTACCCGTGAACATTATTTGAATCTTGTGCTGAGCATCGTGGAGTCAGATCTGAGCTGTACGATTCCCTTCGGGCTCGAAGTAGACAAGCTAATGTTCCAGTTCAGGATGTTTTGGCTGAGCGCAATCTAGAGTTTATGAAACTCATATATGATTACTTTAAGACTATTAACCTTCGATTGTAAGTTTGATTAACATTGTATTTAGTTTGTATTTTGTACGTGTGGGTTTTTTAATAATTGCTTTCAAGATGAATAGAAATAAACTCACCTTTTAGGATTAATTAAATATTGAATCTTAAATCACATTGAAAAATTTCATGTAAATTTAAATCTTTTTAGATGTACTCAAAAGAAGCGGCTTAATCGACCTAAATTTACGTCTTTTCTTAAATTTACTCAAACCACAAACTGAAGACATATTTTTACATTTCGTGACGTAAATTTCTGTCACTGGTGCTCATTTTTACTGATTTTGATAGTTTTTCAAAATCCTGCAATTTTACATCTTTTAGACATAATTTAGTGTGGATTCTCAAGCTGTTTGGTGTTGCGAATGGTTTGGTTCTCCGGCAATTCAACGGGCAAAAAATAGGCTCTCCTGTGGATATGTGGTGCATTGCATGCTTGGTGATTGATATATTTTTTTAACACTACAGGATATTATCGGACATTCGTATAAAATTTCACTTTGCCATTCAATATGGCGCTACCTCAAGTGCTGTCGATATGCCACAAATGACTTAAATATCACTTCACATCCGAACGCGCACTTAAAGACTTGTGAATTCCTATGCAGCCGGATATGTTGTTTTATAAAATGTGGAATTCGCGTAGTCCAAACCACATATATTGCACCGGATACTCATTTTTTTCAATACCGTACCGTAACGCGATAAAACTGCGGAGTGCGTTGCCGATGACGATCGAAGCTTTACGTACTGCTTTCAGGTGCGTTGTCACTGAGGTTAGGCATCATGTAATTTTACATCTATTCGGACACAAAAATCTGTCACGAATTTACTTTTCAGTTTCGGTCATGTAATTTTAGGTTTTTAGACACCTGATTTTAAAAGCATGACATATTTTTCAGAAGTTGATGTGATATTCAGTCATAAGACGCTATTTCACATCTAGATGTGTTTATTTATAAATGTCGACCTTTATTTTTTTTGAAGTGCGTCTATGTGCACATAAAATTAAGTCGTTTATCGAATTACATGACAAGAAAATAAGGTTATACACACTTCGAAAAAATCATGTAAATTTAGGTGCTCTGAGAGTGACATATACGAGCGTCAATTTTGACATAAGTTTGAGTCAAAACAGACGCGAAATATAGCTCAATCAAACGTACATTTCGGCGAGCAACGAACATTTCAGTCTTGGAGCACTTAATATTACATGACATGTTTGTTTACGTCTCATCTTTTATGTCAACGACGGATTCCGTCACGTGTAAAATTAGTTATTTCTAAGTGTGTACGTCAATTCAAGCTCGTGTAATTTTCTGTTTTTTTAAAGTGTATGTAACATTTGCCTGACGGAAATTAAGCAAGGAAAACAGCGTGGATGCAACTATTCTGAACGAGCAGATAATTTGTCTAAAATTTTGCGGTGTCTAATTCTCAGCTGAGAAAGTAGCATCTTCCGGTAATGAAACGTATTTATTCTTTGATTCAATTATAAATTGTATTCCATATACTTGGGTGGTAATAACAATAGTATTTCCAATCGTAGAGGTAAGGCATCCCATTTATGAAAGATAACACCTCCATCAGATTCAAATAATCAGCACAAAATGCGCTCAGAGGACTTGTTCCAAATAAAGACGAATAATTCTTTATGCATGCAGAAAATTCTGGGTAATGTTAAATATAAATGCATTAAATCAATTGTTCTTAAGTGGTCCAGAGTTAAGTTTGAAACTGGGATTAAAGATAAGCTTTTGAAGATGAATTCACAGCTAAGTGATCTTTTTAGTATTATTGAGCTGGGTCACCTTGTTTTTAAATAATTAAACATAAACATAAGACTCGATCAGCATGCAAATGTTCTAATAATCTACTGCAACAATGTTTTTAATCTCATTGAACATTGATAGTGGAGGAGGTTTTTTGAAGGTCCCTTTATCTGTCTTATCAAGGAATCTTGTTCATCTCCCTAATTCGTTCGAGGATAATGGTGTAAAGCGTTTGCATATCATAGCATTGGCACCAAATCTCCCGGAGAAAGACGAATATATTAACAATGGCACATTGTTCGTCACATCATTGTCCATACTGCTATATTTGAAAGAAGGATCTAGTATCGCAAAGTGGAATACCAGTCAGATTATATTGAGATCTAAAAGATGAACCTGGCGGAAGTTGCATTAGGGGACAATTATAGTTTTCACTAAAACATACAAATTTATAGCTCTTCTTTCATGATTGTATCTGTAGTCTTGTAATGGGTTGCAATTACTTATTCGAAATTGATTTCCAGCTACGGTTTTTTTTTTAATTTTATCCTCGATTATTTCATAAAAGTTTATGATATATGTTATGATGATATTCTGCACTTGAATGTTTCAGAAAGAGAATGTTTGTTGTGTTTGGTACATAAAACATCAATTTCCCAATTAGAGAGCCGCAATCAGCAATTTTATGACCAACGAATATCCACTCTTGCCGGCGCCGGTGGTGTAGTGGTAAGCGTGACTGCTTTCTAACAACCCAATGGGTCTGGGTTCAATCCCAGCCGAGGTTGGTGGGATTTTTCTGAGGCATAAAAATCTCTGGTCACGTCTTCCTTCGGAAGGGAAGTAAAGCCGTTGGTCCCGGCCCATGTTGAATGGGTGCGATATCCTACGAGGTGTGGAAGCTGCCTTCCTGCACATTCGATTGCCGTCAATGGATGGCAATCGATGTCCGTCGGTGATTGGCACTAGATTGCGGAACAGAGACCGACGTTACATAAAGGAATGAAGAATATCCATTTTCTAATGATCTCCCACTAAAAACCCGAGCGAGAGTGATTTACATCTTTTCTAAGAACAGCACCACATTTCTGTCTTGGATGGAAGATTTTGCGCTGCCCCTTTGGCACGCTCATTAACATTTGGAAACATCGAGAAGCAAGTGTCGTACGCAAACGATCATAGATTTGACATCCTGTACGTGAAGCACCTGTGCGGCTGTTGCTACCGAATGAGTTCAGGTTTCATTGTACTTTCTTTTAGGGAGTATCCATCAAATACGTCACGTTCTTAGGGGGAAAGGGGTTTGCAAATGTGTGACAAGCAATGCATAAGGTATAGGAAAAATGCATGGCGAAAGGGGAAAGGGGATAGGTTTCGTGTGTCGTACTCAATGCATGCTCCCTTAACAAAGTGAGATATTTGCTTGTCGAACATTGTTCCAAATTTTCATTTGAACTCATTTCTTTTCAAACAGCGCGTTTCTTTTTTTTTATTCAGCAAGAAAAAAATCTCTTAGAAGAAGCAGCTACAAGGAAAATTCAACCGATTCTATGACGATAATGGTCTCAAAATATCTTGACAGCAAACGACCGTTGAGAGATCTGGCAGATTTCGCGTGCCTTTGTGAAAGAAGCTCATTTGACATGCTGCTCAGATGTTCAGACCGCTTGGCGTTGGCCCGGTTAGTTGCGCAATCGATTCAAATGGTCTTCCCGAAAAACGCGATGTATCTGTCTCCCGGGAGACGGAATGAAATTTGTTCCGAGAACGAAATTTTCCCTTTGAACTGACTGGCTACTTCCCTTCCGAGACTAATTGGCACGAAGAGGGTGGAAAATTTTCCACTTAACAAAGGCAAATGCACCACATACTCATTACCCGGGAGCTCGAATGGGGGATGACATCAGAATCTCGCGGTTGGCCGTGCCAGATGGGCCAGCAAGTAGCAGCTGCTCGTTTCCCGCGGTGTCACCTCCCACCACCACCTTTGACGACGGCTGATATAATGGACCGGGTAGGATCGCCGTTCTGTCTCCTCGGGTATTGTATCAGTGCGGTTGTGTGCGGGAATGTACATATATAATTTATTTATTAGTAATCGGTCCCTAATTAAATGCAATGCAATTGAGATAATTGTACTGCTATTTGCTCAGTGACGGATGTCTCATCTCATTCGATTCAAATGAAGGAATCAGCAGAAACGGTGAATTGACGATAAGTGGTGGACAGTAGTTAATAGT
This sequence comes from Ochlerotatus camptorhynchus, assembly GCF_037179485.1. Classification (NCBI taxonomy): domain Eukaryota; kingdom Metazoa; phylum Arthropoda; class Insecta; order Diptera; family Culicidae; genus Ochlerotatus; species Ochlerotatus camptorhynchus. The sequence continues at coordinate 1,020,935 of NW_027040618.1, forward strand.
TAAAACTACCGGTGTGAGGGAAAGTGGCAGAAGAAGGCCTTTCCACCTATTTGAATGTGTCCGATTGGTAGACCTGCATTGTACAGGATCAGAAATATTATTCGTACCATATCAGTCACGCTTCAGTCATGCCTTGTTTTGTACATTTTCACGGTTCGACATTACTGAATCGTTCCTTTACGTAAGAATTTTCAAAATAGTTTCGGCATTTAGGAAAAAATTAGATTTGCCTACCGGCAGTCAAGTAAAAAAAAAATTACACGAGCTACTACTGAGTGCATGACAAACACATTTAGTTATAGTGGATCATTTTAGATGGCTGAATTTTGAACCCACCACTGTTTTCATTTGGCGCTACTGTATACGGACGAACCAATGTAAAATACTGTGGTAGCCACAGTACGGTGCTGTCAAAACCTCAGCATCTTCAATGATCCGTTCTTGACCAGATAGATCGTTTCAGTCTTCTGGATCGAAGTGTGCCTTGGCCGCGATTAAACGTGTTTGTTTTCTATTGTCGGGATTTTTTTGCGATAATCTTCTGTCAGCGTTTTGGCATCCGGAAGAATTTTCGTTTGAATTATTTCCAAATGTATAGTCCAGTTCAGTTTTTACGTATTCAGTAACCGTGTTGTGCCAGTGTTAGTGATTTAGACCGTGAAATCAGCATGGAAAGAAAAGATTCCTATTGGTTAAACCCTGTTAAGCCGTGCCGTTCTTTTCTGGATACTAATTTGGTGAGCTTGTTCCTTAATTTTTGTGGTACTATGTGGTACTGTATGATAAATTTTACGCTACTGTTTTAAAGAAAGTTTCAGTACATTATCAGCATCGATACTGTACCGGAGCGGGGCTTATTGTAAGCAAAATCTTCGGAAGCATGCGATCTTGAAATGGGCTAATGGGTATACGGTAAAGCTATCACCTTCGAACTCCAGAGTTCAAACTTTTTGCAGTCATAAAAAATGGTTACAGGTAGATTTTATACATAATACCACTGCCAGACAGGAGTGTGATTGTAGATACATACAGTATATACAATAAATGAACGAATAAAAAATTGCATCAGTCAAATGTGTCAAAATTAGTCCATTTTTTTTATAAAATCTTTATTCTGTCTCCCTAACATATAAACATGTCTTACAAGCTAAGCTATTCTAAACTAATTACAGGCATTTATTTCTAAGAAGAATTTGAAGCTAGGCAAGGAGATCATTTGTCGTTCTGTTTCCAAAATATATTGACTAAACTGAACAAATTATCTTAGAATCATAATTTTGTCATCCCTGCTAAACTCTTCTAAGGCTGGAGCTATCAAACTGGAAAAGGTTAAGAAGCGCATTAAACGAGGATCAAATCTGTTTGGTAAATGTCTAATAAAATAGTTCCATGACTGATTGACCGAAAAACGTTTACAAAATATATGCTCAAGATCTTCGAGGAATCCGCATGATAAGCAATTAGGGTTGTCAGCAATACCTATGCGATACAAATGAGCTCTGTGATCAATTTTCCTATTATAAAGTAAATAAAGAATAGATTTTTCATATGAGTTCAGGTTCTTTAAGTTAATATTATTCCAGACACGTGGCCAATTGTTTTGTTCTTTAGTTTCAATAGTTGGTCTAGGCAATGATCCAATTTTATCAGAATATAGTTTTGTCATAGAAAAAGGTTGTGTTAGATCATGTTCGTAAAACAAATTCATGAAAGAAGGATACATATGTGGTAATATAGTAACAGGTTTCCTAATGACTACTGACTACTGATATTAGGCAGAATATATTTTTTCAACAAACACGTGTCGGTCGAATTAGGATTTATCCCAGGCTACTATTTTAGAAAAACGTAATTGATTGATATTGGGCGGAACGCGGCGGAATGTTTAGAAAAATAGGGCACACGCTTGATCCGGTTTAAGATACATTGTTGACTGCTTTCGGGAACGTGATTTCATTTTAATAACTTGTTTACTTGTTTAACCATTGAACGTCGCGTGAAAGTGGAACTTAATAAAGGCATCAGTGCTTTTTCGTAACTTTTAGTTTTCGGATTAGAAAAATCATCGGTTGCAGGACAGTGTTACCGATTTATATTGGATAATCCAAAGCTATGTTGATCATTATAACATTAAATTTTGAATAACAAATGATAAGACAATCTTATTCAAATGTCGTAATAATACCTCTGACCAAGGAAAAATGATTTATATAGTTTTCATAAAAGTTGACGATACAAATACTAATGAGGAAAGGAATTCCGCATTTCCTTTTCCCAAGTCCTTTTCCTCTCCTTTCCTTCCCTTCGTCTCTTTTTAGAAAGCGAGTAATGGCGCTATAACCATATGCCATATAGGGCTAGGACAAGAGTTAGTGCTCAGGTCCCAACCGCTAGAAGAAAATGGTAGCGAGCAAGGGCGCTATAACCTAGGCGAATACAGCATTCCCTCCGTATAGGTTACGTCCGCACACCGCTCTCTGTTGTCCTTCGACTGAGGTCAGCTGGATCGATTGAGGGATGGCGCTTGTACGGAGGGAGGACTGTACGCTCGAACACAAGGGGTAAATACCTGTGTTCCATCCCAGGAGATCGGACAACCAAGGAGTGTACATTAACTTTCTTAGCTCTGTCACTCCCAACGATTTATATAGCCTATTTTCAAATCCTGCATACGGTATGTCCCCGCTCTTTGATTACCTGTGGATTAAATGTTAACCACTGTCTATACTTATTAAGTAGACATGGTAAACATTCACTTCCACAAAAATTAACTAAACGCTACACAGTAGGCCTGGCCGCTTTATTGTTTGTTTCACATCCTTGATGTGCCGCAGGCATTAATAATGACAAGAAAAATGATAGATGTATCATTTTCCAGGATTCTTTCAAGTACTGGCTGTGTATGTGTAGACTAGACTAGACTAGATAGATCGTTTCAGTCTTCTACAACGTTGTTCAGCAGGACAATAAATTTATTTTTTTATTTATTCATCAATCAAAAATGGTTTCGCAGCAGCTAGACATTTTTTTTCTCCTCAATTTTAGCGGAGGCAGATTTAGGTCTATCATTTTGCATTGTAGATTATAAACAGACATCGTCTGATTTATCAATCCATATTTCGAGAAGTTAGTGCAGTGACGATCTACCGCGAACAAATGTCGATGACACAATTTACGAGAAGGTACAGTTGTATAGATTGTTTCTCCTTTACTTTACTTAAATCTTTGGCTTTTATTAGTTAGGTAGGTTCCGGTTCAACACATTGTAGTTTCATTTTTATACCTGTGATCTTGACTTTTTTACCTAGGAGATGAGTACTTAAGGGGGTTAGATTTTGATAAGTTCTTTAGTGGGAATAACATTGATGAAGACTGCACATTGTAGTCGAAATACGTATCTGTCATGGATACCAAATATAAGGTTACCAAACAACACTTCAATATTCTAATATTGGCCTTAAAAACGTGTTTTACATATGTAAGAATCTTTAAAGTGGAAACCCAAACGCTTTGTAAAATTAAGCATATTGCCTGCCCTACGAATGATTGAGCTTTAACGATCCACACACCACATATAAAAAAACATGAACTTCATTATGAAACGTATTCATATCATCACCATTTCTTATCTCTAAAAATAGTTTCATGTCATCAACTTTGAATTTTTTAAAAAATAGAGATATATTATTAACGTACAACACGAAAAGAAGAGGTCCCAAGTGCTAGCCATGGGGACGCAACTGATCACCAGGCAGTGGATAGTTTAGCTCCAGACTAACCTTTGAAAGGGGCGGACGAGCACTAGAACTACGAATTATATTGTTTTAATATGCCAAACTAACTGATTCTGAAGTATCTAGTCACGCCCGATTCATATTTCACGTGTAAAAAACGAACAAAAATAAGACCAAAAAATATCCGGGCGTAATTCCACTCTTACAAAATTTACGAACGAAGAACCAAGGTAGAACAACAAACAAAAAATCCCGAGGGTGTACTTCCACGGCGTATCACCAGTGTTGGCAGTTCAAAGGATGGAAGATCCGGAGGGTAACAACATGTAAGAAATTATCAGGGCGTATGACGTTTTCTTCTCAATTTCACAGTAAAGAAAACTTTTTTTGAGTTTTTAGTGATGCATGATGATAGATTACACTATTAACTGTATGTCAAGCTTATGAAATCGTCCAGAAAATGGAAAGTCGTGAAATAGGATTAATTTTTAGGTCAACAGAATTCGGAAGCGATTTTCTCAGAGTTATACTCTTTTCAAATGTTAGTCTAGAGTTCAAAGCTGATTCATTCAATTTGATAACGCAGAATCGAGACCAGATTGAAGTTTTCTTTCTTGAGCAAAGTTATTCAATAGTGAACAGTTCAGTTGGGAATTGACTCACAAGGCGGCTTCAGAGTGCAAGTAAAGTTCTTCTAGTACAACTAGGGATCAAGAACAGATAAAAGTTTTTTGACTGCAGCAAAGTTGATCAAATAAATGTGACCCGTTCAGTAGTGAACGGTTTAATTGGGAATTAATTCATAAAAAAGAGGAATAAAAAGTTCCTCTATTGATAACTAGGAATCGAGACCAGATAGAAGTTTACCGATTTCAGCAATGTTGTTCAAATGGATGAGACCCGTCCATTAGTGACCATTTTAGAGGGAAATTGAATCCCCATGTAACAATTCAAGCTGAACAGTAAGAACAGAAGCTGATTATTGGTTCATTTAAAGTGTACCAAGCTGATTAATATCAGACTGAATATAAAGTTGAGTAGTAGTGTATGAAGCTAATTGTATTCCCATAATACAACCTCAATGAGTTAGCTGATCTTAAGATTCAACAAGCCTTATTTAAGCTTAACACTACTCCACAAATCAACAATGCACTACAAATATTTTGATAGAATGATTTGTTAACTCCCGCGGAGTTTGTGAAACACTGTTGATTGTTCTCCCAACAGTTTCTCAAACGTGAGATCTCTTCATCTGCGATAAGAATTGGTGTTGCCCACCCATCATTTCTTATAGTGCAAATTTATATGACTGTCCAATAGTTTATAGGTGTCTGTTTCCACCCATGAAATATCAACAAGTCTTCACTATCAAATATATCGGACAATATTCATATACATCTTACCCATCGCTAATCTAGAACGTGAAATGCCATGTACTACGTTTGTGAAATTACGATAGAACCATTCCATATCGCAGTCGTAGTTTTCTACTGATCAATGGAATCTATCAATCATCACATAAGTCTTCTGACATTGCTATGTTATAAGATGGATCCAATAAACCGTACATGAAGATTTGTTTCAGTGTAGGGACGTTACAAAACCAATAGAATTAGAAAGACGGTTTCAATCAATTCATCATAAAATCAGTTTTTAAGTACTTAGAAGGTTTGGTGTGCTAAATTGTTGCGTAGAAATTCATTTTGGTCCACTGTACAGTATTATAATTGAATGATTAAAAATAGTACAAGACTGTGCAGTACACTGATGCAAAATTTGACTTTTTCGCTCCACAGTGCTTAAATGGTTTCAAATCGGGTCCTGATTAGCCTCACAAAGTTACAACTCATTTGGTTAGAAACAGACTTCGTACAAGCCATTTGAAGTTTACATGTAAATTACTATGCGAAATCTCAACTTTTTGTTAATTGCCTTCTAGACTTTTTCCATATTGAGCTGCGAAACAGTTCGATAGCCATTCTTGTAGAAAATTTTCTCAGCTACAACTTTGCTCAAGGTTGTTTCTATGTAAAATGACACAGGAAAAAGTTATTAATTATTTAAGAGATTGGTAAACTTATGACATGATCAAGCAGCTGCTCTGTACGCAACACTGTATTTTGCAGTGTGACATAGTAGCCATGATTTTTGTGTCCTATTCAACGCCCCAGAAACACCAATGTTACCTGCTGAGCAGTGGATTGAGCATGATCATAAGACATCAGCGCATTGAACCATTGATAACTTTCGATCCTTGCTTTAATAAAAAAGTGGTCTTTAGCAAAGTTGTAGCTGGGAAAATTTCCTACAAGTAAAGTTGAAAGTTTTTGAAGCAGACCGATATGGTGAATTATTAGATAGACATGAACAAAAATCTTGGTTTAACCATAGTAATTCCCATACAAACTTCAAATGGTTTGTGCGATCTCAGTTTCTCACCAAATGGGTTCAAATTTTGAGAGGTTAGTCAGGATCCGATTTGGAATCGTTTAAGTATTGTGGAGCGAAAATTTCAAATATTTCATCACTCTACTGTGCAGTGTTAACTTCCTTTAATCAGTCCCATGTGTAAAACACATGGACTGCCACAGTGAAATTGTAGAATTAGTTTGAGTCCGTTGTATTAATAAATAATATGAAATGAAGTTCACATTGCTGGTGTATATCGTTGTTATATCTAAATTTCCAAAAATCCATATGGCACTGATATGCGATTAAAGGTAATTAATGTATTTTTGTGTTGAAGATTCAATAACTATATGTGAAGCATCAACACAATCCAAACATTTCTATCTTTTAGTCGATAGTAGATTTTCTTAGTCCTGGCTGCATTACCTACTAACAAAAAAACAAACAACTGTCAAATTTGTGACAGAAGATCAGTATGTGACCCAAGCAACAAACATGTTCTATAACAGTTTATATAACCTTTTTAGGACTGAATTAAGTTGTATAGCAGTTTATTGAACAAAATTATATAAATTTGTGTTGCTTGGATAAGCTGTCTGTTTGTGTGTCAAGACGATGGAATTAAATTTTAAAAAATCCTACATTTTGAAATAAACAAAAACACATTGATAGCTTTTAAACAAGGCAATAACATTTGAGAACACTGTACCAAAAACTTTATTTTAGATTCACTGGGCAGTTATGTTCGGAAGGCATTCAAAAGAATAGATCTGAAGAGGGATTCTATCTGCTTTGGAAAATTCCTCAAAAAATCATTTTCTTGAAATGTTTTATTTAGTTTTCTTCCAAATTTCCAAATCTCAGCAACTATAGTTTAAACTTTAGTTATTAATTAATCTTTTGTAAAAAAGATGAAATAACACGATTGTCCTATAAAACTGAATACTTAGTTCAAATAAATTCTCAAAAATTCAACAAAAGTTTTAATTGGAAATTTAAACTTAAATTTGGCAACACTGTATTTGTTTCCATAATTTCACGTTTTCTTGTAAATAGTTATTTTTGCAACATGTTGCAAAATCAAAATTTAATCAGCGAATAGCGCTGGAAAAATCGAGTTTTGCAACGAGTTGCTTACAATTTATGTTTGGCAGTTTTGAAAAATACCCTTTAAGTTTTAATTATTTCCATCTAAGTTGATTTCTGTTTCATTATGAACTGCGTATGACCTACGCTTTCTGATCCATGAAATATTACTGTCACAAATTTTCAAGTTCAAGGACACGATTATGCTGCCAGATAGCAAATCTAAATGTACTCATTCTGCGAAAATTCTGTTTTAAGTTTTCTAACACAAATATAAAATATTTGGCAACACTGTTCGAAAGAAATAAATTTATATATTGTCTGATTTTCTTATAAAAATTATAGTTTTATTTTTTCAAAGATATTGATAAAAGAAAGTAGTGCTTTCTTGAAAATCATGAAAAATAGAAACTAGACCAAGAAGTAAAGGGTGAAACGGTCAAAATTTGGTCAATATCAACTTGACGTATTTCTTTCAATTTTGCATTTAAAAAACCTGAACACCCCTCATTTTGAAGGTGTGTGTGTGTAGAATGTTGCTCCTATTTTGATTTTGGAATTCACTCTTTAGTTGTCAAAATGCCGTCCAAGCAAGAAGAGCAGCGTATCAAAATTTTGCTCGCGCATCGCGAAAATCCGAGCTACTCGCACGCAAAGTTGGCAAAATCGCTAAAAGTTGCCAAATCAACCGTTACAAATGTAATTAAAGTGTTTGGGGAACGTTTGTCGACAGCCAGGAAGTCTGGATCGGGGGAAATCGAAAACCGGAAGCCGCTGAGACGACAAAGAGAGTTGCCGGTAGTTTCATGCGAAACTCTAACCTCTCTCTCCGAGATGCCGCAAATAAGCTGGGTGTATCGTCTACAACCGTGCATCGAGCCAAAAAACGAGCCGGACTATCGACTTACAAGAAGGTAGTGACTCCAAATCGCGATGATAAACAAAATACGACGGCCAAAGCGCGATCCCGGAGGCTGTACACGACGATGCCGACGAAGTTTGACTGCGTGGTAATGGACGACGAAACCTACGTCAAAGCCGACTACAAGCAGCTTCCGGGACAGGAGTTTTATACGGCAAAAGGAAGGGGAAAGGTAGCAGATGTTTTCAAGCACATGAAACTGTCAAAGTTCGCAAAGAAATATCTGGTTTGGCAAGCCATCTGTACCTGTGGCTTGAAAAGCAGCATTTTCATAGCTTTCGGGACTGTCAACCAAGAAATTTACGTGAAAGAGTGTTTAAATAAACGTCTGCTGCCTTTCCTGAAGAAACACGGTTGTTCCGTACTGTTTTGGCCGGATTTGGCATCTTGCCATTACGGTAAAAAGGCCATGGAGTGGTACGCCGCCAACAACGTGCAAGTGGTTCCCAAGGACAAGAACCCTCCCAACACGCCAGAGCTCCGCCCAATTGAGAAATACTGGGCTATTGTCAAGCGGAATCTAAAGAAGACCAAAAAACTGCTAAGGGCGAGCAGCAGTTCAAGGCAAACTGGCTTTCTGCGGCGAAGAAGGTGGACAAGGTGGCTGTACAAAATCTGATGGCAGGGGTCAAGCGTAAGGCCCGGCAATTCGGATTTGGAAAAGCGGAAGTCTAACTGAATATTTTTCCTGAATTTTATACTAATTGAAGTTGAAAAAGAAATTTAATTTGATTTTTTAAATAAACGATTTCACCGATTTACACGCGTTTTCCCTTGACCAAATTTTGACCGTATCACCCTTTAAATTAGTCAAGGATCCGTGAAAAAAGATGTAAACCATGAATTAGGGATCCTGTGTATGGAATTAGTTTGATTCCAAATACTTGGCGTTTTGAGATATTGAAACTTTTCAACTAAAATCAAACATTTCTAGATAAACATTTCAAAAGGTCCTATCTGCATTGATCGATTCTCTTCATCGACTTTCTCTTTCGTTAATAATTCAGCTGCAAAACCTTTCCCTGTTGTATTTGACGTTTTGGACGCTTGATAAGAATCTCCTTAATCAAACTATGCGATACAATTAGCGCGAAATCTGTTTGCATAGCAGTGATTATAAAAAGAGAAAGTCGATGAAAAGAATCGATCAAAACAGATAGGACCATTTGAAATGTTCATCGAGATTTGTCCTACCATACTTTACATTCTACACAACAATGTCACGGCCCGAAAAATTCCAAAACAGGATCAAGAATCTAACTCAGCTACCTTCAGATTAGACTTGCATTCCAAGCTGGAGGGAAGGAGGCAGTCTCAGTCTCATAAAAGTATTCCTATTTCCATCGAGTTTGGGAGGAATTTATATTGTTGTATTGTTACATTGTAAGTACTTATATAGAAGAGAGGGTCCTCATAGCTAATGATTTTAATGCCATTATCAAGTCAATGGCCTTTTTTTTTTTGAAGAAATGTATTTCGATATTTAAAAATTATCAATTTGCCTCCGGCTTACGATACTATTTTCAATGGGCACATTTTTATTAATTTCCTGAACATTACATTTTTGGACCACTGCTTTCTTGTATCACTGATGACCGCTGCGTAGGTTCACCTTCTAGTGTACGTATGTGCAGTACACTCGAATGCAGCCGAAATCCTTTCCCTCTGAAAATGAGGTCACTGCTGCTGCAGCTCTGCCTCGGATAATCCCGAGGCACCTTCAGCGCGGACAATGGCAATGGCACATTCATCACGCATAATACATAATCTCAATTGTACCAGACGGAGTCGTGCGGAGGAGAGCGAATAAAAAAAAACCGACGACGACCCTTGGAGACACCCCGGCCAGAAACAGGGACGATGACGACGGCAACGACGACGCGCATTTCGTAATTTATTCATGAATATCAAACAATGCCATCAACCCTGTTGTACATTTATCTCTTATTCTACATCGCCGGTGCGACTTTTCTGCAAAGTCAGCTCTGGAGAGCCTCTTCGCCGTGTTAAATCTTGACACTCCCATCATGAATTAAATATATTTGTATTTATTACCCACCGGCACATAAAGCATCGGCTCGATCTTAACCCGACCGTTGTTGCTAAGTTCAGTCCTCCATCATCATCATCATCATCACACCCAGCTCTGAACTCCTCGACGAGAGCTCGCGGGCGTTGCTGTTCTTCGAGTTGACATAATGATCGAGCTTTAGTGTTGTTTCGTGCGTTATTTAATCAATGGCAATTGACATGTGAGCACCCCCTCGCGCCCCCTCCACAACACAACAGTCAACATCAGTGTTCGGGCTGCTTTCGAATTAATTTAAAAATTTTGCAAACATCAGCACCCACTCTCGAATTTCAGCACATCCATAAACGAGATCACGGTGGTTGACAAAATATCCGCGAAACTGGGACGATGTACGTTCCTCAGCGCGGTAAAGTAATCAAAAATGCCATCAATCATAAACTTTGTACCGACAGCACAGAGACTAGCATTGACTTGCTTGTTGCTGTTGCTCAATTTGCTCTAATCCATCACTTTCGGCGGTGGCGTCCAGGCGGATTTGGAGGTGAAACGGCATGAGGATTTCGAGTCGCTGAAGCCGCGGTTGGCTGTGTAATTAAAAACTTTTCATCCTGAGCGTGCAAACTCACGCTACATTTCAAGTTGTGACTGGCATGTACGTCCGCACTTACCTCCCTACATGCATTACAGTGAGTGGTGGCTGGTGGCATTCGGATGTTTATTGCTTTCGAAGATTGATTGAGTTCTAGATTAGTTTGAGGAAAAATTAGCACCCGTTAGTGCCGCTGGATGTTGAAAGGCGATAATTTACTGGTCGTGGTTAATTATATGTGCTTATTTCAAAATGACAAACACTGCTCATTTTTTTTTTCTCTCGCATCGACCGATATCGATGCATGCAAAGCGAAGGTAGGTTGCAATTATGCAGACAATCAACAAAACACACATAGATTCGATGAAATAGTATCTTATATGCCTCATATATCCATCTGCTTGCTTTGCCAGCCTGATGTAGCAATCCGTTCGGCTACTCGCTCGGTGTGTCTCTGGCTGTTTCCATGCACGGAACTGAAAAGTCCACTGAAGGAAATATGTACTGACTGAACCCGCTTACCTCTGCACCACACAACTTCGTTTGGTACATAGACACACTGGTGGAGACAGGCAGGGGCACGGGGCTTTCCACTGATACGGTGCCAAAAATAATTAGAAGCGGACTGTCCTTAAATCCCGTGGACCGCTTTGGAAGGGTTGCTGATAAGTCATTTAGGGTAGGGTTTTGGAACAGTTTCGGCAACTTTTTCAGTGTTTGAAAACCATCCAGGTGGTCGACCTCAGAATGTCGAGTCCGCGATGGACTGTTGAGGATAAGCCTTCTTCTACATTGCTTTTCAAGCTTTTTGCTTATTGCATATTACCTTATTGTGTGCTCTCGACTTAGTGTTCTAGATGCATTTTCACAGTTATTAGAGCTTTCGATGCCTATACAATTTTTGCATTAGTATAATTGTGTCGCAAGTACAATCATACTCTATGCCCAGTGAAGTCGAGAAATTGTCCAACCCAAAACATTACTAGACCAGACCAGAGTAGGATTATTTGATTGTGGAAAGCAAGCTTGTTTTCCAGGGACAAAGTGGACCAGGCCGTCATGGTGGTTACGCATGGTTACTCCTCAATCGCTCCACAAGCGCTCCTCTAATCAAAGCTGCTCCAAAATGCATAAGGTAATATTTGGACGCCCAACTAGATTACTACGCGCTCATAAAGGGTGATACGGTCAAAATTTGGTCAAGGGAAAACGCGTGTAAATCGGTGAAATCGTTTATTTAAAAAATCAAATTAAATTTCTTTTTCAAGTTCAATTAGTATAAAATTCAGGAAAAATATTCAGTTAGGCTTCCGCTTTTCCAAATCCGAATTGCCGGGCCTTACGCTTGACTCCTGCCATCAGATTTTGTACAGCCACCTTGTCCACCTTCTTCGCCGCAGAAAGCCAGTTTGCCTTGAACTGCTGCTCGCCCTTAGCAGTTTTTTTGGTCTTCTTTAGGTTCCGCTTGACAATAGCCCAGTATTTCTCAATTGGGCGGAGCTCTGGCGTGTTGGGAGGGTTCTTATCCTTGGGAACCACCTGCACGTTGTTGGCGGCGTACCACTCCATGGCCTTTTTACCGTAATGTCAAGATGCCAAATCCGGCCAAAACAGTACGGAACAACCGTGTTTCTTCAGGAAAGGCAGCAGATGTTTATTCAAACACTCTTTCACGTAAATTTCTTGGTTGACAGTCCCGGAAGCTATGAAAATGCTGCTTTTCAAGCCACAGGTACAGATGGCTTGCCAAACCAGATATTTCTTTGCGAACTTTGACAGTTTCATGTGCTTGAAAACATCTGCTACCTTTCCCCTTCCTTTTGCCGTATAAAACTCCTGTCCCGGAAGCTGCTTGTAGTCGGCTTTGACGTAGGTTTCGTCGTCCATTACCACGCAGTCAAACTTCGTCAGCATCGTCGTGTACAGCCTCCGGGATCGCGCTTTGGCCGTCGTATTTTGTTTATCATCGCGATTTGGAGTCACTACCTTCTTGTAAGTCGATAGTCCGGCTCGTTTTTTGGCTCGATGCACGGTTGTAGACGATACACCCAGCTTAATTGCGGCAACTCGGAGAGAGAGGTTAGGGTTTCGCTTGAAACTACAGGCAACTCTCTTTGTCGCCTCAGCGGCTTCCGGTTTTCGATTTCCCCCCGATCCAGACTTCCTGACTGTCGACAAACGTTCCCCAAACACTTTAATTACATTTGTAACGGTTGATTTGGCAACTTTTAGCGATTTTGCCAACTTTGCGTGCGAGTAGCTCGGATTTTCGCGATGCGCGAGCAAAATTTTGATACGCTGCTCTTCTTGCTTGGACGGCATTTTGACAACTGAAGAGTGAATTCCAAAATCAAAATAGGAGCAACATTCTACACACACACACCTTCAAAATGAGGGGTGTTCAGGTTTTTTAAATGCAAAATTGAAAGAAATACGTCAAGTTGATATTGACCAAATTTTGACCGTATCACCCTTTATAAGAAAACTATCTCTGCAAATATATTCTGCGAAATGTTCTGTCTTCATCCAGAATCCATCTTCGCCCTTAAATGTGGATCGGAAACATTCCAAATGTTTGCGCTCTTTTAAGGCTGCATCATGCACATCCTCTTTTCCACCCGTCTAAAAAGGGGTCCCTCTTTGCTCAGTTGTTAAAGGTGCAGCTACAAAGCAAGACCATGCTGGAGGTGGCTGGGTTCGATTCTCGGTCCGGTCTAAGAATTTTTCGGGTTGGAAAATTTCTCTACTTTCCTGGGCATAGAGTATGATTGTACTTGCCATACAATTATACTAATGCAAAATTGGACAGGTATCGGAAGCTCTCAAATAATAACTGTGGAAATGCATCTAGAACACTAAGTTGAGAGCGTGTAATAAGCTAATATGCGACAAGCTAGAAGCTTGAAATTCCAACCACTACTCGCTAGATGCTCATCTCAATAGAATAAACCTCGTGGACAGCAACATCTGTCGGTGTGGAAACGGTTACGATGACATCGATCACGCAGTTTGGCAATGTACGGATAATGACGCCGCCAGAGAGCGACTATTGAATACCCTCGAGGCCCAAGGAAGACAACCCTATGTTCCTATCAGAGACGTGTTGGGAACGCGATATCTGCTATATTGCAGTCGGTTTATGTGTTTCTTCAAATGTCTAGTATAAGAATTTAATTACTTTGTCTTTTGTCTCTCTTTACTAGTTTTTTTTTGTCTTGTCCCACAGTCTCGATTAGTCTCATCGTCGCCCACTGGTCACCCACCATAGTCGGTCGAACTCCAGCCGTATCTAGAACCAAACTACCGTTCATACTGGCGACAACGCTCTGATGAGACAACGACAACCCACTCCTAAGCTCCTCCCCTGATCCTACCCTTCGACAATATACCCTTCTAACCTCGAGTAAGCCGCGACTATTCAGCCCAACCCCCACTAGACTTAGAATTACTAAGTTACTAGAGTTAACTTTGTTACAAACAGTGCACAATGAATTATCGGCTAACGTGATTCAACCTTTGAAATAAACGAACTGGATAAAAAAAAAATCTTGATATGCAAAGAAGAAGAAAGGAAGTAGAAGAAGAAGAAAAAGAAGAAGAAGAAAAAGACATCGTTAAAATGTAATCAATGCTTACGAAGGAAAATAATTGACGAAATAATGCTCCGCCCTTAGTGAAAAAATAAGTTTGGAAAAATACTGCCAGCAAATGAAAAATGTTTTGCGTTCAGTAGATACTTACAAACAGTTTGATATTATCCATATATGTTCATGAGGGTGGGGCTTATTTTTAAAAATCGTGCGGGTCATGTTTTCCCATGTGGAAAATAATTATTGGAACTAGAGCTTCCATCCTCTGATGTCCCGGGATTTCAGAATCCCGGGAAATTAATTTAAAAATCCCGGGATCGCGTGTATCCCGGGATTTTTCAATTTGAGACTCTTTTACCCCTATAAATCTTTCTTGGAATATCTGTAGCAGAATTTGAATCCAGAACTTTCACATCTTATGAAATATATATCTTCCCTTCGTTTGCCATTCATTCTGATTTATCGAAAGTATTGCACACAGGCATCACTTTTTGTATATGATCGTTGTACAAGAAACATTCGTGAAAAATACGATCTAGCAGTGAAACAAACCGTGAACATTTTGATTAAATTTTACATTCGCGTATGTAGATGGTACATAGACGAAAATCAGGTCGAGCGTCGTGAGATTTCCATCATCCATAGTTTATCGAAAAACCATTGAAATGCATTGTTAAGATGGTTGGAAGTACGTAGTACTAGTTTCAACTGATGAAAAAATCAGTATTTGCAGTTTTCAGAGTCCTTCCCTAGATTAGCGAGCTGAATCTTGTAAAATGCTCACTCCTTCTGGAGGAACATCTATATGTCACCGTTTTCTATTTTGGCTTCCATAGCTTTCCCTCGCTGTCATTTGTTACGTCCAAAGGTATGCATTACCTTTACCCGTTAGAATGTAATCTCTGTAATCCTAAAGCACGGCAAAATAGTTTTTACAAATACATTCATGAGAGAAATCCTCCACCATAATCATCATGATCTGCACGGACTATTGTGAAATTTGGTGGACACACATTCCATCACGTCACATTAGGGAACTTCTTAGATGTCAAGAGACATTCATTTGATTTCAGAGAACTTCATTGAAGTTCGTAAAACTTCAGGGACCATCATAGATCTTCAGGATACTTCGTAGAATGTTAAACAACTTCTTGGACGATGCTTACGGAACATCGCATGAATTATTTGAAATTCGTACAAGTTCATCAAATGGACAGAAATTCAATTGTAAATACCTAAAGAAAAATTAAAAGATGTAAGCTATGGAAAAATCTTTGAAGTACTGGGAACATCCCAGAATTTCATCGAAAATTCTACATATTCAGGGAACTTTATATAGGCTTTGAGTTCATGGAACTGAGTTTAAGGTCAAGAAACTTCTTGAATGTACAGGAATCTTTGTATAAATGATATGAACGGATTTGCGATGATATCTCTGGATATTATTCAAGACTTTCCAACTTAATCAAGTAATGTTCTGAAGATCTGCAAGTGTTCAAAAATTCAAAGGACGTCTTTTAGACATCCTGCCCAGACGAAAGTTTGATTAATGAGTATTTAATGGATGTACAGCTGGTCGGAGATTTAAAGACCTCTGAATATTTTTCAAGAATTCAGGTTGATCAATTATTATTCTTAAGATATTCAACTGTTCATAAAATTCAAATAACGTCTCTAGATGGTCTCTCAAGATTGCTGGTTGGTCAGACATAAGTGAATTCAGATCTTAAAGTGGTCAAACATTCAATTGGTTCTCTCAAGATGGCAGATCGGTTAGGAAGTACTTAAAAGATCTCCAACTGATCAAAGATCACAATAAAGTCCTCTGGATATTTTTCAAGGCTGCAGGTTGATCAAGTATTATTGTGAAGATATTTTCCCAAAACTGTGCGTTGATCAGGAAGTATTCAAAAGATCTTCGAATATTTCAGTGAAGTCCTGTGAATATTCAATTGGATCAAGTTTTATTATGAAATATCCGATGGTTACATTATTCATATTCAACATATTCAGGAAGAAGCTTTAAATATAAAGTAAAAAACTTCATTTATTTCACAAAAATCTTCATATGCCAGCATAACATTTTAAAAAATCCATCGGAAGTCTGCTTCAGCTTCCGCATGTCTTGAAACAACATAATAATACCTTCACAGAATTTTAAATGTCTTCAAAATGAAGATATGTCTTTAAATCTGGTGTCCCTAGTATTGAAGAAATCTTTTTTTTTTTAATCAGTCTTCGAAGGAGATGAAACATACATTTCAGAACATCGTTGAAAGAAATTAGAAACATACGAATATTAAAACAATTTTCTATCTTTATTCCCGGGATATCAAATAAATATTTCCAGAATTCCGGGATGGTGGAAACCACCGGTAAATGGAAGCTCTAATTGGAACCGATTATGTAACATATCAAAAATTTAGCTTATTTCTTTGACATGTAGAGGTTACTAAGTCCAAAATGTCGAAAGATGAGCTTTTTCCAAGAAACTATATGCTTCTATAAGTGTACACACGTGATTTTGTGACCCTTATGGGCGAACATTTTGTCCATTTTACAATATCTTCACTCGTTCTCGAGATATATGGCATAGAAAGGTTCCCGTACATGGACTTACACTAAAAGATTGATGTATCGAAATCAGCATCCTTGTAGTGCTATCAATGATGAAAAAATATCAATAAATCAAATCTAAACAATGCCCAAGATCACGCTTTATTTTTGTAGACAACAATCAATAAGCAAACATCTGCGGTTGATTTTGCAAGCTGTGATATCGCAGCTCGGAATATCAAGCTAACAAAACTCACCAACTGCAAATCTCACCAAACTGTGGTGAGATTGAGTTCAATGATTTTTGCTTTACACCCGAATGCAACCGAATATTTCAATTAAGCTGGCTTTAGACAGGGCAAGTCAATTGATCAAGTCAGTTGAATTCAACTGACTTGAACGCGAATTGAACGTGTAAACTTGATCAACTCACTTGAATTGAAAAAAGTTGAACCAGGCTCAACTTTTCATGCCAATTGAATTCAACTGAGTTGATCATTTGACTTGCCTAGTCTAAACCCAGCATAACGGCTGACAGCAGTCATTTCGTGTCTGCCTTCGGTGAAGCTTAAAAAGAGATAGCAAACTATACTTTCTCTTTCTAAGAAAACGATGTGGAACGGAATCATGTTGTAAATAGTCACGCAATATCAAAGGAGCTTGCAAAATCAATATCAAGCATGATATTTTGTTCCAATATCCAAGGTTGCAAATACTCATTTCAGCTAAAACAATATTTTTCTAAATTATGAAATAATTAGACGCCATTATCAAATTTTGAATTGGTAGGATACAAGAAGAGGTTGCAAAGAATGTGTTTGACATATTAAACCTGTTTATTTCACTTCATGAGAGTCACAATCAGCGATTTTTCACAAACTCACTCACTCACTCACTCAGCGATCAGAAAATCGCTGATTGTGACTCATGGAAAGCAAAATTTACAGGTTTTATGTTTCAAACGCATACTTTGTAACCTCTTCTTGTAAGTAACAAGTAAAACATGCCGTCATACCATCTTTTGGTTTTATTATTCCGAAAAACATTATTTTAGCTGAAATGAGTTTTTGCAACCTTGCCAATATCACGCGTGATATTGAGGGCGTATGAGAGCGGAAAAATATTATTTTATTGAAGATTTAGCCAACACTGAGTGCTTAAAAAAAAGAAAATGGTAGAGATAGAGAGAATGAGAAATTAAGTAAAATGAGGGAATATCTTAAAAGATATTCAAGTGAACAACGAGATAGAGAACGATTTCTAGACTAACATTTTAAAAGGGCGTAGCTCCAAAATGTAAACAAACCATATTTTGCCACATATAGAGAGAACAGTCAACAAACTAGTCGATAAACACGAAAAAGTAGAAGAAAATATCACTTCAATTCAACAAAAGCGTTTCTTTATAAATGGCGTATTTCCAATTTTCAACTTTATGAACCATCTAGTTGTTACGCCTTGCACCATAACTACGAATTATATTGTTTTAATATGCCAAACGTACTGATTTATTTGAAATGCATCCGATTGATATTTCACGTGTAAACAACGAACAAAAAGAAGACCAAAAAAATCTCCGGGCGTAATTTCACTCTCACAAAATTTGCGAACGAAGAACCAAGGCGGAGCAACAAACAAAAAATCCCGAGGGTGTATTTCCACGGCGTATCACCAGTGTTGGAAGTTCAAAGGATGGAAGATCCGGAAAAAACTTATTTGGGTTTTTAGTGATGCATGATGTTAGATTACACTATTAACTATATGTCAAGCTTATAAAAATCATCCAGAAAATGGAAAGTCGTGAAATAGGATTAATTTTTAGGTTATCAAAATTCGGAAGCGATTTTTGCGATATGGTCATTACGGAGTTACGCCCTTTTCAAATGTTAGTCTGGATTTCAATTAACCCTTACCCAAGATACCCTCCGAGCGAGAAGGAGAGTAGATTGTATTTGAAATGTGTTCTGATTTCAACGTTCAGTATTAGCAATACTAACCAACAATTCAGTGTCAACATTTCAAAGGGGCGTAATTGCTTTTGTAAACAATGACTTTAGCCGTCAATTTCTCGCGAATGATATCTTACCTCTCCAAAATTACAATGCTAGCTGGTAGAGGAAACATTCCTCTACCTGGTGGTGTTATTATTTTTCATGAGTGAGCTTTTATTTGCGAGAAATCTATGGCTAAAGCCATTGTTTACAAATGCAATTACGCCCCTTTGAAATGTTGGCACTGAATTGTTCTTTTCTTCATGTTGGGAAGATTTTGTAGATTTACATTTACAACTAGGATTTGGGGAACATCGTTGTTTCGACTTATGCTACCGTTGCACACTGGGCCAGGAGCCGACATTAGCAATACAAAATTTCTAGCGCATTGGGATTGTATTATATTGAGTTGGTGTCTTTAAAAACGATTCTCAGTTTGACATGCGCCTTCATCTGGTCATGGAAAATAGTTCAAATTTTTGCCGCATAGATGGTACTGCGATATTAACTTTTTTTATTTCGCATGATAGAGGTTTGCTGTCTTCGGTAATGTTTTTTTTTCCTTGATTTGTTTTTCGTTGATCTTGTTTTCCGTGCTAAGCACCAATGCTACCGACGCCAGGGAGGCAGCTCCCACACCTAGACCCTAAATATCGACCCATCAACTCATGAACCGGGGACGAACGGCTTTACTTCCCATCCGAAGGAAGGCGTGGTCAGAGATGTTATGCCTCAGAACATCCCGGTGGCGCCGACTGGGATTGAACCTAGGCCTGCTGGGGTGAGCATACAATCTGCTTTCTCCCTGTTAACTGGGGCCACATTATGGAACCAAGTCGAAACGACTGTTTTCATAGAAGCGTTCATACGGAAAAAGGTTCTTTTGAACTTTCCCAATGAGGCTACTGATCTTAGTTATAAAGGAGAGGATTTTGTCGTACCATACCGTGATGGTTTTCATTGATAATGGCATGACCCATTAGTACTTTACGAAGATACCACGTGTGTGACGAGTGCTTTTATTTAAAACCTTTGAGTTTAACTAAAAAAAATCTGTAGATCTCCAGATGATCCCGTTCAGACGCCAAGACTCAATGACTATTACTAATAAAATCGACACTCCATAACCTAACTCATACTTTGATGGATGAAGGGATTTGAGGTAGAACTATTCCACAGCCGCAGAGAGTATATGAGCAAGTCAAACGCACACTCTATTGCCTGTGGATTTGAGGAAATGCCGCACATCCTTTCATCCATCAAAGTATGAATTACGTAAATAAGTGCGCATTTGTTAAGTATTATCAGCTCTTCGCTCAAGGTATGTCTATTTTTATTAAAATAAATAAATTTCAAACTGAATATGATGGCATAAACTATAGAAAATGTACCAGAGACTGAATCGATCTACAAGAAACCATACATTTTATTTAAAATTCAATGCCAGTTATTGGGACAATCCATCAAAATTAATCCATTATGAGCATGATAATTTGTAACCGATAAGTGATGGCAGCGCCACTACGAGCAGAGCGGTCGGTGTAGAAAACTGAACACATAAAAACAGGTACAACAAAAATTGAGAACTCCCGTAGATTAGCCTCGGATCGTACTACTTTTTTGATGGTTGTAGTCTTCGCTAAATATTATTGTTTCACAATTTAAATTTGTGAAGCGCAACAGCGTATGATGTTTTTTTTTACCCAATCAGAGCAGGACACGTAAGAATTCTATTAAATTCTCGTACCCACGAAGTGGATGATAATTGTCCTGATGTGAGCTACATTTCATTCCGGTGAGACCTGTGCGAGCGATCGGATCGTTAAGCAGATTTTCTGAAGTATTATTGTACCACCAGTAGAGAATACCGTGTGTGCTTTAGACATTTGCCACAAGTGTAGTATAGTGCGGTTAAGTGAAGCCTAAAAGGCTATAGGCAAAAAGGTAACAATATACTGCAAATAGTTAGACCAACAGGTTTCCCTAAAAGTTTTCGTTATCGCCTGAAGAACCTTCAGGCGAAGGTTTTTTTATTGGGTTCTAGAAGTCACCATCTTCGCGGTCATACCGAGCACCCTGCGATCCCAGAATTGCGCGTGCCACGTGCGGCTCCGAGTAGTTCCTCAGCGGCGTCCGAGTCGAACTAGGCCCACGTGTGGACTTGTCCACCATCGACCGTGTGTGTGACGACGAAATCGAGCAGTTGCGATAGTCGCACCATCGACTGTGTGGTATTCGGAACGCTACGCTCCCCGACCACAGACCAGCGTGCGAAACGAAATCATACCAGGCACCCCACGCTTCAAGATCTGCGCGTGCCCCGTGTGGCTCCGAGTAACTGCAGCAGTAAAGACCAGGTTAGATCATGCCAATTTTATATTAAAAAAACGTGCACGGGCCTTAAAGGGTGATACGGTCAAAATTTGGTCAAGGGAAAACGCGTGTAAATCGGTGAAATCGTTTATTTAAAAAATCAAATTTTTCAAGTTCAATTAGTATAAAATTCAGAAAAAAAATATTCAGTTAGGCTTCCGCTTTTCCAAATCCGAATTGCCGGGCCTTACGCTTGACCCCTGTACAGTCACCTTGTCCACCTTCTTCGCCGCAGAAAGCCAGTTTGCCTTGAACTGCTGCTCGCCCTTAGCAGTTTTTTTGGTCTTCTTTAGGTTCCGCTTGACAATAGCCCAGGATTTCTCAATTGGGCGGAGCTCTGGCGTGTTGGGAGGGTTCTTGTCCTTGGGAACCACCTGCACGTTGTTGGCGGCGTACCACTCCATGGCCTTTTTACCGTAATGGCAAGATGCCAAATCCGGCCAAAACAGTACGGAACAACCGTGTTTCTTCAGGAAAGGCAGCAGACGTTTATTCAAACACTCTTTCACGTAAATTTCTTGGTTGACAGTCCCGGAAGCTATGAAAATGCTGCTTTTCAAGCCACAGGTACAGATGGCTTGCCAAACCAGATATTTCTTTGCGAACTTTGACAGTTTCATGTGCTTGAAAACATCTGCTACCTTTCCCCTTCCTTTTGCCGTATAAAACTCCTGTCCCGGAAGCTGCTTGTAGTCGGCTTTGACGTAGGTTTCGTCGTCCATTACCACGCAGTCAAACTTCGTCAGCATCGTCGTGTACAGCCTCCGGGATCGCGCTTTGGCCGTCGTATTTTGTTTATCATCGCGATTTGGAGTCACTACCTTCTTGTAAGTCGATAGTCCGGCTCGTTTTTTGCGGCATCTCGGAGAGAGAGGTTAGGGTTTCGCTTGAAACTACCGGCAACTCTCTTTGTCGTCTCAGCGGCTTCCGGTTTTCGATTTCCCCCCGATCCAGACTTCCTGGCTGTCGACAAACGTTCCCCAAACACTTTAATTACATTTGTAACGGTTGATTTGGCAACTTTTAGCGATTTTGCCAACTTTGCGTGCGAGTAGCTCGGATTTTCGCGATGCGCGAGCAAAATTTTGATACGCTGCTCTTCTTGCTTGGACGGCATTTTGACAACTGAAGAGTGAATTCCAAAATCAAAATAGGAGCAACATTCTACACACACACACCTTCAAAATGAGGGGTGTTCAGGTTTTTTAAATGCAAAATTGAAAGAAATACGTCAAGTTGATATTGACCAAATTTTGACCGTATCACCCTTTAGGACAAAAACCCCCAGAATAAATTGATTGTCAAAGTTTAGTCCTTGCTTCACATTTTCTTGTCGACCGCTGGGTTGATCTGTGGAAGAATCTAGCCCATATCAGGAGATTTTGGTTTTGTTCGCGTTTTGGGTTTTGCCGGTAATTTTTGGTAGTTCTTACCTGACCTGCCCTGAGAGGACTAGCCGGGTACGGTATTTGAACACGCCCTCTCGCAGTACGATTTATCGAAAGGGTTTTCGAAAAGGTAGTTCGTTGAGGAGCTTGCCGATTTTGCGGACATATGTAGTTCGACAACCAATGTTCTTCTTTTTTAATCTCATGTGATTTGATGTGTTGCGTGATTAGTTTTAGAACGAGTTATGGACACTTCCTCAGAGGAAGCCAAAATTTGCCCGGGTGTGCCGAATGTGGTTTCGAATATGCAATATGACTACAAGTATACCTCGATATAACGTTTTTTTTTTCTCTGTTCGGGACATAACACCACCACGACCAGTAATTTGATCTATTGTAGTGTATCCCGTGTCCTTAATTTAGTGCATGTCGTTTTACTCCATCACTATATTGAGAAATGATGAAGTATTCGATTTTTTTTACAGTTGCCACTCTTGCATTTATCGCAAGGACCCGACTCTAATTGAAAGGTCCCGCTATTTATACCCTTCGGAGTGTTGAAACACCCTCCAAAGGCGCGCCCCTTAGTCAGTCAAAATTGGATTCCTTAGCAACAAAAACAAGCTATGACACCGATAATGACCATGCATCAGAACCCTAGTCTTAACCACTTCAAACTAGGGAACAATGAATAGATGATTTGGAATCACATAGGTGAAGACTAACTAACTCATTTTTTCCTTGTTTCAAGAGCATGCTCGGTCCACGCAACCCGAGGACTTATCACTATCAACAAGGCATAAAAAGTAACAAGGACTAACATGTGTTCATTTGATTACTGAAAAATCATGATCCCCTAGCTTGAAGTAGTCAAAACTAGGAATCAGTTGTAGATCTTACATCCCGTAACGTACCACAAAAAGGTGATCTACCCACGTTACGGGACTCGATTTAACGTAACTGTCACTTTTGACTTCCATCGTCGATATCTCACAAATTACAATACAATTATTCAAATTTGCATGACCAATAGACGAAGGATTGTTTCATGTCTCCGATTGTGTTATTTCTTGATTTAATGATTGTTAGCTAGAAATCAGCGATGGATGTCAAAAGTGACAGCTACGTTATATTGAGGTATACCTGTACCAATTATCTTGTTTTTGAATTCTCACGTGATTTGAGGAATCGCATGAAGGGTTTTGATACAAGTTAGAAACTGGTCACTTATACGGGGGAATAGGGAACATTTCCAGGTGAAGCCAATGTGGTCCTGGGTGCTCAATATGACCGCCACAAATTTTCATGTGATTTAAGTACCACATGATGGGTTTAACACGTTTCAGGTCCGCTCAAGCCTCATGACCCATACACACAGGAACTTGTTCCGGCCATATCGCCGAAATCAGTTGACCGATTTCAAAAATAGCGTTCTATGAGACCAACATACCTTTCATGGGGGGTTGTTGAGTCCCATTCGGTTCAGTAGTTGCTGAAAAACATGACTTAGTCCCCTTGTCTTTGATTTAATGGAATAGTTTCTCATTAACGATCGCTTCAAAAAGCTTTAGTATAAAACAAATAATGACAATTCCACGGTAATTACGTATGTCAGATTATGTGACACTTTTGAAAATAGGCACCGGGAAAGAGCTTTTCCATGTTTTCGGAAAGTTTCCAGATTCCAGCGATATATTAAAGAGCCAATACAATAGACCTACAAATTCCAGTCCTAAGCTCTCTTCATAAAATCAGATAGAATTCCGTCGGGTTCAGAACCTTTGTAGATATCTACATTTTTTTAAAGCTTCTATAATATCCTGGAAATTGACATGATAAGCAATAGCATTAATGTCACTTTTAATTTCTGGGAAAAATTTAAAATATTCCAGGTCAATTACAATTGAATCGCTTAGCCACCATTTTGAGAGCTATTTCATCCAAACTTCATGTAAAAATCAACGCATTCACAAAGTATGCTGAACATACAAGGATCAGATTAAGTGAACTGTATCAAGTTTACCCGTTTTAAAACAACGACTTATGAATTATTAAATCACGGTCCATCCATCGCATGACATTAAATTTTACCAATTGGCATCATGTCAGCAGAAGTGTAGGAAATGCGGAAAAGATCCATGGGGAATTTCCGTGAATACCATTCAAGGAAATTTCATAAGCTTGTTAACATCGAGGATGTTTTTAAACACGTGCTACTTACATCCGATCCTATAAAATTCTGATTTCTTCGTATGAGTTTCACATGTATGACCAATGAACAACTATGTCGAAGATACCAACCCTCCAGAATGAATAATTAACTTTATCAAGGGATAAGTCACTCAGCACATTGTACTGAAATTAGCTTTGGCACAGCTTGGGTACATTCATCGGCACAATCTCGTAGGCATTGGATTGTTGTAAATAACTTGGGAGCACTGCTGGACAACATTCTCTTATTTAATATACTAGAAGAACTCAGACCAGCAGTTCACTTCTCGGTTCACTTGTAGATTTAAATTCGAAATGTAGCTTCTAGCGTGGACTCGAGAGAAAGAGGCAGTTAATCAAATAATGCTACAACTCACACAAAACAAACTACAGAAGTCACATTCATCATCCTCTATATTCGGTCTCCAACAATGTTCCCCACCGGTTCCAACTCTTTCCGGCCGCTGATAGACCGAAAAGTTAGGTTTCTGGTCTGCCTTTGTGGGCATTATAGAACTCCAGCGGAGACGAACCAGCGTTCGGCTGAAAGTCTCCTTAATAAAGATATCTACACACTTTGAAATACCTAATCTTACACGTGACGGAATCCATTTTTGACTTAAAGAATGAGACGTAAACAAACATGTCATGTAAAATTAAGTGCTCCGAGACTGAAAAGTTCGAAAGTAGGCTTGGTTAAGCTGAATTTCGTGTCTATTTTGACTCATTTTTATGTCAAAATTGACGCTCGTATATGTCAGTTTCAGAGCACCTATATTTACATGATTTTTTTCTAAGTGTGTAACTAACTAACTATAAACTAACTAACTATAAAACCCTAATACTTTGGACTTTCATTATCCTATGAACACAAAACACAAAAATATCATCCGCCACTTCTCGCATCATCCTCAATCGGCACATACTTTCGATGGCGGTAGTATTTTTCGAAATTATTTTATTTTCTAGACATTGCATTCCTCCTTGGTTGCCACTAGATCGATTGATCCTTGCGAATTCAAACCAAAATATTCAAGGTGTCAGAAATACCGGGTCGCCGGGTTGGGTATTTTACAAACAATTGCAACTTGCTCTATGATCGGCACACCTGCGGCACACCTGCGGCACACCTGCGGCACACCTGCGGCACACCTGCGGCACACCTGTGGCACACCTGCGGCACACCTGCAGCACACCTGCGGCACACCTGCGGCAGACCTGCGGCACACCTGTGGCACATCTGCGGCACACCTGCGGCACACCTGTGGCACACTGACAAAAATGATGACACAAGATTGGTGTGCGGAGTCACCTACCCCTTGAACCTTATAAATTTTTTATATCATTTTTGGACGCATACACCGGGGTAAGTTGAAACGCACGGGAAAGTTTTAACAGTAGTTTTATCTCTCAGCGGAAGTGAATAATCACTTAGATTATTTCTAATCTATTAGTTTGCGGTACTACACAATGTCTCACAAAAATAATTGCAGTGAATATTAACTTCCGCTAAGAGATACACTTAGCGTTCCAACTTGCCCACGCGTTCCAACTTGCCCCGTTTCACCTTAGATATTTTTTTTAACTCTTTATTTGTTCCAAATTCAAAATAAATCACATTTCATTTTAACCTAGGTGCTCCAGTTACTACAGTAACTTACCAGCCTTAATTGTTATGATATATAGCTAAGTGTTTTTACATTGTTCCTGTCTTGGCAATTCAGTATTTTAAACAGGTTTTTTAAACCTGCATGTCAGTATAATAATTGATATCTTAAAACTAAAAACTAAAACTAAATCTTATCTAAGTATAAAGGGAATTAATCGTTGCAATTGAGGATTGCAACGATTTTTACCTGAAATTATTAATTATTTTGTTGGACATTTGTTCTAAAGTCTCAACATTCGAAATTCTATGTACTTCGGTAGTACTGTACCAGGGAGGCAACTTCTTCACCTTAGATATAATATTACCGTAGACACCATGTGAGTAAAGCGACGCATATTGCAGATACTAATTTTGATCCGCCAGATCACGGCTTACATATACCAGGCTAGATTAGGGAGGGTCTAGTATAAGAGAGGAGCAGACTGGCTGATTTTGAGCCAAACGAACTGTCAAAGCCAGAGCAAATCGAGCAGTGCCTATCTTGATTGCATTGGCAGTGTTGCTAAACATCTCCTAGGCATAGGATGCCAAGGTAGTTTGTTTTGAATCCACTCCTCTCTTATATCTAGACCCTCTCTAGGCTAGATCATTAGAGAGTAAACGTTAACCGAAGTAGGCTGAAGTTACGTTAGTTACGTCATCAGAATCGTTAAACTAAATAGTGTAGATAGGAATATATTTTTTCACAGCTCTCAGATTTTCGACTAGTAAGACGGGACTTGATTTCATCCAGGTTTTGGAACGTGGGAGCAAAGCTGGAACTTTTGCAGCTCTAAAAAAATGCATTTCATGTTGAAGAGGATCCTGATAGCTTCGTGTCCCCTGACATCGAACATCCAACACAAGCTTGAGCATCGTAGACGGTCGTTTCAGGGGCTTTTCTTACGGTACTCGATGAGATCCTACGAGGTGGAAACAGGGATGAAAAACCGTTTCTTCAACAGGCATTTGCTGAAGCTCAGAAAAGCATCACCACGGATACCACATTTGAGGGCAAGAGGTAAAAATCCATTAGTTTTTTAAACCGGAGATTTCACCGTTGTTGCATTTTTCATTGCATTTCATGTGGTTGTCATGAATTTTAACTGATTTTTAAACCACAGGAATAAAATTTTCATTAGAAAAGTTTGAAATTTGTTGTATATGGCCAATGAGAATAGCTCAGAGTAAGAGTTACTTCTACTCAGTTGTATTATAACTTTATAAAAAAATTCAGGTACTTAGCGCTGATTTCCTGTAGTTTTAAGAAATTCCTCCATACCTCTGAAGTGAAGAAGTGACTATCCTTCTGAGTTATTTGCCATGTATATTGACAGTGAAAACTGGTTTGTTTATTTCACCGAAAAAATGACAGGAGCGGAATAGCTAGCCTGGTATATTTAAGCCGTACACTAGATTGCCTTCCTGGACTACTTTGCAGTGCTTGGTCACTTCTCTCAAGGCTTCCATAAGACCATAACTCTTTCACTTGACATAATGGCATGTCCAAAAAAATGATCACTCTTTAGTGTTTGTAAATTAGGTTAAATTAATGGCCTGCATTTTTGCAGAAACATATTTTCTGCAAATCCTAACTTCACCTGTGGTTCGTCAGTCAGTCAAACGGTTTGCTCCACACCATCGTAGGATTTCACGAACAACCGAGAGGAGACCGGTCAAATCATAAGCAACATTGCATTGGGGAGGCAGGGGGTGCTGCACGTGAAAGCGGAGCAGAGAGCAAAGCGTGCGGGGTAGGTAGAACACCTCTCTGTTACCTTTTGTGCTGTTTTTGCCTATTCATAGACTGCTGCTGCTAACCGGCACTGCCGCGGTCGATGCACATAGGTAGATACCTACATTTTCTTATTGGGGGGAGACAACAGCAGAGGATGAAACGCTGCAAACTCAATCCCAGGTTGGGCGGTTGTTGCTAGGCAGAAAAGGCAACCACGGCCGATGGAAAACAGTGAAAAACAGCTGATGGTACGGGGCGAGCGTGACTTGCTCATGTTGGATTTGGCTGTAAAGCAATTTTGTTTTTCTTAAAATCGCATAGACATGCATTTGGCAAAGGAATACATGTCATAAATACACCTTTGGAATTTCAATACTTCTCCGTCCAAACTCCATCAGCTGATTATTATGGCAAATGCACGACACGTGAGCCTAGCCTACTGTGAAACAATCGATGCAAGCGGGTGCTAAATTATTCAATCCAGACACATGTTGAGCGATCAATCGATTTCAAAAAGGAGCGCACATATATATGCCGGCTCCTCAGCTTTCGACTCCGTGTCCATACGAAAGGATACAAGATCAATCAAAGTGCATCGCTCGTATGATGAAGCATTCACAGTGGGACGCCAGGCAGTTTTCAATTTCAGTTCGTATTATAGCGGTAGTGCGTTGGCCAACCAACGAGGCCGACCTGAACACGACTCGCGCAAGAGGTCATCGACTTGGGCACACACTCAATAAGACATAAAAAAATATGTTGTGCCACGAGCGAAGGGAGATGCCCCAAGGGCCCCAAACCGTTAATGGTCACATGTTGATGCTCGCTCGTGCTGAAAACGGAGAATGGCTATGATGACGCTCGATTACGATGCAACAAAGTAGATCTCCCACGGTAAATATGATTTGCACTCGACAAGTGTGTAATCCAGATAAAGATAAGTACCACCACCGATCGATTCCAGACCATAAGCCATCTGTTGACAAAAGGAGGCCAGCGCTAATCGCTGTAATCTGGATCTGGTTGGTTGGTCGATCGGTGGTGGCTGCACTTCAATCGAAAGCAAACAAATACGATTAGTTCCAACTTAGCCTAGTTTGGAGCAGACCCCCCGACGCGGTGATGGCTGCCGACTGCAGCCAGGTTTCCTATCAGTAGGTGCAAACGATGGTGCAAAAAATAGAAGAAAGAGGTGGAAAAGAGCAACCAACTACAAAGAGTAATATTGCATCACAATATCCGGGACACTTTCTACCGGTTGGCCACCACAGCACTAATCGTCACCGTCGTCGTCGTTGTCGTCGCCGGTTGGTGGTGGCTGCAACACAAAAGCCCAACCGCGTAATCATCCCACTACTGTCCTCCCTCCCTGGAATCATCATCACGATGGCTTCCAGCACACTGAGTAATAATGAGAAAAAATGAACGCCAGTAAAATTTGCATCTGAAAAAAAAATTATTTTTTTGACCCAACCGCTGGACCACTGTGTTCAAAAACAGGTCTTCATGACCCAGAGATAAACCGAAAACAGCACACGAAGAAGGCAGGGGAACATGGACATCGATGAAGCTCCACCGGTTCATGAAAGCAACCGAGTGAACAAGCAGCGGAATCAATTATTCAACTCTCAGCTGTTATTTAGCGAAAACTGTTCACGTATAGGGCAACGTTTGAATGAGTAGGTAGGCATATGCAGAACGGCACGGGAAACAGAGAAAGATGCATCTACATATAAGCGGGCGGGCAGTCGCGGTAGGCTCGGCTCGACAACCATCAGCGAAAAAAAATGGAGGTTGTTGAACCGCACTACAACCTTAATAGCCGTAACTTAAAAAAATGATGGGCCTGTTTTGTACTCGCCGGTCAGCCGGTTGCTTGTGATGGCTCATTGTTTGGCGTACTTTTACGAGTTGAAGGGGGTTTGGAAAAGGAAGTGGGATGATCTTAAAAAAAATTAACAATGTATGATTTAGATAGATTTTTTGCATACTTTAATAATGCAATATATGTTTTGGAGCGAATTGTGAATTGCCATTCTCAGAGTACACTTTAGATGATTTATAGATCAAATAACGGGCTAAGTTTAGAGGTCAACTCAAGATATGTTATGGTTCAACTTTAGTGGCATCATGGGTTAAGTTCAGAGATCTTACGGATTGAGCTCAGTTGCTCTTTGCGATAAGTGTAGAGATGTCTTCTGTAGAGGCTTTACGGATTAAGTCAAAAAGTCTAATGATATCTTTTTAATTAAGATCAGATATCTATCTAGACTTTTATATTAGTGTTGTGCCTTCGTCTGTTAATAATTATCGAACAATGAACTAAAACTTGGCATCGTGTAACAACTTTATGTTGCAGAATTTAAAAGTTTTGCCTCACTATTTAGACTGCAGCCATTGTACTTTCAACGGATATGCAGTGTAGAACATGTTCTATACGCATCGACACAAATGTGGAGCTGTAAACAATTTGTGAAGGCAACTGTGCAAAAAGGTTTCACGCAACGTGCGTCGGATTTAGTGAAACAGATCTGTGCGGCCTGTCGAAAAATGTAATATGGATTTGTGACAACTGTATGACGCATTTCTGTTGAGTTAGAGGAACGAAACTGAAACCGTCTTTTGTTGAAGCTCAAAATCAAATTGAAATTTAAATTAAAGAACTAAAAAATCAGATCGGTGTCTTAAAGTACCTTCAGTGCTGTAAATTCTCAAAATCAATTGAACATTTTTGATGAAAATGAGAAAAGCAGCTATCCGCTATCAAAGAGGACCTCCTTCGAATGGGTGATATCAGCTGTTTAGTCATTTGGCAAAAGCATGGATCATTCTAATTTGAGAAACGCTTGATATCATTCAATTGAGTGTAACCTACACATAAATGGAGCTCGGGTCGACATTCCGGTGAAAAAGCTAAGCCAACCCGACACTAACCTGACTTCTACCATACCCCAACTCGATGTTGAACCGACATTAACCCGACATAAACCCAAAATGACCCGACAACAACACGACATTGGGTCGACATCGACCTTAAATTTGCCATACATTGATCCGAGATCGGGTTGATTTGTCTGTTCGAGACCATTTTGCTGGGTTTCTTCCATACTTCACTGTCGTATATCAAATGATAGTGAGTGGCTCACTTGACAGTGACGATGAGTTTCGAATAAGAAAGGGGCTCTTCAAATTATGGTCATGTGAAAATTCGTTTTTACAGGATTGATTGAATGGTTGTATTGGTTCATCTTCAATCGAATGATATGAAAATTAACAGCAACATTCGACTCCGGTTACGTCGCCAAATATGCATGATAGTGTAAACACTCGTTCGAGAAATACGTTGCTTCTAACGAACATCGATAGCTGTGTGACGGTAAAGGAGATCACTCGAATAATAGTGTCTGATACACTATGCGCACCAGATGAAGAATGTACGGTTATAACAAAGCTATAACTATAGTACAGAAATGGAAAAACTGTGAAGACCTGGACTACATCTCGTTCAAGGTTTTATTAAACAACAAATGGAAACAACCAAAAATAGTAAGATGGTTGGAGCTTTGCTTACATTGTGCGTTTCCTTCTTAAAGATTGGTTTACATCTTTTTTTACAGAGCTATGATGCATAAACTTGAGACAACAAGTGGTGGGAGGAGGAGGTTGTACCTCTGGGGAAGTGAATACATTTGGTTTTCAACCAAAGCTCTTACGTGACACATCAAATCACATGTGCATTCAGAAATAAAATAAAACCAACAGAGATTCTTCTTCTCTTCTTATACGTATTTCAAGCTTATTGTTTAGAGCATATTAGCTTCTTGCGTGCTCTCAACTTAGTGTTGTAAATGCACTTCCACAGTTATTAATTGAGAGTTTTCGATGCCAATACCAATGCATGAATTTGTATATTTTGTGGCAAGCACAATGATACTCTATGCCCAGAGAACATTTCCAACCCGAAAGATTCCCTCGACCGGACCGGGAATCGAACCCGCCGCCGCCGGCTTGGTAATACCGTGCTTTTACTGACTAGGCTATGAGACCCCTAAGAGAGATTCTGGAGAATATAAAATTAGATTTTTTAAATTCTCCTAGTCTCCTGAAGTTCTCAAAACTTCTTAAAGATCTTACAACTCCTCTAGAGATTCCGCAATTGTTCGGATGTTCACTTCAGCAGCCCAAGAGATACTTTAATTTTCTTTGAAGTTCACAGAACACTCTTGAATGTTACGTAACTTTTATAAAGTACTCTAAACTTTCGAAAATTTCTCTAGAACTCTAGTTCTTTGGACTTCCATGATATTCTCTTGACTTCCCTGAAGTTTTCAGCATTTATATAAAGCATCCAAAATTTTACTTAAGCTCATGGAACTGTCTTGATGATCTTTGATTTTTCCGGAAGTTCCTGCAATTTTTCTAAAGTTTTGAGAGTATGATAAAGGGTGATCGGTCAAAATTTGGTCAAGGGAAAACGCGTGTAAATCGGTGAAATCGTTTATTTAAAAAATCAAATAAATTTCTTTTTCAAGTTCAATTAGTATAAAATTAAGGAAAAATATTCAGTTAGGTTTCCGCTTTTCCAAATCCGAATTGCTGGGCCTTACGCTTGACTATTGCCATCAGATTTTGTACAGCCACCTTGTCCACCTTCTTCGCCGCAGAAAGCCAGTTTGCCTTGAACTGCTGCTCGCCCTTAGCAGTTTTTTTGGTCTTCTTTAGGTTCCGCTTGACAATAGCCCAGTATTTCTCAATTGGGCGGAGCTCTGACGTGTTGGGAGGGTTCTTGTCCTTGGGAACCACCTGCACGTTGTTGGCGGCGTACCACTCCATGGCCTTTTTACCGTAATGGCAAGATGCCAAATCCGGCCAAAACAGTACGGAACAACCGTGTTTCTTCAGGAAAGGCAGCAGACGTTTATTCAAACACTCTTTCACGTAAATTTCTTGGTTGACAGTCCCGGAAGCTATGAAAATGCTGCTTTTCAAGCCACAGGTACAGATGGCTTGCAAAACCAGATATTTCTTTGCAAACTTTGACAGTTTCATGTGCTTGAAAACATCTGCTACCTTTCCCCTTCCTTTTGCCGTATAAAACTCCTGTCCAGAAGCTGCTTGTAGTCGGCTTTGACGTAGGTTTCATCGTCCATTACCACGCAGTCAAACTTCGTCAGCATCGTCGTGTACAGCCTCCGGGATCGCGCTTTGGCCGTCGTATTTTGTTTATCATCGCGATTTGGAGTCACTACCTTCTTGTAAGTCGATAGTCCGGCTCGTTTTTTGGCTCGATGCACGGTTGTAGACGATACACCCAGCTTATTTGCGGCATCTCGGAGAGAGAGGTTAGGGTTTCGCTTGAAACTACCGGCAACTCTCTTTGTCGTCTCAGCGGCTTCCGGTTTTCTATTTCCCCCCGATCCAGACTTCCTGGCTGTCGACAAACGTTCCCCAAACACTTTAATTACATTTGTAACGGTTGATTTGGCAACTTTTAGCGATTTTGCCAACTTTGCGTGAGAGTAGCTCGGATTTTCGCGATGCGCGAGCAAAATTTTGATACGCTGCTCTTCTTGCTTGGACGGCATTTTGACAACTGAAGAGTGAATTCCAAAATCAAAATAGGAGCAACATTCTACACACACACACCTTCAAAATAAGGGGTGTTCAGGTTTTTTAAATGCAAAATTGAAAGAAATACGTCAAGTTGATATTGACCAAATTTTGACCGTATCACTCTTTACACACGGAACTTGCTTCAAAATCATTCAAATTCGTAAAAATCGCAAAAGCTCCCTGAAGATTCGTCATTTTTTCCAAATGTTCATGGATCTTTCCCGAATTTCCCGCATTTTTTTGGAATTATTAGAACTTCCTGAAGAACGCAGAGCTTCCTTAAAATTTATTTTCAATTTCCCTGAAGTTGAAAGAGTTGCTCTGAGGTTTTTTGATCTTCCTTGATTTACTCGGTGCTTGTCTGTAAACCATAAGGTTCTCCTAATTTTTTTAGAACTTCTGTGAAATTCCAGAAATGCATCTAAAGTTTTCTAAACTTCTTTGAAGTTTCCAGGCTTCCTGAAAATCTGGGAGCTTCTCCAAATTTCTTTTGATTTTTCTGAAACTAATGGAACTGCGATAATCTTACTTGAAGATTCCGCAATACTGTAAATTGCCGTGAAGTTTACGAAACATATTCTGAAATGTTTCTATATGATCCTCTGGAGGTTTTTACTATTTCCCAGAATTTGTTGGAATCTCCATTGGAATTCTACGATATTCTGTTAAATTTCAAAAGTTATCCTAAACAAATTTAAATTTAACTGGACTTCTAAAAAGTTCTGGAGCTTCCTTCAGGCTCCTGTTATTTTCCTATAGATCTAATTGTTCAAGAGCTTTACACTTCTCTGAAATACTAGAGATTCCAGACGTTTTTCAAGCTTCCCTAAAATTATTTTGACTGTAACAAAGTTTTCAACTCTTTTCTGATTTTTGTTTTGGTTTTTTTTGTTTATTAAGGACATTTTACATCTCCGCGCTGCATTCATGTTTTCTAGACTATTCTGAATTTCTATGAACTTTTTAAAAGTTTTCGCTTATGTATTGATATTAATTGTACTGCCATTAAGTGCTTTGATCTTCCCTGAGGATAGCAAATTTTTTCTGAGGTTCAAGAAACTTCCTTGAAGCTCTCGAAACATCTTTAAAACTCCCTAAACTTACCTAAATTTACAAACATTCATTAGCAGGTATATATGCATGTTTTTAGATGCATTAGACTGATCTGCAGTTAAAATTGTTTGTTGGATTCTAAGACCTTCACTGAAGTGTTTAGTGCTTCCAAACACTTACGCAGTAAGTTTAGTAAAGTTGTGATTTAAAATTCTTGCAAAATGAAGCCAAATAGTTGACGCGGAACTTTTTTTTTGTCAAGGAAACACTGTGTCAGAGATTTTAAAGACGCTGAATATGGCGAAATCTACTGTGAGTGACTCAATAAAACTATTCCAGGACTTGGAACGCTACAGGACCGCTTCGGGAGGGGAAAAACCGCACCGTTCGGACTTCACAAATGCGCGAGACAAATCCGCGACGAATCAAGCGAAATTCAGCAATTTCCATCCGAAAGTTGGCGAAATCACTGGAAATGTCGAAATCTTCCACTGCTGCCATAGTTCATGATGATTTGAAGCTTAAATCATATAAACTATGCAAAAAACTACTACTTGAATGACACCATGGAAACAAATCGGTTCTGAAAAGTTAAGGTTCGTCTAAACCGGTTGTCCGAGGGCCGCCATCAGTCAGTGCTTTGATTTGTTTTCCGTCGATCTTGTTTTCCGTGCTGAGCACCAATCAATGCTACCGAAGCCAGGGAGGCAGCTCCCATACCTGAACCCTACCTATCGACTCATCAACTCATGAACCGGGGACCAACGGCTTTACTTCCCTTCCGAAGGAAGGCGTGATAGAGATGTTGTGCCTCAGAACATCCCGGTGGCGCTGACTGGGATTGAACCCAGGCCTGCTGGGGTGAGAGGTAATCACGCTTACCACTACACCGCCGGCGCCGCTGTGAGTCAGTGCTGTTTACCAATGAAATATTTTTCACTATCGAGCAGCATCAAAACCACCAGAATGGTCAGTAGTTGCCTCCTGCTACTTCTAAAAATCGAGGAAGTATTTTAAGGAGTCATCATCTGGCTTCCGTCATGGTTTAAGGCTGGAATAACTCACACCGGCAAAATCCCGTTGATCTTCATAGACAAAGAGGTAAAAGTGAACCAATCAATGTATCAGAAGCTGTTGACTGACTCAGTAGCTCCCTGGACATCACAGCATTTCGGCAAGAACGATTGGATTTTTCAGAAAGACTGGGCACTGGCTCATGGGAGAAAAGACTATTAGACTCTGCGAACAAAAATGTTCAGATATGAATATAACTTCTCTGATGATCCTGCCATTTCCTGCAATTTTAGGAACATTTAGGATTTTTTTGGAATTTCCCATATTTCCTTGCAACTTATTGGGGGCTGCTCATTAACTACGTAGATAGTTTTGCGAGATTCTTGCCTCTACCCCTGCCCCTCACCCTGCGTAGGAAATTG
Source organism: Ochlerotatus camptorhynchus (assembly GCF_037179485.1). Taxonomy (NCBI): domain Eukaryota; kingdom Metazoa; phylum Arthropoda; class Insecta; order Diptera; family Culicidae; genus Ochlerotatus; species Ochlerotatus camptorhynchus. Next base: position 1,057,304 of record NW_027040618.1, read on the forward strand.
TCCATACATTTTTTTTTTCAATTTATATTGTTCGAGGATAATTGCCCCACCCCCTCTAAACTGTCTACGTAGTTGATGAACATTCCCTTGATATTTTTTGCAACTGAGCAGTTCCACGCCAAATGACAATTCGGAAAATCTGGATCCACTCCGATTTTAATGGAACTTTGAATAACTGGTTATTATGGAAAATGATTAAAATTTTTTTTTAATTTAGCCATTTTTAATCTTATCAAAATTTCACAATGACATTTTTGAAATTTTTCATTGCCCATATTAAACAGCTACGCAAAGTTTCATTCAAATCAGACATGGTCGATTGAAATATTATTTTTTTCGATTTTTGCCTGGAACTAAACAAATTTTCTAGAAATTCATAGAAATTCTCTGAAGTTTTCCGATATTGCTTAAAGCTCTCGGAACTTTCCTGAAGTCAGGGAAACTGTCTAAAATCTTTAAATTTCTTTGTAGTTCTTTGCATTTCCCTGAAGATCTCAGAAATTCTTGCCCAATCTTTTTTTTCCAGAAATTAATTAGACTGCCTTGTAGATCTATGATGTTCGCAAAAGTCTCCAAAAATTTTCTGAAGTTCTCGAAGCTGCCACAAATTTATTAGAACCTTCCATTTTTTTTTATTGAATACGATCAAAATTTAAAATAAGCAATACATATTTTTCATTCTTTTCTTCTTGTACCTTAACCTTTTTCCTTGTTTCTGTATTGCTGTCATTTTTTAGCTTCCCTTAACCTAGCTTAATACTAACTTTAACTTGGAAACCGATTACCCACGGCGTACTCAGGGTTAATAACACACTCACTCATATACACTCACTCATATCCACTCATTCTTTATCATCCATACCATATGTACATTAACGAACACACTTTAAGAAAGGGAAGGGAATCCTAACCTAACTTAACCTATCTTAACCTAACATGAAAAATCAGAATACCATAAAAAAAACCCTACAGAGCATTTATAGCTTTGAATTACGTTATTAGTGTAATTACTAAATTCCTTTTCCAAAAATTGTTTTCTTCGATTCATTTCTTTCATTCCTTTTGAAATCCTCTAAATTTCCATTCATATAATTCTTCAGATTGTAATTAACTGTGTTGGCTAAAATCCACAATCCCAACTTTTCGTTTTTCTTCCCTAAACTTTTTTCCAATATTTCTAGAGGGTCTGCAACATTGGTTCTAAGGTTAGTTATTATTTGCTCCGTTGCATATTTCCAAATAGTGCTTGAAATAAGACAAGATTTTAATCGAAGGTTTATATCATCAGTTTCTTTACACTTGCTACAAATACTATCATCTGTTCCACGAATCTTGTGTTTTAAAAGCTTGCTGCGAGTTGGAATAATATTGTTTATGAAGTAATACAAGGCTACTCGAAGATTTGGATCAATGAACTTCATATTCATGTTAATCCAAACATTTTCCCAAGTCAAGCTAATATTTTTCATTTCTATTGCTGGTTGAATCTGCAAAATATCAATAAAAAAAAGAGTAATTTTGTTTAGTCGTGTTCAAATGTGTCATCCTCGCAAGATTTTCTGCTTTTCTGCCATAAATACCGAAGGTTCTTCCTAGTTTAAGGTTATTTCTATTAATGAATAGAAAATCTTGTGAGGGATTTGAACCGTTCTTAACTGAAGTGTATAACATGTTACGAATAAACAGTGCTTTAATTTTCATGCCTACATGAACCAATACCAAACTCCCTTCTCTTTTTCCAAATATAGTTGATTTCTATTGATTTTAAATAAGTGTCCCATCCACAAATAGTTACCTACAATTTTAGTAACTTTTGCAATGAACTTGTTAGGAGCCGGAATTATCTGACCCACATACCACAATTTGGATAAAATGTATGTGTTTAGGATCCAAATTCCTAAATTTCTAAGCAGACATCCTTGTCGAACCGAACAATCAATCATTATCGCGCTTGTCAAACATCCTGATTCTAGCAATCTGGAAAATGCTCCTTCGTATACATTTTTTAAACAAGCAATAAAAACCGAGGGGAACCCGAATTTTGTCAAAACTAGCCAAAGGTAATTTCTATCGACGCTGTCAAAGGCCTTTTGAAGATCTAGGCTCAAAAAGGCAATATTAAAAGATTTTTTCTTATGTCGACGCAAAATTTCTCTTTGTGGCAGGCAGCCTGGTAAGGCCCAATCAAGTCAGGCAAAACTAATTGAATTCTGTTTGCCAGAATTCTTGAAAACAATTTATAATCTGTGTTCAGTAAGGATATTGGTCTAAATACTTGTACTGATGGGTTGCTGGCTTTTGGTATAAAAGTTACCACACCATCTTTAAAGCTAGAGGGCGGCACGATTCCTTGAATGAGATAACTATTGAAAAGGTTTAAAATATCTTCTCTTAGAATTTCAAATTTTTTATTAAATTAAATTTCTACGATAGACCATCACATCCAAGTGATTTTTTTCTAGGATGCATTGTTTAAAACGTTTGCTAACTCTTCCTCATGTATCGTTCTTATCAAATATTATTTTTGTTCAAGATTTAATCCTTTCGTGATGAAGTTCATGGATTGATAATCCAAAAAGTCAGAGTTATTATGATTGTTTTTGAAAATAGATTTGTAGTACTTAAAAAAATAATTTTTTATTTTATTGCTATCGGTTGTAATTTCACCTTCAATCTTTAGACGTGACGTTGCTTGTTTCCTATTGAGCAATTTGAAACATTTCCATTTTCTCTTCTTCAACTAAAGAATTTGGTTGGAAAATTTGAGAGAATTCCTGAAGTTTTTGTTTTTATATTTCAAATAATCTTTTTTTTTTTAAATGAAGTTCATCTCATGCGTTTAACCTGGTTGAAAATTCTTGCATGGCTCGATAATAAATGCTCTTTTCATTCATTATACTAATGTTCCTATTAAAAGTGTAACTTCTGAAATTTTTTTTGTATTTGTTTTAAAATCTGTGTTCCACCATGAATTAAAATCAGTTTGATATTTACATCTGCGCTTGCAGTTTTCAAATTTCGATTTGTAATCTGAGATACGTTGTAGCTGGGCTAGGAAGCTCATTCATTTCAATCTTTAATATTACCGCATGGTGATCTGAGAAAGCAAGAGGTACTGTTTTCAACTCACATGCTTTATATAGTACATTCGTGGAAAGATAAAATCTATCCAGTATTGATGCACCATTTCCTCGGAAAAAAAGTGAAAGTGCTTTCACTTTTTTCCGAGGAAATGGTGCATCAATACTGGATAGATTTTAGTTGGTTTCTGCTCAGGTTTCTTTGACAACAATTTGGCCACGTCTGTAACCTTAATTTTGTCAACCAATTGTTGCAAACCCTGGCAGAAATTATTGGTTCCTCTACTATCCTCTTTATATAAACAACAATTAAAATCTCCTCCTATAACCAGACCGTCAAAGTTCTTATTGAAGTGTAGCGCTGTGCTTTCTGTGCAAAAATCATTCCTTTATTTTTTGTATTGAGATCCTGACTGTGCATAGATGTTGATGAAATTGATTCCACTAATAATCAAAGATATAATTCGGCCATTAGGGTCTACTATTAATTCAGAAAAGGTAAAAATTTTCCGAATAGCCACTGCCGTAGATCGACTGAAACTACTGTAAATGAAAATAATTTCATAATTTGGTAAAAATGACGATGATGTAATGTTCATTCCTTGAAAGAAAACTTTGTCAATATCATTGAAATAAACAAAATCTCTTAATAATGATTACTTTTCCTTACACACGATCCCGTTTAAATTTACTGTTGCAACTTTTAACGATATTCTTGGCAGCTCAGTTGGCCGCTTAGTTGAGTACTTATTTTTCGTTTTTTTCGGATCCAGCTCAGACATTTCACTTTCACTTACATCATCCTTGAGACCAGCAAAAACGTTACTCACCGCTACATCTGTTCTCTTACTCCCTGAAGCTGCTTGAATCATTCTCACGTCCCGCTCATACACCGTTTCATACAATATCAAAGGAAAAAAAAATCATCGCTACCCATTTTCTCGTCACTTTCAGAATTGTCGCTTACTTTTGTTTCACCATCGGTTCATGCATCGGTAGATGGAACTAGAAGAGTTTGAGCATCTTCGGACAAAAGCAGCTTGTTTTGGAATGGGTCTTATTGTTGAAATTAACGGGTCAGATGATTCAAGGACCAATGTTCGTTCAGTTAACCGGTTACTACAACAAACACCGAGATTCACATTCTGGGAAGAATAAGGACCACTGTTCGTTCAATCATTCGGTCACTACTACCGACACTGTGAATCACCTGCCGGGGGTTCAATCGTATCAGGCATTTTTTTAACAATACAATAGACACCGGGACTCAACTGCCACGAGAAACAAGAACCACTGTTTATTCAGTCAACAATAGATACTACGAATCACCTTCTTGTCCAGTCAACCGGTCATTACAATTTAGAATTTGGAATCAAAACATCTACCACACGCGGCTTTGCAACGCCTATTCTTTTTTGCATGCCTACTTTGATTTAACCGAATTCAACACCAAGAGTAAGTGACGTGTGAAGGAGCCTATATGTACAAAAGCAAGAAAACGATTATCTCAATACGGTTTACTATAGTTTGGTAATAACTAGATCAGCAGAAAATACTAAAGAAGACTAATGATTTGGTATGCAATGGGTAGCATTTTAAGTATAATTTCAAATGTAATCAACCAGGTTTGCCCAATTTTGCCCAAATTCGAGTTATTGACCTTGGAAATAGTGCTAATTTTGGATCAAAACCTTGAATATCTTAAGAAATATTGAAGATAGGTACTTGCTTCCCAAGACAAAATGGCGTATTTAAAAAAAAATAAACATTTGTGTAGAACATACTAATGTCAAAAAATTACTTGCTGATATGTTATTTGGAAAAAATTTGATTTTCTGAAGGCTCTTGCCACAACAATTACATATCTTTGTAAACATAAGGGATAGAGGGTTGACTTATCAAGAAAAAAATGTTTGATTTTATATTTTCTAAAACTTTGCTCTTGACATCATTTTGCTATCTCGACAAACAAAAACAAAATTAAAGTTTTCATCTCCCTGCTAGGTGGATTAATTATGAAATGGCTAAGCTCAAAAGAAGGGACTTTTTAAGTGCACAAACTTCTCTGAAGACACTATATGGCTTAAATGGACCGTTTTCGCATAAACTAAAAAAAACGCACGTTTTGGCACTCTCTGGTGAATTTGGGGGGTGGGCAGTTTTTGGTACAAAAACAACGTTATTGTCTCTGTACCAATCCAACGTCGATCGCGCGTAATGGCATGATGCCAGGTCCAGCCAAAATAATGTCTCGCCTCCGTGGGACCACAGGAAGGGCGACAGACGCTTCTGGAGGCACTCGGTGCGGTAAGTTTCGCTGTTGATGGTACCCATTGTGATGTACGGTTTACTCAGTTTACCGCATTGGCATATGGCCTGCCAGAGCAAGTATTTTTTGTGCGAATTTGTCCACTTTCTTCTTCCTTATGTCTGCCGGAACATCAAACCGTGATTTGGCAACGTAGAACTCCAGCCCCGGTATCTGCTTTGCGTCTGCCTTGATGTAGGTTTCGTCATCCATAACCACACACATCGGTTTCGTTAACCACTCTCGATACAGCTTCTTTGCGCGGGATTTGGCCGCCGTGTTTTGTTGATCACTCCGGTTCGGTGCCTTCCGGACCTTGAATACACGAATTCCAGCTCGTTTCATGGTTTGCTGAACGAACCAGGCGGAACACTTTGCCTTCAGAGTCGCGTCGTGAATCGAAAGGTTCGGATTACGCTTGAAATAATCCAACACTTTCCGGGCCTTCACAGGGTCAGCTGTCTTCGATTTTCTTCCACTTCCAGCCCGCCACTCGGTCGGCTGGGACTCCTTAAACGATTTTACCACCCCCCGAGACACAGTTGTATGGGTGATTCCCAGTTGTCTTCCGATCCATCTCATGGTAGCAGTCGGATTTTCCATGACGGCGCGCAAAATTCTCCGGCGATTTTCTTCTTGTTATATAGTTATACCCGGATTTTCATCAATTTTTACCCACGGATAAAAATGGTGCATTTCTTTCGAGTACAAGCCTTATGCACTTTTCGTATGGATCATGGTACAAATGAGACACTTGTTCTGGTTTAATTCCCATATTCCTGACAACAAACGTGACCATTTCGCCATGGGATGGATATTTAGTTTGATCTTCAAATTGAACCTTGACCGTATTTTTCCTTGCGTACTTCATTGCACTGATGATAATTTCCTTTCAAATAATAGAAACTATTCGCAGCAACAAAACAATGAGGAAAAAACTCTGAAGCACGTCCGACTACCTCGAGTTTCAAGTCAAAACTGTCCCATAAAATGTACCCGCATTTTCCATTGGCTATGAACCTTCGCGAAACTTCTCAAAGGTTATCAAAACTTTCCAAAAATTCTCGGAATATCCGTTAAATTGTAAGTTAAAATGGGCGTCCAAAAATTCTCTTATGCATTTTCGTGCGCAAGTTTCATCATGTACATTAAAATGTGTCGCTCACTATGACATAAGAATAATCAGTTTTACTCATAGAGTAGCCATGTGTAACCACCTTACTGAATTAAATAATTCGCCTCCAAAACGGTGAGAATGTTCAGCTAAACCCAAGCTACGTTCATTTGGTTCATTGTGCAATTTGCTGGTTTTCTCAACTACGATACGTGCAGTCATTCAAGCTCAAGCTCAATAATCTAGCTCTTCAGTAAATCCGTCCAGCTTCTAAGCTTCTCCGATGACATCATGAACTGCGTCCTTGACTGAGATGTAGTGCTCAATGAACACCAAAATGAAGGTAAGTTCAAAATTCCCATTGGAGCGAAATAGCCAAAGCAGAATATCACATTATTTATGATGAGTTTAGATCATTTTTCTGATAACTTAAGATATAAACGTATCCCGTACCCCGAGCATAGCAAACAAACCAATCCCTGCCATATTTTTATTTACCATTTGCTTCAGGTCTCTAGAATTGCATGTGGCTGCACAATGACTAAGAAAAACTCCCAGGTAATTGCTATTTGTACCGTGGAACAAGCATCTATTTTTTATGCAACAAAAGAAACTCGGTGGAAATCGAGAAAATCCACGTCAAAAGGGTACTCCAACATTTGGAGAACATACTCGTACAACACACGCGCCACTATAAATAAATCGCGTGGAAAGTTGCTACCCCAGGGCTGCCAACTCCCCCACGAAAGTCCAGATGCTGCTGCACTACAAGAGTTGCTACCTACTGCTGTTGGTGTTCTTTGGCGTGTACTGTTTCTCGTACGTGGATTGTTAGACGAGCCCCACGACGAAGGCGCTAGAAGAGGGATGAACGATGCGGGTTTGGGGTTAAATTGCATACAGGAATGCCTTGCAGCCTCTTCTCCGCTGCTATGTAGCTACACATATGCTCTCTTTTATTGCGGTTTCATGTGGATGCAATAATGAAGAAAGCGGCAGTCTCCCCGCAGTGATATATTAACGTCCGATGGGATGCACGTTCATGTTACCCGAGCATAAATGATGCATCCGCTGGTGGCTCCTGACTAACGAGTGGAAACAACAACTCACCTGGAAAGATAGTATCGTTGCCCCGTTTTTTAGTTGGCAATTTTCAACTCGTTATCCTTGCTGAATTTCTCAGTCTACTCCTAAAACTTCCAATTAATTCCAAGAATCGATTACAACCTGACAAAGAGATCTCTCTAATGCCATTCAGCAATTTAATACCATGCAAAGTGGATTGAAAATACATTGTTGCAATTGCATCAGCACTTTTGCTGCCCATCTGGCTTTTCCCTTCGTCGTAACCGGGTGGAAATTGACCATGTAAATGAAGCCCTTTTTCCCTGACACGCAATCATCGGATTGCTCAATGTGTAGTTAGTTGGCACGGGTGTTCATGAGTGTGGGACACGTCTTGCTCTTTGGAAACCCTACCAACTCATGCTCGGCTCGATATGGTGAAGCTGTCAAGAACAAATCAAAGTTGTTGCCATCATTACTAGCTGCATGACGAGAAACACAAGAAAACAACCTCCAGAGGAAATGCTCTGATGAAGGTAAAGCACGTCAATGCTTTGTACGGCTATTTGCACGAAATCCCATTCTGGGAGAAATTGGTTCTTTGTGCGAACGGGGGCCCGCACCGCTGGAGGCAGGGACTAAGCCGGCTTCAGAAAAACCAATTGCCTTTCGCGTGAGTGATTCAACTGTTTGGAAAAGTGGTGCCACCAGTTACTGCTTTTTTCGTTCAGTGGTGTTGGCAGGACGAAGGGTCTCCTTGCAAGCAACGGGGTTAAAGCTGTGCTGAGAACGTCTATGTGCAAATTGCCTGTTAGTTCGTGTCATACTACACAACGCTACATGAAAATCGATAAGCATGCATGCAGTTCACGTCCGTGAGGTGAAAGCTGATATATTTCTGGACTATTATTGCATCATGCAACAATGCAACTTCCAAGCTCTGCCGGAAGGTGGTGAAAGTGGATGGCCGTTGCTGAAGGGTAAGGTAAACTGCCGCCCGAAGATGGATTTCCCGTGAATCATTCATGCTAAAACAATACACTTTTGCATCATCGGATTCGTTTTGCCTATTTTCGATATCGATAGGCCAACATGCAAATCCAACTGTGAAAGTAGTGATTGACACGTGTCCGATGCAAGCGCACACTTACGCCATCGATGATAATCACTCAGAACACCGGTCGCATTTTTATCCCCGGAGCATTCCTTTCACGCATAGATCAAAAAGCTTCGAGAGGGGAGCGGTTCAAACTTCATCTGTTTCACATGACCAATTTCCGACCGATCGTCATCGGCAATCTGTCACTAGCCCCCGCCGCGTCGTCAGCAGCCAGTGATGATTTGGACGGATTCAATTCGAACGTTGATTTTTTTCCAATCTCAATTCGCCTGTCTCGTGAGCGTGTGTGTGTGTTGGGGAGGGGGGAGGGGGAATCCGTTCGGTGATCAAAGCGAAAACATTCCCTCGAAATCAAATTTTCTGATGAAAATTGTGTTCCACCAGTTTTTCTCGGGTTTTCCCTGACATCGATACCTTGAGGGGTGAATTTTGCTGCGCACTCCTTCCATGGTTCTGATCCATTGGGGGGAACAGGACGCTCTTCACCTTAATGCTTTCGGTCTCGATGGATTCCATTGTCACTTTTGATTCGGTTTTTTATATTTATTTGCAAGTTTTCGAGGATTTGATGTCAATGTCTAAAAAAACTTTTGATCAATACAAGAAATTGACGCACGGTGATTATAAAATCGTTGATTGTGACTATCTGAAAGCAAAATTGACATGTTTTATGTGTCCAACAAATACTTTTCAACCTCTTCTTGTAATTAACAAAGTCAACATATTACCATAATGTCTCAAAATTTCATAATTCTTAAACATATTTGTGTACCGTTCCGATTCAAATTTCGGACGATTCAAATTTCAGACACTTTCAATTTTAATTAAATATTACATCCAGTTAGAAACAAAGTAATAATGTTAGATGATCGTGGAGGGCACTAGTCAAAAAAATTTAAAATTTACAAGACATGTGGATCATATTCGACCGAGATAATAAACTTTTAAAAGTGTCAGAAATTCGAGTTTAAGTGTCCGAAATTTGAATCGGCACGGTATGTGAAATGAGCAATCAATGGCAAAGTATTCCATTTTCGATGATGCTGTTGGTTGCGTAGTGGCCTATGCTTTGCGAGGAAATGACAAATAAGGGAAATGGCTCTAATGTTGGCCTATGGAGCTAAGATTGGGCCCATCGCTAAAAATCTGTTATTTATCAATTTTATCTAGATGAACGCGTCATTGGGACGGTACTAATTGGTATTTTTGGTCGCTATGGAAAATTTAGTCGATTGCTGAATTTATGTATGAGCTCAAATAAGGAACATTTAGGCCAACATTACATCCATATTACCTACCTGTAGAATGTTCTCTGAGTATTTTGTCACTTCTTCTGATTGATTTGTAATTATTCGGATGATTTCTAAAATCAAACCACGCTACTAAGATATTCTTGCACGAAAGTCGGTTGATCTGGAATTATTTCAAAGACCTTCAGTCGATCAAATACCTGCATAATGTCCTCCGCAGTATTTTTTTTCTTTCGGCGCAGATGATGTGCGGTAATTGAAAGTTAAGAATGTATCTCAGCCTTTACAATAATACTGAAGCTGCGACAGCCGAATGTACGAGCATTTTAAGAAAAAGTCGCAAGCTTTCATGGGCAGTAGACTGATGAAAATTTGAAATTTTCGCTCCACGGTGTTCAAACGGTTTCAAATCGGGTTCTGATTAGCCTCCGAAAGTTTAAACTCATTTGATAAGAAACTGACATGGCACAAACCATATGAAGTTTATATGGAAATTACTATGGGAAAACCAAACTTTTTGTTCATTGTCTTTTAGCCTTACTGTTAACAAATTCTATTGCTATTCTTATGGGAATTTTTATCAGCTACAACTTTGCAGAGAATTGTTTTTCAGTCAAACGTCAAATTAAATAGTTATTAATTGTTTAAGAGATAGATAATCTTATGGCAAGATTAAGCAACTCGACAGTGAGCATGCATAAGGGCGTATACGCGATGATCGATTCTCTTAATCGATTTTCTCTTTGCATTGCTACAGCTAAGCGGAACAATTTTGTAGAATTTGTTCAATGTAGAGTTGTAACAGGTTGCATTGCCTATCAAAAGCAACAGCAAACGCACCGACAAACGTTAAATCTAGCGAGTTATTAACAAAAGAGAAAATCGATGAAGAGAATCGATCATCGCGTATACGCCCTTATGAATGCTCACTGTCGAACTGTATTGTGGGCAACACTGTATTCTGCTGTGTGACATAGTAGCCATGATTTTTGTCTTCTATTCTACGCGCCATAAATACCAATGCACACTGGGCCAGAAATGCAATCTAGCGGAGCAAAATTAATAACTCCGAAACGAAGAATTTCCGCGACTTGGTGTCTTCGGCAAAGTTTCTCATCATATTAAGAACCATCTATTGACATAAACAAATAGTTCAAAACTCTTCCGAAAAGATGGCGCAACAATCTGACTTCTTTCTCTGACGATTTGGAGACTTGATGTCTTCGGCAAAGTTGTTTGCCTTGACAAAATAAACAACTCTTTCGAAGACGAAAAATATGTGTGTGTGTGTGTGTGTGTGTGTGTGTGTGTGTGTGTGTGTGTGTGTGTGTGTGTGTGTGTGTGTGTGTGTGTGTGTGTGTGTGTGTGTGTGTGTGTGTGTGTGTGTGTGTGTGTGTGTGTGTGTGTGTGTGTGTGTGTGTGTGTGTGTGTGTGTGTGTGTGTGTGTGTGTGTGTGTGTGTGTGTTTGTGTGTGTGTGTGTGTGTGTACGTTTGTGTTTTTTTTTTTTTTATTGTAAGTTTTAAGAAACCTTCAAGAAGCCTGGCCAGTAGTGAAGGTGGCACGGTGTGGTATCCACTAGTTGCCTAGTGCAGCTCCACTAAAACCCATTCCTTACTCTCTCCTCTGCCTGGATCCCCCCGGGACCACTGTGAAGCGACTACTTCGGGGGGTGGCTGTGCTCATGCACTTGTCGTACTCTCAGCGCTAGCTGGCGTTGCTAGATCGCTGCTCTTCTCTCCATTTACGCTGCAGCTCTGACATAATCTGCGTGACTGCCCTGCTGACGGCATTCCAAGCGTCCTCCTCTCGACACATTTCATCGACGACATTCTCCACGTTAAGGACGGGCATCTCCGTTCGCACTGCCTCGAACCTTGGACAGTCAAAGACCACATGCTCCGGCGTTTCATCGACGTTGCCACACTCCGGACAGAGGGGTGACGCTGCGTGTCCGAACCGATGCAGGTATTTCCTGAAGCAGCCGTGGCCAGACAGGAACTGCGTTAGGTGGAAATTGACTTCTCCGTGTTTTCTGTTCACCCAGGTCGAAAGAATCGGTATTAGTCTATGTGTCCATCTACCGTTCTCCGTCGTGTTCCACTCCTGTTGCCACTAAGCCAATGACTCCACTCTCACAACTTTCCGTACTCTTCCGGCTTCTCTCTGCCTGTAGCACTCGCTGTCCTCCGCCAGGGTGATGCCGATAGGGATCATACCGGCGATAACGCATACTGCTTCCGACGAGATGGTTCTGTACGCACTCACGACTCGCATGGCCATGAGCCGGAACGTACTGCTCAGTTTCCTTTGGCTCTGCTTCGTTTCCAGCGCTGGAACCCAGGCTGGACCTCCATATCTCAGTATCGATGATGACACGCTGGCCAGAAGACGCCTCTTGCTACTGCTGGGACCAGCGTTGTTCGGCATGATTTTAGCTATCGCGTTGATGGCCTTCGAAGCCTTCTCACAGGCATATTCGACGTGGCTGTTGAAGTTTAGCCGGTCATCGATCATCACTCCCAGGTATTTTAACACACGCTTCGAGGCTATGGTGTGCTCCCCGACGGTGATTTCTGCCCGCTGTACCGCTTTACAGTTACTGACCAATAACACTTCCGTTTTGTGGTGGGCTATTTGCAGCTTCGCTCCTTTCATCCAGTTACCAATCATGTCGATTGCCTCGGTTGACAACACTTCCACCTCATCCAGCGTCTCGCCTGTTACCGTCAAGACGACGTCGTCCGCAAAGCCAACGATCTCAACTCCTTTGGGCAGTTTCAGCGTTAGCACGCCGTTGTACATCCCGTTCCAGAGCGTTGGACCAAGGATGGAGCCTTGTGGAACTCCCGCTGTGATCCTAATCGATCTCTGTCCCATGTCTGTCTCGTAGACCAGAATCCGGTTCTGGAAATAACTCCTCAGGATCCTGCACAGGTAGTCAGGGACCCTCATTCTATGCAGTGCTTCGGTGATGGCCTCCCAGCTGGCGCTGTTGAACGCATTCTTGACGTCGATCGTTATCACGGCGCAATATCGATCTCCTCTCCGCTTCTGTTTGGACGCCTTTTCAGCTCTCTCGACCACTGTCCGAATTGCATCCACCGTCGATCTCCCTTTCCGGAATCCGAACTGCCTCTCCGACAATCCGTGCTCACTCTCCGTGTATTTCGTCAGCCTGTTTAGGATGATCCTCTCCAAGAGTTTTCCGAGTGTATCCAGCAGGCATATAGGCCTGTATGATGCTGGATCCCCCGGCGGTTTTCCTGGTTTCGGCAGCAACACTAGCTTCTGTATCTTCCACCTGTCAGGGAAGTGACCCTCGTTCAGGCATTTCTGCAGCACCATCCTGAACATGTCCGGGGATGACTGGATCGCCGCTTTCAACGCTACGTTGGGGATTCCATCCGGACCGGGAGCTTTCTTCACCTTCAATCCTTTCGCCACTACTACGAGCTCCTCGTTGATGATTTCGACGTTATCTCCCTCTCCTTCTCCATACGGTGTAGGTGGCCAGGTTGTTGGGTCGTGCTTCGGGAAAAGTCCTTCCACGATGACTTTCAGCTTCTCTGGGCACATTTCAGCGGGCATCGTTGGACCTCTGATCTTCGCCATCACGACTCGGTATGCGTCGCCCCAGGGGTTGGCATCAGCGTCTCGACACAGCTCCTTAGAACAGTTCGACTTGCTCTGCTTAATAACTCGTTTAAAAGCGGCCCTGGCCGCTCGAAACACTTCTCTTCGTTCCTCTCTGTCTGCTTCCGTTCTTGCTCTCTGAACACGTCTTCTGGCTCTGAGACAACTAGCGCGGAGAGTGCTAAGTGCCTCGTTCCACCAGTAGACTGGACGCCGTCTGTTATTTGGCTCCAGTTTCCTCGGCATGGTCGTGTCACATGCTCTCACTAACGTTTCTGTCAGCTCGTCCGCATTTAGATCTACGGAACTCCCGTCCACACGAAGTGCCTCAACGAACAAATCCTTGTCGAAAGCTTTCGTCTTCCACTTTCGGTCACAAGTTCTCGTCCTCCGTACTTCCACAGTATTCCGTTGACCGATGCCATATCGTATCGCCTGATGGTCGCTATGGGTATATCCTTCGCACACTCTCCAATCCATGTTTGCCATCAGCGACGGACTGCAGAAAGTAACGTCGATAATGGATTCTCGGCCATCTCTGCAAAAAGTGCTGCTGGTGCCTTTATTGGCCAGCATGACTTCCAGTTTTGCCAGAGCTTCCAACAGACTGTGCCCTCTTGCATTGGAACACCTGCTTCCCCACTCCACTGCCCAAGCATTGAAGTCTCCTCCGATGACTACCGGTCGTCGTCCGACCAGCTCTTCGGTAAGTCCATCAAGCATCTCGTGGAACTTCTCCATCGTCCATCTGGGGGGTGTGTAACAACTACACATGAAGATTCCGTTGATTTTGGCGATCACGAAGCCTTCGTATGAGCTCGCAACCACTTCTTGAATGGGGTATCTGCCCATAACTTGTATAGCTGCCATCCCAGCTCTATCCGCAACCCAGTTACCGTTATCGGGAGGGACTCGATACGGTTCCGCAATGATTGCAACGTCGCACTTTGTTTCTGTTGTCGACTGCCACAACAGTTGCTGAGTAATGTCGCAATGATTGAGGTTTATTTGGGTTACCTCCATTACTGTTGGCCTGCCATCGCCTTTTTGTATGCTAGGCATTTGAAGCCTCCCGTCGTATGATCGTTACCGTCCTCTTTTTTGCAGAGCATACACCTCGGATGCTTCGTGCAGCCTCTTGCAATATGGCCTTTCTCTCCGCATTTCCTGCACAGATCAGATCTGTCAGGGCCATTGCAGTTCCTCGCCTGGTGACCGAATCCCATGCACTTGAAGCATCGCTCCAATTGCTTGGTAACCCGAGGAGTGGCTTTCAGCGAGCACAATGACCAGCCAACCTTGACCTTGCCCGTCTCCAACAGCTTATTCGCTGCAACTGTCGAAAGCCGTATAACCGCCGTTTGCATGCCGCCGTACGCCTTCCTCATGCGGATTGACATCGGGACATCTCCCAGATCGCAGTGCACTCTCAACGCACTTCTTAGCTCCTCTTCTGTGGTGATCTCGTCCAGGTCCCTGCACTCGACCACTGTGTCCTGGGATAGAACTCTTACGCTCGCCCCTTCGCCATGTGTGTGTGTGTGTGTGTGTGTGTGTGTGTGTGTGTGTGTGTGTGTGTGTGTGTGTGTGCGTGTGTGTGTGTGTGTGCGTGTGTGTGTGTATGTGTGTGTGTGTATGTGTGTGTGTATGTATGTGTGTGTGTGTGTGTGTGTGTGTGTGTGTGTGTGTGTGGGTTTTTTTTTTTTTTTTTTTTTTTTTATAGTAAGGTTTAGGAAAGCTTCAAGAAGCCTGGCCTGTAGTCAAGGTGGCACGGTGTGGTATCCACTAGTTGCCTAGTGCAGCTCCACTAAAACCCATTCCTTACTCTCTCCTCTGCCTGGATCCCCCCGGGACCACTGTGAAGCGACTACTTCGGGGGGTGGCTGTGCTCATGCACTTGTCGTACTCTCAGCGCTAGCTGGCGTTGCTAGATCGCTGCTCTTCTCTCCATTTACGCTGCAGCTCTGACATAATCTGTGTGACTGCCCTACTGACGGCATTCCAAGAGTCCTCCTCTCGACACATTTCATCAACGACATTCTCCACGTTAAGGACGGGCATCTCCGTTCGCACTGCCTCGAACCTTGGACAGTCAAAGACCACATGCTCCGGCGTTTCATCGACGTTGCCACACTCCGGACAGAGGGGTGACGCTGCGTGTCCGAACCGATGCAGGTATTTCCTGAAGCAGCCGTGGCCAGACAGAAACTGCGTTAGGTGGAAATTGACTTCTCCGTGTTTTCTGTTCACCCAGGTCGAAAGAATCGGTATTAGTCTATGTGTCCATCTACCGTTCTCCGTCGTGTTCCACTCCTGTTGCCACTTAGCCAGTGACTCCACTCTCACAACTTTCCGTACTCGTCCGGCTTCTCTCTGCCTGTAGCACTCACTGTCCTCCGCCAGGGTGATGCCGATAGGGATCATACCGGCGATAACGCATACTGCTTCCGACGAGATGGTTCTGTACGCACTCACGACTCGCATGGCCATGAGCCGGAACGTACTGCTCAGTTTCCTTTGGTTCTGCTTCGTTTCCAGCGCTGGAACCCAGGCTGGACCTCCATATCTCAGTATCGACGATGACACGCTGGCCAGAAGACGCCTCTTGCTACTGCTGGGACCAGCGTTGTTCGGCATGATTCTAGCTATCGCGTTGATGGCCTTCGAAGCCTTCTCACAGGCATATTCGACGTGGCTGTTGAAGTTTAGCCGGTCATCGATCATCACTCCCAGGTATTTTAACACACGCTTCGAGGCTATGGTGTGCTCCCCGACGGTGATTTCCGCCCGCTGTACCGCTTTACAGTTACTGACCAATAACACTTCCGTTTTGTGGTGGGCTATTTGCAGCTTCGCTCCTTTCATCCAGTTACCAATCATGTCGATTGCCTCGGTTGACAACACTTCCACCTCTTCCAGCGTCTCGCCTGTTACCGTCAAGACGACGTCGTCCGCAAAGCCAACGATCTCAACTCCTTTGGGCAGTTTCAGCGTTAGCACGCCGTTGTACATCCCGTTCCAGAGCGTTGGACCAAGGATGGAGCCTTGTGGAACTCCCGCTGTGATCCTAATCGATCTCTGTCCCATGTCTGTCTCGTAGACCAGAACCCGGTTCTGGAAATAACTCCTCAGGATCCTGCACAGGTAGTCAGGGACCCTCATTCTATGCAGTGCTTCGGCGATGGCCTCCCAGCTGGCGCTGTTGAACGCATTCTTGACGTCGATCGTTATGACGGCGCAATATCGATCTCCTCTCCGCTTCTGTTTGGACGCCTTTTCAGCTCTCTCGACCACTGTCCGAATTGCATCCACCGTCGATCTCCCTTTCCGGAATCCGAACTGCCTCTCCGACAATCCGTGCTCACTCTCCGTGTATTTCGTCAGCCTGTTTAGGATGATCCTGTGTGTGTGTGGGTGTGTGGGTGTGTGTGCGCGTGTGTATGTGTGTGTGTGTATGTGTGTGTGTGCGTGTGTATATATATGTGTGTGTGTGTGTGTGTGTGTGTGTGTGTGTGTGTGTGTGTGTGTGTGTGTGTGTGTGTGTGTGTGTGTGTGTGTGTGTGTGTGTGTGTGTGTGTGTGTGTGTGTGTGTGTGTGTGTGTGTGCGTGTATGTGTGTGTGTGTGTGTGTGTGTGTGTGTGTGTGTGTGTGTGTGTGTGTGTGTGTGTGTGTGTGTGTGTGTGTGTGTGCATGTGTGTGTGTATGTAACGAAATGAATGCGTTCACGCTTCTTAGCAACCGCTCAACCGATTTAGACAAACTCGGCGCCAAATGATAGGTCTCGGGGTCCCATTGAACGCTATTGAACGGTTTTGGAATCGGTGAACCGGTTCCGGAGATATGGCCGGAATAAGATCCGGTGAATATGGGCCTCCACGCTGGATTTAACGGAAAACGTATCAAAACCATCATGCGACACATCAAATTACTACAGAATTCAAAAATAAGATCAATGCAAGTCGTGTTAAGTGTTCCAGACCACATTGGACACACTTGGACATGTTTCGGGTACCCCGGGGAAGTTGCTTGAATATGAATTGAATTAAAACCCATTAAATCACATTAAAATACGATGATAAGGTGATTGGTAGCCTCACCAAATAGACTACACCCGGATATATTCCGGGTACCCCCAGGCAGTGGCATAGCGTCACTGGATGACACGGGGGTGGGGGGCTTGGTCACTAGACTGATGCAAAATTTGACTTTTTCGCTCCACAGTGTTTAAATGGTTTCAAATCGGGTCCTGATTAGTCTCCCAAAGTTACAACTCATTTGGTTAGAAACAGACTTCGCACAAGCCATTTGAAGTTTACATGTAAATTACTATGGAAATCTCAACTTTTTGTTCATTGCCATCTAGACTTTTTCCATATTGAGCTGCGAAACAGTTCGATAGCCATTCTTATAAAAAAATTTCTCAGCTACAACTTTGCTGAAGATTGTTTCTATGTAAAACGAGACAGGAAAAAGTTATTAATTATTTAAGAGATTGGTAAACTTATGACATGATCAAGCAGCTGCTCTGTAGGCAACACTGTATTTTGCAGTGTGACATAGTAGCCATGATTTTTGTGTCCTATGCAACGCCCCAGAAACACCAATGTTGCCTGCTGAGCAGTTGATTGAGCATGATCATAAGACATCAGTGCATTGAACCATTGATAACTTTCGATCCTTGCATTTAATCAAAATGGGAAAATTTCCTACAAGTACAGTTGAAAGCTTTTGAAGCAGACCGATATGATGAATTATTAGATAGACATGAACAAAAATCTTGGTTTTACCATAGTAATTCCCATACAAACTTCAAATGGTTTGTGCCATCTCAGTCTCTCACCAAATGGGTTCAAACTTTGAGAGGTTAGTCAGGATCTGATTTGGAATCGTTTAAGTATTATGGAGGGAAAATTTCAAATTTTGCATCACTCTATTGGTCACTGATAATGACAATAAAATAAATAAACTTGAATAAGTAAGAAGGGTCTGATCACACCATAGGTGGATAAATTTGGGTTTTTCTTTCTTTTGTAGGTACTTTAGGATGGCGGACCAATCCTTCGAAAGGTAAGTGTTTACACGCGATCACTGGACTTGAACGCACTTTACTTTGTCTATATTATATTTGAAAATTACAATATTTCACCTAATTACAAAAGGCAATAAACTACGGGTTAAAATTCAATTCACTACTTTCTTCTGTTTGTTTTGGTTCCACTTCAATTATGATGATGCTTGATGACGTCGCTGTAGCGAAAGAGGATCAGTCCTGTCACTCTTCGACTTTTAAATCAGGGCGCGGCGAAAGATGATACAACGCCATGCTACCAATCTAAATTTCCCTTTTGGGCTTTTATCGCCGTCGATCAACAGGGGGTTTTAAGATGTGGCCGATGAGCAACAGATGGCGCGTCGATGCACTTTCGTTGTCACGAACATATACAAACAATCAATTCGTAAAGAATGCAAATAAATGGCTTATACGTACACAAGTTGAGGCCATATACGTGCACATTTTAATTTAATTTTAAACGAGTTGATTTATCATCAAATTCGATTTAATCTGTAATAAAAATTTCATTCTGAAGTGTCTTACGATGTAATCCGATTAAATTTGTGTTACAGTACGACGGAAAAATGAGTCATCACATATAGGGCGGAAATTTGCATTCTATACGATTTAACTTAAACATAATGCGAGGTATGCCATTCTTAAATGCGATTTTGACTTAAACTGTAGCAATTTACGATACTATCTGTACAT
Organism: Ochlerotatus camptorhynchus; assembly: GCF_037179485.1. Classification (NCBI taxonomy): domain Eukaryota; kingdom Metazoa; phylum Arthropoda; class Insecta; order Diptera; family Culicidae; genus Ochlerotatus; species Ochlerotatus camptorhynchus. The sequence continues at coordinate 1,076,639 of NW_027040618.1, forward strand.
TGTTATACGACTTCTTGTTGTCTGGGTTGTAAGTATTGCACACAGTGCTGAGATTTGTCATTGTCATTGACAGACTTTTGCGCGATATTGGCAAAATTGTGTTTCACATAGTCAATGATAGACTTGATCCTCAAAAAAACCTTCGTCAAAATCTCATTCATTTTTTCGTCAATGACAAAGATTCACCTGGTAACAAAAAGTGTAATTTCTTGCGTTCTGAAACACATTATTGTTATCCAAGCAGTTCAGGACGTAGATGTTTATTCACTTTAATGGCTCCATGTAATTGTTTTGCTCAATTTCATTTCAAATTTAGCTAATAAACAAATCAGCACATGTTCGTCACTGACAAAAATGTTACTGACAATTGACATGGTTTGCGTTGACGATGACTGTTAGCTCAAACGAGTGACCAAAGCAGAATTTTGAGTATCACCGTGTATTGTCGAAATTTTGCAGCACTGATTGCACACTTAATTTTTTCGCTGAATCTCGTCAATTTTTTGCCGAGATTCGCACAACCGCTTAGCAATCAATTCTACTGAGATATCAGCAAGCATGATGTTGTTTGCTGATGTCGTATTCGTTTTTGCGGTGTAGCACTGGTGTAGTGTAAGCAGGAATAAGCGCGAGTCTTTGACAGCTCAACATCATTTATTTGCAAACAAAGGTGCATCCTATATCGACATCCTAAAATATTTCGGTGTACGGTAGTGTAGCACCGGTGTAGCTACACCGCAAAAACGAAAACGACATGAGATTCAGCAAAGCATTTGCTGAGACTCAGCAACCAAACGTCACTTTTGCTGAGATCTCAGAAAAAAACAGATTGCCAAGTAGTCGGCTGTGAAAATTTCGGCAAAAGTTGCCGAGTTTCGGCAAAACAAAATTAAGTGTGTGTCATTACATTTGATGTTAGCGACATATACAGAGAATGTAAGAAATCCACGGTAAAATGTTAAATTCATGCCATTTGATTTGTGCGTACATACTTAATTTTTTTCGCCGAGATTCCAACAGCCAAGCAGTTCTGCAATATATTTTGCAATGATTTGCTAACAAATAACATTTTGCTGAGATATCAGCTAACAAACAGATAATTTGAAGAGATATCAGCAAAAGTAAATGCCGAGGTAATCGGCTGTTGTATATTTACCCGCTAGATTAAGTGTGTACACAAAGAATTCGAGAAAATGTTCAACCCAAAAGATTTTCTAAACCGATCCGGGAAACGAACCTACCCGTGACTTAATTAATTATACTATCCAGTTTGAATGCATTATTATTATACATTAAAAAATCTAATTTACGTGTCGGGTAACAAGTGCCTTCCATCTAATAGATACCACAAGTACAACTAGCACTCTGCCACTGAAGCCGATCAAGTGTAAAAAGCACGAGCACCGTCTGAAACACCCACGTGAAAAGCATCATTACCGTGCCCCTTCAGAAATATTGATGAATACAAAAAAAAAATATATATATATGTAAACCAGTAGGGACAACCACTTCGCTCAGGGCCGCCGCAAGTAACAAAGCATCCGAGGGACGACCGACCGAGGGAAAAGGGTGCACCGTGCGGAATCTGTGACTGGAAGCTGTGCAATAGGTCACGATTTACATTAATCTCCGTGTGTGTTTCACAACACACGCTATACCTATATATGCCAATCTAAAGCTGGCAGCGGCAGCAGCTCCAACTAGTCTGGCACGGCTCGCGAGGCTCCCCTATACCTGGTGCCCTGTTGTAACGCTTTTGAAAGCAAGTTTCCATTTAGAGAAATGTGTGCTGACAAGTTGTTCTCGCCCCATCCATACGTGAATAAGGGTTCGTCCGGTCCGTCAACTGCGAGCGAGTGCCACTAGACAGCGAGTCTCGCCACCGACGGTTGTTGTGTTCTACTTCATGTTCTTTAGATGCACTTACGTTGAAGGGCTGCTAAACCTCACGGTTCGTTCATTTCCTAACCCAGCTCAAGTCAAGTTCTGATCGGTTTGACTGACTTGCCATTAATTACAGTCAGTATTTTTCCTATTCATATTGTGCTCGAAGCTATTACTGCAAAACACACCCACTTGGAGCGGAGGGCGCGAGATCAGGTACTTCTCGTCAAGTCATGAAGAGCCTAACCCCTTGGTAATGGGTGTTGTGTAAATCAATTAAACTGAGCGCTGCCGCAGCAGTAGCAGTAAAATCTTGGTTTCAATTCTCGAGGCGACCTAGCCCAACGTAGAACTGGCGTGGAGAACTGTCAGAGTTCATGCTCTTTGGAAAGGTGTGCTCTGCATGCACTGATTTGGGCCAACGAACGATGTTACCTTCAACTCTTGGTAGATTGGCGTGATCTTTACGTTCGATCATCGCTTTGCGATTGAATTGTTTGTAGCTCATTTGATTATCTGAAAAACGTCAACCCGAAACCTTCCTGACCTGCCGACATCATCCAAGACCCACTAGTTTGTTCAAGTGAAACCGCCTCACGTTCCCAACACCGCGAGGGAAAGGTGAAATAAATTACGTTCATATGCCTGCGAGTCATTTCAGATCAATCATATCACGTGCCGAAGGCAATCCCTGTCGGGTCGTGGCGCACCGTGCAATCCGATACGATGAACGGGGTTATAGCTATTGGGGGCGCCACCATCAACACGGCCGGCGGCGACGAGTGCTGTCATGCCATATCCTAGTGTGTATTTTGACGATTTCTTGATGGATTTGAAGATTGAAAGCAACCAGCAAGCGGCAGCGTGTTGTGTGACCATTTCAACCTCCACTGCAGTAGACGCGTTACAGCTGCTGTTGTTGAACAAGACAAACAACCGATAAATTATCAAATGCAAAATTTCCATTTCACCTCTCTCGGGGGACTTTTCCTGCACTCCCAGCCCCGTGAACACTAGTGACGGTATCGTGTGACACATTGCACAATCGGGAAGAGCCAGTTGTGGGGGCACACGATTTTGTGTCTCGTAGCTCCAAACGCAGCGATACCTACTATTGCAATATGATCACGTACATGGTACCTTTTGGCGTTCGGTTTGCACTGGTAGTATAGCGCACGCTGTGATGCGATTGCGATAACTCACTGTGTTTATGTATACGGAGATACACTCATATTGAGACAGAGGCCGGCGAGAGAGACCGAGTCGGGACCTGGCACGAATTGCAAAACTTTCACAAAAGTTCAAAAAACCTTTTGCTCCAAACTAGTAGTGTCACTCTGGATGCTTCTGAAGCTAGCGAGCGCCTGACTAGCACATTGATACGTGAAGAGCGTTAGAAACGTGCTGTTTACATTCGCTGGCTGACTGTCGCACCGCTTTGGAGAAAGACAATTCCACCCGCTACCGTCGGAGTCAGCTCCATTTGGTCATCACAGGCAGCTATTAAACACAGTGAAAAACATCGGAATTTCACCGAAGATGTAAACACCCATGCGTTTAGACTTGAATTTCGTATGACGAAAACTAATGTCTTGCAAAAATGGACGGTTGCTTGTCAAATTTTTCAGATTTCATTACATGTCTCATAACTTTTCATGATCTACAATGTACTCTTGTATGATATAGAAATTTACACCACTTTTTCGTACTGTGAAGCTTTGCCCCCGTGTAGTGAAGGCAGCGGTGGTGGTGGTGGCGGTAGGCGTCAATGCACTGTTTGGTAACAACAATACGCGTACTTCACCAAAAGTGGCGGTTAGTGTTACATCCAGCCAGCAGCACCTCGTGCTATTACTGCCCCGGGGCAGATCGTAACACTTTGTACCTTTTGCTACCTTTCCCCGGGTACGTACGTGAGAATTGAGCGGGGTCCAGTCATGGATTACGGTTCACTGTTTTAAAATTTCAATTTGACTTATTACAAGCACTTCGTAGATATCAATCATTAGAAACTTGAACATGCCAAAGCACAGTGGTCGGAGATGGCAAAATTACGAACTTAATTTAATTGTATCGAAACTATAGACGTTTTAATATGCCTTTAGAGGAATTGTTCGCATAAGTATTGCCCCGGTTTTACAACTTCAAAAAGTTATCATGAGCTACTACGACAAAAAAACAACCTTGCTTTTCCCTCTAAAGTGTTATCAGGATAGTTTTTTTTATCTAGTTCGTTTATTTGGAAGGCTCAATCGCGTTAGCTTTACGGAGCCGATAATCCATTGTTCTTTGTTTATAACAAAATTCACTTAATTCTATGTCTAGTAGGAGTTGGGCCGAATACTCGCGGTTTACCCGAGGTTAGAGGGGTACATTGTCGAAGGATAGGAAAAGGGGAGGAGCTTGGGGTAAAGTTTTGTTGTCTCATCAGAACGATGTTGTATGGACGATAGTGTGGTTCTAGATTCGTCTGGAGTTCGACCGGCTACGGTGGCCAGTGGGCGACGATGATATTCATCGAGACGAGACAAGCACAAACTAATAAAGAGACGAACTACAGTCATCCCAGTTATATGGACCAGCTAGTCACTATTTATTTATTTATTTATTTATTTATTTATTTATTTATATGACTGAACATCAACAGGCGTTATTTGCCCCAATGATGTAACTTAAAATAAACATGAAAAGTACTAAAACAAAACATCAATAAGTACATAGATAGTCATCTCGTAAAAAAAAGGAACATTACTAAACAAACTAAACTGATCTAGAAAAAACGAACTAAACCTCCGGCGAAGCAGCTGGTGAGTCAGGTCAAAATCAAACAGTGCGGAGACCCTATTGAAGAGTCTCTGGAAACCACCGATTGCACCGAACATGCTATAATTAGTTCGCTGTATGGGCAGGCGCAGCATTGAATTATTCCGTAGGGCTCGGGGTTGAACATTGATGTCAATTTGCTCAAGGAGGACAGGGCAATCGGTGCGTCCTTGTAAAATATCCGCAATTAGCAATGCCCTTGCTGTATATCTTCGGACCGACAGGCGCTCCAGATGGATCAGTTGCAAACGACTTTCGTAGCTAGGCAATCGGAAGGGATCCGTCCACGGCAGTTTACGTAGCGCATATCTCAGGAACCGTCGCTGAACAGACTCAACTCTTTCGACACCGTCCCCAGACAACCGAGCAGTATTCTAATATGGAGCGAGACAAGGAGTAGTACAACGATTTAAGACAGTAGATATCCGTGAAGTCTTTGGCAATCCTGAAGATAAACCCTAGAATTCTGGAAGCTTTGTCGACGGCGTGTGAGATGTGCTGCTTAAAAGAGAGTTTTGTATCCAGAATCACACCTAGGTCCTTAATTTGGCTAACACTCTCAATTTCAGTGCCTAACAAAACATACTTGAACATAATAGTCTCTTTCTTGCGCGAAAAAGACCTAACCGAGCATTTGGACGGGTTAACCTCCATACGATTCAGAATACACCAATCAGCAAAAGCATTCATCTGACGTTGAAGGAAGCAACAGTCTTCAATTGAGTGATTTCGGAGGTAGAGTTTAAGGTCATCTGCGTAAGATAATCGTGGTCCTTCAATTACCAGATTCACGTCGTTGAAATAAATCAGGAAAATCAGGGGTCCCAGGTGACTACCTTGGGGTAAAGGGTGATACGGTCAAAATTTGGTCAATATCAACTTGACGTATTTCTTTCAATTTTGCATTTAAAAAACCTGAACACCCCTCATTTTGAAGGTGTGTGTGTGTAGAATGTAGCTCCTATTTTGATTTTGGAATTCACTCTTCAGTTGTCAAAATGCCGTCCAAGCAAGAAGAGCAGCGTATCAAAATTTTGCTCGCGCATCGCGAAAATCCGAGCTACTCGCACGCAAAGTTGGCAAAATCGCTAAAAGTTGCCAAATCAACCGTTAAAAATGTAATTAAAGTATTTGGGGAACGTTTGTCGATAGCCAGGAAGTCTGGATCGGGAGGAAATCGAAAACCGGAAGCCGCTGAGACGACAAAGAGAGTTGCCGGTAGTTTCAAGCGAAACCCTAACCTCTCTCTCCGAGATGCCGCAAATAAGCTGGGTGTATCGTCTACAACCGTGCATCGAGCCAAAAAACGAGCCGGACTATCGACTTACAAGAAGGTAGTGACTCCAAATCGCGATGATAAACAAAATACGACGGCCAAAGCGCGATCCCGGAGGCTGTACACGACGATGCTGACGAAGTTTGACTGCGTGGTAATGGACGACGAAACCTACGTCAAAGCCGACTACAAGCAGCTTCCGGGACAGGAGTTTTATACGGCAAAAGGAATGGAAAAGATAGCAGATGTTTTCAAGCACATGAAACTGTCAAAGTTCGCAAAGAAATATCTGGTTTGGCAAGCCATCTGTACCTGTGGCTTGAAAAGCAGCATTTTCATAGCTTCCGGGACTGTCAACCAAGAAATTTACGTGAAAGAGTGTTTGAATAAACGTCTGCTGCCTTTCCTGAAGAAACACGGTTGTTCCGTACTGTTTTGGCCGGATTTGGCATCTTGCCATTACGGTAAAAAGGCCATGGAGTGGTACGCCGCCAACAACGTGCAGGTGGTTCCCAAGGACAAGAACCCTCCCAACACGCCAGAGCTCCGCCCAATTGAGAAATACTGGGCTATTGTCAAGCGGAACCTAAAGAAGACCAAAAAAACTGCTAAGGGCGAGCAGCAGTTCAAGGCAAACTGGCTTTCTGCGGCGAAGAAGGTGGACAAGGTGGCTGTACAAAATCTGATGGCAGGGGTCAAGCGTAAGGCCCAGCAATTCGGATTTGGAAAAGCGGAAGCCTAACTGAATATTTTTCCTGACATTGGAAATAGTTTGAGCAGCGGACTCAATGTCAACGGTGTCCAATAAGTCGTCCCAATCTAAATTGGAGAGTATCTCGGCGATACTACCATGGTCGGCGCTGTGAAAATCGTAGGAAACGGTGGCAGGTGAAATATTAAAATCATGCATCAGCTTAGTACTTAACGTCACCAGTAGCGGCGGGTGGTGACGATTCAGTCTCACCAGAGGAGTGAGCGCCTCGCATAAGAAAGGAGCCATGTCCTGGACGCTTACAAAACAAAGATCCAAACTGCGGTTGTTCTGGTTAATAACATGGTTGATTTGAGACAGAGTGGCTGAGCTGTAATTGTACAGAAGGAGCAAAGCGTAGGAATGGATGACAGAGTGATCCATGTCAGGATAGAGGAAGCCGTTGCGAGTTTTTTTTTCCATGAAATCCCCGGGAGATTGAAGTCACCAAACAAAATAACTTCATCGGTTGCTTTGGCGGTATCCAGAACAGAGAAGACCGATTGGCAATGGGTTTCGATGAGGTCACGCTCCCGTATACGGTCGGGAGGAAAGTAAACCGCACAGAGAAACAAGGTACGATCGCCCAGTTTAATCGACGTCCACACCTGCTCTAAGCATGTCCAAGCATTATTTTCTAGTAACCTCGCTTTAAACCTAGAATGTATAGCCACTAAAACACCTCCACCTTTAACTTTCCGACTATTAGCAGCATTCCTATCGCAACGGAAAACTTCATAATCGTCGCCGAACACCTGACGAGAGAGCGTGCGTGAATCCAATCATGTCTCCGTGAGAATAATGATGTCGTAGCAAAGATCCGAAGTAGCTACGCGAAAATCGTCGACATCACAGTTGATACCTGCGACGTTCTGATAATACAGCAGCAAGTCTGAAGGAGCAGGTATAGTTTCAATACGTGCTAGAGTCTGAGCAACTTGCGAAGGATGCCTTGATGGTTCAGGCGAATATTGTCTGGAAGCAATGAGCGGATCAGGAGTCGTTGAACCGATAACAGAAGTTTACTTGCCTATGCTGTCGATTTGGAAGACCCCTGCACTACTCCCACACGCAGGGCCGGGACGACTGCTGAACGTTGGCTTCCATGAGGCCAACTTCGGTGCGTCCCAGTGTCCGGTTGAATTGTGATGGCTGATGAGGTAAGGCTGTCGGAAATTGGCTGCAAGCGATGAACGGATCAGGAATCATTGACCTTGAGTTGGAAGACCCCTGCACTACTCCCACACGCAGGGCCGGGTCGACTGCTGAGCGCTGGCTGGAATGGCTCGCCTATGGTAGGAGTTTTCCGAGGTTTGCCGTCATTCGAGGCAGCCATTGTGAAGACTGAGCTGGAGTGGCTTGGTCTACAACCAGAGGCAGTGTATCCGATGAATCGGCGACCCTTGCCGAACACCAGCTACTGGGACCAGTTATTCCTGGTCCACTTTATGAAGGGCTTCACCATACTTGCCGGGCTGTAGGACAACATCCGGGATCTGTTCCAGGTTATCATCTATTGGAAGTCGTACAAACCTCAACACCGTGATGTAACGCAGTGCATGAACTGCCTCTTTTAAGGCCATGGCACCTTCCCCTCAACAATCAACGAGCCCGCTGGGTATTATCCAACAGAACAAACGGCCTCCAGCCACCAATCAGCCTAGCATCGCCTCGCTGCTGCAGCGGTCCAGCCGAACCAAGGTCCCTCGACTGCCACTGGTTTATTGTATGCCAGTGCTGTGTCAGGTGAGTCCGTCGACAATTCCCAATTTACCTTGGAGGAACTTGTGGCACTCGTGGCAGAGGTCATCATCATCCTGCGCACCTGCAAGACCCGATCTCAACAGCCTCATGCTGCCCTGTCCCTTGTCACTAAGTATGGACCGTGAAGTTATAAAAATTGCAAATTGGAACGCTTGTTCGCAGAAGAACAAGTATATCGAACTGCTTGACTTCCTTAACGCCAAGGAAATCGACATTGCCATCATCACCGAAACCCATCAAAAGCTGGAAATCAACATCTACCTATCGGACTTTTGGCTCTTGAGACTCGACAGAACCAGTGCAAGAGAAGGGAGAGTAGCCGTTGGTGTGACCTGCGGCCGAACTTTCAAGTCAAAATTATCGAAACCATCGGGGAGGATGTCGGCACATCGCTTGGCCTCATCACCATCATTGCGGCTACTGCCCCAGACAAGTCAACAACAGGGATGGGTCGGCAGCGGACCTTCGACGAGATATCATCAAGCTGAATAGGCGGCGGGATAAATATATCATTGCTGGTGACATGAACGCCAAACATCAAGCCTGGGGCAACAGTTAACGCAATCAAAACGGTACCATCCTGAACAACGATCTGCAGGAAGCGCAGTACAACATCTTGAGTCCGGACACTCCCACCCGGTTGAGTAGGTTCGGTGCTCACGCCACCATCGATATTTACAACAGCAACACGTATTTCGTCTACAATGTGCAGACTTCTTCAGTGTCTTGTACTAATACTCGACTGTCCCAAGCATCGAGACGATACTACCATGGGGTAGAGTGGTCGCAGTTCCAATACTGCGTTGACACCAGTATCGACTATGACGTCCACCCGGAAACGACCGACGACATCGACCGATGTCTGCGCTCCATCGATGTAGCGATTTCCGGGGCCAGGGAGCAGCATGTTCCAGTATCCAGGCAGGTGAGTAATACTCTGAACCTTGACAGGCCCAGTAAAGACCTCATTAGACTCCGCAACACGATTCGTAGGCAGTACCAGCGTACTGGGCTGCCTAACCTGAAGACCAATTGTAACCGTTTGAACAAAATCATCTCAGAAATATCGATTTTGCAAACAAGATTCGCTCTCTCCCATATTGTGCTAAGCCATTCTGGAAAATGGCAAAGATTTTAAAAAATAAACCGAGGCCCATCCCTTCCCTTTCCTCTCCTCATCTGAATTCGGATCCATCCTTACCCAGTGGAAAAGGCCAATGCTCTTGGTCAACACTTTTTAAATTCACATATCCTTGGTCAAGCCATGGTAAGTCCCCACGAGCCTGCAGTATCGGAGGCAATGTCTAGAGTCGCTGCCACACCCGTAGTTGTACTTGACGAAAGTAGAATATCGGCTGATGAGGTGATAGCAGCGATTAAATCAACCAAGAACATGAAGGCCGCTGGTGTCGATGGAGTGGTCAACCTCGAGTTGAAAAGCTTGAGTGTTGACTTCTTCGAGCACCTTGTAGCGGTCTTCAATAAGTGTTTGGTGCTTGGCTACTTCCCTGTATGCTGAAAGTTAGCCAAAGTGATTCCAATACGCAAGCTTGGCAAAGACCCTACCACTGCCAAAAGCTATCGCCCCATCAGCCTCTTGTCCTCCATCTTGAAGCTATTATAAAAGTTGACACTCAGCCGTCTGTTGGTGTTTTTAAATGTTAATAACATCTTTCGCAAATAGAAATTCGGGTTTAGGAAAGGCCACTCTACCATCAACCAACTCGCACGGGTTACTAACATCATCAAGCGGAACAAGTCCGTTTCCAAGACATCTGCTATGGCATTGTTGGACGTCGAGAAGGCATTCGACAATGTCTGGCATGATGGCATAGTCTACAAGCTGCATCGATACTACTTTCCGATCTACCTCGTGAAGATCATCAAAAACTACTTTTCGGGTAGATCATTCCAGGTCTACTTGAACAATGTCCCCTCTGATACGTTCAGAGGGCCTGCTTGGGCCTGTCCTATTCAACATTTTTACGTCAGATGTTCCTCCCCTGCCGGGTGGTGGTATCCTGTCAATGTTCGCAGATGACACCTCCATCATCTATAAGGGTCGAGTGATCTGTGCTCTGGCGAGTAAACTACAATCAGGCCTGGATGTTCTGTCCGACTATTTCAAGAGCTGGAAGATTTGTATCAATGCAGCTAAAACACTAACCATTATGTTTCCACACTCGAATTCACCTCGGCTTGTTCCACCTGCTAACGTCAAGATCCATCTTGATAGCACTCCCATTGAATGGTCGAGTGAAGTAGTCTACCTTGGTCTCGCCCTCGATAGCAAATTCCTATTCCCATGTGGACAAGACATCCACCAAGTGTAACATCTTGATCAGGTCGCTCTACCCTCTGATAAACAGGAAGTCCACCCTGTTATTTAAAAACAAGCAGATCATTCTGCCGACTATTGAGTATGGTATACCAATCTGGAAGAGTTGTGCTAAGTGCCACCACCTAAAGCTTCAGATGATCCAAAACAAGATCCTCAGAATGATCCTTAACAGTCCACCGCGAACTCGTAATTCTGAGATTCACCACCTGGCCGGTCTTCAAACACTCGAGGAGCGGAAGACTTCCACGCTGGAAAGGTGAAGAGTCACCTGTCTGCGATCAAACCACCAGATCGTTCGTGATTTGGCAACCTAGTTGAGGTAGTTAGGTAGGCTCCTGTGCTCAAGTAGGTAGGTTATCAAATTTTTAAATTCAAACCAAAACAATGCCATAAACGGTATCCTGTAAATTAGCGCTAAACGCAATCATCACAATAGAATAACCAATTAACTAGAACAGAGATGAAGAGCCAAAGGCTAACCAATTGAAATGTTAAACCAAATGTTGAAACATAAACAACCAGAAAATAAACGTAAGTTTTACATTTTACAAGTTTGACTGCCGAGTGATAAACAGGGGTGTTCGTTGCGTTGTATACTGAAAACGAATCGTACCCAGAGAGTGAGTCACTTTTGCTCATTCGTATGAAGAAATTTTTAAAAGCGTAAGTTACTCATGCGTTGAGTAACCTACGCTTTTAAAAATTTCTTCATACGAATGAGCAAAAGTGACTCACTCTCTGAGTAAGATTCGTTTTCATTTTTTGAGGGTGACTGATAAATTGAACAATTCCTACTGATTGCAATGTTCAAATTCTTCTGATATCTACGGATCACAACTACTCCGATGAGCTGGATGTTCGACGGAATTTTAGGTACGTGTTTGGCAAAGATAACCCACTGACCATGGTGGCGGATCTCACGACGGTAAGTGCAGCTTTTCCATTTCCCTTGACCGATTTGCGTCTGCGTCTGGTTATTTTTCATTGGTGTGAGGTGTATGTTTTGAGCTGCTAGGAACGCTACAGTGTCCACGCTGCAGCGAACAAGTCCGAGGTCGAATGCAACGTTGAATGATTGTGCGGTTTCGGCGTGTGTCGTTAGATACACTATTTAAATATTTAAAAATTATATTGTGTGGCAAACCACATAAATCCTATAATACTGGTGAATCGATCGACATACAAATCATCAAAATCCATTGATTATTGGCCAAGTTATTAACATTCAAAGTCTGACCAATTTTCGTTGCATTGCCTTGAATTGGCACCTTTCCCGAAAGGCGTAGTCCTACGTCAAAAATAAAGAGGTTGGAGGGAGTCTATACGGGTAATACAAAGAAGAAGTGTTAGTTTGTGTTAGTGTTTTGCTATAAGAATTGCCCCTGGTGTTTATTCGTGAAATTCACAATAAATATTGATCACTTGCGTAGGTTTTTGGCAAGGCATTTGTTACCAGCATACAGCTTCCAGTCGTATGAAACAGGTTCAAACCTATCCAAAGCCGCCCGTATTTTGTTTTGTTTTGGCATTATTTATGGCAAAATAGTGACCTTTTCATGAGCATTAACGGCAAATAACTCACCAACATGAGCGGACCGTGAGTTCCAGCCCACAATTACCCGCCTAGGGAGGAAGTACCACACTACCACTCACCGGAATGATGTAAAAAACTTTCAATTTAATCAATCATCCCAAGTAACATTGCAAGCTTTATAGAGGTTTCATAGCATTCTACAAGTCTAAATCATGGTCAATCCAAAATTGTTACTTGGGATGGCATATCTGAGATACAAATTTTTGAAAATAAAAAGTGGGTTCTGGGGATTTTAAGTCAAGAGCTTGACAGAAGAAGAATTCTGTTACTTTTAAAGTACAAGATGGTCCGTTATATATGTTCGTACCCATACAACAACCTAACAACCTTTGCGACCCGCTAGAGACATCTTGGCGAGCCGAGATCTTGACTATTGCAATTAAATTTATGTGATCTGAGGATTTATTAGTTAGTGTCATCTTATGTTCCCCCGAAGTTGTCAGCTGCCCATCGGTGTACCCCCAAGTTTGTCTTTTTCATCAGTTTGTTGGTTAGTTCGAGATCAAGAGCACATTGCTCTCCAAGCCTTGTGTTCTCAATCCCTACCCTGCCATCCATTTGTTACAATTTGTTACCCCTAACCTCGAGATAACCGCGAGTAATCGGTCCCCGCTTTACTAACGTTAGTTTTAAGTAATTTTGTAATCTAAACAATGAATTTCGGTTCCGCAAAGCTACGGCAAATGAGCCTGAAAAAAATAAACGCATTAAATAAAAAAGAGTATGTCAACTGTTCCGCAATTCCTGATCGATCCCCAGAATAAAGCTATAAAAAGAAATCAACCCATCGCACTGTTTCCAAAGCGAACCAAGCCTAGGGTACAACGAACGTCGAGTGTTGTCGTATTTAAACAAACAACGCACGTCCGTCACCGGACTAATCTGCATATGCATGCGGTGGTTACCGAAGCCAGCAGAAGCTGCCCGCTCGGTTCGCAGAAGAGCCAAATCCAGCACAGTCCGAATAAGGCTTCTGTTGACAAACAACAGTAACTGGCAGCCGTTGAACCCAAACAGCTGCACGTCACCAGCCCCAAAAGAGGTATCATTGGTTTTGCGTTCACTCTTTCTGGGCTAGTAGATTCGAGGTGTAGACATAGCACTCCAGAGGTCTAAATTGACGCCGGTCGGTGATGGCGACCTGGACCATCAGCACAGCAAAAATTAACGATTTACATTTCGACTCGTCTCTCCCGACCGGCAACCAACAAGCAGAATGAATGGGTCCATTCATGCAACGTTCGCTTTTGACGAAACCGTCGAGTCGAGAAATTTGTCATCGCTCTTACCCGACCAGCATCAGCAGCGGTGAAAGGGACCTGTGTAACTTTTTCCAGTCACCAAGGAACGAAGAAAGAGTTTTAAAAGTCGAACTCACCCCACCCTATCAGTATGTTTTCCGGTGATGGGTGTTGTAGGGCACAAAGTAATGGATCCCATTCAGGGCTGCAATGCACATCGCAGCATAAGTCCTTTTCTGCAGAGAGCATTTCCTTTCACCACGGTGAGTCAGAGTGCAGTCAGGACGATCAAAAGCATTGTGCAAGTGCATTTTACCGTGATGAGAAGTGGTGCACACACTTGAATTTTTGTTTTGTGCAGCATGGATTCTAGGGTCAAACTGCGCTCAGGAGAAAGAGAGAGAGAGGACAAAACGGGAACCGAGCTGGATTAGTGTCAAAAGACAGGAATGTAAAGTTCCCGGAAAAAGGTCGCGTACTTATCGTCAAATGCTGAAGAGCGGTGAATGTATTCATCCGTGCTTTTATATTAACTGTACTAGAAGACACGGGGAATGGAGATTTTTTTAGATGAAACAAAAAGCGTAATTCATAAAAGGAAATGTTATTTTTATGCAACTAGGGGCTTGTTGGAAGCAGTCAAATTCTGGTGACTTTAAATTAAAAGGTTTCAACTGCTCAGTCCGATTCCTAGCATAAAATTTATTTTCCGTAAAGATTTTGTCTTGGTGTTTGTTTTTTGACGGCTGATTCCATATTTGGTATAATTCTGCTTCAGCTCGATAGTACCGCTACAAGCAGCGCACATAGATATTTTAAACAAAGGGCTGTGCGTTCAGAAATTTAGGTCTGGCAAACAAAAGCACAAACGATCATTCCTTTCAACCGCCCACAGCTCCACTTACCACCGGCCGCTTTCCATGTCTGCGGAATGAAACATACTCAGCACTCTTTTTTATGTGGCTTTTATATTTCCATCAACAGATCATGTTTTTCTCCCGCTCCTCATTTCTATTGTTCATTACCAGCAGAAAACATCAACACTACCGTCCGAACAACCCACACTCGACGACTCTTCCCCCTGTCCCTCCCAGTGGGCTAATGGTTGTATTGATTAATTTTTCCACTTTAATTTGAATTATCCACATCCCGTACCTACCACGTATCATCGCAAATTAAAATGGGAACCTGCGTACACAATAGCACTCAACCTCATTAACACACTTGCACTCAACAGTCAACAACCCGCCGGCCTCAGGGTAGTGGAAATTATGATGGGATGATAATAGCCACCAACCACCCGCTGCAGCTGAGATGCGCACGATTGAGACGACGACGGTGTGGATGTTTTATGTTGCGGGTGGAGGGCAAAGCTCATCGGAACCAACCTCATCAAACATGGAAATTTATTCAAATGAAATTATTGCTCAACAAAGCGTCACTATTTTTCAATCAAGTTAGTGTCAATGGTTTTAATCTGACTCTCGACGGCGAAACGGTGCGGCGTGCGGGGTGAATAATTTATCGTTAGCAACATATTATTAATTTATTTCTGATTTGACTCTTTTTTTTTCGCTCTCTCCTCGCGCGCAGCTCGGACACAAATATCGGATGTGGCCACAAATGTGGTTGGGTCAACACGACAAGGTCACAACATGTTTGCCCCATCTCGTTTGCTGTCGCTCTGGTGCAAGCTGACAGTAGTCATCACTGGCAGCTGCAGATAACGACTGAAAGGAGGTTCATCGTTTATATGAGATCAGTATGTATCATTTTCTGATACAAGTGGATTTAGCTACAGTCAGGAATCCTTATTGCCGGGGTAATGGGGGCGTGAATAAGAAACCGCGAATAAGGCTACCCACTGCTTATGGGATTTTCATTAATAGGGGCTGTGGTGGATTATATCATTTGTTTCAATATAGAAAGCTATACTGTCTCCGACAAAGTTGTTGTATTGGGTTAGACTAACAAGCCTGTGCTATTCTATTCAGGTTTAATTGGAAACTACGCCGCTAGAGGCGCTTCACTTTCATATTACTTATGACGGTGCGCTATATTATATGGAATTTGGTTCCAACGTAGAATATCTCTTGATCCTGGCCATGTAAAAAGTTGCTGTTTTGAGCAAAGTTGTTCCAGTGACCAAGTCCTATCGGATGGTGGCCATATTTGTTTAGAATTCTCACACTACGTAGCGCTAGTGTACACATGAACTTCCTGTACATTTTGTATCTCGAGATCCTGGCCATATAGAAGGTTACTGTCTCGACCAAAGTTTTTCAGGTCATCAAGTCCTTTCGGATCGTAGTCATATTAGTTCAGAACTCTCTCACTACGTGGCGCTAGTGTGCATGCTAACTTCATGAATATGCTAGGTCTCAAAAGCCTGCCCATATAGGATGTTATTGTGCAATGTGAGAATTTCCAGAACAGGGGCCATGTAGAGGTTGGATATCGATGCGAGACGCCATTTTGGAATCCACAGGGCTGGTAGCGATCACTGCTGTCAAAAATAGTGATTTTAGTGACCATGTTGTAGAAATAAGTGACCAAATAGTGACTTATAGTTGTAAAAATAGTAACTAAAAAGTGACCTAAGAGAAAATAAATGTTTGATGTTTTAGACTTATTCAACAAGTAAGTACGATACGAAAGATTCAATTGAATGGTTATGTCCAAATCCACGGTTTTAGTCAGGGTGCCTACTAACTGCAAAAACCTGGAAAACCTGGAATCCTCAGGAAATAAATTCAGGAGGTTTTGCCAAACAAATTATGAGAAGAAATCTAAGGAATTTGAAAGGAGAAATGCAACTGAATTCTTAGGAGACTTTCAATGTGAGTAGAATTCCAAGGGAAGGAGTGAGATTCAAAAAGGAATTCTTAAATGAATTCAATGAATATTCGGAGAATTTTTCCAAAGGCTTTCTTATTGTGGATAATTATCCAGATAATTTCCAGGTAATTCCGAGGAAAACTTAAAGAAAATTGAACTAGCAGGATAGCTTTATTGAAATGTTGAGGAATATTTCAATAGAAACAGAACTACTTGAAAGTTCCCAAATTTTTCCCGAAGTTAATGAAACTGTCTTGAAGTTCTTTTGTTGTTTGAGAAACTAGCCGGATGTTCACAATACTTCTCATTAAATTCTTAAACATACCTGAACTTTATAGGACTTCCTAAAGTTTAAAACGTTGCCTTGAAGTTTCGACAATTTTCCTTAAGTATTATAACCATTATAAACACTCACTTATTTACCCTGAACTTATCTGTGGTTACCTGAACTTCTCTAAATGTGTTTAATAATCCCGCAAGTTTTCTGATATATGTTTTCATTATTCCCTGACGTTTCTGACGTTTTCGGATCAATCATTGAATTCATGGAATACCCCATAATTCCACGGAACTCCTTGTAAGTCTCTGTGAAATTGCTTAAGTTCGTGGGATTATTATGAAGCTATCTGATCGTCATTGAAATACTCGGAACTGCTAAATTCCATGAAACTATCTAAAAGTATCTAAATTTATAAAAAGTTCTCTGGAATTGCTTAAAGATATCACTGATTGCTAAAAGTTTTCGCTTTTTTTTTTAAATTAATGGAACTTTGTTGATTTTCTCTAATAAATTTAGATAAATTTTTGCATTTTTAAGTTCTTGAAATTTCCACGCTTAAAATACTCTTACGTTTCTTGATGTTCATATAATTTTTATCACGTTCCAGAAATTCTCTCGGAGCTTTTTCCGGAAATTCCCTTAGTTTCTCGCAACATATTTAAGGTTTCTACAATTGATTCTCTAAACCGTCTTCAAGTTCTCGAAGCTTCCCTAAAGCTCTCAATTGTATTGAAGATCTCGGTTCTGCTCGGAAATAAATGGAATTCCCGTAAACACCTTTAAATTTCCCTAAAAATCTCGGAACATCTTAAAGGTTCTCGATTTTTTTCAGCACATCATGGAACTATCCTGAAATTTTCTAAATTTACGATTTAGATCTATAAACTGCTCCAAAAGTCTGGAAACTGTTTCTCAAGTTCGCTTGACACCTGTGAAGTTCTCTGAAATTCTAGTAGCTTCATAAAAGTTCCCGAAAATTTTCGGATGCTAAAAGAACCGCTTTGAGGTTCTTTAAGCTTCCAGTAAGTTCCCCATATTTTCAGCGTATTAACTTCCCTTATGTTCCCGCAGCTTGTTTATGGAGCTTCTCTAAAATTCTCAGCATTTCTTTTCATTACTCAGAACTTCTCCAAAGTTCCTACAATTACGAACTTAAAATACATTATTTATTTTTTCCTTGATTCTGACACTTTGAAAATTTTCAATATCTTCAACATGGAATACGAAACTTCAAGATATTGAAACATTTTAGATCTTAGATTTGCTCAAATTAAGTAATTATTTTAAACTTTATTACGTGAGAAAATAAGCAAGTGTTAAACTTCAGTATTCAATGGATTTGATTGTAAATCTGTTTCTTTAAAACTGCTTGCCATGTCTTAAAAATGTTTGGGTAAATTGCTGTTGTTTTTGATCTACCAATCAAGCATATTTTTACGCATTTAAAAATAGCTTTCTTATTATAAACCTGGAATTTATCCGTTAAATAACTGGAAAAATTTGGAAAAACTCAGGTTAATCTATTTAGAAAAATAAGTAGACACCCTGTAGATAGAGAAAGGCGATTAAACCACCTCAAAGCAAATAACGATCAATCTTGAAGTAAATTCACGCTAAAAAAGTTGAAAATAGTGACTGATTACAATAAAAAGTGACTTTAGTGACTTGGCCTTAAAAAAGAGACTTTTTAGTGACTGGCTTGAAAAAAGTGACCAAGTCACTAAAAAGTGACTCGCTACCAGCCCTAAATCCAAGATGACGGTCATTTGTTTTAGAAACACTATCAAATATCCTACAATATGGGTATTTTCCGAACAAGAACGATGTGCAGTGATCGAAAAATTAAGTTGGACGCCATTTTGGAAGCCAAGATGGCGTCCATCGGTTTCCTAAAAAACTGTCAAATACCCACAATATAGATATTTTCGGATCAGAGATGACTTTTAGTTGTCAAAATTAGATTTTTTTTTTAGTTTTTTTTTTTGTTAGGCTCAATTGTTGTGAAAGACTCTACGGAGCCAAAAACCTAAATAATAACTATACAATTTGTTTAAGATAACCAAATTAGATGGAATTGCTACCCGAAAGAGGTGAATTTGGTCTCTGGTTCTTCCTGGAGGGAGACACTGCATTAGTTGGCTGCTATATCTTCTGCTGTTCTTTCATAAGCTTCGTATGTAGCTGCAAGCGTCAGAAACAGAGCACAGAGGCAACAATGCGTCTATACAGAACATGATATAAATGGTGACTGATGTCCAAATTCGATGTACACTGCCATTTTGAAATCCAAGATGGCGATTGGTATTTTCGGAACGAGACCGACTTGTAGAGGTCAAAATTTGATGTGCGCCGCCATTTTGAAATTCAAGATGGTTGCTATCGATTTAAGAAAAAACTATCAAATACCCAAAAACATGGTTATTTTCGGAACAAGAATGGTGTGTAGATATCCAAATTCAACGTCCGCTGCCGTTTTGGAATCCAAGATGGTGGTCATCGGTTTAAAAAAAACTCTGAGTTGGGAGGAAATGCTACACCGTTCGAACTCGATTATCGGAAGGATCGATTTGTCGAGGGTTCTATTATTTGACGCACGACTATCCGGATAAAATGGCTCGATTATCTGGAGCCCTACTTCCCAAGTAACAATACAAGCTGAACATTAAGAACAGAAACTGATTATTGGTTGATTTGAGGTGTACAAAGCTGATTAACATCAGGCTGAACATAAAGTTGATTAGTAGTGTATGAAGCGAATTGTATCCCCATAATCCAACCTCAAAACGTTAGCTGATCCAAAGATTGAACAAGCCTTATTTAAGCTTAATACAACTCCACAAATCAGCAATGCGTTACACATATTTTGATAGCTTGATTTGTTAAATGTCGTCAGTGTCTGTGTCACTCGTTGAATGTACGGCATTTTAGTTCTACTAAATTCACTGCCTACATTTCTAATTACAGGCAGTGGCAGCAGTAGAGTCAAGGAAAACGAGATTTTTGAAAATAGCTCCAGGTAGAAGTGGTCTGCGAGGACTTCGGAAGTATTAAAATTTGTACTTCTGTGTTTTGACAGTTCACCACTTTATATTGTACTGAATTTTCAAACCGCATTCTAAAAATATTACTCAATTATGGCACTACAATAGCATCCAAATGACCATCAAAATAAATCGCGTGCTTGTGTCCACATTGTGTTAAGTGCACTTGAAAATGAGTGGAATGTCTAACTGTCACCAGTTTTTGCTTACAATTCTGCATTGCTGTATAATACTCTCCGGGTGCTGTTATTCAACTTAAATTTGACGTGCTTCAAGTTAATGATCATACCTTTTACCACACATATGCCTAAATGGTCCAGTAGGTATGGTTGACGCCTATGAATCAGCGACTGCCGGTTCGAATCCCGAAAGGCAAAGGTAATTTTTAGACCTATATTAACAATATAAGTATACACATCCAATCAGTCAGCAACAAGTTGAAGCAGTTCCATATAAATGCATGAGATATTAAGCGGTCTTCCATTATAATTTTTGAAATAAAACTAGAAGGCTGAACAAGGGTTGAAAAAGACTGTTATTTAATGCCTTAAAAAGCGTATAATGTATAATACTGTTAAGCTTTTAGCTGATTAAAATCACCAGATTTAGATGTTTAAAAGCTGGACAAAGGTTAACGTGACCTATGTACAGCAATTATTCAATCTAAGGCTAAATTGAAATCGATTAATCAACACTTGTTAAGCATCAATTTGTTACCTGGGTTACCGTGTAGTATTGGATTTGAGTAAGTTAAAACACGAAACATAGGGTAAATGCAATCATCATCCATTTTGAGCCAATTTGTGCTCGGTGGAGATAAATAAACTGTTCTATATCATGTAGGTAATATGAGGAAGGCATCCTGATGATTTCCACTTATGTATTGGTCAATCATGATTAAGTGCACACTGATTTTGTTATTGTATAAATGGTCATACTTTATTTAATTCTATATAAAATACAAGAACATTATTGTAAATGAATAAGTTAGAAGATACTGAGAAGTAAGCACATATCATTGGTATGAGACGTGTGTGTGTGAGAAAATTTGCGAAAAAAATCTAAGGGCACCGCTGGGATGCTTTGGCATTTTATTGATTTGATTGGGCTTGATTAGGCTTCCTATTTTCAAAAAGTGAACTGTCGGGTTTTACGTAACGTATAAACCTTATTTGCATGGAACTGTTTCTGATTTCCTGAGTTTTCTTGTGGTTCCGCTTAACGATTCCCCAATATTTTCCAGTTCGGTGCAGCTCCGGCGAGTTTGGAGGGTTTTTGTCCTTGGGTACGACTTGCACGTTATTGGCGGTATACCGATCCTGAGCCATTTTCTCGTAGTAACAGGAAGCGAGGTCTGGCCAAATCGGCACGGAACAACTGTGTTTTTTTTTCAAAAAAGCCAACAATCGTTTTTTTTAACTAGTTCGTTTATTTACTAGGCTCAGTCGTGCGTGGCACTTTGTGGAGCCAAAAATCCGTATTTTTTAAATTAACATTTTGAACAGCAGTAAATCTAGGCTAGTCTTGGGTACCAATTACTCGTGGCGGGTTCGAGGTTAATGGGTAACAATTTCGATTATAAGAAGTTAGGTAGGAAACAGGTTTCTGAAGCCTCTTTCAGATGCTACTCTCGAACGGGTTGACCAAATGCTGGCTGGGCAGGGACAAGTAGCATAGAAACAGGAAGGGATAATAAGACTAGGACACAATGGCTGGAAAATGTGTGGAAAGGAGGGGATGGTCACATCACATGGACTCACCCGAATGATCCAAGCCATGCGTGATAAAAACATTTGAAAGAATATGCACTTTGAGGAGCACTTGGCCATTTCTGAGGACTACTCCAACGATGTTCGACAGCTGTGAACATAATGCGCACTCGCGACGATTGGGAATATTGTAGGAAGTGATGCAATGTTTTGCTAATTAATTGAAATATGATTCTGTTCATAGGTTTTGGGGATAAATACCATTTCACGAGACGTGACTACTCGCTGAATTCAAACATTCAAACTGGCTCCTATCACCGCATAAAATGAAGTATATCTGATGACTATAATTTCTCGAAGTCAATAATCCCAAAAAACTGTCTACGTAGTTTATGAACAGGCCCTAACACTGAAATGATCCCGGAACTAACACTTATCCATTGCACTATTAGTTATATATTGGTTTTATTTTCCTACTAAGTTATCTATGCTTCTTTCTAGTGTTTGGATCAAGTACAACTAATACTAATCTACCTTTATGTATGTTTTACTCCCTTTTAATCCATTATCTTTATGAATGGCGAATCACATGAGACATGGGGATTTCAATTGACTAAGGAGAAGGAAAATAATAACTTCGAACAGGATATCATTCAAATTCAGGACCAATCCTAATGAAACCAGAAACCAACAAGGCATCGGGGCGCTATATAGTCCGAGAGGTATTTGATAAATAATCAAAAAGTGGTAAGTTAAAATCATAGTGGAGCCAAGGATTATGAGAGGTAATTGTCAATAATTCATTAATTAGTAGAAATCTCGATAACAAGGGAGCGTATCGGCTTTTGTAGGCGGTGCGTTTGGTCGTCGATTTGGCGTAGCTGGTGGCTCGCCCACGCACTATCATCAGATAGGGAATTTTCCCTCAACGGAATGCTTAAATAAAACAGCAAAACCATTCCGCTAACAACCCAATTTCATTACTTCATTATGATGGCTACCAAGCCTTTGGGATTTTTCTTATTAAAGAGTTGTACAGATTTTTCACCTTTAGTTAACTTAAATCCTTGGATTTTATTAGTTAGGTAGGTTGTGATTCTATACATTGTAGTTTCATTTTTATACCTGTGATCTTGACTTTTTTTTAACTAAGCGATGAGTACTTAAGGGGAAAAGTACAATTAGAATTTTTTTTTTCGAAAAATTTTTTGTTGGCTTAATTTACTCTATATGTATCTGGGAATGAGCCTTTAAAAGCATAAAGCCGCCCGGAACTTATTTAAAAAGTTATACGCAATTCAGTGAGTGCATGTCAAATGGCTGAACATGTCAAAGTTGAACTTTAAATGCTTCTACTGAAAAGTAGTGTTTTAAAAATCGCCGTGCAATGTACAGGTCAGAGTTTTCATTCAAATCGATTCCGGGTTTCTGTTTTATGTTCATAATTAAATTCTCCACAACATGAATAGAAAGATTTTTTAGATTTGTTTGTTATAACATGTTTTTTTTTATAAACAAAGTCGAAAAAACAGGGTTTTTTAAATTTTTTTTTCAACCTCAATTTTTTTTGTGAAAAAAACATTATTTTTACATACGAATTAATTCATGTTGTGCGCTGTACCTTCAAATTTAATGTCCTGTTTTTTTTTTTTTTTTTCAGACGTGATCATGGACGTAGGGACTGCATGGCGCGAAGTGCTGCTTTAAAAAATTGACTTCACATTATTTATAATAATTGGGCTAAATTGCAAAATTTTAAAAAAATGTCACTGATAATTAATCTTCATTAAATCCTTAATAACATACATAAAGAAACGCTAACATTCATTTATTTCCCTACTCGCAATCCACTCTCAAAGATAGGCCTCATTTTAGGCCTTCTAATTGTACTTCCCCCCTTAAGGGGTTAGATTTTGATAAGTTCCTTAGTGGGAATGACACTGATGAAGACTGCATATTGTAGTCGAAATACGTATCGGACATGGATACCAAAATTAATGAAATGGAATTAAAAGGAACCTATTTAACCTTAATTAACCTTTTTTTGCTGTTTTATATAATTTCTTGTGCGTTTCTAGTAACCATCTCTGGTGGAAGTGTCTAAAAGAGTGTCGCAGTATGTTTGTGTTGTAAATTAATTTATTTGTATAGGCTCAATGGAAGTCGCAGAATGTTATTGCTGTTCAAAAGAGGGTGCTTGTCTGGTAGGTTCTAAAGGACAGAGTGATTAACCTTCTGTTAAAACATACTAATCCATTTCCCTCTAATCATTGCCACTCACTGAGTAACAGTAACAGTGAAGTTTATTCCAAAAATGAATATTAAACGAAAGGAAAGATATTTTCAACAAAATTTTATAAGATTTAAATTAATCAGTATCTTTTAGAAATATTATTTAACTTCATAAGGCACACGGCTGCCAAATTTGAGTTAAATTTGAGTTTTGTTCACTCAAATTCGTAAAAACGCAGGTCATTTAAGGACTGAGTACAATTTCCCTCGGTTTTCCAGAGAAAAAAATGTTTCGAATATAAGGAAAATCAAGAGAGGTTTCTCTCAGTCGATTAGTATACTCGTTGACTGATTAAAATTTTCGCCGATTTTCTTCATATTCGAGCAGATTTTTGAGGAAAAGTGAGGAACGTATAACTCAGTGATGAGTGACCTACATTTTTGCGATTATGAGTGAAAACCCACTCAATTTTGATATGATCTCATGGGCCGTGCATGAAAATCCTGATTAGCCCCTAGAGACTATTACTTCTAGAGCAACATGTTATAAGGTCGTATGAGCCGATTGTGCTTAACACGATTGCTTATGAATCACAACACGTCGACGCAAACTAACTACACCATTTGATAGAGCAAACTTACTCTACCGAAAGCTTCTGTTGGTTTACCTGAATGAGTCCCAACCCGTGAGAAATCGACGTTTAAATCCATTGCTTACATGTAGATCGAGGGTCATCTTCAATAGGCCGAAATTGCATCCATTTATAGACCCAATTTGGGTACACTAGATTGACAATACATCCACGTACCTGGAGAGTTTTCATGTTAAAATACTGAGTTTTACAATTTCCGGTCATGCTTAATTTATATCCAAATAATAAGAATACCTAAGCTTGCATGTTGACAGTGAAATATCTTTTGCAGCTCAATTATTAAATAAGATATGACATAAAATGTAATTGAAGGCTTCATATTAGACCGAGGTTAGGGACACGTACCCTATGTCTTCAAATCAACAGGCAAAAAAGTGTGCGCGTGACTTTTCTCATATACTGTCTGCGTCTGTAGAATAGTTCTAGCGACGTTTCATTACTTACAAAAACCCCACGTTTTCAAGTTGCTCCTTTTGTCATGACCAACTCAGTCATCTCAGAGAGAAAGCACTTTTTTGCCTGTAGATTTGAAGACATACTGGAAATCTCCGCGTACATCGTACGGGTTAGGCAAAGAAGTGTGCGTTTGACATGCACTGTCACATTAATGGCCCTTCACTCATTTTCAACTTCTATTCAATTTGCATACTGCCATACTCTAACGAGATTATCTACCTACCCTCTTCTAAGACCATTCTCTAGCTAATAAATTATAACACTAAAGCTTCATGTTAGATAGCATTTCCAACCAACTCTGAAAATCACAAACTTCACGTATGAAGTAACTTGAAAACACTTTGAATTGCAATATTGTTTTGTAATATTTAGTAATCATGTTTAAATTTTGCTACTTTAAATCTTGTATTTTTTTAAATTGCGGCTTAGAAATTAAAAAAAAAATTATAGCACGAAAACATCACATCTGATTGAAATAACATCTGGGACAATGTTATAGCAAAAATAATGTGTTTTGAATAAAAAAATATACACAGTATTTTTCGACGTAGGATTACGTCTTTGGGCAACATATTGGGGGTGCAATTTAAAAAAAAACAAAATCGACCGCGTTACGAAAAGTGGTCAGGTTTAGACTTATAAGTGGTCTATCAATAGCGGATGAATTTTAATTCTAAATAAGCCACTCGATTGGAAATATGTATACAGATCTGTGAAATGAACATTTAAGCAATTTTCAATAGGTCACTATTGAAAATTATACAAATCTCCAACTGTTGCAACGGCGATCAAAATTATTATTAAAAAGCGCTTTCCCTAACACAGATTTAAAAATCGAATTCCATCCGGTCTCGCTGAACGATGTTTATTCAAACGCCGCATGTGGTGGTGTCCGGTCGGTCGTTAGCAGCAGCAGCAGCAGTACTTTCGACTCGTGGCGTTGTACAGCTGTGTTCGATAAAATAGCAGCGCATACCGATTTTCATACAAAATGGTCAACTTTGACATGATGTAACTTTGTTAACTTTGACATGATGTAACTTTGTTAAAATTTTTGAAGCACCTGCCGCCTTATCGCGGCGGGCCGCAATTTGGGCTGTCAAGATCTGCGCACACCATTGGAGCAACAGACTAGCTGTGCCTTTCAGTACCATACAATGTGGTTCACCAGTCAGTACTATTCCGCAAACTTTAGGTCATGTGCAGCAGCAGCAACAGCAGTAGCTGGAAAACCTCACCATGTTGGCTACGAACACACAAAAGAGAGCGAGGGAGAAAATATAATCAAATTGCATTTTTTTTTTCTTTTTATTATTTGCGTTAAACTCCATTTTCTCCACCCATTTGCCACCGTGTGTAATTTGCATAAATTTAATTATAATTATTTTTTATTATTGGCAAAGACCCCATGCGGTTCAATCAGTGGCAATGACGATTTTCCATGGGATGCCCTCCAGAGATGGTAGGGGAATGGTTAATGGAATTATTACGCCTCGATTGAGGCTCATGTTTTTTTTTTATTCAGAAAGTAATCATAAATGTATAAATGGTCGCCGGGAAATGGGTCTAATCGAAGTCACTGTGTTAATTCATCCAGATGACACAAATGGTCACCATCCATCCCTACAAATTAATCAATATAGGGTTAAGATGTAATTTTCGTCAAACTAAGCACTACTCGAACGGGTTTGTATAAAAAGATAAAGAGTTTCAATTCCGTCCAAACACAATGAAACATCGTTGGATTCACCTGGATTTAAACATTCATATTATGCGTTCTTATAGACTTTGAATTGTATCTACTACCGTACCAAACGTATGATCGTTTCATTCACGTCGAAATAATTGATACCTTTGATGTGTCTACTCGATGTGACGGAAATGGGCGCTTATACCGAAGAAGTTCTCCACCCTACAAGTTAATTGGTGGAACAACATTGAATTAGTCCAATCGAACATCGGCGGTAACAGCTATAAATAGAACACCAATAAAACTCTGCATCTGCTTCCATCCAGAAAGCGGTCGTCACCATCGGGGCCGGGGCCATCAATTTAGGAAGTTGAACCTGATGCTGCCGTATGATTTTTCTTTATTGCTGATCTTGTTTTGAAGCTCTGTTGGCTTGATCTTTAATTGATGAAGCGCTCGGTCGTCACGGTCCGGTTGGTTGGTGGTTTGATGACGTGTGGTAGTAAAACTAAATTTGACATCTATTTGTAGAGTCATTAGGCGGAGAATGATCAACAGTTGACGGGGGAGGATCGTTAGGAGAAATACGGACGGATTCAGACTACAGCCCGCACCTTTTTACTCGGATCCAGTAGGAATTCATGTGGCAATAACGTGCTAAACGTTCCTCTCCATTACGTTCCAGGTCGCTTGAGCAATCCAATGAGAGTGAGCAAAAACTTTCGAAGCAAATAAGCTGACATCGAATCTATTCCAGTCTCATTGCCACCTTTCTTCGCTGGAATTCCCTTCGAATGAAAGTAATTATTCGTCCCCACCTGGGAAGGAATTTCTTTCCTATTCCAAAATAATTGCACTACTTAACGAAATGGGCCCCAAAACTTTTAAGAAGCTATTTGAGATGCTCCCTTCGATTCTAAACCGCTCACGGGTCAAATTAGATAGGTAATCCTTTTCCATTGTTTTTCTCCCAACCCGAAGAGGCGGCGACCAAGTGGAATGCTTTCCTCTTCTTGATGGAATTCTTCAACCGTCATCGAGCGTGCATGCCACGGGTTGGTTATTTCACTTTAATTAAACGAAAATTGCACCGTGGAGCACAAACAAGAAAAAATCGTGTCCTTTCGTCAAGTCGCCGGTCGCTTCCTGGCAACGGTATTTCCATGCTTTCCACAGAGTCCCAGGGGAAACTAATTAGGGCAAATTGCACTTGAAAAGTTGGCGCGAGCGATTTCTTTCTTTTTTTTTCGAGCCATGGAACCGCACCGTGTGTTGGTTGTGAAGTTTCGAGATTCTTATCCGCCTTCACTCGCTTCCTATAGATGGGCGTTTCCTAGGACGTGGATATCGTCCGGGGAGAAGTAATTTAATAATTTTCATAATTAATCCAAAATACTTTCCGGTTCACGAAAAGAGTTCCTGTGGTTCCTGACAGTAGCCCCGGGTGTTCCCTTGTGGTTGCATGATCCGGTGCCACACCGATTCTATTGTTAGGGGAATTTGAACTCGCTTTGTTTCACCGCGCTGTGGGATCAACACCAAGCCGAATCGGGACATACTTGCGTGTAACGCTTCCTAATAGGATTATTCGTTATATTTTCGGGTGGCATCGAAGGCTGTTGGCGGGACGACCGACGGAGCTGATTTTGGCTTTTCTTGTTTTTTTTTTTTTAGTTTTCCTCCCCTTGGGAGGGAGAATTGGAAAATTCTCTTTGTTCGATGGGTCGGTCATTCAACCGAATCCACACCACCCCAAAGTGTATTAGTGATGATGATTTGACAGAAAAAAAAGAATGCAGAAATCGTTTGCATTTTACACCAGTCCCGAAATAAGCTGGAGCCATTGAAGGAGGACGGCTACTATTTAACGGGCGCTTGTGTAATGCGATAGGACAAGGTGGGTGGGGTGACCCAGAAAAAAAAACCTAATCCGGTAAACGAAGTTCTTTTATTACCGTAAGTTTGGAGCTTTCGATCGTAAGGAAGCATCTCAGAGATTAACATCATTTTGGTTGAACACACAGGAAGTATACATATTTGTTTGGTAGTCCCGAAACAACTACAAAAAAAACGAAAAGTCTCATAATTACGATCCGACGTCAATTGATTTACTTAGTAAACTCAAATCACGCTGTTTGTCAAAACTCCTTATACTTTGCATTTTTAGCAAACATATTTGCACACACAGAGTAAAGTAAACATCAGCAAATAATCGTAGTTTATTCCGGATATTGTCCATTGGAGTAAAGGGATTGAGTACGCTTTGAGTATCATTCGAGAACGGATGTGTTTTTGCTCCACTGCGTGCCTTTATTTTGTTTTTTTTTGAGTCCGGCCTTCCTTTGTGCTGGCGTGGAGTTTTGCTCGCATTTTGTTGGTTTTCTGTCCTGGGCGCGATGATTTG
The DNA here is from genome assembly GCF_037179485.1 of Ochlerotatus camptorhynchus. Lineage (NCBI taxonomy): Eukaryota > Metazoa > Arthropoda > Insecta > Diptera > Culicidae > Ochlerotatus > Ochlerotatus camptorhynchus. The sequence continues at coordinate 1,105,616 of NW_027040618.1, forward strand.
ATTTGGAAAGATTTGTGCAGCTGTTTTTCTCCTGTTGCTTGGATGCTTGGTGTGCTCTCGCTTTTCTTTATTGCCGGTGTGACTCGACTGATCTATTGTTTTTTTTTTTGCACGGAGGGGTTGAAAGGGGAAATGGAATAAAATGCTCTTGTTTGAGCTTGGTCTGTGGCTGATCGGTGATGAGCGTGCCACCCGAAGAAATTAAGTGATATGGATGAGAAGTTCATCATATGTGATTGTACGGCTGGAGTCGAAGGAAAACAAAAACTACAAGGGACAGCCATATGGGGTTGTACGCAATGGTGTACGCAATGGTGACTATTTTGATTTTGGAATTCACTCTTCAGTTGTCAAAATGCCGTCCAAGCAAGAAGAGCAGCGTATCAAAATTTTGCTCGCGCATCGCGAAAATCCGAGCTACTCGCACGCAAAGTTGGCAAAATCGCTAAAAGTTGCCAAATCAACCGTTACAAATGTAATTAAAGTGTTTGGGGAACGTTTGTCGACAGCCAGGAAGTCTGGATCGGGGGGAAGTCGAAAACCGGAAGCCGCTGAGACGACAAAGAGAGTTGCCGGTAGTTTCAAGCGAAACCCTAACCTCTCTCTCCGAGATGCCGCAAATAAGCTGGGTGTTTCATCTACAACCGTGCATCGAGCCAAAAAACGAGCCAGACTATCGATTTACAAGAAGGTAGTGACTCCAAATCGCGATGATAAACAAAATACGACGGCCAAAGCGCGATCCCGGAGGCTGTACACGACGATGCTGACGAAGTTTGACTGCGTGGTAATGGACGACGAAACCTACGTCAAAGCCGACTACAAGCAGCTTCCGGGACAGGAGTTTTATACGGCAAAAGGAAGGGGAAAGGTAGCAGATGTTTTCAAGCACATGAAACTGGCAAAGTTCGCAAAGAAATATCTGGTTTGGCAAGCCATCTGTACCTGTGGCTTGAAAAGCAGCATTTTCATAGCTTCCGGGACTGTCAACCAAGAAATTTACGTGAAAGAGTGTTTGAATAAACGTCTGCTGCCTTTCCTGAAGAAACACGGTTGTTCCGTACTGTTTTGGCCGGATTTGGCATCTTGCCATTACGGTAAAAAGGCCATGGAGTGGTACGCCGCCAACAACGTGCAGGTGGTTCCCAAGGACAAGAACCCTCCCAACACGCCAGAGCTCCACCCAATTGAGAAATACTGGGCTATTGTCAAGCGGAACCTAAAGAAGACCAAAAAAACTGCTAAGGGCGAGCAGCAGTTTAAGGCAAACTGGCTTTCTGCGGCGAAGAAGGTGGACAAGGTGGCTGTACAAAATCTGATGGCAGGGGTCAAGCGTAAGGCCCGGCAATTCGGATTTGGAAAAGCTGAAGCCTAACTGAATATTTTTCCTGAATTTTATACTAATTGAACTTGAAAAAGAAATTTAATTTGATTTTTTAAATAAACGATTTCACCGATTTACACGCGTTTTCCCTTGACCAAATTTTGACCGTATCACCCTTTATGCCGCGCTTAACATAGATGGCCCACAGTGACTCACGAAGAGGTACTGATTCCGATCAATAGCGGTGCGGCTTCTTCATCCTTCTATGGATGCTCATGTGGGCTGCAGCTCGCTGCTTGCAGGCAGCCTTTCGTTGTGTACTGGAGAACACCACCACGCGGTGATTGAATAAACACCGTTTGGGGAGACCGGATGGAATTCATATTTAAAATCTGTGATAGGGAATTCGCTTTTCTCTGGCAATCCGTGATAAATTTAATTATCATAGCAACAGTTGCACATTCGTGCAATTTTCAATAGTGACAAATTTTTAAAATGATAAAGTTTTAAATCAAACAGATGCGTAGAAATATTTCTGATCCATTGGTGATAATATTATTGAAATTTGTCCATGGGCAGCTGAGTTATTAACGTTCAAAATCTTTCATAATTTTGTTACATGTTCCATTTTCGCATGTTCCAGTTTTCACAAAGTGTACCCCCATATAGAAATCACAGACGTAGTCCTTCGTCTAAAAATGGTTTTATTTATTTATTTATTTATTTATTTATTTATTTATTTATTTGCCTGCATCAACAGGCTGTGTATAGCCCCAATGATGATTTAAGTAACTTATATAGGTAAATCAAAAAATAAAAACTAAGAATAAAATACATAAATAAAACACACAATCATTCACGGTTAGCTGTGCCAGAAAAGAACGATGAGAAGTATCTTCGTAGCAGCTGTCGAGGCATATGGAAATCGAAGATGCCCGAGACTCGATTGAACACTCGTTCATGCCATAGTTTGTGCGCTGAAGTGGCAATCTCAGCATAACGTTGTTACGTAGCGCACGGGGTTGGACGTTAATGTTGACTTGCCCAAGATTGCACTGCAATCAATTCTATCTTGTAAAGTGTCCACAATGAACAGGGCCCTAGAGGTGTCTCTTCTAGTTCGGAGAGGCTCCAGATCAATCAGCTGGCAACGACTTTCATAGCTGGGCAGATGAAATGGGTCTCTCCAAGGCAGCTTCCGCAGAGCGAATCGAAGAAAACGGCGTTGAACGGACTCAACTCTCTCAGCACCATTGTTGTAGTTTGGACTCCAGACCACAGAACAATATTCCAGAATGGATCGCACCAAGGAACAGTACAGTGACTTCAAACAGTAGATATCGGAGAAAATCTTTGCTATCCTGAAGATAAATCCCAATGTCCTAGACGCCTTGTCGACAACGTACGAGATGTGCTGCTTGTACGTAAGTTGAGAATACAGAATAACACCCAGATCTTTCACATGGTTCACACGGTCGATTACAGTGCCGATAAGTTTGTATTCAAATGTGATTGGTTCTTTCATCCGAGTAAAAGTGATCACTGAACACTTAGTGGGGTTAACCACCATTCGGTTCAAATTACACCAGCTGGCAAAGGCTTCGAACTGACGTTGAAGGAAGTGACAGTCATCAATCGATTCGTAGGTAGATTTTAAGATCGTCTGCATACGATAGTCGTGGGCCTTCGATGACCAAGTTCACGTCATTGAAGTAGAGTAAGAAAATCAAAGGTCCCAGGTGACTTCCTTGAGGTATTCCTGACGTAGCTAGATAGATATTGGACCGGTTGTCACCAATGGCAACCATCAGTTGCCGATCAGTGAGATATGAACGAAACCATCGCAAGAGGTTGCCGCTGACCCCAAGTCTATGCAACTTGGCAATCGCGATGGCATGGTTTAGCTTATCGAAGGCAGCTGACAAGTCGGTGTATATGACGTCTTTTTGAGTCCTCTCTGCCATGCTTTCCGTAAGATACGACGTCAAACACAGCAGATTTGTGGAAGTAGAACGATGCGTTGTAGGTGTGTGCTAGTTTTATTTTTTGTATATTTTTCAGTCACTCTCTAATTGTATTAAGGTTGAGTTTGAAAATTCATTAATAATGATTATTGTACTAATGGTACGGTACGGTATTGCTTTCGAACGTGCGGACAAATTGTTGGAGAAATGTGGAATACAAAAGCATTATTTTTGGTAGAATAAAACTTTTGCTCGGCCCAGGTTCATACACATGTTAGAGTCTTTCTGGGAAAGGATGTTAAGACCTATCCCAGGCCACTATTGTAGAAGATCGTATCATTAACTGCTTAACAACATTTTTCAAACCGGATGAAGTAATTTTATCATACTACTTCTTTTTCCGTACCGTTACGCCCGAGTTCTATCTGATACGATCTTCTACAATAATGGCCTGGGAAAGATCTTAACATTCTTTCTCAGCAAGACTCAAACATGTCTATGAACCTGGACAGTTTCGGGGGACTCATTTTATTTGAATTGTTTTTTACCCGGGCTTGATATATCACCGGTAGTAGCTTGGTGTGATGTAAATGGCACGGTGGTTTTTTTTTTTAATGTCTTTATTTTGCAAGGCTCATTTGCCTTAGTTTAGCGGAGCCGATATTCATTGTTTAGGTTACAAAATTTCTTAAAACTAACGTTAGTAAAGCGGGGGCCGATTACTCGCGGCTATCTCGAGGTTAGGGGTAACAAATTGTAACAAATGGATGGCAGGGTAGCGATTGAGAACACAAGGTTTGGAGAGCAATGTGCTCTTGATCTCGAACTAAACGACCAACTGATGAAAAAGACAAACATGGGGGTACACCGATGGGAAGCTAACAACTTGGGGGAACACAAGATGACACTAACTACTAAATCCTCAGACCTATCCGTTTTAAAAACACATAAATTAAATTGCAATAGTCGAGATCTGGTGGCTTAACAGCAACCGTTTTGCTTACTGAGCAGAAAATCATGGGTTAGCACCAAGGCCCCACAAAGTCATTTTCAATCGAAAATCTTCAAGTGACGATGAAGCTCTCAAGCATCACTTTCAATTGAAAGTCATTCTGTCTTCTCTTTGCGCAGATCCCCGTCAACATCAACAGAACCACTTTCGATCGGTTTTCATGCTGTTTGTTTTGCCTTGACTCGTGCTCATTTCTTCTTTCATTGTCAAATGAACTTATTCTTGCATTGAAGCGAAGCTGTTCGATCCAAATTCGCGCAGTTTTTATTGATTGTTCACTCGGTTCATTTAAGCGTATGCGCATAGATCTGTGCACGTGATTGTAAAATTTATCATTGTTGGGTGATTTGTTTACATATCAATATGGGTACTTTTTAAATCGAGGTGACGTCTAGAGATCGAAAATTGATATGTGACGCCATTTTTAAATTCAAGATGGCGGCTTCCAGTTTAAGAAAAAGTGAGGAATGCTGTCAAATACTTATCAATAAATGTATTTTTGGAATCGGGATAATGTCTAGAGGATGAAAATCGATATCCGACGCCATTTTGAAATCGAAGAAGGCGGCTTCCGATTTACGAAAAAGTGGAAATTCAGTCAGATATACATCAATATTGGTATTTTTGTAAGCGGTATAAGTCTACAGATCGAAAATTGATATGCGACGCCAATTCGAAATCCAAGAAGGTGGCTTCCGATTTCAGAACAAGCGGGAAATATTGTCAAATACCCATCAATATAGTTATTTTTGGAATCGCGATGACGTCTAGAGGCCGAAAATCAACCACTGAGTATCTAGACAGAAAACCTTAGTTTCACGTACCCACTTACAAATTGTAGATGTCTCCACCGTACGTAAGCAATGGGGTCAGCCATCGTTGGTGGCACAACTTTTCTCACATCAGAAAATATGTTTTCGTTTCACTTCATGTGGACGTCGAACTCAAGCCAAGAATAAATTATCACTGAGACGTATTAATGATGTTGCATTGTTTTCCTCATAACGAACCTTATATAAGATTGGAATTTAATCGATTTGATGAAAATTTGAAACATTCATTATTTGGCATGATGGGTTTTGATTCAATTCCCCGGGGGCATCTGGGACATGCCCGAAACTGACAAATGTCGTCCGTGGCGCTCAAAATGGCCGCAATCCATTTGGTTATCATATTTTGAAGTAATTTGTTTTGTCACATGATAGGTTGTATTCCTTACCGGTCAAATTTAGTATCATGGTTCACATTCTCCGGAACATGTTCCTACCACATTTCCTGCACCAGTTAACCAATTCTGAATCTGTTAAATAGTGTTCTATAGGTGAGGCTATGGGATCATGATACTTTTCGTTTGGTGGTTGACGCGAGCAATTCGCATTAGTGGTTACCGATAAATTTGACTTAGTTCCCAAAATACATGTTTTTCGGAACTTGTGCCGCCCATATCTCTAAAAATAGTTGACCGATTCTAAATTTGTTCAACATCATTCAATGTGATCATAATACCTTTTATTTGCTGGTTGTTTCGTTTAATTCGGTTATGTGGTTACCGAGAACACCACTTAGATACCGAATTCCGTGATTTTCGAATCTTTCCGTCCAAATCACCGGAACCAGTTAATCGATTAAAAATTCGTTTATTAACATTGTATAAAATCATGCTACCTTTCATTTGGTGGTTGTTGCATTCAATTCGGTAGAGTGGTTGCCGAGAAATACGTTTTAGAAAATTATGTTACGCGCTCTCATACACACATACATTGACAGACATTTTCTGATCCCGTCCAGCTATGGCAATTGGAAGATTATTTAAAAAAAATATCAATGTTTTTACAAAAATTAGAAACAACAACAAAAACTCAAAAACGTGAAAAAAAGAGTTAATCAAAAATAAGACCAATTGTAAATTTACTCCACCATTATTCGATTTGACAGAACCAGAGTACCAGAATTTTCGGGGTACATAGACATTACACTGGAGCTGTCAAATAGCTCCCGGGGTGCCGAAAATCGATATCCGACGCCATTTTGAAATCCAATATGACGGCTTCCTATTTCAGAATAAAATGGGAAATGCTGATGCCGTCCCATCAATATGGGTATTTTTGGAATCGGGGTAACATCTAGAAGCCGCAAATCGATATCCGACACCATTTTGTAATCCAAACGGCGGCTTCCGATTTGCAGCAAAGTGTCAAATACCCTAAAATATGGGTATTATCAGGATAGGGATGAGACGTATATGCTGAAAATTGATGTCACGCCGTCGTTAAACCCAAGAGGGCGGCTTTGGTTCAGAAAAACTGTGAAATACTGTCAAATACCGTTCAATGTGGGTTTTTTTGGAATCCGGCTCACATCTAGAAGTCAGAAATCGATGTGCGACGCCATCTTGAAATTCAAGATGGTAGCTTCCAATTTAAGAAGAAGTGTCAAATAGCTTACAAATGGAATCGAATATCGATTTTCAGCAGCTACGCGTGGTCCGCGTTTCGAAAGTACCCAGATCTTAGGGTATTTGACACTTTTTGTGAAACCCTATGGCCGCCATATTGGATTCCAAAATGGCATCGAATATCGATTTTCGGCATCTACACGTTGTCCTCATTCCGAAAATACTGTAGGGTATTTGACACTTTCTGAACCGTGATGGTCGCCATATTCGATTCCAAAGTGGTATCTGATATCGATTTTCGGCATCTGCGCGTTGTCCCTGTTCTGAAACTAATCATATTGTAGGGTATTTGACACCTTTTCTGAAACCCTATGGCCGCCATATTGGAGTCCAAGATGGCATCGGATATCGATTTTCGACAGCCACGCGTTTACTCCGTTCCGCAAATACCCATATCTTAGGGTATTTGACACGTTTTAGAAAACTTGATGGCCGCCATTTTGGATTCCAAATTAACGACGAATATCGGTTTCCTGAACCTTCATGTCGTCCTCGTTTCGAAAATACTCATGTTGTGGGGTATTTGAGACTTTACCTGACCCCGATGTACACCATCTTGGAGTCCAGAATGGCCTCGATAATTTAATTTTCGTTTAAAATAAAATAATACATTATTGCTACATATAATCTGGATGCCTTCCCTATCAGCAACCTATATTGTGCGGATACTATCCGGATACTATATGTTGATGCCTGCGTCGTCAGGTCGTGACAAGTTGAATGAGCCCCGAATTGAAGTGAAAGTGGAAAAAACGAAGGAAGCAGTTTTCGAATCATTCATTTCGTCAATTGAAACAAGTCTTTGCTTCAAATGAAATGAACTGAAGCACTCGACGAACGAAACAAGTGATAGTCCTATCATGTTTGACAAGAGGAAACTTCATCGTGACTCGATAACAAGAAACACGATGAGTTACACGAAAATGATATTGTTCGAAATGAAGCGATTTTGCGGAGAGTTCATTTTCTTTTCTTTGTTTCGAAAATGCAGAACCCTGGTTAGCACCCCAGCCTGAATTGATATATTCCGGGGCTCGATTGTAAAAAACCCTCACTGATATAATTTGAACTGAACGGTACGGACAAAAATTTGTATAGATAATATATGTCGTACGTTAGAAATTTGTCAATAATTTTATGGAAATAACAGCAACTCGATGATTAAAATGGAGCTCGTTTGCCTAGTGTCAAACGTTTTGCTTACTGAGCAAAAGCTCGTGGGTTCAATCCCAAACTCCTTCGCGTTATATGATCGTTAGGACATCAATTCAGCTTATCGTTTACCAAAACGAACCCAACCATATTACCCAATATACCAGTGATTCCTCGTGGAAGAGCAGAGGCGTTCTCGGCTTCCATCAAAGCAAGTGTCACGTCAACACATTCCTACCCATTCCTTTCTTGAACTGTGTTCGGTCGCGGTCGGCACTGGTATTGCCTAGTTTAAGATCGCCAATTTTTACACATTGAGGATGATTGCTAGTCCCAAGCATCGTCTATTGGTTCTTCGTGTAATTACAGCTGATCTGGTAATAACAGAGTAGTAACCGTGGGCGGTCAATCATGCTCGATAATATCCATTGGTGTGAACGGTTTATGGTGTTTTATATATCAACTCAAATACATTCTCTATTAAAAATCTGTCGATGTTCATTGTCGTAGGTGCATTCGGAAAACATACATGGGTGATTCAATGTAGCGATTTGCCTCCACTCCGCTCAACCGATTCTAAATCTGGTCCTGATCATTATTCCAAAATTTGAGCATATTTTAATTGGCGTTGCTAAAGCATGGACCTCTTAGCATTGGAACGATATCAGTTGGGTTTATTTGGGATTTGAATTAACGGATTTGAAAACAGTTTTTATTCAAGTGTTAACTATTCCTTATATTTTAGAAAAAAAAAATACGAAACGCATTATTCGTCGCGGTTTCGCTTCATACGACCCATCAAGCGTCACACAACTGTCTCGCCCACTGTTTTGGCGATTTTATCCCACCAATTTTTCATCTGAGCTGCCGTTTTCATGACTGTACCTTTTACCTTCAATTTGCTCTTCATAATTGCTCAATAGTTTCCAATGGGCCTGAGCTGAGGACAACTGGACTCCGTTGTCATTGTACTATTGTTGTACTGTGACTGGATGAAGAGTAGAACTCACTTCTGGAGACATTCGGTTTTGTCAACCTCTTAGTTCATCATTTTCTCAGTGACGAAAACCTTTGTCTTCAGGCCGCAGCACAGTGGGACGAAAAAAATTTTTGAGTGCATTATTTAAGTGGTAAACTTTTACGTTTATGGCGAGTATACACTAAGATAAAAAAAAAATCTTATTGAAACTGATGAACATATATGGAAACATTGCCGATGACAACATTTTAAGAAACTTTGTGGAAGACGATAATTTTCTATCTCTCAACTGGACGAAGTTATAGGGTCAAAATGGAGTACAAACGGTAGTACCCCTTCAAACACCGTGTTTTAATATAATTTTTTTGTTTGAATTTTTCAATTTTTTAATGTTTTTCAAAGTTGTAATTGCTCCAAAAATGCACATTTCTGGTGGAGAAAGTAAATCGCTACCTCTTTGTGTAAAGGATTTATGTCGGTATTCATAATTTGCTAACACTATTTCTAAGGGGTGTATATTGCAGGCCAGCAGGTATTAGCAGCTAAACTCAACGTAATTTCGTTTAACAGCTTATACCCTACTGTTACAAATACAATTCATGGTCTAAGCTAGTGTCTTGGCTGAACTCTTACCTAACGGGAAGGAAACTCCGCGTTAAATTTGACTCCTGTGTTTCTTCGACCTTCTGCAATACATCCGGTGTTCCCCAAGGAAGCAACTTGGGACCATTATTGTTCACACTGTTTTTCAACGACGTTGCTTCGAAATTAGGCTTGGACTGCGTGATCATCTACGCCGATGACCTGAAAATATATTTAGTTATTCGCTCAACTGAAGATTGCCACCGTTTGCAACATCTTCTAGACCTATTTTCTGACTGGTGATATTGGAACAAGTTAATTATTAGCGTACCGAAGTGCGCTGTTATGACCTTTCATCGTTCAAAACAACCGATGTTGTTCGATTATTGCATCAAGGGTACTTCACTTAAACGAGTTGAAGTGATTACTGATTTCGGAGTTGTGCTGGATCCAAAACTGACATTCAATTCTCACTACACTTCGATAATTGCCAAGGCGAATCGACAGTTGGGCTATATTTTGAAAATTGCAAAGGATTTTACGAATCCATATTGCTTGAAATCCTTGTATTGTACGCTGGTACGGCCAATTCTCGAAACCACTTCTGTTGTTTGGACTCCAAATGATGTTTCCTGGACCTTAAGGATTGAACGTGTCCAGCGACGATTCATCCGGCTAGCACTGCGTCATCTACCTTGGCGCGATCCGTTGAACCTCCCTGCCTATCCCGATCGATGTAGACTGTTGGGCATGGACACCCTTGAAAGAAGGCGAAGACTACAACAGGCGACATTCGTGTCGAAGTTGCTAAATGGTGAAGTCGATTCTCCCCGGCTACTTTCTATGTTGGACTTCCGTGCTGCTCAACGTCCTCTTCGGCAGCGGTCACTACTACAGGACAGATTTCACCGTACTTTGTTTGGATATAATGAACCAATATCGTCGATGATTCGAGCTTTTTCGGTGGTGGAGGATCTCTTTGAGTTCGGTGAAGCTTCTGGTCGTTTTAAAAATAGAATTACTAGTTTGTCAATTTTGTAGCTGTTTTGAAAATGTATTTTCATATTCATTAAGACCACATATGTCAGATGAATTACAAATAAATAAATAAATAAATAAATAAATAAATTCATAGGAGGATCCAAGGGTTTTTCTAATGATTTTTCTAATAAAGTACCTCAATGTTTTGTTACGTTTTGCTGCTTTCATGACCATTTTCATAGTATGTATACAAGGGGGCCCCATGGATCCCCCTATTAATTGTATGTGAAATCAGTTAAGTATAAATTGCTAAACAAAATAACTTTGTGATAATCTGCTAATGCCTGCTAACCTGCAAGATTCACCCCCTTGAAGATTGTGTTTAAAAAATAAAAACACAGCCGCAAATCCTTTACAAAAAGAGATAGCGATTTGTTTATTCAGCAAAAAATGTGTTTTTGAATCACTTACAACTTTGTAGAAAATTAAAACGAATAAGTTACAGTAAAAAACGGTCCAATTGAGACGTCCAATTGAGAGATAAAAAATTATTGATTTCGACAAAGTTTCTTAAAATGATGTCATTTACAATGTTTCCATAGATGTTTATCAATTTTAACAAGACATAAAAAGTTATTTTTTTATCTTAGTGTAAGCCCACCTTAAGTAAAAATGTTGACCAAATAATGTACTCAAAATTTTAACTTACATTCTAGAAAGCATCAAAAGACTACACTCAATAGTTTCATCGTAAATGGCCATGTACCACTTTTTTTATTTCGTCCCAAGTAGAACATACTATCGAGCGATCGGCTTATATAAAAATTCATTAGGTACCAGTTATAAAAGTGAATTCTTAACTATAAGAGTGAATCATGGTTCTAACCTAAAAACTATTATTACAGCTAAACCGTTTTGCTAGATAAATTTGGTGAACTTAGTCTACTTAACTTAACTATCAAAACTTAGTTACCTAAAAAGGTGAGAAGAATTAAACTATGTGCACATCATAAACCTAATCGATCATTCTTACATCTAGCTAAATTATCTACGGGTTGAGTTATACAGAACAAAGACACTGGATATTACCATAGAGGTAACTCTAAGACCAGAAGGTCCCGAAGGAACTTTTTGGCTCAGCTCGAGTACCAACAATCAATACGAAACTAACGATTTTAAATTCGCTCACTACTTGAATAGCCTATTGGTCAAAATTCTAGTACTACACAATGTTTGTTTTGATTCGCTATGATAGTTTGACAGATAAAATGAGGGATTATTGGATTCTCCTATGTTTCGAGGGGTGAATCGATTAGCTTGGGACCGAAGATAGTACCAGAGCTGAGCCAAAAAGTTGAGCAAGTTTCTACGGGACCTACTAGTCTTAGAGTTACCTCTATGCTAGTACTCTCTTCGATCCCAAGCTAATCGATGCACCCCTCGAAACATAGGAAAAACCACGAACCCCTCACTTTATCTGTCAAAATTTTATAGCGAATCAAAACAAACATAGTGTAGTACTAGAATTTCAACTAGAATGGGATACATTAATCGATTTACTTGGGACCAAAAGGCTAGTCAAGTAGTCAGCCAATTTAAAATCGTTAGTTTCGTATTGATTGTTGATATTACTCTGTACCATAACAGTAGAGGATCGAGTAGAGACAAATATTAAATATACGACACGGTGCCAACGAACAAGTTATCAAGTTTGAGTGGTAGTGAACACTAGAGTAAGAAATTCTATTCGAAATTTAGTCTTAGAGCTAATATGTTGCAATTTCGACAGGAATTTTGTAATTTACCAATAAACCGGAACTCGGAACGGAATCTTTACAAAATTTGCTCAACTACCACCCAACAGGTTGCCTACTGGCGCGGTATGCCTGTAAGCCTTCGCTGAACTGTACTACGGGTGACATCATACTTATTACTCAAATCGCGATCGGACATACCTAGGTTGCTTCTAATGGACCTCACAACGTTTCCATGGAGCTGACGGTTGGCAGTTCCACTCCGGCGTTTACTTTGAGGCTTCCGATTCGTTGTTATAGTTTTCCTGTACGTTTTAGCACGCGCCATACGGGTTTTTTTTTTCCTTTGGTTTGTTTTTTCCGTCGATCTTGTTTTCCGTGCTGAGCACCAATGCTACCGACGTGCCAGGAAGGCAGCTCCCACACCTGGACCCTACCTATCGACCCATCAACTCATGAACCGGGGACCAACGGCTTTACTTCCCATCCGAAGGCGTGATCAGAGATGTTATGCCTCAGAACATCCCGGCGGCGCCGACTGGGATTGAACCCAGGCCTGCTGGGGTGAGAGGTAATCACGCTTACCACTACACCACCGGCGCCGTTAACGCGCCATACGGTGTTTCTATAAAAAAAATCAGCACTTTAGCCAACTTAGACGCAGACCACGATGGATTTTCCAGGTGAATGTTATTGTTACTATTGTTGTCAACAAACAGACGACAAAAGCTTCCGAAAATGTCCACTAGGAGTGCTGTAATAAGCAAAAGAATTTGTTCTATTCCTAAGTGGGCCATGGTATTAGCAACCGGTGGAAACTAACGTTTTTAAATTGACTCACTACCTACAAGCCCATTGGTTCCAAGTAAATCTATAGGCGTACCCCATTCTATTTAGTCGAAATTTTAGTACTACAATATGTTTGTTTTGATTCGCTATCCCAAGTAACAATTTTGGATTTATGAGGGTTCTGTAGACCATGATTTAGACTTGTAGAATGCTATAAAACCACGATAAAACCTGCAATGTTACTTGGAATGACAGTTTGACAGATAAAATGAGGGGCTCGTGGATTTTCCTTTGTTTCGAGGGGGGCATCGATTAGCTTGGCAACGAAGATAGTAGCAGAGCTGAGCCAAAAAGTTGAGCACGTTTCTTCGGGATCTTCTGGTCTTAGAGTAACGTCTATGGTATTAGGGTGGCTCAAAATATCGATTCTGCTCCTCCACGCTCAATCGAATCTAAGTCTGGTCCTGATCACTTTACCAAAATTTGAGAACATTTTCATTGGCGTAGCTAGAAAATTTTACTGAAGGGGGCCTTTTTTTTTTTGTTTTGTTAAACTACGGTTAAATACATCTTATTATCAACCGGTGGAAACTAACGGTTTTAAATTGGCTTACTACTTGACTAGCCTATTGGTCCCAAGCAAATCGATTAACGTATCCCATTCTAGTCAAAATTCTAGTCCTTCTCAATGTTTGTTTTGATTCGCAGTGAAAGTTTGACAGATAAAATGAGGGGTTTGTGGATTTTCCTATGTTTCGAGGGGTGCATCGATTAGCTTGGGACCGAAGATAGTACCAGAGCTGAGCCAAAAAGTTGAGCACGTTTCTTTGGGACCTACTAGTCTTAGAGTTTCCTCTATGGTATTATGGCGAAGCTTTCTATTAGTTTAATGGTGAAACATTAAATTGTATTGTATTTATTTCATATCAATGCTTGGGTGACAGACAAGGACCATCGGATCCAGATATGGAGAGAAGAGGTGTACAGCTCCGTACATCACAGCATTCCCACTCCGTACGGGAAATTGCACAAAACTAGGGGTCAGCGTTGGAACGATTCAGAAGATGAAGCGGAACAACAACATTCGAACTTACTGGAAGAGTAAAACGCCGAAGATAACAGAATACCAACAAATTTGTGCCATGAAACGTTCCCGAAGGTTGTATAGCCGAGCAAAGGATTATACCAAATAGATAACAAGTTCTGATATCCGTTTATCAAGATTTGATAACTGAACATAGTAGTGGAATTAAATGGAAAATACTAATCCTTCTCTCTCTCTCATTATACAGGTATTCCACTAAGACGCCCAAATTCATCAGGATTCATCATGGCAACCAAGCCGTCGGAGTCAAATAAATTCATCGGATTGAAGAAAACCATCGCATCGCTTCACAAGGACGTAGCATTTCTGAAGAAATGCCAAAAATATAAGGTTATACATATAAGCCATAGGATTAAGGTACGGACACCCACCCCACCCAGCGTTGTAAAGAGGATGGAAGCAGAGTTCATCAAGGATAGCATCAGACGGCTATATAGCAAACTGGACATGAAGGTTTTGGAATGTTATTATCTACATCTCAAATTGGCCAAGGAGTATCCAATTAAATTCCAGGAGTTTCTGTCTAGGGCCAAGGTAGCAGAGGAGTGCGAATCGGATAGGAAGCTAAACAGACTACGACAGGAGTCTCAACGGAGACGGACGACACACCGAACGGGTGAGCAGATCCCATCAACCATCACCACGACGCCGAGGGTTCATTCCATTGATGGGTTGGTTGTCAACCGATCGACGACCGCATTCACGGAAAAACAATTGACACGCCTCAACAAGGGGCTAGGATACGCGGTTACAACAAAGCCAGACGTGGAGCAGATCATCATTGACGTAGAAACAGCGATTACCAAGACGCTTCCAACAACATCACAGAATACGGTTAGGACTATCAGCTAAAGAGATGAACTAGCCTCAGGCTAAAAATCTCTAAAATAAAGACAAAAAAAAAAAAAAAAAAAAAAAGGTTAGGACTATCACATCGAACATAATCAAGGACGGACAGGAACAAAGTCGCGCCAACGAAAAAGAAATTCGGATTGTAAAGGAGCTAAAAAGTAAAGCAGTATACTACGTGAAGGCAGACAAGGGAAACGCGGTCGTTATCATGGACAAGGACGATTACGATAATCAGATGAAAACGAAGATTAACAACGGACCGTATAGACAACTTCGAGTAGACCCCTTACAGAACGTAGTGAAACGCGTGGAGAAAGCACTGAAGGAGTGCAAATCGATATTAGGAGATGGAGCAGGTCGTTTACGGGAACCCAATCCCATTCTACCCAGGATCAAAGATCTCCCCAAAGTCCACAAACCAGGAAATGAAATGCGAGAGATCGTGTCTGCAGTTGGTTCCCCCACCCACAAACTAGCGAAGTGGCTAGTCAAAGAGTTCCATAGTATGCCGAATCAGTTCCAGAGTAAAGCAGTTAGTAACACCCAGGAGTTCGCCCAGCAACTACAATCTTCAGGAGACATCAACGAGGACGAGATTATGGTATCTTTCGACGTCACAGCTCTTTTTCCCAGCGTACCGGTCAAGGAAGCGATCAACCATCTGGAGGACTGGCTATTAACACAACGAGAGGATGCAGCATGGAGAAACAAGGTTCGGACGTACCTTAAGCCGACTCGCCTTTGTATGGAAGAGAACTACTTCTCTTTCCGAGGTAACTTCTACAAGCAGACGAAAGGAGCCCCAATGGGAAACCCCCTATCCCCCTTCTTGTGTGAACTTTTCATGGCCAACTTGGAGACAATCCTGAAGCAGAAAGAACTATTACCAAACCGTTGGTGGAGGTTTGTTGACGATACCTTCAGCGTAGTTAAACGGGAAGCCCTTCCACAAATTTTAGAAGAGATCAACAAAATTCACAAGGATATCAAATTCACTCACGAGGTAGAAAAAGACGGGAAACTCGCATTTCTCGATCTTCTAGTCATCAGGGAATCGTCATCATCTTCCTCACAACCTAATGTTCCAGTTCGGGATATTTTGGCTAGACGCGATCTGGAGTTTATGAAACTCATATATGTTTACTTTAAGGATATTAACCTTAGATTGTAAGTTTGATTAACCTTGTGCTTAGTTTGTATTTTGTACGTGTGGGTTTTTTTTTTAATGTTTGTTTTCAAGATGAATAGAAATAATTTCATGCTTTAGGATTAATTAAATAGTTGTATCGTAAACCACATTTCAAACCTCCTTCTTCTCTTTTCCCATCCAAAAAATTGTAAATCTCCACTAACCTCGAGACAACCGCGAGTACTCGGTCCAGTTCCTTTAACTTTAAATTTAAGACAGTAATAATGTATAACGCAAAGGATAACTCGGCTCTGTAAAGTTTATTCGATTGAGCCTGTACAAATAAAGTAATTATAAAAAAAAAAAAAAAAAAAATCATCTTCCTCGCTTGAATACGAAATTTACAGGAAACCAACAAGCACCAAAAGAGTTATCCCCTATACTTCCAACCATCCGTTCCAACAGAAAATGGCCGCCTTCCACCACATGATCGAATGCAGACTCTTCCACTCAGCGATACAGGAAAGGTTAAGGAATTATGTACAGTACATCTTCGAAACAGCAAGACTCAACGGATACAAGGAGACCACAATCCAGGCAATCATCGATAAAAAAGCGAGAATTCTACAAAGGAGATTATTTCCAACCCTCACTGCAGCACCTGAACCATTGAAACGAGTGTCCGTACCATTTGATCAAGATATTACTAGTAAGCTAAGACCACAGTTAAAACAATTCGGATTAGATTTAGTTTTCACCAGTAGACATAACCAGTTGAAATTATTGTAAGGATGCACTAAAGACCCAGTTAATGTTTTAGGTAAAGAAGGTGTATATAAAATAAGCTGTAATCATTGTAACAAAGTATATATAGGACAAACCAAGAGAACTTTAGCAACTAGATTTAAAGAACATATAGCGGAGGTTAATAAGGCCAAAAAGCAAGAGGAAAAAGGCCTAACATACGATTTCAAATCAAAGGTTGCAGAACACATCTTCACAGAGGGCCATCAACTATCGACGGAGGACATCACGATTTTACGAACCGTATCTACACCATGGAAATTGGATGTTAAAGAAAGCCTCGAGATCAACAAACAACGTACCTAATTCAACTTTACTCAACAGGGATCAAAGAAAACGGACACACATGGCTTTTCAAGTTACTACCTAGGACACATCAACGAGTAAGCAGCGGAGTACCTGTAGAAAATTATATTTAAGTTTACCTAGTTTCTAAGTGAAAATGTACCTGTGTTAATATATATTCGGTAAATGCGTATCTGTCAAGGATAAGCAAATGAAGTAGTGGAATTAAATGGAAAATACTAATCCTTCTCTCTCTCTTTATATTATCATTGTGGTTGAATAAACAGCCAACATAACAAAAAATTAAAAATAAATGATTCAGTTATCATTGAAAACATCTTGATAACAAATCCTGTGATCCGTGCCAAATTTTTCAACATATTCCAAATTATTTTATCGATTTGGGATTAAAGCCTGACGTTGATAACTGAAATATGATTGGTAGTGTTTTTTTTTCTCACCATGTGGATAATATTTGAAGTTTTGAACTAACCTTGCATCATTCCATACCCGAGCAAAGTAAAATAACAACCTGATAACATCTTGAACACAAGTCATGTTATTCCAGATATCATTTTGTTTTCAGTTGTTATCGCATAACTAATATAGTCATCAAACTTGACTAATTTTGTTTTCAGTTGTTATCATGAAAAAATATTAAATTATGCAAAATTTGTTCAAAGCTTTAAATATTATCCGCATGGTAAGCAAAAACACACTGCCAATAATATAACAGTTATCAGCGTAAGGCTTTAATACCAAATCAGTAAAATTATTTGAAATTTGTTGTAACATTTACATGGAACACAAGATTTGTTATCAAGATGTTTTCAATGATAACTGAATCAGTTATTTTTGTAATATCCAAGGAGTATTATTTTGATGAAATTTTTGTTTTGTTGTCTCTTTATTCAACCACAATGATAACATGTTTAGTAGACTGATGCAAAATTTGAAATTTTTGCTCCATAGTACTCAAACGGTTTCAAATCAGGTCCTGATTAGCCTCCCAAAATTTAAACTCATTTGGAAAGAAACTGACTTGGCGCAAACTATGGAAATTACTATGGGAAAACGAAACTTTTTGTTCATTGTCTTCTACCCATTTTCCATATTTTTTTTTTTTTTGAAAATTTCTATAACTATTCTTACGGTAAATTTTCTAAGCTACAACTTTGCGGAATATTGTTTTTCAGCCAAATGTCAAATTATATTGTTATTAATTGTTTAAGAGATTGATAATCTTATGGCATGATCAAGCAGCTGTTTTGTGGGCAACACTGTATTCTGCAGTGTGACATAGTAGCCATGATATTTGTGCTCTATTCTTCGCACCAGAAACACCAATGTTGCCTGCTGAACAGTTGAATGAGCATAATCATAAGACATCAGTGACTTGAATCATTAATAACTTTTGTTCCTTACATTTGATCGAAAAGTAGCTTTCAACAAAGTTGTAGCTGAGAAAATTTTCTACAATTACTGCTATAATTTTTAAAAGCATAGTGATGTGGTGAATTGTCAGATAGATATGAACAAAAAAAATAGGTTTTCTCATAGTAATTCCCATATAAACTTGAAATGGTTTGTGCCAAGTCAGTTTCTTACTTAAGTAGTTCAAATTTTGGGAGGCTAAGCAGGACCCAATTTGGAACCGTTTAAGCACTGTGGAGCGAAAATTTCAAATTTTGCATCAGTCTAATGTTCAGTTATCAAATCTTGATAACCGGGTATCAGAACTTGTTATCAATTTGGTATAATCTTTTGCTCTCATGATACCAACTGATAACTAAATTAGTCGAGGTTGGTAACTAAATTAGTTATGCGATAACATTTGAAATCAAAATGTTATCTGGAATAACAAGACTTGTTTTCAAGATGATATCAGGTTGTTATTTTACTTTGCTCGGGTATATATGCAGTGATGATGACGATGGAGATGCATCTCAATGGACTTAACGGCAAGAAGCCGGTTACTAGGACTGATAGCGTCCTTGGCACTCACACTGCGGTGGCTTGTGTTGGCGACGGGTGCTTTTGCTGGAACATGTGAGTGTGCTTGAGGTGGGTGCATTGGGTGTATACGGATCCTTCAGCCTGTACTCTCTCCTGTGCAGGCATGGAAAATCATTTGCATTCATTTCGTGCATTCATTTACATTCATTTGTCCCTAACTTTTTTCAACAACAGAATTCCGCAAAATGATATGTGGAATTATTATAGGCTTTGTTATTAGCTACAACTTTTGTTAACAACTCAAATCCGTATCTCTTATGCATGACGAACCAGAGCGAACAGAAGCCACTACTGTTGTTCAGTGAATGTCTTTTACATTCACTGAAAAACAGTATCAAGTTCTACCCGGTCTAGTTCGTGATACAGATTTAAGTAATGGGCAAAAGTTGTAGCTAATAACAAAACCTACTAAAGCTCTGTACATCATTTTGCGAACTGCTGTTGATGAAAAAAGTTAGAGGCAAATGAATGTAAATGAATGCATGAAATGAATGTAAATGATTTTCCATGCCTGCTCCTGTGATAGTGAAGGGGGTACTACACTTTCTCGCTTGTCTGGTATGTATTGCTGATCGGTAAACGTATGGAGGAATGGATCTTATCGAAGATTCTGGCTAGGGGCGTCTCTTCGATCTCATCCATCCATGGTTTCCTGGTCGGATGTCGGTTTTTTTTTTTCAACGGGTTTGTTCAGAGGTGGGCTTTGTCTTGCCTTTTCTTCTTCTTGTTGTGTTTCCGCTGGCGATCTACTTCTGAGGTGCATCGACGGTCCGTATATCTGCAATTCTCTAGATTTTCTGGTGAATTGAGTATGCAGGATCGATTCGGTTGATTGGCTCATTTGACTTTCGGATGGATGGATTGGTTTGCTAGGCTGGGCTACCTGGGTTTGTTGAATTTGCGGGGCTCGAATCTATCTAATCTGTGCCTCAAGAAGTTGAGCAATTTGGGCGTTTTTCTCCTCCATTTTCTTATCGAGCTCCTCCATTTTTTTCCCGGTCAGCAGTCTGCTGGACTGCAGCTGCGGCGTAGCTTCCTGTTCCTGTTTCGACTCGCTTGGGTGCTTCTGGGTACGTCAGATTATGATCCACTTTTAGACGGATCACTTCCACTTCCTTCTTATAAACCGGACATTGACGGTTGTTCGGACGATGAGATACCCCACAACCACTGTTTACCTTCCGCCAGCTTTTGATCGGCAGAACAGTTGAGGCCGCGTTTCGGATCACGGGAGCGGACACGAGGATGACCGTATCGGACACAACCATAGCACAAGAGAGAAGTATGGTAGTACGGATGGGTAGGACTGATGTGTTGACTGGTTTAACGTGCTCTTTGCGGGTGATTCGCTAGACTCGGATGAGCCCCTGGCTAATGCGACCAAGCAGAACGTCCTCAGCACGAAATGACGCAACGGTTCACATTCCAGTTGGGATGTAGCTGAACGACGATCGCAGTACCATCCAAAAGAGTAGACAACTTTAGCAGCTTGTTGATCTGGACCAGGGCTAACAAATGTCATTTTCTATGAAATATCTCACGCGATATTTACAGATGTACTTCTGTTACTATCATCGGAGGAGGAAACGATGATAGATATTTTCTTCAAAATCTCATAGAATGTTTTGTCATGACAGAACGTGACAGTGTTGTGATCATCGTAATTACTAACTCATTTATTGCTATTAAAGTTACTTATACCGAGGAAATTTTAAGAATATATTTACTCTACCAATTGCATACGGTTGCTTGCCGAAATTCATCAAAAGCAGTTAGAAATGTTGATGTCAAAACCGCATATAAATTATTCTCATGAGTGCTTGATCATTGGAAAATGACAAGAAAGCAAATGATAGGTAGTGTCGTCTCGTGATAGTGAGAGGACCTGTTTTCTCATTGTCACATGACGGCCGTGATATTTACCAGCTCTGACCTGGACTTGATTTTTTAATTCTAATCGTGTCTTCTTCGTCTTCATCACATTTCAAGCTTATTAGTTATCGCATATTAACTTATTGCATGCACTCAACTTAGTGTTCTAGATGCACTTCTACAGTTATTAATTGAGAGCTTTCGATGTATGTACCATTTTTGCATTAGTGTAGCAAAAACAATCAACTCTATGCCCAGTCGAGAAATTTTCCAACCCGAAAAATTCCTAGACCGGACCGGGAATGGAACTCAGCCACCTCCAGCATGGTCTTACTTTATAGTTGCACCTTTACCGACTGAGCTAAGGGAGGCCTGATCGTGTATCGGTTTCCTTGTGCTTCTGTCGATGCTCCTCTCCTTCAATTGACCCGCCTGAAGCATCTTCCAGCGACTTTCCAACAATGAAGAGATCCGACTTAAATGGATTATTGTGATTATATGCTATGTTTTGCATTTGTAAGGTAATTTTGGCGTTGCAAGTTGGTTTGCTTACACCATTTCATCGATTTGAGGTGCTTTTCTATTTAGTTGCAATTCTACTTTATCGTTTTTGATACCGATGACACATTCATTGTGTTCACACCATTTTTGCACATTTAAGATTGTTTTTGACTTTTCACACGATTGTCGTATTGAAACATATTTTGGCGTTTTCAAATCGGTTGAATGGCATTTCAGTATCATGTAGTTTGAATGTATTTTTTCGCAATCAAAAAAGTTTGAGAACAACTGGTCTAGAGTCAGTTCAATTTGAGGCCAGTCAACAAATATTTCTGGTTAGACATTTCCTCACCATGTAGCCGGCAAGAACACTAAATACTGGCTGTAGACTCCTTTCTTCTGGTTCTTCCAGTTGGAAAAAAAATTCCATCCGACCTATTAGTCATTCGGAGCAAACCCGCTGATAGCTGTGCGTATTTTGCATTTTATGACCGCCTGGAATAATAATGAACCGTTCTTTATAAATCTACGCCATGTCACGCATAGCATCACACTCGAATTCCTATTTCGCGAGTACCAATTAACGACACCATTTGCCAGAAGAAAGGGTCACGCAAAACGCTTTGCATGTCGTAGGCAGCCGTAAAATTTAAATTGATTACCACGTGTGCTCGCATACGCAAAACAAAAGCATCCACCACTGACTGGGGAGGAAGTGCAATGATCCAAAATGCAAATGCTCAGCAATGCACGGCACTAATCGATGTTTGCCGTGTCGTTGGACAATTAATATGGACCTTTTAAGGCTCGGCAAGCAAGAAGTGCACAATCACCACTAAAATCAACGAGCGAACGGTCGCGGTTTCAACTGATAGCGATCTACCCCTGGGTCGGAATATATTCAAAAGGTAATCATAACGCTTGTTGCAACTCACGAACACTAGCCAGATGCGAGGGACACTGTTTCGAAGGAATTTAATGCTCATTTAAATGGGCATTGGGACTTATATCCTTAGCCAATTTCATGCTGATTGTGGTGGTTAACCCGGTGAATGCAAAGTGAACCGGATGAGCCAACGGAAATGAGACAGTTGCCTATGGGAAATGGAGTAGTTAAGGTGGGTTATAATTTTAAACAAAAGGCTTATCAGTCGATGGCGATCTCGATGGGTGCTGGTGGGCGACCAACGAGTGCAGAAATTAAGACAATTGATTGACTCCGAGCAGGGGTGCATATTTTACTAGTGACAGTGTTGATTGCAGGGTCGATGGCGTGAGAATCGTTGAAATGATAGGGTATTTATTTATAGTTTAAATTTTAATTATAACATTACTCTTCGAACAAATGATCTGTTCAATTGTTCAAATTGAAGTCACCTAGAAACCCACTGCAACAATACATACATATCAAGTAATTCGATCATGTGTCTCGTTCGTTATTACAAGCCATATAATTTCCCAGTGATGAATTTATCACCCTCTTAACCTGAACAAGGAGGACGCCGAGAAGAGCTTGGCCCATGCGGGAGAGGTTCAGGTAGTGATCCATTGTTGCAAACCTTCGGTCCGGAATATGAACGCAAAATGCAAATTCTGCCGCTGCAGGGCTGCATAGCGTTGGATCGCTTCGCTGAGCAGCTTGATGTGTGTGACTGAGCACACACATTGCAAATCAGATGCATTTGAATGCAAAATAATAATAAAAAAACGGCATCATCAGCCAGTGGCAGCAGCGGCAGTTGGAGCACATCACAAGTCACACCGTTGACTTCTCCTACTATAGTCTCCGAAAGGTAGGTTAAGCCGGGCGTTCAGACGGTGCACTGCGCTACGCTGGTTGGCTGACGAGATAAAACTCTGCTAACCTACAGAGCGGAGAATCAAGGGCAAATATGCTATTCAAGTTAGTTCCATTCAATTGATTACTTATTCGACTCGCTCAGGAGGAAATCGACCGGCGGACGATTGGAACTGGAACTGGAACTGGAACTGGAGGAGTGACACACGGCAGATTGGCGAAGGGCACAAAAAAGGGAAACGGGCCGCTATAATTAGCGATGTGTTTAGGCGAGCACGGAGCTAAATGAACCGAAACCGAGAGGCATTACTTATGCATTGACATTTGAAAGAACGTTCAAGCGCGAGTTGACTCTCTTGTTGCGTGCAAGAAGTAGATGAAAAATTGACTAATCTGGACAGTGATCGACGTTTGCTGGTTCGATTGTTCGTTACGTTCGCAGGACACCCTCCACCCCGCCCCCGGTTAATACGTACGGTATAGGTGTTGGTCCGATAGGGTGACGATGTTCTGGAAGATGGAAAGTTTCGTATAGATATTCTCATCTTTACACTTAGCGGATTGTGCCGTATGGTCACCCTACCCCATATGTGCTAGCGTGATTGAGTGATTGGACGCCCCACGGTGTGCTCGAGTCAAACCTTTTTCGTTG
This sequence comes from Ochlerotatus camptorhynchus, assembly GCF_037179485.1. Taxonomy (NCBI): domain Eukaryota; kingdom Metazoa; phylum Arthropoda; class Insecta; order Diptera; family Culicidae; genus Ochlerotatus; species Ochlerotatus camptorhynchus. The sequence continues at coordinate 1,129,622 of NW_027040618.1, forward strand.
CACGACACGGCCGGCAGCGTGGCGAGAATCGAGAGTCTGTACCTGCACCGTCGTGGTACTCTCTATATCGCTGTGGTTCCGGTCAGCTTTTGATTGATCGGTTCTGGCACGCTTGAGAGGGTTTCTTTCTTCTTCTTCTTGTTCTTCCTCTGTCGCCGCGCCCTCGAGAGGAGATCGCGTCCGTATGTGTACGCGAGTTCAAGCAAATGGAAAACGGACAGAAAAATCGATTTCAATTACCCCCGAAAAAACACCATCCGCCGTTTGTCCGTCCACGCCTTGCCCGGGTGGGAGTGGGTCCGAGAACCGTGCATGTTGCAGGGCTATGTATGTTTCGAAATTATTATGTTGATTTACGCCTATGTCAGCAGCTCCGTGAGCGTGAAGTGTGACTAAATTGATTCAATTATTTTTGGTAGTCGACAGCCAATCAGTTGTAACGAGATCCGAAAAACGGAACGGATTCCGAAAGGGTGCCGAGTGGTCGCTGGTTGTTGAGGTGTAAACAGAATCTGTTATTTGATTCTATCTCTCTGTCGGAGTTGATTGAATTGACCTGACTATGGATTACACGCAGTTCGTTCGAATGTGATTAATTCTTGTCAAAATATAAATTATTTTAAGTTCTCCCCACGGTCAACCGGTCCATCAATCGTGCCGATCCAACCCCGGCTGCAGCAGCTAGCAGCGGTCAGGGGTACAATCGATCTAAATATTTTGAATCACATCCAACTGGCTCCGTTCCTATTCATATCTTATAAACTGGCAAGGGTCGCACAAAGGGGCAACAGATCTGCGCTCTGCCAGTGCACATCCAACCTAATTAAACAAACAATCAGATGTTTTCAGCACAAATAAAATAGCAACAAGCGGCATTCGCCTCGTAAATTACGAGTGCAAAAACACATTTGTCTTCACTCTTGCCGCTGCCTCTGTGAAACGCTATAAAACTGAACACAGTGCACTCTCTAAGCAATCTCGAAGACCCGGTTTCGGTGTGTACTAAAATGAACCGGTACCGGCGCAGTGCATCTGGGTTGGGCATCAGCAAAGTGCACTAGGAAGGTTAGTGTGTTCCGACCAATTTGACGAACCAGGCATCAGAAGCTATTGAATTACGATCCCCGGGTTGTCTAAGAGCCGGCACTTGAGCCAGCCATCGAAACGGGAGACCAAAACTACCAACCCTAACGATGGGTGGATGGACAAACCAGCAGCAGGGAGTGCCTCTCGAATGCTAAACTAAGTAGAGTGTGCACCGGGCTGTCAAGTACCGGAGCAGCAGCGAAACAACGATGATTATTATTTCATTAATTTTATTACTCTTACTCAAGTGGTGCTAATAAAACTGACCTAGATTAACGAGATGCAGCGAGCGTGTGGTCGTGCGGAGTCGAGTGGATAGTAAATAGCAAATAAAATAAAAACCAGCTTAGAACGCATGCATTCGACAGCGGCCTCCCGGTTTGAGTGTAACTAGTATAAGTAGGTATACTTGAAATGTTTGCTCGGCCGACGGCGACGACGATGGAGATGATGACGTGAAAACTGCCGCACAGCACTTGTCGCTTGTTTTGCAAATTTATATTTATTGATCGCGTGCAGCTGGCGGTCAATGACGGGCGGGGTTTGACCGAAAGATTTTGGTTTTCTTACTTGACGAATTAAGTGACACTTTGGTTTGCTATCGATGTCGGTTTGGTCACAGGATTTTAGAGGGTAAATCGAGTAATATCAATGGACTGCATTGAGATAGTTTAGGATAAAGGTTATGTTGCGTACACCATACCGGCAACGCCGCACCTAATCCGGAGACTCATTGATTAGCAGTCCTGTCCCTCGATGAATTTGCGTTGTTGTACTTAAGTTGGTTGCGGTACGATGATGGGACAGAGAACTGTCATTGACGTCGTCGGATGACGGGTGCAATTAAATAATTGAAGATCAACCGCACGTGCCAGTTATCCTGCATTCTTAATACTAAATATAATTGCTTAGTGAATATCTAAACTGTATATAGTTTGAGGTTTATTCTAAGTTTATACGGTAAGAGCGCTTCATAAATTTAATATGAAACACATGAACTTAAAACTAAAAGATTAATATGATAACTTATAAGATATCGATCAATTTTGCAAAGCGGGGCGACCCCGGCGTAGTGGTTAACATCCATACCTCTCACGCCAAAGTCACGAGTTCAAATCTCACTCCGGACAAGTCACGAATGACCCAAGAGTGTTAAAGTGACTATAATAAAAAAAAATTACAAGGCTCCAAATAGTTCAATATTTGGTTATTATATGGAATTTACAAACGTGAGTACGACGAAGCTTATACAACATAATATACCTAATTCAAATTGTTATATTGTAGGAAAATTTTAATCGCTGTACAAAATAAACAGGGATACTATTTCGGAAAAGCGTTTCCATCGTAGTATACGCAATAGGTTGGGGCTTCAGATTGCCTAGTCGGTTAAGGCACGGTGTTACCAAGCCGGAAGTGGCGCGTTCTCGATTTCCGGTCCCTTAAAGGAAATCGTTCTGGTTGGAAATTTTCTTAACTTTCATGGGCATAGAGTATCATTGTGCTTGTCACACAATAATACAATGCAGGCATTGATTGGAATTAAAAGCTCTCAATCGACTAAAGTCTGGAATGCGCAAAAGTTGGTCAACTTAAAGTTGGTGTATTTCTGTTAAACATGCATAAAAAACCTGAAATGCTGCATTTGGAAGTTGACTGTATTAACAATAATTGCTATGATGAGTTTTCACCGCTTGCTCTTCAGTTTTCAAAATGACGCCCAAGCAAGAGGAGCAGCGTGTCAAAATGGGTATCAAAGACTGGTTGACCATTTCCTCTGCTGGATATAACTTCAATTACTACTTCAATTGTTCAACTCCTGCAAACAATCTAAAAACAAATTTTGTAAAATGTTCATGCCTGCTTCGGTGAGCAAAACTTTGGTAGAATGTTTAATTTTATACAATTTGAGGTTGGTTTAGAAGCATCTGCCGGCGTGAGGGTGGTACAATATTGTTCGATTGGTCGCAATTTCGAAGTGTTTGTAAGGTTGAAGTCACTTGGGTCAAACTCCACACCGTTCATTTCATATCACTTCACTTCACATAACTTTACTTCATATCACTCATAGTTTGGCGCAATTAATAGGAAGGCTGATCCGGCTAAAACAGAGTAGGCCTGTAGAGATTTTTGAGTCCGGTTGTATTTGTGCGATATGTGTAATCGTTGTCAAACTTAGTTAGTCAGAGGAAAATAATAAACAACTTCACACGGTGATGCATCCACTACCCGAGCAAAGCTGGTGATCAAATTGAAATCAAAATTTTCTGTTATGATGTAACTTATTTTCAATACTCCAGCTGATCTCGTTTTGGTTGACTTAACGGTTAACACAGCAAATGTGAGCAAAATGTTACACTATTGATTAAAACGGAAAACTAATCCTGCTGTCAATGAAATCAAATTGATTACTAAATTTGCCTTCATAATATTGAACTGAATACGGGTCTGGCGTAAATGGTTAGTATTCATGATTCTCACGATGAAAGACTTGAGTTAACATCTCACCCGGACAAGTCACGAATGAACTAAAATGTTTTAAGCAAAACAAATAATCAATAATCGCTAGTTTACCGACACATGAGCTCAAATTACAAAATTAGGAGGTTGTGAAGTATGTGAAGTGTTCAGAAAATTATTTTCAAATCTCATTCATTGAGCACTCCAGAGCGAAAAAAAAACTCACGAACGAATTTGCAAGCAAATCTCACGTTTGAGATACTTATGCATTTTCACGCACTTACACTCACAAATTCATTCCATCTTTAAACCAGCCATCTTAAAATCCGGTAAAACATCAATTCGACAGCGAGCATGTATAAGGGCGTAAATGCGATGATCGATTCTCGTCGTCGATTTTCTCTTTTGTTAATAACTCGCTTGGATTAACGTTTCTCGGTGCGTTTGCTGTTGCATTTGATAGCCAATACAACCTGTTACAGCACTACATAGAACAAATTCCAGAAAATTGTTTAGCTTAGCTGTAGCAATGTAAAGAGAAAATCGACGAAGAGAATCGATCATCGCGTTTCCCGAGCAAAGTCGGTTAACAAAATGAATGCAAATCGATATTAAAGTTTGCAGTTCCTATCATAATGAAAACTCATTTTGATTTCAAATGTTGCGACACAAGTCTTATATCATATTGTGCTTTCATTATGCAGTCAAGACTTTTTAAATGAAAGCAACTTAACTTGAAGTTCTGCTGTTTACGTCTTGTTTAAAATTTAATTGAAATTCATCTGTCGTTGAGCTAATGATTATTGTTTATTTGATTTGTTTAACACATATTCGGTCATTCGTGACTTGCCCGGGGTGAGATTGGAGCCTAACCCGAGCAAAGCTGAAGATCAAATTGAAATCTAAATTTGCTGTTATGATGTAACTTATTTTGAATAGTCCAGTTGATCTCATTTTTGTTGACTTAACGGTTAACACAGCAAAAATGAGAGCAAAATTTTACACTATTGAAGCAAACGGAAAACTAATCCTGCTTTCAATGAAATCAATTTGATTACTGATTTTGCATTCATAATGTTCAACTGAATACGGGCCTGGAGTAAATGGTTACCATTCATGTTTCTCAAGCTGAAAGACTTGGGCTCCAATCTCAACCCGGGCAAGTCACGAATGACTTAAAATGTGTTAAACGAATCAAATAAACAATAATCATTAGTTCAACGACAGATGAATTTAAATTAAATTTTAAACAAGACGTAAACAGCAGAACTTTAAGTTAAGTTGCTTTCATTTAAAAAGACTTAACTACATAATGAGAGCACAATATGATATCAGACTTATGTCGCAACATTTGAAATCAAAATAGTTTTAATGGCTTTCTCAGTCTAGGGTAATTCAAACAGTTAGTTGTGCATTGCTCGACGTTTCGGCCGTTTATTGTGGCCTTTTTCAATTGTTAACTAGAAAGATATTACAACTTATAGAGACTACTACTAACATTAAACATAGATATAACATGAACATACTCAGTCTACCGTTTGCCGTCAATTTTTTTTGTTTGTTGCCACGATAAGCGTGTTTAGCTTGGAGGAGCTTCCTGTATGGTGCCTGTAGCTTGACAAACATGAATGGTAACCATTTACTCCAGGCGCGTATTCAGTTGAACATTATGAATGAAAAATCAGTAATTAAATTGATTTCATTGAAAGCAGGATTAGTTTTCCGTTTGCTTCAACAGTGTAAAATTTTGTTCTCATTTTTGCTGTGTTAACCAAAATGACATCAACTGGAGTATTCAAAATAAGTTACATCATAGCAGCAAATTTAGATTTCAAATTGATCTTCAGCTTTGCTCGGGTTACGCCCTTATGCATGCTCACAACAAGAACTAATAGGAGCAATGGATGTAATGTCGGCCAAAATGCCCCTAATTTGGGCCCATACATAAAATCAGTAATCGACTAAATTTTCAATAGCGACCAAAAATATCCATAAGACCGTCTCAATGACAAGTTCATCTAGATAAAATTGATAAATAGCAGATTGTTAGCGATGGGTCTTATGTTAGATACATAGGCAAACATTAGAACCATTTCCCCTAGGTGATGTTTGCGCTGCTGTGCTGTATATTGCACGTAAAAACTCATTAAGTTTTTCATTATTTTTCCGAATATGAGTAAAGGGCCACCTACATTAGATCCGTTTGCGTTGCGTGGACGTAAATTTAACAGTTACACAATAGTAATTAGCTGTCACTTTACCGCAACGCATCCGATCCGGATCTAATGTGCTTGGGCCTTAAGTGTTCGACATATTCAACCTGTCAATTACGCTTTCAGAGAGTCACAATCATAATGTTGATTATTCATGAACCCTTGATCGCTGGGAATGCTTGTGAATATTTGAGGTGGCCAAAAAGGTGAACAAGGAAGTGAACGCCTAAGCTATTCAAATATATATAGCTGTGAAGCAACTGAAAATTGATGAGGGAATTTGCATCTGTAATTGTAACCAGTTCATTTCGTTTGCTATTATGATAATGATGTCATACTTAATTATCTTAAAATATCGTAAAGCTCAAACTTTTTTAGGGGTTAGAGGTGGGACCATCATCATCATTATGTCAAATCTGTATTTATCAGATCACTAGTACCACCTAGCGATAGAATTCAGAACTAAATTGTCAACATTTCAAAAGGCCTTGACCTCCTGAACAACAGCAAACAGCAACCTAATATCTAGCAGGGATCTCGAGGTTTCGATCCTGCATGTATACGAAGATTATAAGAATAGTAGCCACTAGTGCCACCTAGTGAGCAACATTGCAGAAAACAGCAACTTTGTATCTAACAGGGATCACGAGATACTGACCCTACATGTACACGAAATTGATAGGAATATGAATGTCACCTGGTGAGAGAATTCCGAACTAAACTATCTACAATTCAAAACGTCTTAGTCTCCTGAACAACATTGCAGAAAATAGCCAACGAACCCGACCCAGTATTTACAGAAAATTTATAAAAACACTGATGTCACCTAGTGAGAAAATTCTAAACTAAACTTACCTCAATTCAGAAGGTCTTACCCAAGTAACAATCTAAATGCTTGGAAGATTTATTCTTATTTTATCATTGTTTTATCATAGCATCCCTTCCAGCCTGTGGTTGTATTACGGTTTTGTGTGCTTGTCATAAAATCAGGCCGTCAAGTCGTCTATAAAACTGTTTTATGACTACTAAATTAAAACTCAGACTTCATAGTTTTAACGGTAGCTGTAAGGTGGTTCTGCATCACTACTTATAACTGAAGAATAAAACCAAAACAAAACATACAATTATGTTTTATGGTACACTTTTTATGACCGATATAAAACTTGAAGCAGTTTTAGACCTTCATTAAAGCTTCATTACAACTATCATCTTTATCAGAGGCCTAAGATTCACAGATAAGAAATATACTGCTACAACAAAAAATACTCTGAAATTTTTAGTCATTATAAAAAACAAATCTATTCAGATATATGAAATGAAAACCCCTTCAGTGCTTCTGAACACGATGAAGATGAGACGATCGACAATATGAAACTCCTGGAGGAACTACAGTTATACGATCCCTACATAAGGCACAGTGCGGTGAAGGAGCTCTTAAAAATATTGAACAAGTGGCTTTCCGATACACTTCCGAAAGATCCACGAACCCTTTTTAAAGCAACGCCGACAGTTTCACTAAATCCGTTTGGAGATGGCCAGTATTGACATCACGGCTTTAAACCTTGTATTGAAAAAGCTTTTAGTGGATCCAAAAAGCATTTCTTACATCTTGTTTACAAGCGAAAATAGGAGGATCGCTTGGAATGTTGACTTTTTGACAGGTGGTCATGGTTTTTGTTTTGTTTTGATTCGCTGTACCGAATAAAACCAGCAAGCTAGTTATATAGCTTAAATATAACTTTACGCTCTCAATTTGGACTACGAAATGCTAAGATACAACCATTAGGTTTATGTTATGCTATAGAATTCCAATCTAGGAGAATATGTTATATTGAGGTATTTTTAAGGAGTAGCAAGTTATAACGAAAAAAAATGTCGCCGTATGAACAAATTTCACACAGTATGAATAATTACGCTTTAATTGATAGGCAATAAAACACTTTCATACATCTATGTATAATTAAATAATATGTGACTGGTTATTGCTCAACAGTAGTAACAGTTTTGTACTAAATAGATAATCTTTGAATGACTCTTTAATGCATGGTGCTAATGCAGACAAATTAAAAATATCCCTATATTTTAGTATTCATATGGCGCACTAAATTTATGCTCCTCTTTGGTATAATAATCACCATAAATATTGCACGGCATGCTGTGAAGCATATACAGATTGGTTTAAAATTATAATAAAGTCGCCTTATTTTCAATGTACAATAATATCAGCCATTATTACCAACTGACAAGGATCATGATTTCACATCAAACATCGAAAGAATAAAACCACAATAAAATATTTCTCAATATTAACTATCATCCAAAAACCCCAACTTAAAACCTTCAAAGTTGTCAAAATGTTTTGCGTATCATGTTTTATCAACTTCTTCAGGAGCGATTTATGCGGTTGTAATATAGTTTTATGGTAGTCATTAGAAGGCTGTTAAAACTTTCTGACCTGGAGGAGGTTTTATGTTTTCATTTTTAACAATCACGTCTAGAGTGTGATAAAACTGACATAAATCCTATGCTCCTAAAGTAGTTCGCATATCAAGTTTTAATGACTGCATTAAAACTGGGCCAATTGGCCATGACATGGCTGTATTGCGGTTCTCAGGAGATTGTTAAAGCAATGTGGTCGTCAGTGAAGGTTTTATAATTTGGTTATATCAACTGCTATAAAACTTAAATAAAACAAAAATTGTTGCTTGGGTAGTCTCATGAACAACACTGTAGATTACTGTAACTTTGTATGCGATAGAATTCTGAACTAAACTGTCCACATCTCAAGAGGTCTTTGCTTTCTGAACAACACTGCAGAAAACAGCAACTTTGTATCTAACAGAGATCTCAAATTGTCGACCCTGCATGTACACGAAGTTTATAAGAATACTAGTGCCACCTAGTGAGAGAATTCTGAGCAAATTGTTGCACAACTCAAAAGGCTTCCTGAACAACATTGCAGAAAACAGCAACAACATTGTATTACAAAGATCTCCAGATGTCAACTCAGCATCGACGCAAAATCCATAAGATCACCAGTGCCACCTGGTGAAAGAATTCTAAACTAAACTGTCTTCAATTCAAAAGGTCTTGACCTCCTGAACAACAATACAGAAAAAAAAGCAACTTTGTTTATAGCCTATACAATGAGATAATGCATGTACACTAGAGTGTTTCAGCGTTATATGGAAAAAAGTCAAAGTCTGGAATTTTAAACGCTACCCTCTGGAATGGTAGTTTTGGGGGTCAGAAACACCCTGCCAAAATTTGAAGTCATTTGGTTCACGGGAACCCCTCGCTCAAACGGCTTGAAGTTGGAAGGGTAAAATCGACAAAATGTATGGGGGAGCGAGCAACTTTCACATTCGCGGCTCAAGGTGGCGCTGTAGTGGGTCGATTTTCTTCGTGTACAAAATGTAGCATCTTTGAAGTATTGGGAACATCTTGGCTGAAGACCGAATGTGAACACCACCTGCTTCACTGCTGGGGAGGGCCTAACGCGCTTGTGCAGTTTTTATTTTTTCGAACAGGTATACGAATAGCAATGTTTGCATAGGTATAACTTTTTTGTATGAAATTGGTTGAAATTTTCACAGTTAGTAGAAAAATGTTCGAAATTTTGGTCTACTAAAAATTGGAACAGATTGGCCAAGTGTTTCCGTTTTTATTCCGGGTTTCCGAGAGGCCATCGGGGGGAGAAAAGGCACCAGTCGTCTACATCAAGGTGGTGCTGGAAATCCACAGCAACAGGCATCTATGGGTAGTGCTGATTAATATTTTAACAAAATCAACCCATAACCTGGTTATAAATACTGAGCGTCCACCGGAAGGCCTTCCGATGACCTGGATCAACCTTAATCTGGATTATTATGTATTTTTGATCAAAGTAGGCCTTGATTATTCTCTGCAACTATATGAAATGTAGTAAATTAATGATTTTAGATATATAAGCGTTTCAATGGCTCCAAGTGGTCACCAGATGATCCACCGGAAGATCCGAAACATCCGTAAAATTTAGTGCTACATAAATTCGATCAAAGTAGGCCTTGATTTTTCTCTGCAACAATGAGAAATGTTGTAAAATGGTGATTTTTCATATGTTAGCTGTTCAATGGCTCCGAGTTATCACCAGATGGTCCGCTGGTAGATACGGAACATCCGTAAAATTGATTGCTGTGTAAATTTGATCAAAGTAGGCCTTGATTTTCCTCCGCAATTATATGGAATACAGTAAAATGGTGATTTCTGAAATATTAGCTGGTCATTGGCTCCAAATGGTCACCAGATGATCCACCGAAAGATCTGGAACATCCGTAAAATTGGTTGCTAAGTAAATTTCATCAAGGTATGCCTTGATTTTTCATTGCAACTGTATATAATGTAGTAAAATTATGATTTTTTTATATATTAGCTGTTCACTGGCTCCAAGTGGCTCGCCGAAAGATCCGGAACATCTGTAAAATGTATTGCTGCGTAAATTTGATTAAAGTAGGCCTTCATTTTGCTCTGCAACTACGTGAAATGTAGTAAAATTGTGATTTTTGTTATATTAGCGGTTCAATTGTTCCGAGTGGTCACGACATAACCCGCTGGAAGATCCGGAAAATCTGATAAATTTATTGCTGTGAAAATTTGATCAAAGTAGGCCTTGATTTTACTCTGCAACTATGTGGAGTGTAGTAAAATGGTGATTTTAGATACATTAGTTGTTCAATGGCTCTGAGTAGTCACCAGATGGTCCGTGAGAAGATCCGGAACATCCGTAAAATTGATTTATGTGTAAATTTTATCAAAGCAGGCCTTGCTTGTTCCCTGCAACTAAATGGAATGTAGTAAAATAGTGATATTTTATATATTCGCTGGTCATTGGCTTCGAGTTATCACCAGAAAATACGGAAAATCCGTAAAATTTATCGCTGCGTAAATTTGATCAAAGCAGGCCTTGATTTTGCTCTGCAACTATGTGAGATGAAGTAAAATGATAATTATAGATACACTAGCTGTTCAATGGCTATGAGTAGTCACCAGATGGTCCGTCATAAGATCTGGAACATTCGTAAAATTGATTTCTGTGTAAATTTGAACGAAGTAGGCCTTGATTTTTCTCTGCAACTATATGGAATGTGGTAAAATGGTGATTTTTTTATATATTAGCTGTTCATTGTAACATCAGTAAAATTAATTGCTTCGTATGAGGACAGCTCCGGCGTAGTCGTTAGCAAGTTAGCAAGGTGAGTAAGTCACACAAACATCGCATGTATTTAAATCGATTGGCAAACAGGTTGACACACATTTTCATCATCAAATAAAATATTTCAAAATCAGTATCTCTGAACCACACATCCAAAAACGGCGCCGGTGGTATAGTGGTAAGCGTGATTACCTCTCACCCCAGCAGGCCTGGGTTCAATCCCAGTCGGCGAAGCCGGGATGTTCTGAGGCATAACATCTCTGATCACGCCTTCCTTCGGATGGGAAGTAAAGCCGTTGGTCCCCGGTTCATGAGTTGATGGGTCGATAGGTAGGGTCCAGGAGTGGGAGCTGTCTTCCTGGCACGTCGGTAGCATTGGTGCTCAGCACGGAAAACAAGATCGACGGAAAAAAACAAACCAAAGGAAAAAAAAACCACACATCCAACGAAGCCTTAAGTTATCCCCTTTCGTTTCAGGGTAGTGTTCAAATGTAATTTCGGGGGAACATTTTGACACTACCCTTAAACTAAATGGGATAGTCTAAGATTTTGTTTGGAAAGTGTTTCAGTGATACCGTAAGTGGAGGTGACATTGGGCCAAAAAATCAAACAAAAAAAAATCGTTCCCTACCTAACAACGTTCACATTTTAGCAAGGAAAACAATGTTAAGCATGTGAATATATTCATCAATGATATATTTACGACTGTCATGGAAATGGTTGATTGAAATTGAAAGCTCATTTTACTAAAATTAATTAAAAAAATAGACCAATGTAAAACCTTATGGCGGCTGACATTGGGCCAAGACATAAATTTAATTAAAATATCTTAACATATCTTAAAATATATAAATTTATCGTAGCTATTAGGAGTACACTTGTTATGATCACAACGTACTTCGTATGTATGGTTAAAGATCGCTTGTAGCCTTCGTCTATTTTCATAAAAGAGTGAGCAAACATTTGAAAAAATCTACTACTATATATGACATTTTACTTTACAGCACAAATTAAATAAAACAACTAGTTAATGTTATCTACACTTTACCTCAGAAGCTCAAGAAACATATACTAGTCATCATTTTCTGTATATTGAAGATATTTGCATCAATAAACATTTTTCAATTTTGGCCCAATGTGACTTCCTAGTTTCAATGTCACCCCGTCTTACGGTACTATTTATTTAATCAGTCAGAAGACCAAGGGAGCAAAATGCATGACGATGCTGCAACGCTGCATGACTGTCCCGATATTGAGAACCATGCTTGTTCACAGCATCGTCACGCGCTTTGCATCCTTAGTACTCTGACTGTTAATTATGTTTCGAACAGAGATACCGTGTCCAAAACAAGTCACAAAATTGAGTTTTACAATCAGGTTGTAATGTGTATTAGTCCCACTAAGCATAATTTCCCAAGCAATACATTTCCGTCTCTAAAGGTTGAGGCAACTTGATTGTAACCGGAATAAATCACATAGGAGTTGCCGTTTGCGACAAGTGTGCTGCTAGGGTTACGTTTATTCAGGTAAATACATAAATGAGGGTAAGAGCTTCGCTAGTACATACGAGGAGGAGGGAATAAATGATCAAACTTATACCTAAGATGATGGATATTTCGTAGTCTGCATCGTGGTTATTGTGTGTGACTTAGCTTCTTTGGCTCATCCTACATAGGGTCGCGGATGGTTTGATGGGTGTAGTCCTCCGATGAGCGGCTGGACAAAATTGGGTGTCCTGGCAGCTAGCTCTTTTGGTTTCTTCGGTATTCATAGAACCGTGGAGGATATCTACGAAATAGCCGTTCTTATTTTTGAGTTCCGAGGGGATAAAAAGCTGTTGTTCGGTATTGTGCAATCGCTCAATACCAATTGTGTGGCAAGTACTACCAAGGCGAAAATAGTTTCTGCGTCACCGCTGCCGATGACATGACTGGTTTACAGGTCTACTTGAAACATGCTTTTGCATGAAATAGTCCCTTCAACCACAATATTTGCCCACTTCCAGATAGTATACATAAAATAAAGTCCCCGGAAGAAATAAGCAAAATGAGTTGCTGAGTGAAATACGGCCTCAAAGGTTTTATTGGAGATATAATAGTCAACAAACAAGTAACGATTACAAGAAGCAATTTAATATAGCTGTTTTTTAGGAGTCGAATTTAAACAATTTTTAACTCCAGGAGCATACCCGAGCAAAAAGGAAAGCAAAGGTAATACATTTATGAAATTATGAGTTTATTTTTCCAGTGTACTCGGAGTTTTTTCAGCAGTAGTGTATACCCGTCCTTTGCATATTTTGTTTAAAATTTAACAAACAAAATTTAAACATCATTTAACAACAAAATACTTGGATACTTTTTCCTTATTTGCGTGGAATGGTCTTTGTTTTGCAAAAACACTTCAGCCTATTGCTCTTTATATAATACTAATACCAATATTTTTTTTATAATGCAGGTATAAAATAAACTCATCAAAACTTAATGGTACTTAAGAAGTACTTGTTGCCAAGGCATTTTTCTATTCAAAACCATCTATTGAAGAAGCCATTGAACAACTAATGTATCTAAAATCACCATTTTACTACACTCCACATAGTTGCAGAGTAAAATCAAGGCCTACTTTGATCAAATTTTCACAGCAATAAATTTATCAGATTTTCCGGATCTTCCAGCGGGTTATGTCGTGACCACTCGGAACAATTGAACCGCTAATATAACAAAAATCACAATTTTACTACATTTCACGTAGTTGCAGAGCAAAATGAAGGCCTACTTTAATCAAATTTACGCAGCAATACATTTTACGGATGTTCCGGATCTTTCGGCGAGCCACTTGGAGCCAGTGAACAGCTAATATATAAAAAAATCATAATTTTACTACATTATATACAGTTGCAATGAAAAATCAAGGCATACCTTGATGAAATTTACTTAGCAACCAATTTTACGGATGTTCCAGATCTTTCGGTGGGTCATCTGGTGACCATTTGGAGCCAATGACCAGCTAATATTTCAGAAATCACCATTTTACTGTATTCCATATAATTGCGGAGGAAAATCAAGGCCTACTTTGATCAAATTTACACAGCAATCAATTTTACGGATGTTCCGTATCTACCAGCGGACCATCTGGTGATAACTCGGAGCCATTGAACAGCTAACATCTGAAAAATCACCATTTTACAACATTTCTCATTGTTGCAGAGAAAAATCAAGGCCTACTTTGATCGAATTTATGTAGCACTAAATTTTACGGATGTTTCGGATCTTCCGGTGGATCATCTGGTGACCACTTGGAGCCATTGAAACGCTTATATATCTAAAATCATTAATTTACTACATTTCATATAGTTGCAGAGAATAATCAAGGCCTACTTTGATCAAAAATACATAATAATCCAGATTAAGGTTGATCCAGGTCATCGGAAGGCCTTCCGGTGGACGCTCAGTATTTATAACCAGGTTATGGGTTGATTTTGTTAAAATATTAATCAGCACTACCCATAGATGCCTGTTGCTGTGGATTTCCAGCACCACCTTGATGTAGACGACTGGTGCCTTTTCTCCCCCCGATGGCCTCTCGGAAACCCGGAATAAAACCGGAACCACTTGGCCAATCTGTTCCAATTTTTAGTAGACCAAAATTTCGAACATTTTTCTACTAACTGTGAAAATTTCAACCAATTTCATACAAAAAAGTTATACCTATGTAAACATTGCTATTCGTATACCTGTTCGAAAAAATAAAAACTGCACAAGCGCGTTAGGCCCTCCCCAGTAGTAAAGCAGGTGGTGTTCACATTCGGTCTTCAGCCAATATGTTCCCAATACTTCAAAGGTGCTACATTTTGTACACGAAGAAAATCGACCCACTACAGCGCCACCTTGAGCCGCGAATGTGAAAGTGGCTCGCTCCCCCATACATTTTGTCGATTTTACCCATACAAACTTCAAGCCGTTTGAGCGAGGGGTTCCCGTGAACCAAATGACTTCAAATTTTGGCAGGGTGTTTCTGACCCCCAAAACTACCATTCCAGAGGGTAGCGTTTTAAATCCCAGATTTGACCTATTTTGAAACAGTCTAATATACACAAATTGCACATGATGACTAAAGTCACATTCTGAGAGAATTCTTAACTAAAAAACCACAAGGGACAGCCCTATGGGGTTGTACGCCATTGTGACGTAGGACTACGAGGTATTAATATATAATAAATCTTATTTATTTTAAAACATCAAAAAAGGGTTATCTTCCATTTAATTCCACTTAATTAATTTTGGAATCTATGCCAGATACGTATTTTGACAAACCCCCTTAAGTACTCATCCCCTAGGTAAAAATGACAAGATCACAGGTATACAAATGAAACTACAACGTGTAGAATCGGAACCTACCTAACTAATAATAACCCAAGATTTAAGTAAAGGAGAAAAATCTATTCAAATCACTAATAAAGAATGTTAACTGCAGCAGGAGCTTGTGTTTTGTGTAGGAATAGGAATTTGAGCGGGGTTCTCTCACCGACAAACCGACATGAAGGACCTTACAAATAACCATGACAAAATGTGTATCCAAGCTATAGCGGACAAATTATTTTTATTTAGCTAAAAGAAAGCTATGGTATTGACAAGTGGGATCGCTGCATATTTGAATCGGCCGTTATGGATTCTTGGTTTGTCGGTGGTTCTCTCTGTTTAAACTCTTTGGTATGACATAGATGGCCCTCAGCGACTCACAAAGAGCTACTGATTCTGATAAACAGCGGTGCGGCTTCTTCCTCATTCTATGGATGCTCATGTGGGCTGCAGTTCGCTGGTTGCAGGCAGCCTTTCGTTGTGTACTGGAGAACACCACTACTCACCATGCGGTGATTGAATAAACACCGTTTGTTGAGACCTAATGGGATTAAACTTTGAAATCTGTGTTAGGGAAATCGCTTGTCGCAGGCAATCGGTGATTATTTTAATTATCATAGCAACAGTTACACATTCGTGCAATTTGCATTAGTTACATTTTGAAAATGATAAAGTCTTAAACTTAACAGATGCGTAGAAATATTTCGGATCGATTGGTGATAAAGTTATTGACATTGGTGCTGAGTTACTAACATGTTCCATATTCGGTTTTCACAAAGTGTACCCCCAAATAGAAATCACAGACGTAGTCCTACGTCAAAATGCAATCTAGTGTTGGACTTTGTAATCTAAGCAACCTGGCATCGAACACAAACATTTCTACAGACACGAACACCATCTAGTGAGTCGATTCCGAACTAAATTGTTTACCATTTTCAAGAGATTTGTCCATAGAACAATATTAGTGAAGACATGTTTAACTGTTAAGCTCAAGCTTCTCGACAATAACCGAAAATGTAATCGATCTATAAATTGATCACTAAGCCACAGACTAACAGAAATAACTCTCACAATCACATTCATCGCAAATAAGGTTTTAGTTGGGAATGTGCTCGCATTTGTCATGGTGGCGCCACTAAAGCGTTAAGCAAGCTACCAAATTTTGAACTTATCAGTGATGCCAGTTCTTTTTTAGGTAAATTTTATAGGTGTCAGCTATTTAAAATGATAAGTGACCAAGGCACCATACCACATCTGCCGAATACAAAAAAAAGTAGTTAAATATTACCTCCAAACTGCTGCACATTGGTCATTTCACTAGTATAATATTACACAAATCGTTTTGATGACTGTAATATTCTATCATTGTCTACCATGTTTAAGACATCACCATGAATATTATTGATTGATATATATTATATTTGTTTTCTGTGTACACATGAGCGGTGGTAGCTCTAATTAGTGATGCATTACCACGTTTGAAAACTTGTTTCCAGCAAAAGAAAAGTCGCACTAAACAAACAAAACGTATCCTTAAAACAATCTGAGCTTCTGTGAATGTCTCATACGGATCCGTATTTCCACAAAATTCAATCAAACCGACATCACTGACCTGCATTTGATTTGTTTTTATTCAGCGAGTTTCTGATTTGGTCAGGATACGATTTGTAGTTCCTCAGGGAGCATCTCAATATATGTAGTTCTACGTCCCTGTTATTTGCCGCTGACAAACTGTCCCGAAGTTGAACCATCCCTCGTAATGTTTATAGAATACATAAACTGCCTTTTCTGACGCAAAAATGCGCTTGTTGGCCAAAAACCGTGTCTCCGTAAATTGTTGCTATTTACTATTCTCTGAAGATTATTGCTTCAGATGCATGCTACGTTTGGATATGACTAACATCAAATTTAAACTCGTAATTAAACAAACATGACGACAAGATTTGCTCTGAAACAAACGCTGAATAAAATCGATTGTTAACCGTTCATATTGTCCACTACCATCGAATGACTGAGTAAGTCCATAAAATCTGCTCTGTGGGGCCGGCCGGCTTCGAGTTTGTTTGTGCAGCCTGCCGGTCAAAATTGATGATGATAAATGTGCATGAAACTGGCTAAAACGAGTTGATGAGAAGAAATATGACACACAGTGACTTAACACACAACGCTGGAGGGAGTGGAAACAAACACAAAATATATAAACAGCAGACTAACAACCAATTGAACGGGAGACCCACATTTAAGCTGCATATAGGGTAGATGTACCTATAGTTGCGGTGTGAGGGTTATGTCGGAATAGTGATGGAAAACCGGATAAGGTTATTTCTCGTTGGTGGCTCTGCTAAAATACAGCAGATTAACGTATTTCGAACTGCAAATTTGTCACTTCAATGCAAATATTATTCAACGTTCAACTTTAAGCTTAAAAAATATCCAATATATATTACTTATTTTATGGCTTCTACACAACTAACCACTCTTGCTGAATAACATAAACATCAAAAGAGCTTTTCCAACAGCTTAACTGTACTCAACTAATAAACTGTGTTAGCGCTACTTTGGAAACTATTTTACAGTCAACTAGGTTTATTATTAGACTTGTGCAGTTTTACAGTTTTTACTCTGCTTCTTTACAAAGCTGAATTAACTAGTCGCGAAAAGTGATCCATGTGCACTATTATAAAACCTCTACTCAGCAATCTTGTTGTAGATGTCAGGTTCTCGTCTGTTGTATGAACAAAATTTGTTGAACTGCTCACCTAATAGCCTAAAGTAAAAATTGCTTCTAAAAACAACCACTTCTCAAGTGATTTTACAAAACGGTATGATATTCTAAAAAGTTGAAAACTCACTCCAAAGTTTAGATTCCATTCTAAAATTGAAAGGCTCGGTGCAAAACCCGCAACTGCTTACTCATTAGCATAATTCAACAGAATAACTTCTGCCGCTTATTTAGGCAAACTCCCTTTGGCCACATCAACCTAATTTTCCGAAAACTCAAAACCCTACGGTAAACTTTCAACAACTACACACTCGAACTCGCTGCTCATCCACTTCTATAAACAGCAAATTGGCACCAATTTGAGCTTTTGCTTTGTCTTTCTATCTCTCCCTATCAGAACAAAGACCCCGTGAACTGTGTGCCGAGTGATGTGCGGAGCCCGTAAAGTGAGCCTATTTAAAAGTTAATTTCCTCCGCTGGAACCCATTTCTCCTCGTTTGCTCACTTCTCCAGCCGCAGGGCGCAGGCACAGGCAGCAGAAACAACTCAGCAATCGTGCACACGGACGGGCCCGAAAAATTTATTATGAAAATGACTACAAATCACTCACGACACAGAAGTAGGAAAATTATGCCTAAACACCTTGTGCAGTTGTTGTTGTTGTTGTTGTTGTCGTTGTTGTGCACCGTTTCAGGCCGTGCAGTCTGTGCCGTGACGGACTGAATTTATCACACGAATCTCTTTCTCCTCCATCGGCAAAGGCCTCTCGTGAAATGCAGAACGCGAACTGCTTTTTTTTCTGCTGTGCAGCAGCAAATTGGCCTCCTCCAGTCATTCGCGAGAGGAGGGGGAGGGGGGGGGGTGCATTGCATGTTCAAAAGCCTAAATAGAAGCGCACAAGTTTCGTGTTTGCGCGCGCGATGTTCATAAATTATTATTTAATCTGCTAAATAATTTAACCCTTTTACTGGCTGCCGGGTCGTTTGGTCGTTTCTTCTACTTACTCTTCGGTGCAATCATGGTGGTTTCTTGCATGTGCATTGTGCATATCCCTCCCTCCTGCCTGGGCTAGGGCTACCAGATGCTATGATAGTGAGACTACTGCATCCTACAGCTGATCTGACCACCCCATCGCCCGGCGCTACGAGAGCCTGCCCAGAGCCTTCAACTCGATTGTGAAATTTGTTACGAAACTTTTCTCGTGATGGCAATCAAAAAGATGTAGTTCATTAGTTTCATTCAACAACGACACAAAAAAATGGCGTAAAAAAAAGCTGACCCCAAAGCTATGCCACGATGGCAGTGCAGCTCGACTTTCATCTTCATTCGGGCGGGCAATTTAGAAAGGTTAATTTTTCCACCTCGCCGTCGTCGTCGTTGTCGTCCGTCCGAGAGAGTCTATTTATGCAAATTTTCCATCCCATTTCCATGACGCTCAATTCTCGACGGCACATCGCGCACCAACCGAGGTGAAATACAATTGCAGCATACAAAATATAAAAAAATAATACTTTTTATCTGGTGGTGGTCGGTCAGCAACAGCAAATAATGCGAAAGCATGTACCTAACGCAAAAAAAGCAGAGCACAGAGGTGATACTTGCAACAATGAAAAAAAAAAGACTCCATCGGTCGCTATGCGGTCGAGAGCTGGCCGGGGCGGGCTTACGTTTTGGAAGCGATATGCTGAAAATAAAAACCGACGACAACTAGGGAAGAGTTGGAAACCATTTTACCCAGAAATTGGAGTTTTTTCCACCCATTCGTACCTGGTGAGAAGAGGTGACTTTTTTGTTCGATCGTTGCTGGGTTAAATTTGTAGCGATAATCCCCAACCGGGCAGAAATCGGCTGCTCTGAACGGTGCAGCATCGCTTGTGCATGTTTGGAGGAACATCGCACTGGCACGGTTTAATGGTTTTAAATCACACATTATTCACGGATCGAGTTGGGTTGGGATACACGCTTGCGTTGGGATCAGTTCCCTGCAATTACAGTATGTTCGGTGGTCCCTTTCGGAAATTTTTTATTTCGAATACATTTTAAAAGCTTTTTGGAGGTTGTTTGTCCCAGGCCATCCAAATTAACCTGAATTGCGCATCCTTTACTATATCGTTAAAAACATTCGATCAAAGGCCTTAACTATGGTAGAGGGTATTTTCAGTTGAAAATTTGCGTAGAAGTAGTTTAGAGTGTATTGTTTACACTGTATTTTAGCGCTGTCGGGCGTCACCCGAAAGCAACGTCGCGAATTGATTTTGCGCAAGCACCTGGAAAATACTTAACTCTCTCATCGGGACATCGGAAAACAACTCGGAATCGTGCAGTCAACGGTGAGTCGTGTGATTAAACGTTACTACGAAGCTCTGAGCATCGAATGGAAGGAGAAATGCAGTCAGAATTGATGTTCTATTAGTGATCAGGCTCACAAGCGTGTCGTGAAAGCGTTTAAGTGGAATTTTAATGCTTCGGTCAGGGATGTGGCAAAAAAGTTGAATCTGTCCAAGTCTTTCGTTCAGAAAGCCAAGGACCGGGAGGGACTGCATACATACAAAGTGCAGAAGGCTCCAAATCGTGACGAACGGTAAAATACGGTGGGAAAGTCACGGGCTCGGAAACTGTACACCCAGATGCTGACGAAGCCTCATTGTACCATCATGGATGATGAGACTTACGTCAAAAACTTTCAAAGTTTGCCAAGAAATACATGATTTGGCATGCGATTTGCTCATGTGGCAAACGGAGTGCGCCGTTCGTAACTACCGGGACTGTAAACAGGGAGATCTTGAGGTAGACTGTCTACAGAAGCGTCTCCTTCCTCTGTCGATGCAACACGAGGGCCCTACGATCTTCTGGCCGGAGAATAACTCCAAATAATCCGATTTGGTGCAATGTGTTCCGTAAAAGCATTATACAATTTTCCCCTAATCAAGATGTCGGTCTTGCTAATGCTAGCTCCAGTCGAAAACTAGTTGCTCTTACAGCCCTAACGCCCCCTGGCACCAACGAGTCAGCCAAGAAAACAGTTTTATATAACACCATTCGAGCCTTCAACGACCGCTGAACATATATCAAATTACATCTCGGCTGGACTAAAACTTCGTTCCGTTGTCATCCGCTAACTTCCTCTGCTAGAAAGGGACCTTCTTTAAGCTTTGTATCCTTATCGTACTAGTTTTGGATAACCCAATTTTCACTAACACCATCACCAAAAGTGAACGGCACCGGTGGTGTAGTGGTAAGCGTGATTACCTCTCATCCCAGCAGGTCTGGGTTCAATCCCAGTCGGCGCCGCCGGGATGTTCTGAAGCATAACATCTCTGATCACGCCTTCCTTCGGATGGGAAGTAAAGCCGTTGGTCCCCAGTTCATGAGTTTGATGGGTTGATAGGTAGGGTCCAGGTGTGGGAGCTGCCTTCATGGCACGTCGGTAGCATTGGTGCTCAGCACGGAAAACAAGATCGACGGAAAAAAACAAACCAAAGGAAAAAAAAATAGTGCACATAAAATTAACGCGCCCTTAGCATAATTTACACAAAATCAAAAATTTATACGCTACTTTTTTTTGAGTCACGTAAAATAACAAACCATCATCGTGGAATTTTCAACGATTGTGTAAATTTAATCCTATTAGTTGAGATTGTGAATTTGGGATGCTTTTTTTCTGACTTGGGTACTCATGATAGTCTGCTTTAGTTAGGATTAAATTTTATTACCAGGCCTAGCTAAATTTTGAATAAACCCAAGCCGATATCATTCTAAATTTGGAGATCTTATATTTATATCACTTAAGTTTAATCATATAAGATGCATTCAAAATTAACTTTCACAGTAACAATATTATTTTCTGTAGAGAATCTTTTTATAACTATAATGTAAGTTATTTTTTTTTATAATGACTTTATATGTACAGGCTCAATCGAATAAACTTTACAGAGCCGAGTTATCCTTTGCGTTATACATTATTACTGTCTTAAATTTAAAGTTAAAGGAACTGGACCGAGTACTCGCGGTTGTCTCGAGGTTAGTGGAGATTTACAATTTTTTGGATGGGAAAAGGGAAGAAGGAGGTTTGAAATGTGGTTTACGATACAACTATTTAATTAATCCTAAAGCATGAAATTATTTCTATTCATCTTGAAAACAAACATTGAAAAAAAAAACCCACACGTACAAAATACAAACTAAGCACAAGGTTAATCAAACTTACAATCTAAGGTTAATATCCTTAAAGTAAACATATATGAGTTTCATAAACTCCAGATCGCGTCTAGCCAAAATATCCCGAACTGGAACATTAGGTTGTCTACCTCGAGCCCGAAGGGAATCATAAAAATGTGATCTGACTCCACGATACTCCGCACAAGACCAAAGGATGTGATCAGCGTCCTGGTAACCTTGTCCACATTCACAGAGATTGCTGTCTCCCAACCCCACACGGAACAAGTGAGCGTTTAGACAATAGTGATTGGACATGAGACGAGACATCACGCGTATGAAGTCTCGACTCAAGTCCAACCCTTTAAACCATGCAAACTTCGACACCTTAGGGATAATTGAATGTAGCCATCGTCCCAAGCTCCCTTCACTCCATTGATGTTGCCAGCTAACGAGCGACTGCTGACGATAAATAGAGAAAAATTCACTATAGGCGATCTGTCGATCATAAATGTAGCCTTCCATAGCGCCCACCTTCGCAAGTGAATCCGCCTTCTCATTGCCCAAAATTGTGCAATGCGAAGGGACCCACGCGAAGGTGATGATGAAAGAGCGCACGGATAAAGTACTAAGCAGTTCTCGTATTTTCAAGAGAAAATACGAGAAGTGCTTTACCGGCCTAATGGAACGGATAGCCTCGACAGAACTGAGACTATCCGTAAAAATAAAGTAGTGGTCTGGAAGAAGTGAAGCAATAGTTTCCAAAGTGTAGTGAATTGCTGCCAGTTCAGCCACATACACAGAACAAGGAGCTTCAAGTTTTCGAGAGGCGCTATGAAATTCATTAAATACACCAAAACCAGCGGACTCCTCTATTAGAGATCCATCTGTGAAAAACGTTCTTGCAGAATCAACATGGCCAAACTTTGCAGCGTATAATGACGGAGCAATCATAGGACGATGATACTCTTGAATTCCGCGGATTTCCTGCGTCATAGATAAATCAAAATTCACTGAATTGCCGAAATCGGAGAAGATTACACGATTGGGAATATTTCTTGAAGGGCTGACATCCTGTGTTAAATATAGGTAGTACAAAGTCATAAAACATGTTTGAGGATTTAGCTCCAGAAGCTTCTCAAAATTTTCGATCACCAGTGGGTTCATTACTTCGCAACGGGTGAGGAGCCTAAGAGATAACTCTGAAAAACGGACGGATAGTGGCAACATGCCCGCCAGCACTTCGAGACTCATAGTATGAGTCGAGTGCATGCATCCTAACGCGATACGAAGACAACGATACTGGATCCGTTCCAGCTTGATGATGTGCGTTTTAGCTGCCGACTGGAAGCAAAAACTACCGTACTCTAAAACCGATAAAATCGTTGTCCGGTACAACGTCAGAAGATCTTGTGGATGGGCTCCCCACCACGTTCCGGTAATTGATCGAAGGAAATTGATCCTTAGTTGGCATTTTCGTCTCAGATACTCAATGTGGGATCTCCAGGTGCATTTGGAATCGAACCAGACCCCAAGATATTTAAAGGACATGGAATGAGTGATCGGTTTACCCAAAAGTTGAAGCTTCGGTTGTGCTGGGCTATGCTTCCTAGAAAAAACGACCAACTCAGTTTTCTCTGTGGAGAATTCGATACCTAGCTGAATAGCCCAAGCAGACAAATTGTCCAAGGTATCCTGTAATGGTCCTTGCAGGTCAACCTCTTTTGGCCCTGTGATAGACACTACGCCGTCATCTGCAAGTTGTCTCAACGTGCAATTGTCACTAAGACAGACATCAATTTCTCTAACGTAGAAATTGTACAAAAAGGGGCTTAAACATGAGCCTTGGGGGAGACCCATGTAGCTAAATCGAAAAGCTGTAGAGTTTCCATGAGAAAAGCTCATATGTTTTTCTGACAGCAAATTGTACAAAAAATTATTCATTAATGGAGACAATCCACAAGCGTGGAGTTTCTCTGAAAGAACTTCAACGGATACTGAATCAAAAGCCCCCTTGATATCCAAGAACACAGAAGCCATTTGCTCTTTCTTAGCAAAAGCTAACTGAATTTCCGAGGAAAGCAACGCGAGACAGTCGTTCGTTCCCTTACCCCTACGGAAACCAAATTGAGTATCTGAAAGAAGGTGGTTCGTCTCAACCCATTTGTCGAGGCGAAAAAGGATCATTTTCTCCATCAATTTCCGAATACACGACAGCATCGCGATGGGCCGATACGAATTGTGATCCGACGCGGGTTTATCAGGCTTTTTAATGGCTATCACCCTTACTCGTCTCCAATCGTCGGGAACAATATTGAGCTCCAAGAACTGATTGTACAAGTTCAACATGCGCCTCTTAGCGACGTCTGGGAGGTTTTTCAACAAGTTGAACTTGATTCTATCAGATCCCGGGGCAGAATTACCACACGAAAGGAGAGCGAGTGAAAGTTCGACCATTGAAAAAGGCTGACTGATTTCGTGTACCGAATTCGCGGTTTCGCGAGGAGTCAACTGCGACGGCACGGAATCCGGACACACTTTTCGCGCGAATTCAAGAATCCATTGATCCGAGCATTCCTCGCTTTCGTTGTTAGTAGACCGGTTACGCATTCTTCGCGCCGTACTCCAAAGCGTATTCATAGACGTTTCGCGCGACAATCCGTCTACAAACTGCCGCCAGTAACCCCGTTTTTTGGCCTTGATGAGGCTCTTGAGTTCGCGTTCAAGAGATGTGTATGCGTTGAAATGCTCGCGTGTTCCGCGTTTCCGAAAAAGTTTAAACGCGTCGGACTTTTTACGGTAAACCTCCGTGCATTGTTGATCCCACCAGAGCGATGGTGTTTTCTTACGAATAGACGATCGCGGCACCGGTCGTGTTTGAGCTTGAAGTGTGCTGTCGACGATAAGATTAGAGAGGAAATTATATTCCTCCAACGGCGGAAGCTCTTCCACTGACGATGCTGTATCGTCTATCGCGGATTGGAACTTAGTCCAATCGATGTTACGGGTTAGATCATACGCGACGTTAACGGATTCTGACGAGTTGAACCCACTGGCAATCGAAATTTTGATCGGCAGATGATCACTACCGTGCGGATCCTGGATTACATGCCAAGTGCAATCCAACGATAGTGAATTGGAGCAAAAGGTGAGGTCTAATCTGCTACCATTCGAGGATGGACCAGCCAAACGTGTTACTTCTCCATTGTTAAGGATTGTCATGTTGAAGTTGTCGCAGAGATCATAAATCAAAGTAGAACGGTTATCATCGTACAGCTCCCCCCAGCCTGTACCGTGGGAGTTAAAATCTCCCATGATCAACCATGGAGCGGGAAGTACCGCACATATGTCGAAAAGTTGTTTGCGATTAACAGAGACTCTAGGAGCAATATATACAGAAGCAATACAAAGGCTCTTACCTTTAATGGTAGCCTGACATGCGACAACTTCAATACCGGGGAATTCGGGAAGATTCACTCTATAGAAGGAATGGCACTTTTTGATCCCCAAAAGTACCCCTCCTCCACGTGAATCCTCACGATCCAATCGAATAATGTTAAAATCAAGAAAAGGGAGATCAATTTCTGAAGAGAGCCATGTTTCACAGAGGGCAAATGCATCGCAATTATTGTTATGGACTAAATACTTGAACGAATCTAATTTCGGAATAAGACTTCGACAATTCCACTGTAGAACAGTGATCAAATCCCCGACCTCGTTTGGAAAATTATCCATCGAAGGAGATAATAGCTGCAAGAAGGGGCCATTTTGAAGTCAATTGCTTCAAGAAGGATTTCACAGTCGGAAGCAATGTGAGGACAATGCTTTTCAGAGGATCAGAAATGTTGAGGTATTTGAGAATACCGTCCACAATGTCATCAAATGAGAACAGCCCAGATGAAGAAGGGGTTTCTGTTCTTAAAATTGGGGCATCAGGGGTTTTGGATGTCCCCGGAAGAGGTGGAAAATCCTGGGTATAATCAGTTCTGCGGAATCCAGGAGGAGTAGAAGTCTCCTTTTTTCCACCACTCCTTGATTTGGGCAAGCTGATTTGGGGTTCTTGATCTGCAACTTTCCGCGAACGGATGCGTTTTCGTTTCCGGGCAGAACCTTCCGGAAAACTGAAAGAAACTCCCTCCTCAGCCAAGTCAGAGCCAGACTCGTCATCTGATAAAAGAGCGAAGGGATTTGTTTCGTTGGTCGATGGCTTGGCTGTCTTAAGCATTTCTGCAAAAGACCGCCTGGAACGTTCCTTAAGGGAGCGTTTCATTTTGTCCCCGAGCTGTTTGTACGCCGGGCACGACGAGAGAGCATGAGGAGGAGTTCCATTGCAGTACACGCATTTTGGTGCAGTAGCTGCGCAGGCGCCATCCTCATGCTTCTCCCCGCATGTGGAGCAGCGTGCCTTGTTGCCGCAGTGGGAGGCCGTATGTCCCAACCGCTTACAATTCTGGCAGTTCATGACCCGAGGTACAAACAACCGCACAGGAAGACGAAGTTTTCCCAGCTCGATGTATTGAGGAAGGGCAGATCCAGAAAAGGTCACCCGAAACGAGTCTGTGGGGGTAAAACTCTTTTTACCCTCGCTGAGCGATACTGACTTCATTCTATGAACGGCCAGTATCTTTACCGGAGGAAGCAAGGGGTTCTTGAATCGGCCAACCGCTTGCTTCTCCAGTATCTCGGGGTTCAGGCTCGCCTCAGTGACCACGCCTTCGATCTCCACATCAGAAGCTGGAATGTACACCCTATATTCCAGTGTGAAAAACTGGGAAACAGCAATTTCATTGGCCTGTTTCAGGTTAGCGACGGTCACACGAAGTTTGTTGTGCCTAACCTTCGTTATTTCGGTCACGGCAGAGAATCGCTTTGTCAGATCATCAGATATCTGAACAACATTCAAGGGTTTGTTTTTGGGCTGAAAATAGACAACCCATGGGCCAGTCGAGTCATTCGGGTAGGCCCGCAATCTGGTGCTTTTCTCATCCTGAGACGACGAACCAGGGATGACATCATCATTATTCTGAGATGAATGGTCATCCATGTCGTCTCCTGACAAAACATCCATTTTGTTCAACTAGTGGGAGCGCAAAACGCTCTCCCACTGAACGCACAGACACAATACACAGAAAACACTACAAACACAGAAATACAAAATAAAAATTTAACTAATGGAGGAGGAAAAGAAACAAAAAAAAAACAAAAACTTATCTGATAATTCTATACTTCTACCACCGAGCGTTATATGTGTAGGCGTTTACACAGATGGCTGGAAGAGACGCGCTGCGTGGATGACCTTCGTTGTGGTGCACTTGATCGAGGCTCGGTACTCAGCGCACACAGGCGCACGATGATTGATGAACGATGTAGATGTAGAAACGGGTGCTCACACTCGATGATGATGATACGTGCGCGGGTATGCGTAAGCGCGTATGCGTGACCACGCAACGATGATGCCCAAATTGGTTCGCGAATTACCAATAGCACGGATTAATCGTTCCGAAAATGACACTTTCTACTACAAAAAAACTCACTTTTCGATCAATTTACCGGGAACTATGCCAGGAGTCACTTAGTGAGAAAAAACTGATAATTTATATCAAGCGAATACCGAGAAAACTTCCAAAACAACGGAGCGCGAAACAAGTCGACCGTACTTCTTGCTAGGACGCAGTGAGATGTAATGTAAGTTATGTCAAGCGTCATTCACTACTACATAATAGGACCCTATATTATAGATGGAAACGTCTTCTATTGGTCTGGGCGGTCTGGACAGCATGATCAGCACAAAATACAGCAATCCGTTTTTGCTACCGTGGAAAACCAAACCATGGCTGAACCATTTGGCGAATTTTTAAAGTTTTGGTTAAAATTTGACAGATGGAAAGTTTTCGATTAACCCTGCTATCCAAGCATGGCTTTTTCTGACAGGTAAGAAGTTAAATTTTGACAACCGTGGCTCGAAAACCGGTCGATTGACAGCACGGGGATTTTCGAACATAGAAAATAACTTTCGAAATGTCACTTTTAACCACGAGTTAAATTTAATTCAGCAAATGGTTCACAGCCTAAGAGGGCAAATAGCGTTCAATTGTACCAGATTGATTTTTAAAATTGCGTGGATATGTGTCCTTTTCATATTTGATACCTTCGACCTTTCGTCCCTTCGACCTTTCGTCCCTTCGATCTTTCATCCCTTGGACCTTTCGTCCCTTCGACCTTTTGTCCCGTCGACATTTCGTCCCTTCGACATTTCGTCCCTTCGACCTTTCGTACTACAACCTCTGTAGATAGTCCCTCGATAATTTCAGTCATTTCCCGCCATGATTACTAATGACAACAACCGTAACGCATCCAGGATTCAGGGAGATGAAATATTGCTGTATGTATTACCAAAAAGTTGGAGGCATGAACACAACCGTAGCTGAGCACAAATTGGCCTGCTTGGATGTTTGTTACGATATGTATTAGGGTGGGACAAAATTCAAATTCCAGTTCCAGTATGATTTCCTATGGGGGCTTTCTGGGTCCTAGAACAATTGTGTAAAATTTCAGGTCGGTCGGTGGAACTGTATTTTAGCGCCAGCGGTTTTAATTTTACATTGGATTTTCTATGGGAAAACTTACTTTTTCAAATAAAAATCTGGTGAGGTCACCCATTGTCCTCTAAAAATAAATCAATTTTTTCCCTAGAAAATTTCACATGAAAACTTTTCTTCCAAGACCGCAAAACGATCCGATGCTTGTGGAAAAAGTTATTTAGCCATTACTGATTGCTAACCAAACGAATTGCTCATTATTCTTTTTTTCTAGCAGCACTGCCGGCTGCCGCCTGCTGAGGCAGTCACGTTGTGTGGGGGTTCACTCAGCATGGAGGAAAGCCGATATCATGGGCAAAGAATCTTCGATTTTGATGAAACTTTACACAGGTTTCCGGTATAGTACAACAATTTTGTTTCACGGGGGTCATTTGGAAACAAGCGTGTTTTTGCTTTGGCGCACAATTTATTCAAACCTTATCAGTCGATGTGCTGCTGCTCAGTCTTCAATATTTCATCGGCTTTATTTTTCGTTGGTACTCCACAACTTGCAGTAGGTATTCATGTTGTTCGGGACTCTTGGTTACCGAGTTGTTGAGGTCGGAAACAAGCTTTCGGCCGGGAAACGGCCTTTCCGCGACATCATTCACAACCCCAAGAGCTTGAACTCGCTGGTGCGCTGTTAAGTAGAAGAGAACCGCTGTCACTTTCAATAATGTTAAAGCACTTTTTTGTTGAAAATCGAAACAATGTTTATGAAAATATAACACTCTCTTTCTGTTAGTAACAGTGAATTCATTTTCGCTGAGTTTGCGTCATTTTCCGGATTTTTCGATCGATTTTTTTGGTTCATTTAAAGCAGCTACCATCTTTACTTTTTCGTCTATTTCTACTTTTGAATCGAAAAAATCAAGGGCCACGTTCCATTCCGATTAGTACCATCGATGATTTCGAAAAGCTTTTATGGCAATCAAAGCGTAATGTTGATTGTGAAAGTTGTGGAGATCTGCCCAAAATTCCAGATCCACTCGAGGGGCCGAAACAGAACTACTTAGACGACACCAATATCGAATGAAGCATTGCGAATGAAATAGAGTCAAAGTTGTGTAATGCTTCCAAAGAGACTGATCATGGAAGTTTTCACTGCACATCCACGATTTCTAAATGTATATTTCGCGACCCATCCACCTCGCATGGCTGAGGCTACCTACCTTGTGGAATCTTACTCCTTTTGGAGGAACTCCACCCAAAAACCATTACGACCAATTCGAGGAGCTCTTCGTAATCCTATCGTTGTTGTTTAATCAACAGCTGGTCGTTACAAAACGCGATGGTTCAGTTGAGGTCCTCATCTCCGGATCATCCATAACGGTCCGGAATTTTTGGTTGCACCGAATTTGGTTGAATTCTTTTTTAAATTCATGGAAAGAATCGAGATATCGCCATATATTTCAAAAACGTGTTTAAATACAATTTCGGCGATGTTATGGCTGGAAGACGGGTTATATTATATCATGTTGTATGCCAGAGTTAACACTATTTGTATCAAAGCTCATTCCAACTATTCTTTCCTGCAGACCCCACTCGTTGATTGTCTCCATTATCGCAGCTGATTCAGCATCCGCCGTTCCACTTGATAGGGAAGGTACCGAAAGAAGTTTAGACACCCCTGCTCCAGTAACAAGAATAGAAAGCCGATCAACGCGCTTTCCGTTGATGTTTGGTAGAATCTTTCCATCCCAGTGTACTACCAAAGGTACATCATTTTTTTCCTAGACGAAGTTTTTCCAAGTAGGATTGTTTGAATAAATTGTGCGCCAAAGCAAATACACCCTCGTGAAATATCACGCTTGTTTCCAAATGACCCCCGTGAAACATAATTGTTGTACTATACCGGAAACCTGTGTAAAGTTTCATCAAAATCGAAGATTCTTTGCGCTTGATATCGGCTTTCCTCCATGCTGAGTGAACCCCCACACAACGTGACTGCCTCGCGCAGACAGCAGCAGGTGGCAGCTTTCAGTGCTGCTAGAAAAAAGAAATGTGAGCAGTTCGTTTGGTTAGCAATCAGTAATTGCTAAATAACTTTTTTCACAAGCGTCGGATCGTTTTGCGGTACTCGAAGAAAAGTTTCCTTGTAAAAGTTCCTTGTAAATAAATTGGGAAAAATCTGGTTGATTTATTTCTAGAGGACAATGGGTGACCTCACCAGATTTTTATTTGAAAAAGTAAGTTTTCCCATAGAAAATCCTATGTAAAATTCAAACCGGTGGCGCTAAAATATAGTTCCACCGACCGACCTGAAATTTTACACAGTTATTCTAGGACCCATGAGGCGCCCGGAAATCATACTGGAACGAGATATTTTTTTTTTTTCATAAATCCGTGCCCCAGCCTAATATGTATGACTTCACCGAAACTTGGTTAAACAGCAACACACTTCCAAGACAAATGCAAATACGGATTTTACTGTCTATCGCAATGATCGTTCTCGAGCTACTAGCCCCAAAGCTACCGGCGTTGAAGTTTTGCTAGCAGTTCGTTCTACTTTTAATTCTCCGTTACTTCATCCACCTAATAGCTCAAGTGTCGAACAGGTGTGGGTGGTTTACCGTCCATTGAAAGTGGACTTCATTTTCGTGTTGTATTTATCCCCGGATCGACTTGGCGATTCTGAGATTGGTTCACCAAGGTAGTGGAATTAAATGAAAATTACTAATCCTTCTCTCACTCCCTTTATGCAAGTATCCCACTAAGGCGCCCACATTCATCAGGATGAATAATCTACCATAGAAATTTACCAAAAGGTATCAAGAGATTTCTAACCCTTTAGGCTATCTTGATATCAACTTCCATTCAAATTATTGATTTTTTTGCGAGAGGGGTCCAAGCGGGAACGAAATAAGTACAATCCATACTAAAAGTAGGTGTTTTGTATGAGGTATTTGAATTTTGACATGTTAACCAAGTACCCAGCTTCCACTTAAATAGCATGATGATGTTGATGATGGTCCCATCGCTAACCCATACAAAGAATTGAGCTGGATGATTTATCTTTAAGATAGTTAAGTATAACATCTTAACCAGATTAGCAAACAAAAACGAACTGGTTATAATTTTCCATCAACACTTCTCAGTTGCTTCACAGCTATATAAGGACTGTTCATTAAAGAAAGTGGACACCTGTTTATCTATTGTTTAGTTTTTTTTTTTCCTTGATTTGTTTTTCCGTCCATCTTGTTTTCCATGCCCAGCAATGCTACCGACCCTGGGAGGCAGCTCTCACACCTGGACCCTACCTATCGACCCATGAACTCGTGAACCGGGGACCAAGGGCTTTACTTCCCTCGTGATCAGAGATGTTATGCCTCAGAACATCCCGGCGGCCTCCCTGGGGTGAGAGGTAATCACGCCTATCAATTGCTTAGGGTTAAAACGCAACGAAAAATTGTGAATTTTCGCTCAGTGTGTAAAAACATTGTTTATTTCGGCAACACAACTGAAAAAAAAGTGAGAAATTTCGAACGATTGGTCGGATAAGCTTATCAACTCGCAAATTAGTTCTGCACAAATGGTTTTCCGAAAAGTTGTCGTTTCGAGAATGGGCAAAAAGCGTGAAGTGTAGTAAATGATGTGTTCAATATTGTTAAGAAGTTTGGAGAAACGTGTTCTCTTGATGATTTACCGAAATCTGGGCGCAAAAAGGGAGCATCAGACCAAAAAAGGGGCTGGCAGCAGTACGCCTTTTGAAATCGCATAAACCGTGTTCCGTTCGTGAAATTGCCAAAAAATTGGACATTAGCGTCAGAACTGTGCAGAATATCGAAAAATGTAACAATATCAGAACCTACAAGAAGCAATGAGCACCCTTAAAGGACGGATTCACAGAAAGCTTCTTGGAAAATACGGTCACGGAACATGTATGACGTTCTACTTCAAAAGCCGAACCGGTGCATTTTGATGGATGACGAGACGTACGTCAAATTGGATACCAGTACACTTCCCGGGCCGCAATTTTTCAACACTGAGCAGAGGACAGATGTGCTTGATGATGTGCAATACATCCGAACCGAAAAAAATAGAAAAAAAAAGGTTTTGGTGTGGCAAGCCATTTGCTCCTGTGACTTGAAGAGTTCTTCGTATTTCACAACGGGCACAATCAATGATGAAAATTATAGAAAAGAATGCATCAAACACTGCTTCTACCTATCTACCGAAAGCATACAGATCCTCCATTGTTTTGGCTGGATCTGGCATCTGCTCACTACGCTTCTGCTACGTTGGAGATGCTAAAGAAGGAAAAAGTCTATTTTGTCGAAAAATTCCAAAATCCCCCAAACTGCCCTGAACTGCGTCCTATCGAAAGATACTGGGCAATAATTAAAAGGCATCTTAAGAAAGATGGAAGAGAAGCAAGCTCTGTTGACTGCTTCAAGAAAATTTGGTCTGCAGCACAACGAAAAGTTAAGAAGAAAGTTGTACAGAATCTAATGGGCGGTATCAAGAGAAAAGTCCGAGCGGTCTTCAGAAATGAGAAGTAAACATTCAAACTCACGTGAAATCGGTCATACGTATGTTGATTTTCATCATTTATATAAAGTAAACTTAAAAATTTGTTCGAAAATAAATATTTTTCTTCGAGAAACCGGTGTCTACTTTCATTAATGAGCAGTCCTTAAATGTGAAAAAGCTTAGGCGTTTACCTCCTGTCCACCTCAAATATTCACATAAGCGCTCCCAGCGATCAGGAGTTCATGAATAATCAACAAAATAAGCTCCAATGTTCCATTTTTTTTATGTTGATCTAATGTTAAATTCAGTCTTCTACATCCGTAATACGTGCGCATGGCTCAAACAAACCAAAATGTTTTTTTAACTACTTGAAAGAGAGTCGCGAGGAGAGAAAAATAGAACGTCAAATGCATTAAATCTGAATTTAATTTAGCTTTTTTTCCGTGGTTTTAAGGTTCCGATGGGAGCATCCGTTCCGCTGGAAGATACAGAACATGGTGTAAAAAAAAGCTACACATTCCTCACACACATTATGGGTTAATTTTATTAAGTGCAGGGATTTTTGTCCCGCACGGTGCCAGTAGTTATTGATGGTGGAAATTTATCCTGGCCTTCGCAGTCTAGAGCATAATCCAAACGGTCAGTTTTGCATTGCCCGACGTTTCAACTGACACAAGACATGTGTCAAATCGAGGAAATTTCCATCCCGAATTGAACCACCGCCTCCAGCATGGTTTTGCTGAGCTATAATAGAAGGCCCCGTAGGAGGACAGTCTGTATTACGTAAAATAAGCTACCGTCAGAACGTATCCATTAACCTTGCATTAGACAGGCCCATAAAAATTAAAATTAAAATTTTCACTAGATTTGTGTCATTAGGTCAGAAAACCATTATCTGAAAGTTTCAGCTCATTTGGTTGTAAGATGAGCTGGTGCTTTCAGTATGAAGTTTGTATGGGAAATTTGGATAAAATACATGGAAAAACTACACCCCTACACTCTTTCGATCATGAAAAAAGTTTACTTATTCTCGATTTGATTCAGACTTTCAAAACTACAGTTCAATTAATGAACACCAATTTTACTGAATATTGCATCATAAATTCAGTCAGTTTTATTTAGATATTCGCTTTTGAATGTATATGAGCATTTTGTTTATGAAAATTTCAACCAAATCTCCTTTATAAACATTAAACCAAAAGTGCCAGCCCATGTAAAAAAAGAGCTGAAATATGGTGGTTATCGCACCAAAAGACACGACCCTGGATGTCGGTGAAAATATGAACTTTTATTTATTTTGTTGCAATATACGAGCAGAATGCACGTAATTAATTAATATCTCTATAATACTTACTTGAGCAAAGTTGTTCCTTATAGTACTGTCTTGAGTAAAGTTGTTCCTTATTGCGAAGACAACAAATCAAGAAGACTGGCAACTCTGCCAAAAATCAGGAGACAGTAACGGTAACGTCTCTTCTGAGCAAAAGTGGAACCTGTGTATGATGGTGTGTGTTAATTCACGAGTGCATTCACACACATAGGTAGAAATAAATAGCTGTCAATTATTGGTTTTGCTATGATTGACGTTTCTTTCTTTGAGTGCTGACAACGAGTAAAATTCTAGCTGAAATTGAACAGATGTGTAAGTAAATTTGTGTTAAAAATTAAAACTATGGCAATTATGCCATTCACAATAATGGTGGGACCTTCCTTGATCATTAATTTGCTATCTCAGAATTATCTTCCACTTTGCCTAAGCCATTTAGTGATGATTTATGGGCATTGGTATGGTGCATTAGTAAAATGCATGCCAGTTCCGCGGGGGGAGTTAAGTTGTGACGCTCGGCAACTTGGCACAATACTCGCTGACCATTTGAATGTCACTGGCCAATCCGACACTGTTGTTATCATTCTTTCGAAGGAGTCGGTCGATTCCAAGAACTCTTAAAGCATACAGAGGATCACTATCCGGTGGTTTTAGGTTCTGACAACATCTTAAATGGAAATATATTCTTTATCAATACGTACCGTTTGGGATTGTAGTTCTTCAACCTTTCATTTTCATTTTCTCCAACATTAGATCGTGTTGTAGGTATCGGATCTTTCTCTTTTTTTGAATCCTTGAATTTTCAGCAGCTTCCGAATGACGGTAGTTCACTCGATGGTGGTGGAAGCTGCAAATTCCTGATAACAATATATAACAAAATAAACAATACTCCGGTTCCTCGTTCACAAGTAAAAGTTACTTTCACTAGATATCGATCCGAGTTTCAATCCTCTACTTGATCCTCCATGACAAGTTTTTCGGTTTGAAGTTGGAAAACTACCGGCTTGCTGGGATTAGGAATCAAATTGCCGTGAAATTTTGTAGAGCAAAACAAAAACATTAACAAGTACCGTTCTATGATTATTTGTTTCGGTGAAATTAGGTCACACACACAGTCACTAACACTTGTGCTTCAAAGTTCCACCTTTGATTGACAGAGGCGCTGTTATCAGTGACGTTTGACATTTGTATGGGAGAAAGGAACAGTTGCCAGTCTTCTTGATTTGTAGTCTTCGCTTATAGTTTAAGCTGCGTGTGCTAAAATTCTAAGCTTAATCGACTTTGCTGAACCAGTTCTATGCATGAAAGAGTGAAGGAATACTATTTCTCCATGAATTTCAACCAATATCCCCATAAAAATTTTAAATCAAAAGCGCCAGCTCATGATACATCCGAATGAGCTGTAATTTTCAGAGAGCGGTTGGCCCATTGATTTCCCCCATATAAATATGGGCCAGTCTAACCTCGCATCGTCCCATCTCCCGGAAGAAGCCCAAACGACCAAAAGCCAGGGCTTGTAACTTATTTTCCCGTTGTTGTCAAGTTGCTTCCTGCCATTTGCGTACAGGCTCCATGTTTTGCTCTACCCAAGGTGAAAAGAGAGAAATAGAATTACCACACCTACACACCACCTTCTGTCAGGATGGCTTCGCTTTGTCAACCATGGAAATTGGCCTCCGGATGGGCGGGTGCTGACAACGAAGTGATAAAATGCAGTTGGTGGCGTAAAGTGCCTCTACCTGGTGGGACCTGGGTGTTGTAAATGAGAAAATGTTGTTTCCGATGGGAGGCCATCCTGAAAGTTGGGCAGACTCAGGGACGGTGCGTGGAGTAAAAGTTTCCAGATCGTGGGCTTAGTCTGGGTGGATTACACTTTGGAGGGGATTTTGCGGACTAGCAACAACAGCGATACTCCGCTTGGAATTTTAAGTATTGCTGTGAAGTTTTGCTAGACGCTGAGCTAGTTGCTATGCTGGTTGTATTAAATCTGATCTTTCGTGACAGACCACGATTGGCTGAAATAACTTTGAATGCAAATTCTATGGAATACTACCTTTGACTCATATCAATCATTATTTTGCGAATGGAAAATTATCTCATGAAATATACTGCTGCTGCTTCATGGCAAACAATGATTGGCGGAAATGTTAATTTTGAACTGTCTTCAGCTTGGCTATCTTCAATTGACATGTGAAAATGGCACTTGTCACATAAGAAAGAGCATTGATACAAATTGAATTGGGATGACAAACGGTGTATCGAAAGTTACTTAAGCAAATCAAATTTGAAAGTTCTTGGTTGCTTTTCAATTTCTAAAAATGACCTGTGAATGAACGAAAAAATCTGATTATGTAAATGTGTATTGCATTGATCCATTCCTCTCAAATCACCAGAAAAAAAGCTTTTCAATTTTAATTAACAGTTGATTATTTTTCCTTCATTTGCAAAACGGTCAACTGATTGACAGTATCAATCCCCAGCCCAGTCAGGTCTGTGGCTGAAAGTAAGTGTATATCTACATACATGACTTTGCACCTCCACACTGCCCTGTTGCCTCCTGGAAGCTCTTTGGACCAGGTTCCAA
Organism: Ochlerotatus camptorhynchus; assembly: GCF_037179485.1. Lineage (NCBI taxonomy): Eukaryota > Metazoa > Arthropoda > Insecta > Diptera > Culicidae > Ochlerotatus > Ochlerotatus camptorhynchus. Next base: position 1,166,766 of record NW_027040618.1, read on the forward strand.
CCAAGTTAACCTCAAGCTCCCCGACGACCACCGGATTCTATTTATTTTCATTTTTCTCTCGCTCTCGGTGCAACATTCATATTTATGCTACATTGTTTACAACCAGCAGCAGTCCCAGCGCAGCAGCAGCGGTTTGCTTCCAGCTGAGAGCGAGAGACTAGGTCGCCCCGAAAGAGATGGACTCTGCCGTAATAAGAGTAGCAGCAGCAGCAGCAGCATGTGAATGCATACATAACCGGTTTGAACCGGCGATGGCCACATATCTACATAGAATGTGGTTCGTTGGATGCATTGCATATGTGTGATGGAGCAGCACTAACGGTGAGCGTGTATGCGCACAAAGCAGATGCACCGAGCACAGTTGCTAAGGGCTCGCTTTTTTTCTGGTCTATGCTGCTGGGATTCAATCAAAGAGGTTCATAGCATTTTCCAGCACATCGACCGGCTTTCGACGAGAACAAAGAAGTGAAAATTTGCATTGGGATCGAATTTTCGGAATTTGATTCCATCAAGTCCTAGATGAATCCAGTTTCGATGAAATACTCCGAATCGCAAGCAAAAATATTCCAAGCTGGCTTCAATTCCGAGAATTTTCCCTGTTGCTATGCGGATGCACCGGGCTTCACCGCTGAAATAGACTATACTCAGCCGTGCAAACATATGAGCGATCTCGTTCCTCCCAACCACCCACAACGACAGCATACTCCCTCCCTTCCGCTCTTTATCTCGCTCATCTATGTTTGTATGTGCAGCGACCTTCGAAAGCGAAGCCGAACCGCTTGTTGTTTTGCTTCTCTTTCCATTTTATGATGGGTTCTGTGCGAGGGAAGCCGAACTGTTGCTCGACTTCGGTTTCGGGAGAAAAGGCCGACGAACGAACGTCAGGGTTTTCGCCGGGTAAATAACATCAGCTGAGAGCTGTCAAAGCGGCTGACCGGCTTGGCATGGGTTCTGCTTCTTACATAAAAGCGAAACCGATGATGCCGGCTTTTCGAGGCTTGGTGGTAGTTGTGAGTTTTCCACTGCTCAGCCGGTATGGCTTCCTGCATGCGGGAGCTCGCGGGTTGGTGGTGGGCGGCTGAGGGGCTTATGTATCCGATCTGATCCTACATGGTGGTGCTCGTTCACGTTTTTCCAGCGAACGTTTGGAAATGATGATGTATGTGAGCTGTGCAATATAATTGAATAGATACTGTTGAATGCACCGTGCATCGAACGAGCGGTAGGTAGGTACATAGCGCTGTAAGGCAGCTAAATTTAAATTCATTACTGGCTAATTTATGCCGGCGATGTCATTGGACAGAACAGGCAGACAGTTTGTCACCGGGTGGGAAGATGGGCTGAATTATGGGTTATTTAGAACCTGGAAGATGCAACTGTAAGATGGTCCGTGAGTTATGTAACTGTAGGCTATTCCTGCTGGAGTTTGCAATAGCCACGATAATCGTTTTAGTCAGACGATTGGAGGCATGCTGTAATCGGCTGGGATGTAAATGCAATGTATTACTAGGCGGACAAATTGACTGGAAGAAACTTTGTGAATTAGGGTTGAAAGATTATCTTTGCTTTAGTGCTGACATTCGTCATTGTCATTGACAGACTCCCGCGCGATATTGACAAAATTGTTCGTCACATAGTCACTGGCAGACTTGATCATCAAAATAACCTTATGCCGTTTTAGTTCGATGAACCAGGTTCGAATCTGGGTTAGTTTCTTCAAAATGTTGTGTACATGTGTATGTGTGACTTGAAATAGAAAAGTCAAAAAGGCAATGACAGCTAGCTGCCAAGCGATTGCTCAAAAGCAGTTTTCAGATTAAATATGCACTGGGAAATCCCTTGTTCGCTGCTGATTGAGTCCGCTGCCATTTTATTTTTTCCAAAACTTTTTTGAACGCACGCAAATTACGAACTTCCAACCATGGACCATGAAGGAGACGTAATCCAACAGGAATTTGGACAGTAAGTAGCAGAATCACTATTGAATTTGCATATTTTATCTTTGCTCAAAATTGTATGCAGTTTAACAAAACCGCGTTTGTCTCGTACCACATTTAAAAATTGGTAAGACTTGCGGTGATTCGGGATATTCATAGAACCATTTCCTGGCCACCCAGTAACAGAATCGGTCTGAGGATTGCATGTTATAGCTATGCTCAAGATTCTATGCAAATAATAAAAAAAAAAATCGTGTATTTCTAGGACGACTTTCAGTAATTGACAGTTTTCCCAATCATTCCGGATATCTGGGGATCCGTTCTCCAACTACCCAGTAACAGAATCGGTTTGAGGATTGTATATTTCATCTATGCTCAATATTCTATACAAATCACCAAGAACAAACTCTTATCTCTAGGCTGTCTTTCAAGAATTGACCATACACGTGGTTTTCCGGGAATCTTCAGACCATTAGCCTCTGACTAGTTTTCTCGGTCCGACTCGCCAACTACAAGTCCAATCGATTCCCTATCTGTTTCACTGAAAAGCCAATGCCCTCTCAAATAAGGGCTCAATTTCAAAATTTGATGGACGCATTGCCGAGAATCGATGCTCAGCAGTCACGGGTTTATCCGATCCGGTTGGTCAAATGCAGGTCCAAACAGGTAACTTTCTACTTCATTTGAAAGTAGATTCCTATATCTATTGAATGGTGGCTAAATTACAAAAATCGATCATCACAATGCCATGAACCTACCATGCCAACATGAATCGACGAACTGTTTGCAGTCTTGGGGTTCTGACTGTTAACGGATGTTCCGAATTTTCTGGAGGATCAGCGTGAGGCCATGGCTGATTCAAATTATATTTACGCATCGTATATAACTATTCAAGTAAAGTAAAACGACATTTGCATATTCTGGATCTTCTGGAAACTACTTGTCCTGGAATGCTCGATGTCTCATATGGCTCATATGACATATGGCGCAGCATCATATTTTCACAAAAATTTCCCTCAGAACAGCCGGTTTCCATTCTCCCGAACTCACTCTGAACTGTAGTTGATTCCGTGCGATCATGATGACCAAATGGCATTCTGACCGTTAAATGGCAAAAAAAGGTTTATGCAGTTTGATGTCTCGCACTCCCATTGCAGCAGTTAGATTTAAAATCTCACTCAAATATTCACAATATTATTGCAGAAACAATATTGGGTCTCAAAAGAACAAGAAGCCAGGTGCGTGATTTTTTATTATGACTCCAAAACTCTTGAAACTTTACCAGAAGTTAGGAAAAATCGCCAAATTTCAAGATCATCGAGCTTTGCGCTTCAGAGGTACAGTCATTTGAACAGCGCGTTTGGGCCGAAAAAAATCTCATTCATTTTTTCGTCAACGACTTGTAAGTAGTTCAGGCCGTAGATGCCTGTTCACATTAACGGCTCCATGTAATTGTGTTGCTCAAGCCATTTGTTTTCGTTACACATTTAGTTAATATAAAAATCAACACATGTTCGTCACTGACAGCATTGTCATTGACAATTGATATCATGATATTCACATATTTTGGACCCTTCCACTTGATTTTGGACAGTGTCCATAATATATTTTGGACACACTGAATGGGAACGAATATATTTTGGACATGCTGAAGTTCTTTCAACCTATGAGCCTAAAATTAATTACGATGATCACTTCTTCCTATCTCGAATTTGTTAGGTCCGTCTAGGTGGGAAAATTTTCAAAGAAGGTGCCGTAAAACGGGGTGAAATTGATCAGCGGGGTGAATTTGATCGCTGAGTATACCCAATATTGTACTTATGCATAATATTTTTACAATGTATACAAAGATACATTCGTACGCTTAGTAACGAAAAACATGTTACACATGAAAAAATATCACGAGAAATTTCAGCGATCAATTTTGCCCCGCTGATCAATTACACCCCGTTTTACGGTATGCATAAAAGTTAACCCCCCGTTACTCGCGCTGTTGTACTTTGTACAACACATATGAGTTTTCCATTGCCATTTTGTTGCTGCCAATCGATCTGAAACCAACTTGTATTCCTCAAAAAACTTGTTTTGAACTAAAAAAGCTAAACTTTGATCACAATTAACCCCCAAAATGCGGATAATAGAGAAAATGTAAATGGAAACCGCGTAAACGGTGTCCATACTACGTGGGATTGACTTAATTGGTTACATCATGGAATATCTCGAGATCCTGACCAGATAGAAAGTTACTGTCTCCGGCAAAGTTGTTCAGGAGGTCAAAGCCTATTTCTTAGTGTACAATAGTTCAGAATTATCTCACTTCGTGGTGCTAGTATACATGTGAAATTCTCGTGTATAAAATTATCTCTAGATCCTGACCAGATAGAAAGTAAATGCCTTCAGCAAAGTTGTTCAGGAAGTCAAGCTCTTTTCGTTGGTGGAGTAGTTCTGAAATTTCACACTATGAGGCGCTAGTATATACGTGTAATTCTCGCATATACAATAGCTCGAGTTCTTGACCAGCTAGAAAGTTACTGTATTGGGCAAACTTGTTCAGGGGGTCAAGACTTTTCGACTGGTAGACAGTAGTTCAGAATTTTCTCACCACGTGGCGTTTGTATACATATACACTTCTCGCATATGATATATCTCGAGATCCTGACCAAATAGAAAGTTACTGTCTTTGAAAAAGTTGTTCAGGAGGTCAAAGCCTATTGCTTGGTGTGGAATAGTTCAGAATTTTCTCACTATGTAGTTCTAGTATACACGTTAAATTCTCTCATATAAAATATCTAGAGAGCATGACAAGATAGAATGTTACTGTCTTGGGCAAAGTTGTTGAGGGGATCAAGGCCTTTTGGCTAGTGGACGGTAGTTCAGAATATTTCACTTCATGGTACTAGTATATACGTGCAATTCTCGCATATGATATATCTCAAGACCTGCTAAAAATGTACTGTAATCGGCAAAGTTGTCCAGGAGATCAAACCCTACCGTTGGTGGAAAGTACATAATTTTCTCACTAGGTGACGTTGAAAGACACGGGAAATCCTTGCATATAAAATATCTCTGAATGACCCGCATACTAGTGCCACGTAAAGGGAAAATTCTGAATTACTGTACACCAACGAAAAGATCCTAACATCCTGAACAACTTTGCCGAAGACAGTAACTTTCTGTCTGGTCAGGATCTAGAGATATTTTATATGCGAGAATTCCTCATGTATACCAGCGTTGCAAAGTGAGAAAACTCTGAATTTAAGTCCACCAGCAAAAAGGCCTTGACTTCCTGAACAACTTTGCCGAAGACAGTAACTTTTTATATGATCAGGATTTCGAGTTATTTTATATGAAAATTTCACGTATATACTAGCACCATATAGTGAAAAAAATCTGAACTATAGGCTTTGAACTCCTGAACAACTTTTTCGAAGACAGCAACTTTCTATCTGGTCAGGACTTCGAGATATATCACATGCGAGAACTTCACATGTATACTAGCGCTATGTAGTGAGTAAATTTTGAACTACTGTCCACCAGCAAAAAGGTTATGATCTCTAGAACTACTTTGGCAAAGACAGTAACTTTCTATCTGGTCAGGATCTCGAGATATTTCATGTTGTAACCAATTAAGTCAGAACCCTCGTAGTATGGACACCATTTACGCGGTTTCCATTTACATTTTCTCTATTATCCGCATATTTTGGGGGTTAACTGTAATAAATATTTAGTTTAGTTAAAATCAAGTTTTTTGAGGAATACTCGTTGATTTCAGATCGATTGGTAGCTCGGCTGCAAAATGGAAATGGAAAACTCACACTGTTGTACAAAGTACAACGCGTGAGTACTTGTATTACAAAAGTTGGCGCGAGTAACGGAGGAAATATAATATAACATAAGGAAACAACTGATCATACCATAAAAAAAATCATTTAGAAGTAAATCTTAATACGGAGACCTGACTCTATGCTTTCAGTCCATATTATTTTTTGTATGGGCTGTTCATAAACTACGTAGACGGTTTTTGAGAGATTTCAACCCACCCCCACCCTTCCGTAGAAGCAGTCTCAAACACAAAATTTAAAAAATTGTATGGACCGTAGACATCTGCCAAGCGCTCCCACCCCCCTAAAGCGTCTACGTAGTTTATGAACAGCCCCTTAGTTAAATGCGTTTGGGAGATAGGAAAAATTTTGTGGAAAACTAGGAACTAGGAAAACTAGGAACTAGGAAAACTAGGAAAACTCAGAGTGGACGCTCTTTTGATGATTCTCATTTGATAAGTGTCCAAAATAAGTTTGTATCATTTTTTTACGATCTTTTTTGGACACTTTTTATTTAATACTTTTTAAGTAAAATCTTAAGGTGAAATCTTTATAAACACGTGAAATACATCTTTCAAAGTCAGATAAACTGATTTGATAAAAAAAAAATCATTGAATTGTATATTTTAGACCAAATTTAAAACAAGTACACTAACGCCGATTCCTCTTGACAAACGTCGAAACATGAAACTTTTTCGATAACATTTTCTAAAACTGCATAAATTGAGCAATTGTAAGCAATTTGAGGTGAACTAATGATCTTGAGACATAGCAAGTAATTGAAAGAATGTAATTACAACATCAACCCAGATGAATTTGAAGAAACTAGACAGAAAGCGAGGAAAATATATGAAAAGGGTCCAAAATATGTAGGGGTCCAATTCAAGTTGGTTACCCTATGTGTCCTTGAATAAATTCAACAAAACTACTTTAAGGTAATCAAACTTTTTCCTATTTTGAGGATTTCCTATTCGGAATCCAACAAATTAGAAAAAAATGAAGGATCCATCTACATAGATTCTTTTTACTATATTTACTGCTGATTATTCATTAAGTTAGTATGTTAAGGCCTAATGTCTGATGAATCTCTTCTTCTCTTAAAAAAATTAAAAAATATATATCAAAATGGTTCCCAACCTATAGTGCAATGCAGCAAACATGCAGTTGGAGTTGGATTTGTAAAGCGTGAAGTTTATGTAGTTACCGAGATTTGTGCTCTGGAAAATTTAAAGTTTGAGATATTGGGCAATCGTTAAGCGGAAGCTTACACTGAGGCAAATAGACTTAAGCATTTCATAAGGCTCGACTTATGAACGACACATATGAATTTCATAAGCGCGACTTATGAAAGATTTTCGTCTAACATAAGCTCTTAGCGTATAATCTTAATGTCCATAATTCTGTTCTAGTCAGGTCCGTTTAATTATTTTTTGTCGACATCATTTTTCGTAAGGCAAATCTATGAAATTCATATCGATTTCTTGTGGCTAAAATTCATAAGTGGTTGTTTTGGAATTCTTACATTCTATTGCCCCTCGGTGTAAGAAAACTCAGAAAATAGATGGAAATGAGAAACAGTTCCATGCAAAAGGACATTCAGCATCAAATAAGGTTGATTCAACAGCGGAAACATAAAACCCGATAGTTCGCATTTGAAAAATCGGAATACCAATCAAATAATTTTCCTGTATTTTGTAGTCATTTAAATTCAAACAGAAATGAAGTATGATCATTTATACAATAACATAATCAGTGTGCACTTAATCATGATTGACCTATTTTTGACCGTTCCACCCTTCAGACTTCAAGTGGTTTACAAACAGTCAGTTTTAAATTAAGAGTTAAAATTTTGGGAGGATGATGATCCTATGTAGAAACGTTTGAGCAAGTCTCAAAATTCAATAACTACTATTCCCGCTCAAGAAATTTGATTAAATAAACTCGTTCTTACGGGAATAAGCCTCAGGAAAAGAACGGAACTGGCTTTATCTTGTGCGTGCTAGTGGAAGTTGGGTTTTTAGGCAGTTTTTACCCAAAACTCATAGTTTTTTATTACTCTCAAAACTTTTAATTGTCATGAATATATGAAGATACTACCCAAGTAACAATTTGATGCTTAAAAAGTGTTGTTTAACCGATTTTAATTCAGCCTAAGGTTGAATAATTGTAGTACATAAACCACGTTCACCTTTGTTCGGCTTTTAAACAGCTAAATCCGGTGATTTTAATCAACCGAAAGCGTAACAGTATTATAAATGATAAGCTTTTTAATGAATTAAAGAGCAATATTTTCCAACCCTTGTTCAGCCTTCTAGTTATATTTAAGTTGAATAATAGCAACCGAAAGAGTATTATTCAACAACAACATTATGGTAACTGTAAAACATTGCTCTCATTTTCAACAGCAGTTAACACAAAGTGAACACAAGTGTGCGATTTATTTCGATGGTCATGTTGATGCTCTTATTGATTGAGTTATATTTTTGGAATGCGGTCTGAAAATCCATATAAGGGGTGAACAGTCAAAACACAGGAATACAAATGATAATATGTACTTCCAACGTCGTCGCAGTCCACTTCTACCTGGAACTATTCCTTAAAATCTCCTCTTCCTTGTCTCTACTGCTGGTGCTGCTTGGGATTAGAAAGGTAGGAAATGAATTAAGAAGAACTAAAATGCCGGAAATGCAACGAGTGACACTGACAACAAGTTAACAAAATTGTGAAATAGATTCAACTCTTCTATCAGGCTATCAACATATTTGAAACGCATTGCTGATTTGTGGAGTAGTTTTACGCTTAAATAAGTCTTGTTCAATCATTAGATCAGCAAACTGATTGAGGTTGAATTATGGGGATAAAATTCGCTTTATGCACTGCTAATCAACTATATATTCAGCCTGGTGTTAATCAGCTTTGTACACCTTAATCGATAATCAGCTTCTATTCTTACAGTTCAGCATGAATTGTTACTTGGGTAAACCTTATTTGGTTTTCAATAGAAAACCATCTCGGTGAATCCGATCGCACTGCCATTTTAGCCCGTTTTTCTCCAATTTTCGTAGTCTCCAATAATAAAGTCTGGTCCACTTAGAATCCGGATATTTTATTTATTATATAGTAGCGCCTCTAGTGGTCGGATTTTGAATGTTTTGGCAGCGATTTGTTTTGAAAGTTTCGGTTTGATACGTGAAGTATTGAAAAAGTTGTACTAGATGGAAGACGAGAAAAGAAAATTTACCCTCACACCCACGTCGAGAACCCGACGTGGTCCATTTGAAAACCTATGTCAAGATGGATTTCAGGAAGATTCCCGGACAAAAGTTTTATCTGGCCACAGCACGGGATGATATCCCTAGCAAATTCAAGTTTATTTTCGCCGATAAATTCGTCCGGAATTTGGCAAAGAATTTACAGCTGCGGACTCAAAACCAAACTGTTTATGATCAAGCCTTGTTTACTAGATCTCTGAACCACAGCAGATATACCACGGTCAAAGATGAATATGATTATATACTACCTGCATCAGATCAGCCCGATCAACCGAAGTGATAACGACGATAAGAGAGTGAGTGCCTCGTCGCTATTCCTCTTCATCTCTCGACTATCCTGACGAGCCAAACCTGCTGATCATCTTCCCTAGGAAGCGCACAAACGATCGATCGAAGGACAGTCGAAGTTGGGTCTTAGTCCAGAACACTGGGCTGGTTAAGAAATGAACAGACGTTTAATGAAATTATCTCGAATGAAGGGAATTCGATCTAGCTGCTGGATTTGTTTTGAAACATTTCACTGTTGGGAATGACTTCGTCGGAATTGAATCTGGCAAATCTCATCTATACCCATGTGTATGTTTTACAGGTTTGCGTCCGTCTGTCGGTGGGTTTCTTATCTATTATAAATTATGATGAATTTAAATAAATAAAATAATATCAAATTATTGCTCAGTGCTCAGCAGTTAAAACTTTAGTTATTTTATTGGTAGAGTGTACTGAGTGTTCATGAGATGTGGCACTCCGGATTCCACAAGTATGGTGCGGAAATCTTGCATAGCTTATGATTCAGATTCAATCCTAAGCTATTTGCCCTAAGTTACACGGTCATGATCCTAACGGACGAAAAATACATTTATAGCACAATGAAATAATTTCCCAATCGGGAACGGAAACGAATGAATTAAAACAGATTGAGCAACGGCTCAAAGATTCCCATGGTACGATCAGTGATATTAGGCAAATTCAAAAGAGCCACGGCGCCTTGGTCGAAAATTCTCTTTTTCACCATACGCTTTAGAGGTAGAGAAATGAGCGCAATTCTTGCAAAAATATCAAAGTACATATGGCTCAAGGTATAAGTAGCACTATTGGAAAGAAAACATATTGTGTTCAGAATGTAAATATTCCAAGCACAGTTTTTTGCACAGCTAAGGGGCTGTTCATAAACTACGTAGACAGTTTAGGGGAGGGGTGACAATTATTCACGGCCCATACACATTTTAAATTTTTTGTATGGACAATTGTCTACGCAGGGGGGGGTCAAGAATCCAAAAAAAAACTGTCTACGTAGTTTATGAACAGCCCCTAACTTGTTATTACGGGTAAACAATCAAATTAAATTTGTCTAGGTGGTAACAATCTGCCACTAAATATTTTTTAAGTATTTTTAAGTATTTCTTGGTATCTTAGAGGCTGTTCATAAAATACGTAGACCGTTTTTTTTTAGGATTCTTGACCCCTCTCCCCCTGCGTAGACAATTTTCCATACATTTTTTTTTTTAATTTTTATGGGAGGTGGATAGTTGTCATGTGGCTTGGCGCAGGCCGTTGGAGGTTTGTATGGGGGTATCCGGACTGTTTGTTCATTGCCTTCTGGCCTTTTCCGCCTTGCACTGTTCAAGAGTTCTGTGGCTGTGGGAGAATTTGTTCAGCTACAATTTTGCACAATATAGTTTTTAAGCCAAACGACAACTAAAATAGTTGTTGATTGTTTAAGGGATTGATAGTATTGTAGCATGATCGGGCTGCTGTTTTGTGGGCGACACTGTGCTCTGTAGTGTGACATAGTAGCCATGATTTGTGTGCTCTATTCTGCGCGCCTGAAACACCAGTGTTGCCTGCTGGACAGTTGATTGAGCATTATCATAGGACATTAATTGATTGGATCATTAATAGCTTTTGATGCTTACATTCTATCGAAAAGTGGTCTTACACAGAGTTGTGGCTGAGAGAGTTTGCTTCAGGGTCAGTTATCGTTTTTAAAGCGGGGCGATACGGTGAATTGATGGATGGATATGAGCAGAATGTGTGGTTTTCTCATAGTAATTTCCATATAGACTTTGGACGGTTTGTGCCGTTTCATTTTCTTACCGGATGGGTTCGGGTTTTGATGAGCTAGTCGGGGCCCGATTTGGGGCAGTTTGAGCGCTGTGGAGCTGAAGTGTTGCATTTTGCATAAGTCTAATGGGCACTGAGAGAGTAGGTATATCCCATTATTCAGGTTCGTCTGGCACTCGTCAGGTATAGATTGGACTTCGTCTTGTGTATTGATGTTGAGTTAATCGCATGATGATTTGATGATTCTCGCAGACGTTTAATATTTTGTGGACAAAATTTAAACGTTGGTTCCAGTCGTTAGGGCTGCTGGGAGGATTACCGAAATAACTTCTATTCAGGTTAATGTCAATATTAATGCTCGTCTGTCAAACAAAAATTCTGTCAATGTCAATGTCAATTAGTTATATAATAAGCTCATCAATAAAAATGAGTGTAAATCGATTCTTAATTTTATCTAACTTAACCCAAAACTCACCTTTAAAATACCATACTATGTAGTTAGTAATGTGTTTAAATTATGCATCATAAGCATAAATAAGAAAAGTTAATAATAATTACCAGAAATCAAAAATTATACAAATTGGTTTCGATAGACTTTTGATTGGACGGCCTTTAATCATATGTTTGTATGTTGGATTTTCAATGTTTTCAATAACAAGCCTCAAAGTATCAACTTCTTTTCTTGGCAGAAGTTTTTTCTTCACATGATTACAATCTATCGCACATCACATTAAATCTTAATTAAGACCTAATATCAAATCCAACAGCATCGTTGATAAATAGCACTCTCACATTGACTCTACAATGAAGTCTACATAAACAAAACATTAATCATGGTTATATTAGTTTTCGCATACTTTTTTAATTATTTGTATCATGATATTGATCAATGCTAATGCTATCTTTTGGAATTATTTTTATTATTATATTATTAATGCAGTACAACTAAATAATTTCTCCTCAATATCATATACTTTTCAACACTACATCGACCAAATTGAATTTAAAATTGGTTGACTATTTTTTTTTTTAACAGAACATTGCAGTTTAATTCACACCCTTATTTTAGGACAGCGATCGAGGTCTCAACCCATCAAGTCTATTTATCTACTTGATTTTGTTGGTTTGAAAGTAACACTATTGTAGAAGTATGCAAATTTGTTTCAGTATAATTTGAATCTTTCAGATTACTGTCGATCGCGATGGAACCTTGAAGACACCTCAGCGAGAGTTCTGTACATGTCATCTATCATCTTAAATCTGTTAATTTTATTGCTTCTATTTGTATAATGATTTATTGTTAAAATTTGTTTGTGATTTATGTTGAAAATACATAGAGGTTTTGTGCCTACGGGAGAAGAGGTGGTTAAATTATTTTCACTCCCGCGGGTTTTCCCCTCTATCAATAAAAAAAATATGATAAAACACAACATAATTCCTTCCTATTAATCAGCTAAGGATGTGACAACGATGGTGAGCAGACGCTTTGGACAGCAATTCCACCATTTATTAATAAAAATCTACATTTGCCAGCAGTACTGACTGGGTGTATCCTATGGCTTGCCTTCCCACTAACATAATTCCTAAATTCCCGAGACATTTATAAGGGGTCGTAAGGTTCTCTGCATCTCTGTTAAGTAAACTGGACTAACATACCTTTCCTATCCCTACCAGTTGTAAGGACGTGCCCAGGAAAATCCTTAACTGTTGGAGCGGGATATGTCTTTATCTGGGAGAGAGTAATTATTTCCTACTTACTATCTGTCCAGTAATAGATATCCGTCTTGCTCTTAATAGTTTTGAATTCGTACCACCTACGATATTGTGCAACTTGTTCAATGCTAATGCTAATGCTATTTTTTTTCGAAATTCATATTAAAGGGTTAGGGTCATTTATAAACTTTGGAAAAGGATAATTGAGAAAACGTGTAAATGATGAGAAACCTTCAGGAAGTAAAGATTAAGAAGCTTTGTGAATGATCGAGGGACTATGGAGCAATTTTCTCGCACTTCCATATTTTTTGGTGGCAAATTCCATCTTTGCCGCTTGTCGAATAAAGTGCTGCATATCAGTAGCAGGCTTTTTTACCAGTTTATTGGCTTTGACGGTGACTCTGTATCTCTTCACTCCTATGGTCAAATCCATTAGCAAACGTTAGATTGTGCGTGCAAAACGGCAGACTTTGTACTATCCTTTCATTTCACCAAAAATTTCCATAACAAACTGTCGATATTTGCTAGAAGAGACGCCGCCGGTCCACGCCGGTTCACACCAATCATCTGTCGACAACATTATAAAATCTGTTCATTGGTGAGGGTAAAATGGACATGTACTTGTTTCATTGGGTAAAAGTTTAATATCACTGTTTTAATTAAGAATCTTATTGCTACATTATTTCATGACGATTGGACCATTCAGTTATTTTCTTAAAGTATCAAGTGTTGCACAAACAAACAAAAACATGAGATATCATCCTCAAAATGCGTTGTGATGTTACTTTTGCAAGGTCGTACAAGGTACATCGCGACCAGAAAAATACTGTTCGAAATAATAATATAAGGAAAAGTGTACCATGAGAATTGATTATCTTTACGAACAAACAAAAATTTACTGAAATTTTCCCATAGCCATCGTAGCGATTACTCAATAAGACGGAAGCTTTGAAAAGGGAAAGTTAAATTACATCACGTCTGGTAAAACTAACCGACCCCGACAACAGACAGACGTTCCGGATTCCATTCAATCAAACTCAATCTTAATTTCACTACACAATTTTCACCAAATACTGTCTACATGCATCATGTTTCCGAATTCCCCAGCATAAAACAAACATCATTCACATGCAATTAAAATTTTAATTTTTCTTTGTTCTCGGAAAATTTTCACCTCGGACGTACGTCGCTTCACTGTGTCGATCCTGCTATCGCACTCTGTGCCAGAGCCCAGGAAAAGCGGAAAAACATAACAGCCAGCACCAGCACAGCTGATGGTGGAAAATCGATACGGCAAGGAGCATCGTTTATATATGTACTCCGAGCTGAGCACTGCTGGTCTGTCCTGGCAGCAGCGCCAGTTACTGCCACCATCACCACCATCAAGGAAGCCGGTGTACCTATCTAAATAGCGGGTTTTGCTACCGAGCAACGAGTTAATTCTATGCAGCCTAGGTATCTAGCTCGGTTGGAAACGTTCCTCTGGGCTTGCTTGGTACTGATTTTTTATCAGCAAATTTTAGTATGGTGCACATAAATTTGGATCTAGATTGGGTGGATTTTTTCGACGGGTTTATGAATTTTCGGGTGCTAGGAAAAGCGGTCTATATTTGATTTGTGCTTTCCGAGAATAGCGAGAAAAAAAACACGGACCCATTTAGGCTCGATTCAGGGGGAACGATGATGGATGGGATATGATTTTACTATTGTGAGCTCAGGAAAATAAGAGGAAATTATTCGGTGGATTTTGAACTAAATTGGTAAGACGTGATTAAAGGGTTTTTGAACAAATACAGTTATTTAAGGGTCGATTAACGTTTAAGGACTTTGACAGGCCGTCGTATCTTGAATTGAACTAAATTCTGTGCAGCTACACCAATTTCGTTTCAATAAGAGTGTCATTTATTCACATTTGAATAAAATTTAACTCAGTAAATGAGTGAGTGTGGTTTTAAAAATGTATGTAAACGGAACTCAGACAGGTTTTTTCATTTCAAAATAAAGGGGGGGGGGAAATCTCGATTGAAGACATTCGCAGACATTTTGTCTCATTATAATAAGGTAGACATTTAAAAAAGTCCAGAATATCAAATGTTAATTATTATCCTAGAAAAATTCCTAAATCAGAATCAGGATTTCAGTGGCACCGATGGTGTAGTGGTAAGCGTGATTACCTCTTACCCCAGCAGGCCTGGGCTCAATCCCAGTTGGCGGTGCTCCTCAGTTCATGAGTTGATGGGTCAATAGGTAGGGTCCAGGCGTGGGAGCTGCCTCCCTGGCGTCGGTAGCTTTGTGCTCAGCACGGAAAACACGATCGACGGAAAACAAATCAAGGAAAAAAAATACGTGTATATCAACAAAGTTTCGTAAAATGCTTTGAAAATTCCTAACTTCTACGATAATTCTTGTATTTTCAAAAAGTTTAATTAACAAAAAAAAACTCAATTACATGAACTCACATGAAGCTCCCTGAACTTCTGAGCAGTTCCACATAGATTCGCAAATTGTTTCGGATCGACCTTTTACGATTATGATGAAACTTTGCACAGTTATTTGTTATTGCCCAACATGCCATTTTACATATATGGTTCCCTAGTTTTGCACACGACTAACACTTGAAAAGGGCTTATGCAAAAATGATACGCATCAATAGAAAAATATATATCTCGTGAACGATTTGTTTGATCGAGATGGTGTCTTGGATGAAATTGCGGACAAGTGTTGTGCCTTCCAAGAAAAAATATACACTGTAAAAAATTAATTTATTTTTCACAAAAAAAAATTCAAAATTATAAAAAAAAATTAAAATTACCCAAATTTCCAATTTTTTTCAATTATTTTTTTATATTTATTTTGTAGTTTAGGTAAATTATCACCTTTTGACATTAAGCATTTGCTGGGCAAATCATAAACAAAAAAATATGAATTATTGAAGAAAATAAATATTTTTCAAAATACCGCTTACAGTTATCGAAAATCTTTGAAATAGTGTTAATACTGTGAACTGCAAAGTTTAAGGAAATGGATTGGGCTTTTTGTTAAAAATATTTTCAAGGTTAAACACTTACGAACAACATCTCAAAAGAGCAAAAATTTCTCAAATTATGCGATAAGTGAATTTTAGCCTATGAGTATCTCGAAAATAACAACTTTAGGCAATTTAGGCATTATGAGCTTTTTTGTTGTAAATTTAATGTGTTTTAATATTAACACTATTTCAAAGATATTCAATTACTTTCGGTAGTACTTTGAAAAAAAATATTTTTTCGATAGTTCATAGTTTTTTTATTTATTATTCGCCCAGCAAATGCACAGCGTCAGTAGGTTATACTTTACCTTAACTACAAAAAAAAAATAATAAAAAAAAAATAAAAAAAATGTAATTTGAGTAATGTAAATTTTTTTTATTTTGATAATTTTGATTATTTTTTTAATTTATTTACAGTGTATATTTTTTCTTGAAAGACACAATACTTGTCCACAACTTCTTCTAAGACACCATCTCAATCAAACAAATCGTTCGCAAGATATATGTTTTTCTATTGATGCGTATCATTTTTGCATAAGCCCTATTCAAGTGTTAGTCGTGAACAAAACTAGGGAACCAAATGTGTAAAATGGCACAACTGTGCAAAGTTTCAACATAATCGAAGAAGGTCGATTAAAAAATTAAAAAAAAAACAATCGTCATTTGAAATGGAACTGCTGTTACATTCCAATCCACTCTGCTTATCGGAAGTTTACACCACCCCTTTGTAGTTCACTGAACTTTTTGGGGAAGTCAGCAAACTACTGGAAAATTCTGTCAACTTCCATGAAGTTCCCTGAACTGCTAAGATTTTCCAAAGCTTATGAAAACTTTCCTGAACTTGTTGAAAGTTCACTGAATTTCCACCAAGTTGTTCAAATTTCCTATAACGCAAAGAATGTTCGTGGATCATCTAAAAGTTTTCCATGACTTCTAAAACAAATTCTCAGCTTCTTTGATATATCCTGGACTTGAACCATTTTCCATAAGTATTAATTCTACTAAGATCATTACACATCTTTGAACTTCTCCGAACTTGTACGAAGATTCTGAATCTTTTTTACGAATATTTCCGAACATCTGGGCAGATCTCTGGAATTGAAGAAAGTTCTCAAAACATCCAGGTAGTTCAGTGACTTTTCCTGCAGTAAGCTTTCTGACAAACTGCTATGAAGTTCTCTAAACATATACGAAGATGCCTGAAGTACTACGATATTCCCAGAGCTTCTACGGAAATTTGCTGACTGTCAACAAAGTTTACCAAGCTTCTAAGAAGTTATCGAAAATTTAACAAAATTATCTGCACTTCAATGAAATTTTACATTTAAGCTGATTTTTTACAAAATTTTAAGAAGTTTTATTGTACTTCTACAGAATCCCGTGACACATTCCAAATCCATTGAGCATCAACGAAGTAACATGAAGTTAAAAGTAGGTCCTCGAACTTCTGAGAAGTTCCCTGAAATCAAACAAAGTTTTCTTAACTACCATGCAGTTATTTGAAGCTCTACGGAGATTCATGAATTTCTTCAAAGTTTTCTGTTCGACTTACACTTATGAAGTCCTTGAAATTTTACGAAGTTCTCAGAATAAAAAAAAACGATAAACTTCAACAAAGTACCCAAAATTTGTACGGATTTCGCTAAATTTATATGAATTTCGCGGAAAATTTACAAAGTTTGAGGATAATCTAGAATGACATCTGAACTTCTTTAAAATTTGCTAAAATTCTACAAAATTATCTGCCCTTGAACGAAGTTCACTAAAGTTCTACAGCGTTAGTTGAACTTCTACAAATTTATCTGCACTTCTCCAAAGTTTACTGAACTTCTTTGCAGTTCCCTGAACCTCTTCAAAGATTCCTATAGTTTTCCCAAGTTTCATGAAGATCTTCGAGGTTCCTTGAAATTCTACATCATTTCAAATGCTCTGCTCTTCAACGAAGTTCACTGAAGTTCTACAGAGTTAGTTGAACTTCTACACAGTTTGCTGCACTTCTAGGAAGTTTACTGAACTTCTATGCAGTTCCCTGAACTTATTCGTAGTTTCCTATAGTTTTACCACGTTTCACGAAGATCTACGAAGTTCTTTGAAGTTCTACAACGTTTCTTGGCGATATCTGCCCTTGAACGAAGTTCATTAAAGCTCTACAGAATTTGTTGAACTTCTACAAATTTGTCTGCACTTCTCGAAATTTTACTGAACTTCTATGCAGTTCCCTGAACTTCTATGCAGTTCCCTGAACTTCTTAAAAGATTTCTATAGTTTAACCAAGTTTAATTAATATCTCCGAGGTTCTTTCAAGTTATACAACGTTTCTTGACGTTCTACAAAATTTTCTGCCCTTGAACTAAGGCCACTGAAGTTCTACAGAATTAGTTGAACTCATGCACTTCTAGGAAGTCAATGAACTTCTATGCAATTCCTTGAACTTCTTCGAATTTTTCTATAGTTTTACCAAGTTTCATGAAGATCTATGGAGTTCCTTGAAGTTCTTCAAACGTATCTTGGCGTTCTACAAAATTGTCTGTCCTGAAACGAAGTTCACTAAAGTTCTACAGAGTTTGTTGAACTTCTACAAATTAGTCTGCCCTTATAGAAAGTTTACTGAACTTCCATACAGTTCCCTGAACTTCTTCAAAGTTTCCTATAGGTTTACCAAGTTTCATGAAGATCTCCAGAGTTCTACCGTGAAGTTCTACATCATTTCTTGACGTTCTACAACATTTTCTCTGAAGTTCTACAGAGTTAGTTGAAATTCTACAAATTTATTTGCACTTCTTGAAAGTTTACTGAACTTCTATGTGGTTCCCTGAACTTCTTCGAATTATCCTATGATTTTAACTAGTTTCACGAAGATCTACGAAGTTCCGTAAAGTTCTACAACGTTTCTTAACGTTCTAAAAAATTTGCTGTCCTTCAACTAATGTCACTAAAATTCTACAGAGTTTGTTGAACTTCTACAAATTTGTCTGCACTTCTTGAAAGTTTACTGAACTTCTATGCAATTCCCTGAACTTCTTCGAAGTTTCCTGTAGTTTTACCAAGTTTCACGAAGATCTACGAAGTTCCATAAAGTTCCGTGAAGTTCACAATGTTTCTTAACGTTCTATAAAATGCGCTGTCCTTCAACGAAGGTGATTAAGGTTCTACAGAGTTTGTTCACCTTCTAAAAATTTGTCTGCACTTCTAGACACACAGTTCGAAAAAGTAGTGTAAAATTCTGTTCAGTATGATGCACATAAATGGGGCGTCACATATCATATAAATTTACATTATATATCATGTAAAGTTCTGAGACATTTCATGCAATGTAGCAAATATTGTATACAAAAGCCCATTTTTGTTAACAATATTGTTTACAAGTTGCTCGGTTGCGTGAAATGAATTACAAGTTTACGAGAATGAATGTTACCATCACTATTAAAATTCAGAATTTTTATCTTTGCAGTTTACTGAACTTCAATACAGTTCCTTGAACTTCTTCGAAGATTTCTATAGATTTACCAAGTTTCATGAAGATCTTCAAATAATGTTTTCTTAACGTCTCAAAGTTGCCCTACGTCTGTAAAGACTCAGTTTTAGAAAATCTGATATGTTGTGTAACTTCCCCTACTGTTTGGAATAGTATCGGTGAAGACATGTGAAGGGAGCGACCCCGGCGTAGTGGTTAACGTCCTTACCTCTCACGCCAAAGTCACGAGTTCAAATCTCACCCCCGGACAAGTCACGAATGACCCAAGAGTTTTAAAGTGACTGTAATAATAAAAAAAGACATATGAAGACATTCCGTCAATAAAGATGAAGATTTTTTTTTTTTTCAAAATACACCTCGCATCCTTCCTCGGCCTATGGATTCTAAACTCAGCCTAACGCATTGAAACGCCTTTGAAACGCCAATGAATTCACTTCGGCCTATCGGATGAAGATAAAAATTGATTCGGTAGGAGCGCTTCTTTTGTTTTTGGCAATAATGGGTGCAACCCTTCATGTCATGCGTTCTCATTGACTTCGTTCCGGAGCTTATTAACTAAAGTATCGTACCAAACGCATAATTGACTTGTCAACTCTGAAATTATGGATTTATTTGAAGTTTTCTGTTCGATAGGCCCAAAATGGGCGATTAGGCCGAAGTAGTTCTCTACCCTACATGCCGTTTGAAAGTTTGCTTTTCAAATGATGCTATCGATCAGCAGGTACATTTAGTATTACGCGCTCTTTTTGTATTACGCGGTGGCTGTTCAAAGGGCCAGTAGTGTCATGAGTATTTATTTGAATAGTCGATCGACGCTGAAAACTCCGGATGTAATGATCTAATGGTATGGACTATTTAATTTCACAATTTGCTACTTTTACCTATTGCTTTAGAGTAACCAAAACCACAGATTTCTCTGAGTGTGTCAATATTTCTTTAATTTCAAAATGAACTGAAGAGCTGTTCAAAAGAACCGGCTCACCTTAGTGAGCTAAACGGGTCAGATCCGCCGTGTAAGATGAGTAGTACACTTCTGTCCCGAAAAGTTGCAGGAATCTATCTATGACTGAAATAAGTCGCATAGAAGTGTCAATAACCGATTTGCGACAAGTGGGCTACTGGGGTACAGACAAAGGGTTAGATCGGTTATCGTGGAAAGTTTTGCAAATCCTACATATTGATTTCAAAATCTTGAAAAATTTACCTAGCATGGAATCTTTTGTTAAGGTCCTGGATCTTGAAAAAAAAAACCTAAGGGTTTAAAATGTGAACTGCATGTGTTTTGACTCCCAATGGCATGAATATTTATCTAAGTTCGAAATCTCTTCTTGATCCTTATTAATCTAAGGTAAAATTTTCTACGAGGCTCAGTGGTTACCGTTTCTGCTTACTGAGCAGAAGGTCGGGAGTTCAATCCCAGGCAAGTCCCCTTCCTTGCAATTTTTCACTTTGCCTTATTCTATACCCACTAGGTTTTAATGAAAACAAATTCTTCTTTAAAACCGATCGCATCACTTACCACAGTGTGGGTCCTGATCTAAAAATAGAAATTCGATGAGTGCGCGCGCGTGTGTGTGTGTGTGTGTGTGTGTTTGTGTATTATAATCGCAACCTTTCTCCACATCCAACATCCCAGTGATTTCTCGTGGAAGCGTAGAGGATTTCTCGGTTTCCTTCACAGCGAGTACCACGTCAACACATTCCTTCCCATTCCCTAGTTGACCTGCATTCGGACACGGCCGGCGCTGGTATTGCTAAATATTAGATCTCCAGTTCTAACACATTGAGGATGAATGTTAGTCCCAAACATCATCTGTTGGTTCTCTGTGTAATTGCAGCTGATCTGGTAATATCAGAGCAGCAACCGTGGGCGGTCAATCATTTTTTTTTTAATTAATCTAAGGTAAAATTTTCTAAAATCAATTTTTATTCTGTCCAAAATTCGGTAAAATTATTCTGCGAGATCAACACCGTTCAAAGGTTTTAAACAAATTTAATGATTCTGTAAATAAATAAAATTTAAAAGTTTGAAGAGCTTTTGGGATCTAAGACATCATCAAAATAAGTCAATTCACGGAGGATAATTTTCTGCGATCTTAAGAGCTGTCCATAGTAATCTTCTTATTCTTCTTCTTCTTCTTCTTCAAATTTTAAGCCTATTGTTTACCACATATTAGCTTATTGTGTGCTCTCAACTTTAGAAGCTGTCGATGCCTGTACAATTTTTACTATAATTGTGTGGCAATAGAAATCATAACATTCAGGGAAGTCGTGAAATTTTCCAATCCTCCAGCATGGTCTTCCTTTGTAGCTGCGCCTTTACCGACTGAGTTAAGAAAGCTCCATGTAAGATCTACCACCGATTCCTAGTCCTGACTACTTCAAACTAGGGGAACAGGATTTTTCAGTAATCCAAGGAACACATCTTAGTCCTTGTTACTTTTTATGCCTTGTTGAGGATGATCTTGAAACAAGGAAAAAATGAGTGAGTTAGTCTTCATCTATGTGATTCCTAATCTTCTATTCGTTGTTCCCTAGTTTGAAGTGATTAAGACTAGGGTTCTGATGCATGGTCATTATCAGTGTCATTCCTTAATTTTGTTGCTAAGGAATATAATTTTGACTTACAAAGGAGTGCGGCTTTGGAGGGTGTTTCAACACTCCGAAGGGTATAAATAACGGGACTTTTCAATTATAGTCGGAACCCTGCGATAAATGCAAGAATGACAACTGTAAACAAATCGAATACTTAATCATTTTTTAATAGTGATGGAGTAATATGACATGCACTAAACTAAGCACACAGGATTTACTACAATAGATGAAATTACAGGTCGCAGTGGTGTTAGGTCCCGAACAGAGGAAAAAAAGAGAGCTCCGTAAACTACGGAGACTGTTTTTGAAAGATTTTTACCAGCTCCTCCTCCCACTCTGCGTAGACAGTTGACTATATAAAATATTTAAAAATGTGTATGAACCGTAAGCACTTGTAAAACCTACCGCACCCCTTAAGCTGTCTACGTAGTTAATCGACAGCCATTTAATCAAGATTCAGGAACCTCTGAAATTTTCAATATTCAGAAAATTTGTTCCAAGAGGGGATTAGGGGAAGTTATTCATCTTTCTATGACACATCTCCGGTCACAGTCACAGTCCGGCGCCCCACTCATCAAGTTACAAAATGGCGTTAAAGACATTTGTAGATATTTTTTCGATCTTGTTGAAGACTTTTGACGTAGGATTCCGTCTTTCGGTAACATATTGGGGGTGCAATTAAAAAAAAAAAAACAAAATCGACCGCGTTACAAAAAGTGGTCAGGTTTTGACCACTTATAACATTGTCAATAGCGGATGGATTTTAATGCTAAATAAGACAATCGATTAAAAAAATTTCTACGAATTAACTTAAATGAACACTTTATCAATTTTCAATAGGTCACTTCAATGCACAAAAGTCCAACAATTGCACTGGTGATTAAAATTATCACCGATTGCCTGCAAAAAGCGCTTTCCCTTACACAGTCGCCGAATATTGATACCGAGCACGTAATCCTACGTCAAATCTATGGACGTGTCTTGGATACAACCTCTTACTTTTTCTCTGGCATCCCTGATCCTGAGCATGACATCAATCGTCTTCTCATATGATCTCGAGCATGAAAGATGAGAGTAGCTCCGTAAGTAAAATGTTATTCGATGTTCCTTAAAAATCGTTGAATATTTTACTCAGTCTATAAGTATTCTCGTGAACTGATGAAAGCTCGTATAACAGTGTCAAAGCCAAGTAAGGCCTTACATTCTGATACCTCTAATGCAAAAAATGACGAAAATGGCACTGCTTTATCTCGACCGTTTGAGACTAATGAAAAAAAAAAAACAAAATTTAAAATTAACACTTGATTCTGGTGTCGGCAGACATATATCTTTGGAGACGGAATTAGAATCAACTACGTAGCTCTGACATAGAATTGAACAAAATTAATCAATTAGACATTAGAGTAGATTTTTTTCAGGGAGATCTCATACATCCCTATGGTAATTCAATCATGAAAAGATATTCCTGACAACACATGCTTCCTGTAGCAACAAAGCTTTTAGAATCCTCATCCAAGCCATTCAAATTGTGACTGCAGATAAATTGTACCACTCACTGTTTTCTTTTGTCAACATGTTGCAAAAATTTCATGAAAAGTAATATTTTCCTTACATTCTCCACGGAAGAAAAAGCAACCCATTCAAATCATTACTCTCGGTAAGCATTGCATAACCCTCGCCGAGCAATAATGAAAATCCCAAACAAAAAGAACACATTAACTACAAGCAAGCACAAAGTTGCAGCTCAGTCCCATTTAGAAATCGTACCGAACTGAAAGGAAAACATCCAACTTTGAAGCAACACAGAGAAGGTATGAATGCAATGCACCATCCAGCCAGTAAGCACTGGAGTAAAAACAACAACAGCAGCAACAACAACAACAACATCGACGATGATGACGACAGAAAGGAAAATCTACGGAGCATTACTGTGTGCACCCCCGTGTGCAACTACAACAAGAGTCGTCGTTCGTTGGCAGGTAGCTACCACTCGTCTATTTTCCTTTGGCCGTGCACAAAGAAACAACTCTCTTACGTCATATCGAAGCCGGTCCCATTCCCATATCCTAAAGGGGAAGACAGGCCATAATGCACCCATGGAGTGAAATGGCCACTTGCAGAAAAAGTACAATCATTTTTCCTCAGATGCTTTTCTCGAGTAACGGGCGAATTGCGGTTTATCTTCATGAGGAGGATTCTCAAATAATTATTGGTCAAGAAATCAGATCAGAATATTCTTCTGAACATTTGGATTTTGTTCAAAACATGAAAACAGCTACCACAAACTTGATCGCACTGTTTTCTCGAAATCCAAAGCAGCTTTTATTCAGGTAAGTATCCACAAAGTTTTGTTTGGACGAAAGGTAATGTTATGGCTAAATTTGCGTCCGATTGTGGAGTAAATATGTTGTTAGATCAGTCCGTATGTTTTCACTCGCTTAGAGTCAGCATGTACATTCTTAATAACTTTTTGGATATTCAACCAAAACGGGTCAAATGTTTACAGCTCACAGATGTGTATCAGTAGAATCAATTACGTCGAAGCTCTTTATAGCGACATCGTTATAGAGAACTGTCGTTATATAGAATTGTAATGTCGTTATAGAGAGAGAAACGTTACTCCATGCTAAACAATCAAAGTATATTTTTAGATGATTCCAATCGATTTTTAATAATACAATAAATATCGTTTAAGATTATACCAAATCAAATGTCAATTAATTCTTTCCCTAGAACCTGTTTTTTTAATTCAAAAAATTTGCTGAAAGTGTCCCCTGGCTGATCTTCCGTAGTTAATAAATCAGCATATATTGTTTGGAAAGCATCTGAAAGTTCATTCTTAGAAGGCGCGCTGGTTAATTCATTGTCAACAGTTTCATCAGTCAATGAGTGGTTTTGATCGAGTGTACCCCATTAGGCATAAATACGTTAGGCATACGGACGTTCGGCATACGGACGTTAGGCATAATGGACGTTAGGCATAAAGTCATTAGGCATAATGGACGTTAGGCTAATATACGTTAGGCATAATGGACGTTAGGCATAAAATACCTTGCTGCTGTGCAACTCTAGAAACCTGCTTAACATATAAACCTGTAAACAATGCTTAAATTAGGCTTAGCGTTGAATGAAAAATGATACAAATTAAACAAACATAGTTTATTTAATAAGCACAGTTTGGAATCCATTATTTATCATATCATAAGTGACGTATCTACATATTTACTTAGATCCATGATTAGTAGCGATAGTGGTTAAGTAATCTTACAATGAAAACCCAGCTCAGTTTTGAACTATATCTTGAAATTAATCGCATCTAGAAATAAAAAAATCACACATTTGTTGTAATATATTCTTACACACATATTGCAAAAGTCAAAGAAGAAAAGGTTTTCCTCAAAGAACAGCTCATGAAATAAAGAATGGTGAATTCTGTGATTTTTCATTCAATAACAAAAAAACAGCCAAGGTTGAATAAAATATGATGCCAAAGAACAGCTCATGAAATCAAGAATGGTTAATTCTGTGGTTTTTCATTCAATGAGAAAAAACATACCTGCTGCTTCCAGGATTACCTGCCATACTTTTCGATACAACGATACTGATTTTTTTGTCATCAGAATGAAAACTAGCGGAACCGTCTGCTGATGTGAGGGAGCGATACTTCCATGAACAGTGACGAGTTGCCGAAACAAACAAGGAACTGTGGCAAACGTACCATCTGTAACCCAATACTTTGCCTGTCCAAGACGTCGTTCATGAGTTCCAAAAATTAAGGCTCTTTAATTATTGTCACCGAAGTCAGCAATCAATAGACGGTCTCCATTATCATCCTTCTGGAATTCATCCGGTAGATTATGCCTAACGTCCATTATGCCTAACGTCCTTTATGCCCAACGTCCATTATGCCCATCGTACATTATGCCTAACGTCCGTATGCCTAACGTACGTATGCCTAACGTCCGTATGCCTAACGACCGTATGCCTAACGTCGTGCACCCGTTTTGATCATCGATACTGCTGCTAGATGACTGATCATGAACAATTCGGACTATGTCATCGTTAGTCAATAGTTCTCCTTCACAAAGGCCGTCGTCAAAAGTCACGTAGTCAAGAACAGGCTTGCAATTGTTCATTACAGCTAAAATGCTATTTTTCGTTATTATGAAACAATGGGATACTATAATGATAATGTTTATTTATAAAGTTTGTATATGACATATAAAATTTGTCTATTTTGCTTTCAGAAGGTCACAACTAGCGATTAGCTGTAACGATGAGCAACGCGATGAGCGAGCAATCAGCGATCATAAAATCGCTAGTTGTGACCTTCTGAAAGCAAAATTGACAAATTTTATATGTCATATACAAACTTTACCACCTCTTTTTGCATCTTACAAATAAAAATTATCATTATAGTATCCCATTGTTTCATAATACCGAAAAATAGCATTTTAGCTGTAATGAGCAATTGCAAGCCTGGTCAAGAATACACAAATTTCATAAATAATATTATTGAAACATTACATATATGTTTATACCTCCAGATGAATCAAAACCTTTCTCAGTGAGCATTTCAAATTTTGATTGAAATAAACTTTCTTCTGTAAAATCAGTTTCTATGCTACTCTCATTTATACATATTAAATGGTTTGGTTTGACAAAACCAGCTTTAACGAAGCAATTAACAATTGTGGATTGTTTAACGTTGTTATGCCATGCATCAGCTATCATGTTAATGCACTATAGTAAATCAATTTTCAGTGATTCACCATTTTCAATAGCATTCAGTTGATATTTCAATAGTTTGTTGCGGTAGTGCACTTTCAAAGACTTGATTATGCCAAGATCAAGTGGTTGGAGCATAGAGGTCATATTTGGAAGAAAATATGCCAGTTTGATGTTGCTCAACATTTGCTGAATGTTTAATTAGCGATAAACAAAATTATTCCCCTTCCTTCAAACATGAAGCTTACCATTCATGCTTTTTTGTTGCTTCTATAGATGAATGGTAGGCTCTTGATATGTTTAAAGCATCTAGGTTTAGCACTTTTACCAATGATCAGAAGCTCCAACTTTTATGATCCGTCGATATTAGTGGCAACAGCAACCGTAATTCGCTCTTTAGAGTATTTTCCCCCATGACATTTATCACTTTTGAAACAGTATGTTTTATTGCGTAAGCATTTGAAAAATAGATCCATCTCATCCATATTAAACACATCTTGTAGACTGTAGTCAGCAATCAACAGTGGCAACGTATCGGATATGAATCGCCCAGCGTCAACAACATTTACAGCTCCACTTTCTCCACTAGCAATTTTGAACGACAATCCATTCCTCTTAAAAAAATTTGAAGCCGTCCATCGCTCGCTTTAACCCTTAAATGCGAACGATATTTAAAAAAAAAAACAGATTACAATAATTATCCTGCTACAACACGTTTTCTTCTCTAAAACTAACCAGTATGCATAAATAAAAGAGAAAATGAGCGTTTTAATCTGAAGATACAGGTATGTTGTTTTAAAACAACATTGTGTCCTTATCGGATAATA
This sequence comes from Ochlerotatus camptorhynchus, assembly GCF_037179485.1. Classification (NCBI taxonomy): domain Eukaryota; kingdom Metazoa; phylum Arthropoda; class Insecta; order Diptera; family Culicidae; genus Ochlerotatus; species Ochlerotatus camptorhynchus. Next base: position 1,194,223 of record NW_027040618.1, read on the forward strand.
AACAGTAAGAAATTCAAATATGTATTTTTAAAACAAATCACTTATATTGTCAGATTTGATCTTCATATACTTACATATCGTGATGATATTTGTAGCAACAATTGTTATTTCTGGTATTGCACAAAGAAACTCCACACTTGTGACAGAAGTTATAGGTAAAACCTTTACAATTTGGATATTTGCATCGGCTCTGCTTATCTGACCACATCGTCCAATGTGAAACTTGATCCAGTCGAACATCTTTAGTTGGTACTGGCTGCGCATGACCTTTGTGCTTCTTCTGATGAAGTTTCTGCTCAATCCCTGAGCTATTTGGTCTACCACGTTTTGTAGATGGCTAACCAAGGTTGCAGAGAGTGTCTGCCAACTGTAGCCTCAATTTCCGGAGAGTCAAAATATCTGAATTATTTTCAAGTGAAACCTTCTTGTGGATTATCCACGCATTCACGATAGCCATATCTATCAGGTGATAGAACAGACGAATAGAGCTACTTTTTGCTGTTATTCGGTAACGACCAATGAAGCTATCCATAAGGTCCACTCCACCCATGTGCGCGTTGTATTCCCATACCGCTTTCGGACATTGTATGGATGTTCATTTATGTGTTTTCTTGTCATACCTGGATATTGTGCTGACTGGCTCCGCTCCAACATATGTGGACAGTAAATTGACAGGTTTGTTGTCCTTCCAAACTATCGCACTAACTTGGGCACCATCAACAGTTGTAATACATTTCTTGTAAAAACCTCTAAGATAATTTCCTTCTTATCTGGCAGTTTCACATTTTTCAATCGGTTTACCCTTACTGTACCGAGGGAATGGATGCCTTCTTTGGCAAGATGTGCTACCAGAGGTAAGGAGATGTAGAAATGGTCAAAGTACAAAATATGGTTTACGTTGCACGGCATGGATCGTATCAATCTTGTAGCTAAATTTCCGGTTTCACCCAAATTTGGCTCACCTGGTAACAGATTCATATGCTTACTGCTACCAGAATAAACTTCGAAGTCATGAGCAAAGCCATTTATGCTACAGAGAAGAAACAACTTGAAGCCCCATTTGTGTGGTTTATTAGGTAAATACTGCTTCATATAGTGAGCCATTTTCGTAGCATATATTTGCTCATCGACAGATAACTTCTGTTCAATGGGTACTTAGCCGAAACTTTCTCTAAGGGATTCTATAGCTGGTCGTATTTTATAGAGTATGTCGTGTTGAGGGTCTTCCTTAGGAAATATTCCTTCGTTATTGTTGAAATGAAGAAAAGATCCAATTTTGAGGAATGCAGACTGAGACATAGTTGACCGAATAGCATCATAACCATATTTGCTACACCAATATGACTTCATATTCGGTAGATTAGCTACCGAGCTGTATATCAATATATCCAGCTATTTATTCAAATCGGTTCTGGTGATGTATACCGGATTGGAGATATTCGTTTGAGCTGCATAAATATTGCTTTCGTCGACGATTTTGTCCCTCAGGTCCGTTGTGAAGAAATACGAGAAAAAATCGTATGGCATATCGCATTCCAACAACTCATCGGGTAACCTGGCATCACCCTGGAAAATTATCTTATCTTGATCGAAGTCCATGTTTCCGTTCTGCCAGACAGGCTTAGCAATATTCCTTTTCAAAGGTTTGACAGAGGGTCCAGTTTGTTCATTCGAACTGAATTCCTCATCTGAAAGTTCTTCCGGGGCAGGCTGTGCGTCGTCATCATCAAATTCTGAGTCGGAGTCATCTAGATCTTGTATAAGTTTGTGTACCGATGTATAGTGCTCATGCTCATCCTCAAAATCCGAATCTGACTGGTTAAAACCATCCTCAGAATCATCGAGATTCTCCAAATATCGTCGAGTCTGTTCATCAATAGAACATGCCATTTTTACCTAGAAGGAATTAAAAGCTGCTGTAAAGTCGACATGATGTTTTAAAACAACATACAATGTTTGGACAAAAAAAAACGCATGTTTCGTTGTTTCTTTCGCAAAACTGTTATCACTCGCTTTAGATAACATAATTTACTATAGATTAGTAAATTTTTTAAACACTTATCTGTATTAATCGCTTGCTGGCAAAATAACATCAGAGGTTTTCTAATGGAACACACTGAACCGAGCGAGTTTTTTTGTGTTGCAGTGAATACAAACGGGCCTGTAATGAAAAATTTGGTAAGATAGACTTTGTAGCACTTTCAATCAATATCCTTACCTTTTGCTGAATCTGATTATTATTTTTTATGATGGATGAAATAGTATTGTGTGGCACTTTGAACTCTATTGTAATGTTAATGCTTTTCAAGTTTTTGTACTCATTTTCGACCGTGAACTTAAAGCGAAAGCAATGCACTTTTACTTGACACGAAAAATCTCGTTCAGGTGGTCAAAATTCACGTCAAAGAAAACTACGACCAAAAAAACATCTTTTACTAAACCTTCAAATTTAATATTGTCTACCTACGGCTATAAAACCACTGTGAGATGCAAATAGTGCCTCCTTGATACTGAAAAATGTCGCAATAGAGAATTACAAGTATGGATAAAAAGCAACGATGGTGTGGCGTTATGGAGAAAGGTCGTTATAGCGAAATGTCGCAATACAGAAGAGGATTCCTATGAGAATTTGAAGGGACCTGTGGAAATGTCTTCATACAGAGATTTGTCGCTATACATATGGTCGTTATTTGGAGCTTCTACCGTATAATTAAAATAGTGTTGTTTCTCTTAATTTTTTGTTCACTTTCATTTGAATTTGAACTTCACTTTCATATAAAAGCTCAGTTAGAGGAGACTAGACCCCCCAAAATAGACTGTTGAATAGAAACATCCAATCACGGGATGAGTTTAAAAATAATATTCTAATGCAGCGATTCGCAATCTTTTGTCGATTGTGACCCACATTGAAAAAATGCATAGGCTTTTGCAACCCACATACATTGATGATGTAAGGCCAAAATGATCTTAACAACACCGAAATGGCTCCTGATGAATGTGGGCGTCATCAGGATTCATCATGGCAACCAAGCCGTCTGTGCCAAATAAATTCATCGGATTGAAGAAAACCATCACATCGCTTCGTAAGGACGTAGCACTTCTAAAGAAATGCCAAAATATAAGGTTATACCTATAATAATCATTGACGTAGAGACAGCGATTACCAAGACACTTCCAACATCATCACAGCATACGGTCGGAACTATCACATCGAACATAATCAAGGACGGACAAGAACAAAATCGCGCCAACGAAAAGGAAATTCGGATTGTAAAGGAGCTGAAAAGTAAAGTAGTATACTATGTGAAAGCAGACAAGGGCAACGCTGTCGTGCTCATGGACAAGGACATGACAACGGCTCGTATAGACAGTTTCGAGTAGACCCCTTACAGAACATAGTGAAACGCTTGGAGAAAGCATTGAAGGACTGCAAATCAACATTAGGAGATGGAGCAGGTCGTTTACGGGAATCCAATCTCATTCTACCCAGGAGTCCAAAGTCCACAAACCGGGAAATGAAATGCGAGAAATCGTATTTGCAGTTGGTTCTCCCGGCCACAAACTAGCGAAAAGGCTATTCACGGAGTTCCAGAGTATGCCGAATCAGTTCCAGAGTAAAGCAGTTAGTAACACCAAGGAGTTCGCCCAGCAACTACAATCTTCAGGAGACATCAATGAGGACGAGATTATGGTATCTTTCGACGTCACAGCTCTTTTTATCAGCGTACCGGTCAAGGAAGCGATCAACCATTTGGAGCACTGGTTATTAACACAACGAGGGGATGCAGCGTAGAGAAACAAGGTTCGGACGTATCTTAATCCGACCCGCCTTTGTATGGAAGAGAACTACTTCTCTTTCCGAGGTAACTTCTACAAGCAGACGAAAGGAGCCCCAATGGGAAGCCCCGTATCCCCCTTCTTGTGTGAACTTTTCATGGCCAACTTGGAGATAATCCTGGAGGAGAAGGACTATTACCAAACCGTTGGTGGAGGTTGTAGACAATATCTTCAGTGTAGCTAAAAGCGAAGCCTTTCCACAAATTTAAGATGAGATCAACAGAATTCACAACGATATCAAATTCACTCACGAGGTATAAAAAGACGGGAAACTCGCATTTCTCGATATTCTAGTCGTCAGGTAATCGTCATCATCATCTTCACTTGAATACAAAATTTACAGGAAACCATCGAGCACCAAAAGAGTTATCCCCTATACTTCCAACCATTCGTTCCAGCAGAAAAATGGCCGCCTTCCACCATATGATTCATCGGATGCACACTCTTCCACTCAGCGAAACAGGAATGGTTAAGGAATTACAGTACATCTTCGAAACAGCGAGACTCAACGGATACAAGGAGACCACAATCCAGGCAATCATAGATAAAAAGCGAGAATTCTACAAAGGAGATTATTTACAGCCCTCACCGCAGCACCTGATCCCTTGAAACGAGTGTCCGTTCCATTTGATCAAGATATTACTTGTAAGCTAATACCACAGTTAAAACAATTCGGATTAAATTTAGTTTTCACCAGTAGACATAACCAGTTATGTACTTTTAATTGTAAGGATCCACTAAAGACCCAGTAATATTTTAGGTAAAGCAGGTGTAAATAAAATAAGCTGTAGTCATTGTAACAAAGTGTACGTAGGACAAACCAAGAGAACTTAAGCAACTAAATTTAAAGAACATATAGCGGAGGTTAATAATGCCGGTGATACAACGAAGAACATTGACTCATTGTTGGTACCTCTGACTCAGATACGCAACGTGTTTTCCCCAAGTGCATTTGGACCAGGCACCTAAATACTTGAAAGACATGCTGTGAGTGTTTATTTTACCCATGAGTTGAAGCTGAAATCTTAAATCTTGTAAGTGGTACGTAAAAGTGATTTACCCACGTTACGGGGCATACACGGGACCTATTGAATTTGCAAATATTGTTCAGTTGGTCAGAAACTACAGTTCAAAATTGAGACTCATTTTAACATAAGTGTAATTCCAGACTGAAATTCGGTCATTTAGAATTATTTTCTTTTCGAATTATTAGTGACATCTTATGGCTACGATTTATTGAAAAATAAAAGAATACGCCATTTTATGAAATTATGCAACCGTACTCAATTACTTTTTCCTAAATTTTAGCTTCCAAGCGCTAGCTTCTTGAATCCTGAGATAAACTAGCCTACGGCTAAAAATCAATAAAGCATTCAACAATCCTTGCGATAGCATTCCACGACTTTGATTAAACGGTGCATTTTGCTCCACCGAACCCTACCTACCAGGCACGGGGAGATGTCGAAGAACAAGTTCCCTCATGCCGTGTGCATCATTCAGGCAGAGTAGGTTCCTGCTGCTACTGTTGACGGTAAGTACAACTTTGCCTCCCACACAAGAAGGAAGTAAAACATGCAAAAGAACTGCTGCCAGAGAAAAGGATGAACTTTCTTCCAAACCAGCCAGCCCACCCTCCGCAGCGTGCACTCACCTGTGTAACCATAGAACAGAAGCAGCAGCGCCATGCAGGACGAAGACGACGACGACGACGGTGCGTTGTTTGAAGGTACGATGCACAAAGTCAATATGCATGAACCTGGAGGACGCTCAACTTTTTCTTTTCCTGTACCATTTTCCGATTACGTGTACTTTCTTTCCTGTTCCACTCGTTCTCTTGGAGCCGATTTACCGATTGTGTGCGGGAAAGGCTGCACCTGGCAGAGCGGGGAGGGAGTCCTTAAGCCGGAGCCCTGATTCTGCTCTCGTCGTCGTCGTCGTCGTCGTCATCGTTGTACGTAACGGAAACGAAAAAAGATTTTCCTTTCAAGCATGAAAGTACTTTGGGGCTCTTTTCTGTCTTTGGAGTCTGCTGATTTTGTTCCTCTGCTCAGTTCCGGCTCCGTGCGGGGAGGAAAACTTGATTCCTGTATGTATGTGTACTTAACCGTCGTCATCATTTTCGAAGAAAAAGAAAATCTACATGTACCTCCTTGAGTATGAATGTTCTGCAAGCGGAAGAAAAGGATCAACCCGTAGAGCGGGACTTTGCCATCAGGGCTCTCGTATTTGAAGGGAAAAGGTTGTGTGGATACGGAACGTTTAGGAGCATTCGTCTTTCCGGTATAGTGCGGCTCACAGTTGAATACACACACCCACACAAAGTGTGGGCGAAAGTCAAAGGTGAAGCTCTGAATGGGACATGCTAATGGTTGTCAACTTGTTCTGTTCGAGAGCAAGCAATGATGGGGAACCTGTTATGTAGATGTACGAAATAAATTTTCGTTTCAATTCGTTTGACGCACGTAGTGCCTAGCTGGGCCCAGCCGGTAGTGTGCCCTTCAATGTTTGGCTTCCCTTTTAGCCGGAGTGGTTTAATTTCAACGTGATCTAATCGTTCGTTGCTAAGCGTTCGCTAACGAGATGCTAATTGGTGGGTGGTGGCAACCAGGGCGTCACAATATCAGCTTCAATCGACCAAATCGATGCGACGAAGAGACTGCTGGCTTTCTTTTTCTGTTAAAGTCGAACAGCTTCGCAGCATTCTAGAACCTCAGTCGGCGTGCACAAACAAATGTTCAATCGCTTGTCTCTCTTTCTCCCGTCGCTCCATTGGTCTTCCTTTCAAGCTTCGTCGAAATGGATGAGCGAAAGAGCGCTCGACTTTGATAGTTTTCTCTTTCATGAAACACATCAACAGAGGTTTCATGACGTATATGACGGAAAATGAAATAACACATTTAAAGCATTTCTCACGTCAAAACACTTGAAGATTACACGTCATATTTCTAATTTATCTTCCATCCATATATTTATCTAAAAAAAATGATCGAAAACGGGACATAACGCATTTTAAACAAATTGAAAGAGCGGCGATAGAGTGTTCGTGAAAGGGGATTGAAAGCCATAATGAAGTTCGTTTAACTAGAAAATCGACGTTATTTACATTGAAAGCGATGAGCAAAGCAACGACGAGAAGTTCCACAGCCAGCCTTTCCTTCCAAGCGTCCTTCTTTTTTATTTTCGTTTCTTGCTGATAGTCTAGCTAGGCGTTATAGAAATGAAGCGTCGAACACGTATGTATGAGAGAAACAAAACACGAGTTCATTTTAGAGCTTCGAAATTGTAGAGCCCTGGTGGCAACCGTAAGCGGGGGAGCGTTGTTACTATGATGGGAGAGGTACACTTAAAAGTTGCAGCTTGCTAATTACTATCGCCAGTCAGCAGATCTGTCATTCGATGCCTCTCTTCATTCAGAGTGCTGAGAGATGGTCACTTGTTTTGCATCTGGCTACCTTCATCCGGTTGAAGTAATTTGCATCTAGGTGGTGCTAATGAATCATGTCGATAAGAGTGCGATTGATTTGGTGCAAATGGTGAGGTTGAATGCAATGCAATTCAAGGGGAAAAGAAAATCATCGCAAAACTGAGGTTAGAACCAAGTAAATGGTTCTGAAATGAAGACCAAATCTAGGCAGCATAGAGACTAGATGTTACAATCGTGGGTTTTAGCGATAGGCCCAAATTAGGAAATATACCAAGGGAATCAAATGTTGAGGGTACAATTCCAAAGGCATTCTGAGAATAATTTTAACCGAATAACAATTGCAACACGAAACGAATTTCTAGAGAGTTTTTAGGAAATTTTTAAGCCAAATTTTAGAATAATTTTAAGGAGACCTCCAAAATGATTCTGAACCAAATTTCTAGGCAAATATGAGGGCAAATTGAATGAGAATTCTGAAGATAGAATTCAAGTGAATTATAAAAAGATTATGGAGGGAAGCTTCGAAGAAAGTCTAAGGATGGGACACATTTTTAGGGACACCTAGAGAGAATGTCAGACTTATTTTAGAAGAAATCTGAAAAAATTTATGTGAAGGAAATGCTTGAGAATATTCTAAAAACATCCTGCAAAGGGTTTTGAGTAAATATTCAAGGTAGTTAAGAAAAGGTTTTCTTCAGAACGCTTAAAAATAGCATACAAATAAACGGGGTGCACAATTTCACACCTATTTTATGCAAAATTTCGTTATTGATCGTGAGTATCTAGTGATCAGAACATTTCAATTATCGTAACATCTCTATCTACTAAGTATTGCTTTTTTTTTAAAGATTTCGTGCAATTTTGTGAACGCACAACCATCATTTTGATATAGAAAACGGAGTGTTTATGTGGTGGAAAAAAAGTAGTTTCCCTATGACAGGTTATAGATTTCAGTAGCAAGCACTGATGCTTTAAGAATAGCATTGTAAGTCTCTTTTACTTGGAGAATTATGCTGAATGCGTTGAAATCATTTTACCGTGATTTTTATTTTAGTGAAAAATACCACATTCAAGTTAAATAACGAACGTTGATTAAATAAAATTGAAATTTATTCATTTTTTGTTATGAGAAACTCGTCGAAGTTTCTATCACCGGCAATTTTCTGCGTGACAACTAAAAACGCAACACATAATGATCAATTTCACCCCGGTGATCAATTTGACTCCGGATTACGGTACTTAAAATTGACGCTTTTTTTGGACCACCCTAAACATGGAAATGGCCATCGTTATGACAAAAAAAAATATGGGTCTTATATTTTGCGATAAGCCACAATACTACAAATTTTTACGAAATTCTGAGAAGCACAAAATTGTTTTGGAATGGAATGGCTAAAGCTATCCACAACCTATTTCCACTTATCTCCAACTCTTCCTTGATCTCCCTTTAAATGATACTACCAAATAATTTGGATATCCAGCTAATTTGTCAAATCTAACTTAAGGCAAAGAGAACAGACGTCCAAGTTCGGTCAGAAGCTTGTGTAAAGTTAAGTGGAAACGCCACCGCTACGTAGCGCTAGCATCTTCTGATTTCCTCTATACATTTTGCACTTTCGGCCAATTTGGCGCTAGTATCGATAAATCATCTGTTGAAAATAGACCTGTGCGCCCATCAAAATATTTTCGGTGGCGGCGTGATTTGTTATTTTCTGCCGGCGGCGGCAGTGTGGCGGCGTTGGTCGGCTTAAATTTTTATTTTATTGATTTAGGAAAAAATACTTTTCAAAGCAATCGCACATGGACATAAAATGATACCCACATTTGAGTTTAGATTACTCAAAATCGCTAAAACATAGGTCACTCATAGTATGAGTCAATTTTCCGACACTTTCCCAGGGAAAACTTCTCGAATATGGGGAAAATTTAAGAAAATGGTACACAGGTTAGAAGTATATTAGTAGACAGACTAAAACCACAATCAGTTTTCCTCATATTTGAGAAGTCCTCGGAAAAGCGTCGGAAAATTTACTAATTCTATGTTGAGTAACCTGAACTCAAATATGAGTAACTCCTACTTAATTTTGAGCCGTACTCATAAGCGGTGCATTTGTTTAGAAAAGTATGTCAAGTGCTTGTTAAAATTGCAGGGAGTGGAGTCGTATGGCAAAGTGTTACAACCCTTTTATTAAGTATTAGAAAAGTACGTTATGTAGGGGTGGATAGTATTTAAAAGCAATCTGTTGCATTACGTAACATGTTAGTGGGCCCTAGGAATTCTTACATTTATTGAGCATTACACGTTATTTATATGTTGATAGCGATAAATTATATGCTTGTATTATATATGTAGAATCCCGCACAACTTGCAAGAGTTTCAAAAAAAAAGGTCAAATATCAACGTGTTGTTAATAATAGTCACTTATTCACCTTTATGTAAATCCGATCCTCGTCAGTAAGCCACTGCTTACTGCAAAACTCTATTTTTGTAAATGCTGCAATTGTCATGAATGAAGATTGTTTTATCAACATTGTTAGGGTGGATGCATGACCGACGTGTAGATACGGTCAGCCCAGCTATGTTAAAACCTCGTTCACTTGGCGTGATGGTGGCGGGCACACACAATACCTTGCGAACCAAGGCTGTCAACCAAGGATACTGCAGCTTTCTAATTTTCCAAAAGCAAAGCAAGCTCCATCTACAACGTTGTTCGGGTATGACGCAATATCCAGAATCAATAGGTGAGGCAGAAGTAAGCTCTAGTCCACTGTTTCATTCATCCGGTGTTTTTGTCGGATCGTTTTTGCGTACCCTCTTAACTGGTCTATCCTTTAGATACTATATATTCCATAGATAAGCGGAGGCAAAGTATAATGTGCCAAACGAACTGTCAGTTAGTGTAGCCAAACGAGTATGACGTCATCATGGTGTTGTTTGAGGGAGAAGTATTGTAATCTTATGAGAACAAAACGCTTTCCACACTCCACATTCCGATTTATTTCGCGGACAACGGAGGAAGGAAGGATAAAGCAAACCATTCCTCGATTCATTGTTGCAAAGATTTGCTTTGCACTTTATTTTGAACTTTTACGCACGAAACAAAACAAAACTGCACAACGAAGAGCTCTATGATGGCATGAACTTTTTTCACGGATGCCAGTAAGATCATTTATTTTTCATGGTTGCCAAAACAACTTTTTGTGTCTCCGCTTATCTATGGAATTATTAGTATCTATAGTCTATCCAGCTTTACATGCTCGGTGGCCTGTTTTTATGAATAAATGTATCCTTCACTGTGCTCTTTTACACTAACTGGAGGGCGTATGTTGTTCCATTTTCTTCTGTTCCTGGGAGAGGGAAAGGGAAGGGTCAAAATCCGAACCTCCAGATAGCACAGTGAAGGATACATTTATTCATACAAGCAAGCCGCCATTACTGAGCATGAAAAGCTAGATAAATTTATGGTCCATAACAAACTGGGATGTATTGCATATTTTACAGCTGTCGCTTACACCGCACGTGTTTGTTTTGCGTTGGTTGTAAGTGTGTGAGTGAAAAATAGCAAACAACGGAAAAATACTGGCTTCGCAGCCCCTTGGATTCATCCCTGTGTGCTACACGGAGATGAAAAACTAGCCAAAATTAAGTGCTTTTCCCTCAATTCTAGGTTCAGCCCAATAACCCAAGCTTAAGTAAATAAATGCAATTTACTCAAAAATATCTTATTGAGTTGAATCTCTCGTTATTTTTTGGAAATAAATAAAGAGTGCAAATGAGAGGCTGAACTCAATATTAAGTAAAAAGAACTCAAATTTTGGGCAATATTTTTTCTCCGTGTAGATTGAGCAAGTGCGAACAAACGTCAAAAAACTATATGAAAATCGCTGCCTGATACACGCTCCTTTGAGGTTACTCAAAAATTCTGACACATTTTCATAACTACTTTTGAAACGTAAAATCATGAGTAGTTGTGATTTGTGAATTTTAATACCATTGACTCAACAATAAATAAATAAAGGTGGATCTCAATTATGAGTTTTCAGCCCGTTTGTTGACGAAGTTTTCCTTTCCATCGTAGCAGAAAATATGAAAATTTCAAAACAAATCATTCGAAAATGGAGTAAATTGCAGCCGCAATGGATGTGGAAGCGTACGGCAAATTGAGAGGTAATTGTTTTGTTTTCTGTTTGCTGTAAATGCAATGCTTCATTAATTTTTTTTTTCAGATTTTCGTTTTTTTAATCCTAAAAAAAAGAAATGAAGTGAAATGTTTGCCCATTTGTGTATTTTTGACTCATTCCCCAATATGGGATATTTCCCTATATTTTATGGGAATGAGTAGAAATACCTCATCGAAAAATAGGGGAAATGGCTCTAATGTTGGCCTATGGATCTAAGATTGGGCCCATCTCTAAAAATCTGCTATTTATCAATTTTATCTAGATGAACGCGTCATTGGGACGGTACTAATGGATATTTTTGGTCGCTATTGAAAATTTAGTCGATTGCTGAAATTGTGTATGGGCCCAAATTAGGGACATTTAGGCCGACATTACATCCATTTCCCCTATATAGTTTAATTTGGATGTTTAATTTATAAACAATAATTGGCTCGGTCTCACCATGTTCCGCTGGTCTGCCGCCATTGATTGCTTCTTTTGGAATCCATTGTACTTTTTCTCTAACGCTTCGTATTTCATTCCGGACTTCACCGGCAATTTCCTTCCGTAGATCGTGCTTGGTCGGTTCTGACATGATTCTGCCTTTTCCGGGTTTTTTCTTGTTTTCCGAGGGTGATAAATCCGCACTGATTTCCGTACCTGGTTCGATGTTGGTGTTGGTGTGGTCGATCTCATGTCCACCATCTGTATTGCCATGGTCATCTGGCATAAGGCTCGCGTCTTAAGTAGCTGGTCCACCGAGCATCGAAGCAAAATAAAATGCCGAACTCCTCGGTGGTGCCCATCTCGGCAAAAGAATCCAAGTGTTTAATTCATCAATTACGATCCAGAACAATGACTAACAACCCTGAACATGTTATAGTACTAAGTCAGGTGTGTTTTCAGCTTCAAAATACATCCGAGTACATTCCAGTGATCCACCAATGGTTATGGATACTTTATGAGTAATTGTTAAATTCACCAACAGCGCATCGTTCCAAACAAATGCTCATCTTTCTTGCATCCCGTTCCATCATCCCTTTCTAGATTGCAAAGTAACTCAGAAACTACTTCGTCTAGGCATCATTAAGGCAATGTACCAAAATTCAAATCTCGTAGTTCATCGCATCTACAGCCCATCTCCCATCCACTACTCTAGGTTCACCTACCGACTGTTGCATTTGAAGAGAAACTTTGGACCACGACTTCTAACTACCTACCTTACAGCTGGAAGGAGTCACGAGCTGCGAAAGAAACTACTTGAAGGAAAAACTTTTACTTACCTACAACATGGCAACGACGAAAAGCACTGCCAAAGTGCGTCGGAATTCTGATGGTGTGCCAGCAAGCAAAGCAGTCAGGCAAAAACCGGTGGGATGGAGTTGGAGATTTTCGCAAGATTGGCACAAGGATGACGATAAATGTTCAGCACTTGTCTGATGGATGGTAGGACGTGAATCACACACCAACCAACCTGAAGCCCCGGACCTGGTTCAGCTGGCGAAGATTTGTTCCGGGAGAGAGTAGTATTCGTTGCTGGTGGGAAAATGCTAGTGGGTGGGGTAGCTGAAAGGGAAAAGCTTTTATCAGTGCCACTAAACACGGGAATATTCGTTCTCTCTGGCAGACTCCGGAACTAGGGCTCTCCTGCTGCTCCTCGTCAGCTGGGGGAACGAGATAAAGCCCAGGGTGATGATGATGATTATGTGTGCGAGGGTGGAGCCAGGGGGAGATGCTTCGCGGTAAGGAAGATTGTAGCATTTACAGCATTTACAGCAACCGGGAATGGTGTTTGTTTGGTTTTAGTTTATGCACTAGCACCGAAACAAGAAGCAATTGGAGGCAATCGTTCCGCAGACGTCGACGAGAACGACGACGACGAGGACGATGAACGTTCTCCCAGATATATTGCGGGGGCGTTCCAGGGTGGAATTTAGAGGTATGTCCGTTTGCAGTGGGATCAGGCTATCAGATCCATCTCTGCGTTGTGTTTATACATTATCCATTGGAGCAAACGAGCCGGAGACTGATTTTCGGGAAAAGGGAAATGTCTGTCGAGAGGAGACGTTGATAAATGAACGAAATTAAGGATCAAAGTTTTATCTCTCGATTTGAGTTCTCGGTTTGTTGTTCATCTGGTACAGTCATCCTGTGGGAAGAAGTTGGAAGCAAGGAGTCTCCAGAGGGAATGTAACGTGAGTTATTTTGGAACATAAATTCCCAAACCGAGCGGGAGTGGCTTCCATTTGCCATCACTGCTGGTTGCAACCTTGAGCGGGGCTGTTATCTCCATCAGGGACGATGAACTGGAGCGATTTGCATCTAGATTTTGCTATCGGTTAGGCAGATGGAAACTGCAATATTCATTAATAACATTTCCCACTGAATCACTCCTGGATTGGCAATTGGAATGAAATTCTCCAAATTGCTTCGGGTAGGTGGTCGATAGCACCGAGTTGACAAATGGGAATTAAATTGCGAAAATTCTTATCTACCGTCACTGCACAGCATAAAATACGCTCTCTGTGTTGGATGTTGGTATGTGGCGCAAAATCCTGTACATTTTTATGACCATCAGCGCCCAAATGATGATGAACGAGCCAGCTTGGAAACCGGGAAAAATGGCAACCAAGCAACTCACCGTTTTTACGATTATGGCTTGTGGTGCGATGGTGCAATCCAGGTTCTGGAATACACACAACCGATAGGGAAGGGCTGGTTGGGGATCAACCCCTTTTGGAAACATTTCCCTCAACTACTTCCCTCGGTTGAGAGCAACCGTTTATTTGAATTCATGAATCGGATGTTAATCACCTTGAAAATGGAAATCATAAAAAAGTTAAGCTTTCATGTACACTTAGTTCTAGCTTGGAAAAGTGCTCTACGATGGCTCTGGAAAAGAGGAGTGACTTTTATTGCCCCAACATTTTATCTGTACCCTTTCAGCACCAATGCTCAGTTCAAATCAAATGGAATGCTGTACGTATTTCAAACCGTTGGATTACATAATGCAGGAGAAGAAAATGGTTTATGCAATATTAAAACAATGAAATGCTCTTTAAACATTGGATGAATGCTCTTTTTCTGCGTTGCTGCTCAGATTTAATGTCCTGCTCGTGTTTTTTTGTCAGATGAACGCACAATGGGATCTTTCTGAAAAAAGCGGTCAGCACTCTTTTCTCACCTTTCCCGATGATTTAGCGTTTAGGTGTCTATATCTGTTCGGGACATAAAATCACTACGACCAGGTATTTGATCTATTGTAGTATATCCCATGTACCATCATCGCAAGAAATTGATTCTAATTGAAAGGTCGCACTATTTAGGGGCCTCCCTTAGCTCAGTCGGTAAAGGCACAGCTACAAAGCAAGACCATGCTGGAGGTGGCTGGATTCGATTCCCGGTCCGGTCTAGGAATTTTTCGGGTTGGAAAATTTCTCGACTTCCCTGGGCATATAGAGTATGATTGTACTTGCCACACAATTATGCTAATGCAAAAATGGTACAGGCATCGAAAGCTCTCAATTAGTAAACTGTGGAAGTGCATCTAGAACACTAAGTTGAGAGCACGGAATAAGATTATATGCGATACGCAATAAGCTTGAAATGCGAGGAAGAAGAAGAAGACTATTTATACCCTTAGAAGAGTGAGAACACCCGGCGCGCCCCTTTGTCAGTCAACATTGGATTCCTTAGCAACACAATTTAGCAATGACACCGATAATGACTATGCCTCAGAACCTTAGTCAAAACCACTTCAAACTAGAGAACACCGAATAGAAGATGAGGAATCACATAGATGTTAAAGAGACATTTTAGAGTGCTCTCGAGTGTAGCATCATAATTGAAAGTACAGAGTGTGGCTCTACGGTGCGAATATTTTGAATTTTTATAGGGAGATTAATAGCCTTAAACTATCTATTGTAAGATACGTTAACTGAAAATTCAATTGGATTTAACGTAAGCATTCTATATAAAAAAGTAACGAAAAAATCCCAAAAGAGCGATCCATCACTGCGTGCTGGGCACCAATGCTACCGACGCCAGGGGAGGCAGCTGCCACACCTGGATCCTACCTATCGATCCATCACAACTCATGAACCGAGGCTTTACTTACCTTCCGAAGGAGGGCGTGATCAGAGATGTTATGCCTCAGAACATCCCGGCGGCACCGACTGGGATTGAGCCCAAGCCTGCTGGGGTGAGAGGCAATCGCGCTTACCACTACACCACCAGCACCGCTTAATTTCATTCAAGTGTATTGCACATTGAATCACACTACTGTTCAAAACAGATGGATTTAAAGTGTTTTGCATTTCAATGCGATTTGAATTGCTTGCTCAGAAAGGTAAACATCGAAAACAAGAGTGGTGACTTTATCCTATCAACCCGCCTGATAAACAGGCTTGATGGAGCCTCACTCGCGAGTTTGAAATGAGCCGAGCGTAGCATTTTTCTGAGGAGTAGAATGCCTATTGCCAAATCATTCCACTGAGCTTGAGAGTGAGGTTTGCTGCCATTCATGTTCATGTTTTCTATCACACGCTCTTACTCTCACTCTGGGTGCTTCTTGCGTCGAACAAAAAAGTCATCCGGAGTGTCGAATAGCGCACCTCACGTTAAATCATCCTCTCGCTGAAGTTCACTCTCCCTCTCTATCTCGAGGAGTTTTTGTTTACTTCTTACATATTCCTGCTGCCACTCACTCGAGGTGAGGACTGGCTAAACTCGCAGGACAAGAGTTTTTTTTTTCTTTATTTAACGTCGGTCTCTGTTCCGCAATCTAGTGCCAATCACCGACGGACATCGATTGCCATCCATTGACGGCAATCGAATGTGCAGGAAGGCAGCTTTCACACCTGCGTAGGATATCGCACCCATTCAACACACATGGGCCGGGACCAACGGCTTTTACTTCCCTTCCGAAGGAAGACGTGACCAGAGATTTTTATGCCTCAGAAAAATCCCACCGACCTCGGCTGGGATTGAACCCAGACCCATCGGGGTGTTAGAAAGCAGTCACGCTTACCACTACACCACCAGCGCCGGCGAGAGAGTTTTTTTTTAAACCTTCAGTGAGTTTGAGGACATTCATCAACCCGCCCCATATATGAGAACAACCGTGGCACAGTGGGATCGAACGAAGACTCCAGCAGCAGCACACCTCAACAGTCCATGATCGAATCCCAAATCAGACCCATTAAAAAGATATGTGAAAGCTCTGGCCTCTGGCAGTTTTGTTTATATATTTGTCGATTCATTGTTAGAGTCGGCAAAGTAGAAGTCGATAAAGTAGAATATCGTAGAATATTGAACTATGATGTGCAAAGCTATTGATATCACCATATGAGGCACATAGAATCCAAGTGTGTCACAATTCAAATCCATAGTGTTCAGGCATGATTCATAGCATAAGATTCACACATGAAATGGAAGCGTTTCACAATAAGCGCAAAATTAAGTGTGTGACACATGATGATGACGTGTAAATTTTTTGAGTGTATGAGCTGGGAGGCAGACTCGAAAAATATGGTCGTCAAAAGGAGCCAGAATCAAGCGGTCACGAACCATCATTGGGAGTCAAGCAGTTTGATGATCAGAGTTGGTTGGAAATGCTGTCTAACATGAAGCTTTAGTGTGATAATTTATTAGCTAGAGAATGATATCAGAAGAGGGAAGGTAGATAGTTCCGTTAGTGTGCGGCAGTATGGAAATTGAATAGAAGTTGAAAATGAGCGAATACTCAAATTAATATTGAAAGATATCATTAACCAAGTTTTTTGACAAAATATTTAGTAGGATACAGAACAGAAAAGTACATTTTCTCACTGCAAACTGGACAATCTCAAACAATCACTACGCACTGAAAGCAGAACAGGCTATTTTGCTACATCTATTTAGATTTGATTTCAATGGCACAAATTTTCATGACAAGAAGAACAACTTTGACTATTTATTTTACTTCTGGGTGAAGTCAACGGTTTACATAGTTGAAGATGCTAATTTCAAATAACAGATTAAAGTGGTAATTTTTATACGAAAGATGAGGAGATGAAAGTACAGAGTTGATAGTTCCATTACAGTACTGCAGTGTGAAAATTGTATATAGAGAGTACAGAGTGAGCAAGGACAACTTTTATGAATGAAGGTACACATCGGTTTGATCATCTCTTTACTAAACTCCCCCGTTGGAGAGGGATGATGAGGACCGCCCCGCCACCATTGGCAAAAATAGATGATCACCGACTTGCTCATGTACCGAAGATGTGTTTGAAATAGTTCTATAGATTGTACCACACTCAAGTTGTTATCTGAATGGAGGCATCCAGTCGTAGGTTTGGAAATTGCAGACATTGTTACCTCTACCACGGTATGTGCTCCAGTCGTCGTCGACTTGACGATTTCGAGGGACACGGGTAGGGTAGGTTCTTCTTCTTCTTATTCGCATTTTCAAGCTTATTGCTTAGCGCATATTAGCTTATTGCGTGCTCTCAACTTAGTGTTCTAAATGCACTTCCACAGTTATTAATTGAGAGCTTTCGATGCCAATACCAATGCATGAATTTGTATATTGTGTGGCAAACACAATGATACTCTATGCCCAGGGAACTCGAGAAAATTTCCAACCCGAAAGATTCCCTCGACCGGACCGGGAATCGAACCCGCCACCTCCGGCTTGGTAATACCGTGCCTTTACTGACTAGGGTAAGTGCTGCTACTGTATCTTTCGACCAGTGGTGACGGGGGGAATACCCCTCACCGTCCCTCTCCAACGGGGGAGTTTAGTAAAGAGAGATGATCAAACCGATTTGTACCTTCATTCATAAAAGTTGTCCTTTCTCGCTTTCTACTCTCTATATTATACAATTTTCACACTACCGTGCTCTAACGGAACTATCAACTCTATACTTTCATCTCCTCATCTATCGTATAAAAATTACCACAAGCTATAAAATAAATTCCGTATGTGCTATCTGCTTCTTCCTCCCATCCTATGAGTATACGAAAATAATTGTTTATACAAGTTTTGTTTTACATCTCAGCTGTAACTTAGAAGCATCCCTCGTAATGATTATATAATACATTAGTTGCCTTTTCTGACGCAAAGGCGACTGGACTACAGATATTGTTAACACAGTATATTCGAACAACATTTCTGTAAAAACTAGTGCCAAGATTCATGATTGACTCAAGCACCACCAACGTCGAGTTCCCCACTTAAACATAAAATTTAGCGCCAAATTGCGACTCTGTAGCTCTTTACTCCTATGAGAAAATCCATAAGCAAACGTCAGACTGTGCGTGAAACATGGCGGACTTTGTACTATCCTTTCACTCCACCGAAAATTCCCAGAAGAAACTGTCTAAATTTGCTGCAAGAGCAAATTTTTCGACGGTGCCGTCAACGCCAATTCGAAGACGGAGGATTATTGATCACCTCATAAATTCGACGGCACCATTTATTAAAATTTACGACGTTTTTCATCCCTACTTATTTCTAAGTAAATTTTTAGCTCTCTGTCTGTCTCATTCCGGTAGGTTCGGAAAGTTCCGCTATGGATCTGATTATGGTTACTTCGGAGACGAGCCAGCCAACGGCTGAAAGTCTCCTTAATAAAGATATATAAAAAAAAATTTTTTTTTTTTTCCTTTGGTTTGTTTTTCCGTCGATCTTGTTTTCCGTGCTGAGCACCAATGCTACCGACGTGCCAGGAAGGCAGCTCCCACACCTGGACCCTACCTATCGACCCATCAACTCATGAACCGGGGACCAACGGCTTTACTTCCCATCCGAAGGAAGGCGTGATCAGAGATGTTATGCCTCAAGAACATCCCGGCGGCGCCGACTGGGATTGAACCCAGGCCTGCTGGGGTGAGAGGTAATCACACTTACCACTACACCACCGGCGCCGTTATAAAAAAAAAAAAAAAATGATTATGGTTCATTAGCAGCATGTAAAATATTTCATTTTTAAAGAATATAGTTTATCAAGTGCACGCAAACAAAAAAATTGAATCCTTCGGAAAACAGTTTGTTTAAATCTATCCTGTCATTTGATCATCATCATCCTTTTTCTCGGTTTTGGCTGCCGTGGTGCCATTCTCTTCCTTGCTGTTCGGAGAGCCCGAGGAAGACTATTTGCTCTTGTCCGCATCGGTGTGCTTTTTTTAGGCATTCTCCAAAGATTTGATGAACTGTTCCAAATCGGCTTCCGTGTTCAGCAGCAATTGCGATACGACCGGTCCCAGCCGTCCCTATTGCAGGGCATTGGAAAACATCGACAGCGCTTGTTGGAATTGCCGTGAGGATAGGGTTTCCTTGAGTTGTTGTTTCTTGTTTTCATCGCCTTCGATGTTGGGTAAATGTTCCACTACGACATCAACCTTGTCCTGATCTGCGACAGCCGACGAAAGGGATTCGGAATCGACCGCCGTAGAGAGATCAACATTGCCTCGCATCTGCCAGATAGTTCTGCAGATCCGAAAGGAGGACACGGTGACAGTTCAAATCGTATTGGCATGTATTGAAGTGTTGACGTATTACAAAGGCATTACTGATTTATTGACACATTGATTTGCCCCTAGGGCCGAAGTGAATTTAATGGCGTTTCAATGCATTAATTTAGAATCCGTGGCCGAGTTTGAGGTCAAGAAACAGTGTTAGTTTTTTAACCATACTCAATAAATAAATTTAGAAGTCATTTGCTGTGAAAACATTCCATTTAGTGCACAAATCCACTCGAATAATAGAGGCAAAGGGCGGGTTGTGCTAAGTAGGCCCAACATTAGATCTAAGCCCCACCCTCACAGTTCTGGCAAATGATTAAAATTGACAAATTTATCCGACAGCCACTTCTTCACAGGCAACAAACGCACACATTCGATCACAACACTTCTTTGTATTGATAAATCATCCATCGTAAATCAGTACTTAGGGCGCACTCTGAACGTCATTTAGGATGATTGCATCGAAAATCTCATGAATGATGTTAGTGAATACACCAACCCATTACTTCGAAGCAAAACTATGTACACGGACGGAAGAGCAACTCAAAATTGAGTTAAATTCGAATCAATTCAGCAAGAGTGAACAAATCCTCGTTCTGTAAAATTGGGTCGAATTCAGCTCCATTTTGAGTGATATCTTAGTCCGTGTATGAAGGGATCCGTTTCTATGCGAACGGGTAGTTAGCACTATCTATACGGAACCGAAAAATTACCCAAAATTAAGTTCTTTTCACTCATCTCCCATGTTCCGTTCAATAAGCTAATTTTCAGTAAACCGCTTATAGTAGTTTGCATTTGGCTACGGCAAAATTAATTACTTATTCATGTGTATTTTCTACCCAAAATTAAGTTCAATTGACTCAAATTTGAGAATATCTCATATACTTACTGGTAGCTTATTGATCGATAGTCATGAGAAAGTCGAATCTCTCGTTCCGTTTTTGACAACAACAAAAAGTGCGCGTGGGATGCAAAACTCAAAATTACCCAAAATTAAGAAAAGGAACTTAAATTTAGGGTAATTTTTTTTCTCCGTGTACACGCATATTCTGGTCAACTCAAAATTGAGTCGAATGTACTCATCTCAGCGGCAAGTAAGGATACTCAAAATAAATCATATCGTCCGGCCATTTTCAACAGAGATGGCTGGTAGGAAGTGATAAAAATCCCCATATAGAAACTGAGAGAAGTGGGAATAATTCGCTTTCGGTGCATATTCAGGTCAAAAAAAGTGAAAGACAACCTAAAGAAATCAGTCAGGGAGTTAATCGTTCAGTTTTTCCCGGAAATTATTGTTTAGCAAGCTACAATCAAATAAAAATGATTTTTCCCCATACAGTTTTACCTACTTTACTACCAGTCCCCAAAGAGCCAAAAAATTCAAATTTGAGAGCGAAAATTTGCTCTCACTAATTCAATCTCTCAACATGCCATGTATTTTGATGACACCCTATTTGGGATTTCCCTTTCACAGACTACAACATAGAGTACCTGACATTACAAAATATGCAATTTGATTAGCATCTGAAGCCCCTCCTTTTTACATATTCTGCACAAAAGATACTTTCTGCCCCACCCCATTCATAAAATTCGGCAGGAAATCCTGTTTGGGGTGTGCTATTTTGAGTACAAAATGTGTAAATGTGGACTTCGGATGTTAATCTAAATGCATATATAAAGGTAACAGACATGTTTTGCACTGCACTGTCCTTTGTGAACAATTAACGGAAAACAGATAATGTGTAGTTTCCGATAGCCAACAACAGCAGTGAAATCTGATGGAAAATGAATGCAGAAGCTTGACAAAAATATTAATTGAGTAGCCTTATGTTGACTCACTTTTGTGTAGACGTGTTTGGTTTTATTCAAGCAAATTAAAATCCGGATTCATTCTACCAGAGCAGAAAAAGGTTCAACACCATAGCCCTAAGCAATTCCTTCTTACCTGAAGGAATTTCCGCCGGTTTTGAGTGAAACATTCAACCGTTTTCTAGGACATTTCCTCCAATATGGTTGACATTTTTTTTCTATGTCCAGAATTTTGCTGACTGAGTGGCTTTTGCTCCGTTTGACATATCTCGTTTACTCAATTTTTGAAAACTCGATACATCGGACGAAAGTGAGTACGATCGACTCACCCGGTGAGTAAGCTGAAGTTAGCGTGTAGTGGGAATGCGTTCGTATACGGTAACTCGCAACAACTCAAAATTGAGTCGAACATACTCATTTCAGCGGGAAGTATGGCTAATCAAAAGTGAGTAGGCGCACTTTCACTCACTTTTGAGTAAACGACGTTCTCGCACAGAGTGAGTCAAAACCACTCTGGGATATTTTCAGCCGGGACGTTTGTTTTTATTTGCTTTGATAAAAAAAATGAAAATTACCTGCTCCAGATTCAATAAACTGAAGCTGAAGACGACTGAAAACCGTCTCCGCATGCAATTAATACATACCTTAATAAATTTCGGCCGGTGTTATAAAATAACTTCGCCGTTTCTAAGAGCGTTTGATCCGAAACAGCTGGTGGCTGACTGAGTGGCTTTTACTCAGTTTGACATTTCTCGTTTACTCAGATTTTGACAACCACCTAATGCATCGGACGAAATTGAGTACGATCGACTCACCTGGTGAGTAAGTTGAAGGAAGCGTGAAAAGTTTATTGTGTGTACGGTCACGTAGATCAACCCATAATAGAGTAAAATTGCAATGAATTAGGAAATAAAAAATTAATATTTTCGGATAGAGGCATTCCACGAAGGTTCGCAAATCGATCCTAACCGATCATTTCCAATTACGCTGAAACTTTACACAGTTGTTCCTTTTTAGTAAAGGCGCCATTTTGTGCTCTCTGTTTTTCATATTGAATCACGACTACTTTTTGAAAAGGGCCTGTGTAAAAATAGTACTAATGAGTTTAAAAAAAAATATTGCCCAAACGCTTTGTTCGATTGATTTGATTCGATTGATAGTTGTAGATATTTGGTCGTATGAATAAAAGCGTTTACTTTACTTTTCCCGTAAGAAAAGCACAGGAAAGTAAAGTAAACTCTTTTTATTCATACGGCCTATTATTTTGGCAATTGTGTAAAAAATTATACACTGTAAAAAATTTCGTTTGTATCAATGAAAAAAATTATATTTATTATTAAAAAAGTTGATTTCTCAAAAAGTGCGTTTCAAGCCTCATCACATAACATATGTGGAACTTGATCATCAAATATCGACCCCATTTCTGTGATTTCAAGTTGTATAGAAGGACATCGATCTGTCAAATTGATTATACCAGCTGTAAAATGAGAAAGGGGATCAAGTGGCTTGTCAATTCTTTTGAATGATTCTACCGTGGTTTATAATTCTATGTGTTCCTAGCACTCCTGAACTCATGTCTTACTATTTCCTTAACCATTTATGTGTTTTATTTAAAATTATGTAGCTAACTTTAACAAATTCATCACCTTGATTCACACAGCAAAACTGTGGTAAGCTTAGAAGAAACATTTCGTAGGAGGAAAAACATGACCGCGTAAATGTGGAATTAAGCGTTTACATTTCGTAGTCCAGAGAGAAGCTGCAAAATTTGGAACAAGAGTCAGAAGTACCATTTGAAAAATATTCAGTGTTTTGAGCTGACTTTACATCGTTCCATTCGCAAGAATTTTGTAAGCAGAATGATGAATGAAATCGAGTGCTTATCGATACCTGTAATATCCAAGATTTCCCTATGTTTCTCAATTGCCGTCAATTGAAAATTTCCTCAAAAATCCCAACACAAAGAACTACCCCCATTAATTTTTAACAAAAAACATGGCAAGGTTGATCCTAGTTGATTGAAAAGGCAAAAGAGGAGCAACAGCCAATCATAACAAACTTTTTTTCGACCACTATAGCTTAAGTCTTAGGGTGGGACTCCTAGCTAGCTGTATCAAAGTTAAGCACTATTTACTAACGAAAATAATCTTGAATATGTATCAACTCGATATTTCGTGATGTAATCATAAGTTGACTCACTAAAAGCACAGTTAATAATATTTCAACATACCATAAACAAAATGATAGTTTTATACCTATTCAACGTAATGTTCAAATCTTCGAATTGTTTGCATTACATTATATTCAATTAACATAATTTCAGTCATGAATCCAATGCAAACCAATAACACGAAGAAATAATGCATCTGTAAATAGGCAATATTACTGAATAACAACGCACTTGATTGGCTTCTGACCGACTTGAAAATACTAGCTTAAAAATCCTTTGAAAAGCCCCCTGTCGAGCTAGTCGAAAAAAGAATGCCGACACGTCAAACTCCGTCAAGCATTTAAACAGCGGACGAACACCATCTTATTATGCATTACCGTGACTATTGACAATTCGCCTCTTCGGTCACTCTGTAACTCTTCTTTCCTATGGTAAAATCCCATAAGCAAACATCAGTCTGTGCGTGAAACTTGGTGAACATTTCCTTACCCTTTCACTCCTATGAAAATCCCATATGATTCTGTCAATCTTTGCGTGAATAAATGGCGGCTTGCTGGAGGAATGAAGAGATAAGACAAAGTCCGCTAGTTTTCATGCACAAATTGTCAGATGCTTATGGGATTTTACCAGGAGTAAAGAGTTGCAGAGTCTCCGTCAACGTCAATGCTTGCTTTCGTAAGGGCCAATGCTGCAAACAAACAATTACTGTTTGTGTGAATTTCTCGAAAATGAAAACTCCTTCAAGAAAACCAACACCATGATTGTGTAGAGAAAGAGTCCTCCTATCCGATAAAATTAGTGACTTACATGGATTGACTTTGACCTACGAGACATTTACGCAAGAAGCCATTATTTATGTTTTCGACATTGGTCTTTATGAATGCTCAGTGTCGATATCACGAAAATTTTATTTTGACAGATCGATGTCCAGCTATGCCAGTTATACCACTGAGGCAAAACAAAAAAGGGGTCAGATTTGAGTGAGCTTTTTGCATGAAGTTCCACATATGTACTGTGGCCTCATTGAAGCTCATAATGTTTGCTACTAACTGGCAAAGCTTGGTGATGGTAAACTCAAAAACAAAAAAGTTATGGTTTTCTGAAAATTTCTCGATTTTTACACGTTTTTAAACCGTGTATAATTTTGCACAACTTTCCCGAAGACACCATAGCAATCAAGCAAGCCGTTTTTGCAATGTATTAAAATGTTTATTTTATAAAAGCTTTTCTACACAGGCCCTATTGGAAAAGTAGTCGGGGTTCGCTATTACAATTTGTAATAGCGAATCCCGACTACTTTTTTATTTTCAAGTTTCAACTTAAATCCACAAAATACATTTTTCTGCTCTTTTTTTACTTTTTTTTATTCGGAAACCTTATGGACAGATGATACATAATTTATTTTCATTGTAATACACGTATTTTCTATTTTTATTTAAATCACTTCTTAAATAGGGGAAATGTTTGCTTCGGCAACACCTTAACCTATTATCGTCAGGGGGGTAAACAACGTCCTTGAGGGCTCAATTTTGGTATGTGGATACATTGTGTTTGAGAGCATCCATTGGCCAAATTTGAGTGCTCTAGGACTTTGTTTACCCCCTGACGATAATAGGTTAAGGTATTGCCGAAGCCAACATTTCCCCTACATCGAATATTTTGGCATCATTATAAATACAGTTTGAGTAACGTTTGGCTTTAATTTTATTTTCTGAAACAGGAATGAAAGAATGAAACTTTTGAGTTCCTTGAATTATTTTTGCATTATTATATTGCTCGTTGAGGTGTGAAGCCATACTTTCGTATTCCTCTGTTGTGGCAAAACTAAATGATGATTTTGTTAATTCTTCTTCTTTTCGATTATTTGCCCAATTATAAACCTCTCTTGCATTTTTTATTGGATGTTCACGTTCTTTGCTCTAGTAGCCATGTGTTTTATTGTACCTCCAATAGCGTCACAAGGACCTTTCCCATGTGATGTTTCAAAGAAATGCCATTCGGCTTCAATTCCATACTTTGATTTAAATTTACAAAGGCTAATTGTTTTAATAAAATGTTTTCTAATGCGGAAGAGTCTGGACAATCTTCACAACACCGTAGATAGCAATATGTTGTCTTGTTTTCACAAAGTAGGCTGTCAGTGAACGTTTTTACATCATTTAAATGGTTAAGTTTTTTCAAACTGTGTAAAATTAGATTGATGTTTTCATGCGTTGTGCACACGCAAACATTGTGGGTTCCAGAGCTGGTTAAAATTTTACATTGCATAGGGCGGAGTTTTGCAAATGAAGAGAATCCAATTTTTACATTGCAGTGAATTTCATTGAATCGGTTATAAGCTTCTCTCAAATTCATCATTAGTAATCTTTTTTGAATGGCTTGTCGTTTTCCTTCTTTCTGCTCAGACACATAATCTTTTTGACCAGGCATTGCCCGGCTTATATCATCATCTTCAAAAATATTTATGACTGCCAATTTTGTTTCATCACTTAAAGCTGTGCCATATTTTGCGGTTTTTGACGAATGACCTTCCTTTATCAACTTAGCCTCTGTTGCAATATATCTACTAGCATTAAATTGATCCATAACTTTTTGTGTTGACCATGAATAAGGCAATAACGATAAAATTAATAATTTTTCACTTCTTGCAGTGGATGCATTGGAAAACTTTTCCTTCATGTTTTCTAAAACTTCTTTGAGTTCATTCACTTCGTCAGCCTCAGGCTCGAAGTTGAAAAGATTCTTTCTAATACCTTCGTTGATTTCACGGTGCTTCTATTCGGGGTAGTGGATGTAGTTGAGTTTTCCCATTTTTATCGGTGATACCTGGAGTCCTGCAATGCCTCGGTTGAATATCTCGATGTTGACTGGTTGAGTAACTTCTTGGTACGATTGAACTGAAGTAACTGATGTCATTGATGGTACAGTTGTAAGGCTTTCACAGCTCGGTACGACAGGTACTATCACTGTAGTTGGCATCTTTGAGCTTCCGGCAACATGCTGTTAATCGTTTGAGATGAAAAGAGCTTGTTTATCAACACGAAGACGACAGGACGTGCAAATGCGAAAACCAGTATTCAATCCTGATGCTTCAGAATATCCAATCGATTTTAATATCTGGATGGTAACATTCGAAATATTCCTCAGCTCTTTCGAGCACTTGACTTCCTTGAACGGCCGAATGCACCTGATAAAACATGCTCGTTCACTCATGTTGCTTCCTGTATTAAAAAAAAATTAAAAATAATAATCTTTAAAAATGATTTCATTGAAATACAACTGAAGGTTATGCTTACCTTCTAACCAAATGGTGCTACACTTATTTCCTATGATAAGATTTTAATATGTGTGCGGTAAAAAGCAATCTTTGTGATCAACTGCTTGTTTTCACCATTCAAACTCATTTAAGTATCAGATCGATAGGTACAATTTCTACATTAGGTACAGACAGATGTTTTTGGTGTTCACGACTACAGTGTTGAGTATTTTACTTATTACCGTTAAGATCACTGATACAACTATGCAAAATTGAAGACAATGATAAAAAAAATTAAAAATTGTCAATTTGCATGGAATTGCTCCTTCAGTAAGGGTTGCTAGTTTGAACACCATATCACTTTTATTTAGTTCTAGCTCAATATTCATCTAATGAATTTTTTAGTTTTGTTAGTAACGATACCTTTTCATGGTATCAGATGTAATGAATCCTAACGTTGCAATAGAGCCTGTGTAGAAAACCACTAATGAAATAAACATACCTATATTGCAAAAACGGCTTGCTTGATTGCTATGGTGTCTTCGGGACAGTTGTGCAAAATTAAAATGAGATTCTTGAAAAAATATTCACAGTTGAAAAACTTGTGTTTTTAATGAAAATGTAAAAATAGTGAAATTTTCAAAAAATCATAACTTACATAATTTAAATTTTTTTACAGTGTATATTTTTAACATTATTGCCAAAATAATATCTACAACTTTGCTCAAGACATCAAATCAATCCAACAAACCGTTTCAGCAATATATATTTTTTAACTCATTAGTACTATTTTTACACAGGCCCTGTTAGAAAAGTAGTCGTAATTCAATTTGAAGAACTGATAACACAAATTGGCATCTTTCCTAAAAAAGAACACACCGTGCAAATTTTCATCAAAATCGGAGCCGAAAAATTAAAAAAAAAATTAAAAATTCGTCAATCTGTACCACTCGATTGCCTTTTTCCCATAGTGGCAGGTCACCAAGTCCGACCAGAACAGCAAAGATCTATTATGTTGCTTTAGGAATGGTAGCAACCGCTTTTACAGGCACTCCAGGATTAATTGTCTCTTGATTGATGGTTCCCCTAGTAATGAAAATGCCGCTTTTTAGACCACACGTGCCAGACGAGATATTTTTTCGGGAACTTCGATACTTTGATGGTTTTGAAAATGTATGCAGTATAAAACTCCTGTCCTGGACGCTGCACGCTTTGTCTGAAGGCACTTTTTTTTACAACATTCATGTACCTCTGATTTTTCTTCACAGGATGTTAGTGTTGATCATAACAATCAAATCTGTGATGGTTTTAAAATATTTCATCTTGGATTTTTTGAGAAAACGTTTTTTTAAAGTTTACAGAGCAGATTATGAAAACTTATATGGACTATGGACCGTACAAATCTATTATGAATTGAAAAAAATGCAGTTAAATAAGGTTCAAAAGTTGATTTAATTAATCTAAATGGCATTAAAGAAGTTCTCTTTGTAAGTAAGATCCATATTGATTATGACGGTATCACAACATTTTATTTAATGCCTCTTTCCTCATAAGAGTAAAAGAAAAAAAACGAGCAGGACAGTCCGTGACAGCCACGTAATCATAGTAGGCATTGGTTTTTGTCCTGTTCGAGTGTTTTTTTTATAGATGTATCGTGTAGGAAATCTGAAATCATGAAGAAATTAGATAGTTCGCTTGAGGTGCTTCGAAAAAGCGACACTGTAAAAAAAAATCATGACACTTTAGAAGCGACGATCGTTGAAAGATTTTTACTGGAGTTCAATAAAGGATATGGCAGGTATCCGGAAGTTTTGTGCCCCGTACTCAGTAGGTGGCAAAGGTGGCATTTGTCACCAACACATCCTGAGGGGTAGAAAATTTTCTAGGATTTTTTAAAATAAATAGAGATGTTTGACTCAACGGTGAGATCGAAAATAAATTCTGAAAACCATGACGAATTTGTTTGAAAATCGTTTATCCGATAATGTCGACAATACAGGAATGAAACTCACATGAGATTAGCTCCTCTTGCCCAGTGAGTTTAGGTAGCCCTCACCTTGAATTATTACAGAATTGCTAGAGCTTCATTGCACTTCCCATATTTTGTCAAAGGAAACATTCAGGAAGGTTCAGTGACTTTCTAGTAAATTCTGCAAACTGTAGGGATCTGTAATGAATATAAGGAAAGTTCTGCAAACTTTAAAGAAGTTCTTCCAAAGAAGCAGCGAAATTCAGCAACTTTCAGAGAAGTTAATTGAACTTCAGGGAAGCTCTACAAACTTCAGGAAATTCTTCAAACTTGAAAGATGTGCTTCGGTCTTTAGAGGAGAAGTTCTATAAACTTCAGGATTTTTTTTTTTTTAATTCTTTATTAGAGAGATTTTTAGCCTAAGGCTAGTTCATCTCTTAAACTTCAGGAAAATTCTGCGAACTTCAGGGACGTTTTGTGAGCTTCAGGGGAGTTCAGGAGACTTCTGTGAACTATAGCAACATTATATGAAATGCTCTGCAAAAATTTCTTTAAACGTGAGGAAAATTTTGCAAACTTTAAGATGGTCTGGTAACAACACCTCAAGCGAACTATCTATCAAATTGAGAATTTCAGAAAAAAAATGCCAAACTCAGAGTCGTTCATATAACATCCGGAACGATTGAAGAATTTCATCGAAGTTCAACGCAATGAAGGAAAAACTTATGAACATGAACATTGAATTTGAATCTAACTTCTAATAGCTGTCTCATCGGGTCGTTGGTGGAACATATCTCACTCTATGTCTTAGAAATCAGGTATAATAGAGATAATTTCTTGCGATACCTATTTCTCTTTTACGCTTTCCTTGTGAAATGTGATCGAGGGCATGAGCAAAACAATCAATGTTTTTCAAATTTTTTAATATCATTAAATGTTTTATTACAGTTGTTTCTTTTTACCTTTCATTTAATATTTTGAACTTTGAAATCGGGCTAGTGATTCAAACGTTCTGATTTTTTGAAAAGTCATTTTTGAAAAAATAAAAAAAAAATAAATCGATTTTTTGGGCCACCCTAACGTTGAAATGGTCACCCTAATGACAAAATAAATAAAAAAAATTGTGATAAGAAACAAAACTACAATTTTGACCACAATCTGAGAACCACAATATCGTTTTGCTATGGAATGGCGGGATAATAGTAAATTTAGGGACTTTTGTTTAATTATATTATTATTAAATTTAAACATTATGAGATCCTGACAAAGCTACGGTATGTGACGGTACCGAAAAAGAAATCTTACTGTTTCATTGAAACTTAATATTTTGACTTCTTCAATCCCCTATTGAATCATTTTCAGTTGAATTTATTTCGATTCGTAACAGTTTTGTATCGTCAATAGTCTTCATAAACGGTTAAGTATACTTCAAAAAACTTTTTCTCAAAAAAAAACCCAAGATGAACTATTTTAAAACCTTCACAGATTTGATTGTCATAACCAATACTAACTTCCTGGGAAGATAAAACTGAGGTACATGAAAGTTGAAAAAAAGTGCCTTCAGACATAGCGTGCGCTGCTTGAAATCCGCCCTCACATAAGTTTCGTCGTCCATGACGACACAGTCGAACTTTGTGAGCAGATTCGTATACAGCTTTCGGGACCGCTGCTTTGCCGAGGTGTTTTGTTTGTAATTTCGGTTTGCCACCTTCACCTTCTTAAACGTCGACATCCCGGGTCGTTTCTTGGCCCGCTGCACAGCAGTATGGGAGACTTTAAGCTTGCCAGCGACGTCCTGGATTGAAGTTAGGATAATTTTCATCGCCACATTATTCGTCGTCGCTGCCACGCCCGGATTACGATAACCGCCGCTTCCAGGCTTCCTGGCGATCGACAGACGCTCCCCGAACACTTTTAAAACGTTTGTCACGGTCGATTTGGCCACATCCAGCAATTCTGCCAACTTGGCATGTGAGAACGTCGGATTCTCTTGCAGCGCCAGCAAAATTTTGACACGCTGCTACTCTTGCTTGGACGTCATTTTGAAAACTGGAGAACAAACGGTGAAAACTCATCATAGCAACCACTCATCTTCCAAATGCAGCATTTTTAACAGAAATACACCAATTTGAAGTTGGCCAATTATTGCGCGTTCCAGACTTCATTCGAGATAATTGGGTTCAAAAACTAGGGTTCAATCAACCAACAAAAATGGAGGACAGAGTGGGACCATTCTAAATGTAAGTGAACCAATCGAAGCAGCAAGGATTTCTCAAACTTTCCATCCGGATTGAAGTTCCATCGACCGGTAGGTCCCATTTTGATTTTCACCATCACTGTTTCAACTAACTACGGTTGTATTGCAATTTATTCTACGATTAAATAGGCGCCCAGTAAAAAGTTGCATTTGTTTTGTAGTTTTCCTTCTTCTCTTCTTTCCATTTTGCCTTCTTCGTTCATCCTTCCGTTCCGCACCTCTACCGGCTGGTGTAGTGTGTTCAATAGTTATAATATCGCTAAATGGTATCTATTTTCTTCGTTTCACATCTTTTGTGTGTGTCTGTGTTTAGTTTTGTCGTGTGTTTTGGTTCAAATGTTTGTTTATTTTTACCTTCTAGTTTCGGATTCAAAGGATGCTGTTTTCATTTTTTTTTATCGTGTAACAATACGCTAGAGTGAATGTGATTCAGTTTTTTTTTTAATAAATCTTTCTGCTTCGTTTGTCTATTTGTCGATGAAAAATTGGATTTAGGGTTAAACATTCTTTCTTTAACATAATTATTTTCCACTTGGGACTGCATTTCACCTTCACTTGATTTCTATATGTTTTCTATACGGACTAATGCAGCACCTTTCCTTAAGAACTCATATGTATGTGGTATGTATTGCGATTAGGATTATCGAATTTCTGATGGGAAGGAAATTTAGGATCGCGCGCGACTGGAAATGCATTATTGTGTTTGTGAGTCATGTTTTCTTTTTTTTTTCATAGTATGAAAGCTAGTTTAGTTCATTTTGTGGAAACAAGCGAATTCATAAAAATCTTACGTGGAAAAATTCCTATCAAGTTTTGCTGAACTATTTTATACAAAGTCGAATAAACAGAGTTGCTAAATTATTAATTAGTGATATTAATGATATTGTCGCTTTACTTATCTTAGAAGAAATATATCGCCTGCCACGTACATTTTTTATAAAAAAGAAGGTTTACATAAAAACAAAGAAAAAAAACCCTGACTAGATCTCATCACCTAAAGATTGCTAAGTATTGAACCTAAATTTAGTACCTTTCAGTTAAAAACATATGGAAATTGGATTTTCAAAGATAGGAATTCTTAAGTAAAACTGTTTCCACTAGTGCTGATAGTTTGCTAACTCGCCAATGTACTTCTTTGAACATAACGCCCGGATTGATGTTTGCTTTAAGTAACTAACCCCGCGAAACAAACATTCTGTCGGGAGTTAAACGTCATAAGAATCAAAAATTGACTCATGAATCTGACCGTTCTAAAATCTGATTTTAAATTCCTACTACTGTACAGCATGCCTCCCCCTTTAAGTTATCTCTTGTCCTACAATTTGTAACTGGGTACGTTTGAATGGTAATAATTTATTAAGTAACAACTAAGTAGATTTTGGTATTTTTGCTTTCAATCCGCGATTGGTTCCCATTGAAAGTCAGAACAGCCAGTGAAAGTTCTATAAACATTGCCAATTAGGCTTGGCAATACGTTGACTCTGAAAAGTATCGTCCGTATGGCGTACGAACTGCACGGAGAAACACAAATTTCAATTCAGAGTAGTGTATAATAGCACAATAACGGCGCTTTGCGACAGTTTGTTTGATTTCATTAAGTCTTAGATGGTGTATCCAGATTTAGGGTTTGTTTGGTTGGTTTGTATCTACAAAACACACACATGTAAGTCACCCTCCTTAGTACGCCTATGCACTGCAATCCACAAGCAGGGATAACTCTGGCTGGTATCGAGAAATTTGTTTAAGTATAGTTAATTGAATGCGCCACATGACGATCACATGCGATAAAATGTGTCCACCCCCATTCGCTATCTCACTCACTCACTCTCGCACTCCCTCACTCACTCGATAGCTCGCTTACACGCCTCGTGTACTACACGGCAGATACTACAAGGATCGTGTTCAGTCCAGGTGTTTGTACATATCGTCTAACTGTGGCGCAAAGTAGTTTTTGATCTGAGGCCGTCGGCTCTTGAACGTCGGTGTCAGCAAACCATTCTGCACCGAGAAAGGATCCGGGTGAAGGTAAATGTCCTTGACCTAAAAAAAAATATAGTACACATGTGAAAATGATCGCTCTTGTAACTTATTTTCCAAGATTTTCTCACCTGTTCGAATGATTTAAGTCCAAACTCCTTGCCCCAGGCGAGCATGTCATTCATGATCAGCTGTTTGACGTCGGGATTACTGCACAGTACGCTGAGCGTTCCCGGAATGTTGTTCTCGATGGCCCAGTGCTTGACCACTTCTACATCGGGCACTACGATCGCTACAACACAGCTCTGTTCCGGGAAAGTAATGATCATCGTTAAAAAAACATTTAGGCATTCAATCGTAGATGTCCATCACAAACCTTCAAACTTTCGCCGTGCACAAACACCTGCTCAACGTACTGGCTGCGAATGTAGGCATTTTCGATCTTCTCCGGTACGATGTACTCGCCCTGGCTTAGCTTGAAGATGTGCTTCTTGCGGTCGATCACCTTGAGCGTTCCGTTCGGTAGCCACTGGCCAATGTCACCGGTATGGTGCCAGCCGTCCTCGTCGATCGTTTCCGCTGTCCGGACGGGATCCTTGTAGTAGCTGTGCGGAGATGGGGAAAAAACATCGAAACATTAAGTTAAAGATTATATTTTCCAAATCAATATTTGTTCTTGATTAGAGCCTCAAACTCACACACTATGAAAAACTATCCCTAACTAATTTTAAGATTTTGTAGATATGCCTTCTTGAAATTCGGTATATTGAACTTACGAAAAATGCATGACCTCGGATAAAGAAAAAAAAGCATGCATATTATTTATGATCATCGGCCTCAATTACACTGAACCAAATCATCCTCCATTTATAGAATGAAACAACATTCAGTTGCATCCAATTTCAATGTTTCTGTAAACCGTATGACAAAATCTGTCAGAAGATAAGCTTCCTTCTAGATAAACATGCACGATGAGATTATTGAAGTTTTCCCATTCTTTCCCAGGCCCCAAAGCAACTACGGATACTTTTCGCAATAGCCAGAGCAATCGCTCCTGTAATGACATCGTTGACAACTCCTGGGAGGTCTACGAAGCCAACATCAATCTGCTGTATAACATAATTTTTGCCCCTTGATTGGCTCTACCTCGCCGTCATTCAGAGCTGGTAGCGATCACTGCTAACAAAAATAGTGATTTTAGCGACCATGTTGAAGAAATAAGTGACTAAATAGTGACTTATAGTTGTAAAAATAGTGACCCTGAATTGAATGAAAAGTAAATTTCAATGAAAACTCTAAGGAATTTCTGAGGAGCACAACTCCTGTGAACTTCAAAGGAAAATTCCAAGAGCATTATGACAATAATATCATTAATTTTGTGAGAGAAAACAAATTCGGAGCATAAGTCCTTGGATTTTTTTTCGAAAATAATAAAAGTAGCATTACAATTAAATCTGAGAATAACTCCAAGACATCTTCCAAGGAATTTGGAAAAAAAAAATTCATTAGAGTTTTCCAAATAAATTATGAAAAGAAATCTAAGGAATTTGTGAGTTGAAATGCCAATGAATTCTTAGGAGACTTTCAATGTGAGTAGAATTCCAAGGTAAGGAGTGAGATTCTAAAGAAAATCTTAAAAAAATGAAAAAAAAAAATGAATATTCTGATAATCTTTCCAAAGGGTGTCTTATTGTGGAGAATTTCAAGGTAATTCCGAGGGATACTAAAATTAAATTGAATTCGGAGAAAAGCTTCATTGAAATTTCCATTGAATATGGAATGGGCTATTCTGAGGTCTTCAGAACTTCTCAAATTTTGCCTGAAGTCAACAAAACTGAGCAACTAGCCTGATGCTCATTTGTCAAATTCTTAAACTTCCCTGATCCTAATAGAACTTCCTAAAGTTTGCTTAATTTTTCTAACAATTATGAATCTCTTCTAAAGGTTCAAAAATTCGCTGAAGTTTTCTAAACTTCTTTAAACTTTATGTGACTTCTCTAATCTTAATGGAACTGCTCTGAGATTCTCTGTTATTTTATAAAATACTCAAAACTGCTCTAACGTTTTTTTGCAGTTTTCATGAAGCTTGTTGTACTGCGCTGAATTTATTTGAATCGTCCTTAAAATGTTTAAGCTACAGTGAACTTTTGAACTTATTCGAAGACCTCAATAAACTTTTTAACGTTATCTGAAAATCTGGGAACTGCTTTAAATTTTTCTGAAACTAATGGAACTGACCTCCCCCTAAAATTGCTCAAATTTTCGAAGCTTACTAAACTTTTTTCAAATACTCTCGCCTTTTGCTAAGTACATAAAAATGTCTGAAGTTCGCCGATCTCCCCTTAAGCTCCATAGATTTCTATGAAGTTCTAGAAATGTTTCTGAAGACTACTATCCTTCTGTGAAGTTTTCGAAGTTATTCAAAATTTCTGGAACTTTTGGGCTCCCGAAATTTTCATGGCATTAGAACGAAATAATTAATGTTATTAAAACTACCTAAACGATTATTGAATTTCTTTAAAGTTCTCTAGACAGCCCTGAATTGATCAGCATATTTTAAGAATCCGCAACTTTACTAAAATTAATTGATTTGCCTTGAAGTTTCGACAATTTTTCTTAAGTATTCAAACCATTATAAACGCTCACTTATTTTCCCTGAACTTATCTACGCTTACCTGAAGTTCTATTATTATTTTTTTAATAATCCGTAAAACTTTTTGATCTACATATTCAAAATTCCCTGAGGTTTTTGGATCAATCATAGAATTCGTGGAATACCCCATAATTCCACGGAATTTCTCGTAAGTCGCTGCAAATTTTCTTAAGTTAATGGGATTATTCGGAAGCTATTTGATCGTCCTCGAAGTACTCGGAACTTCATTGAATATCATGATACTATCTAAATTCTAAGTTCTCTTGAACTTCTTGAAGATATTTAAAAGTTCTTGCATTTTATTTAATAAATGGAACTTCCTTGATATTCTCTAATCAACTTAGCAAAATTTTCGCATGTTTTTAAAGCTCTTGAAATCTTTATGATATAACGCCCTTGAAATACTCTCATGTTTTCCGGATGTTCATATAATTTTTATCGCGTTCCAGAAATTCTATAGGAGCTTTTCTGAAATTTCCGGAACTTCTTTAATGTTTCTACAATTTCCTTGAAATTATATGAATTGCCCTTTGATTCTCTGATCTGTCTTAATGTTCTCGAAGCTTCCCTAAAGCTCTCAATTCTATTGTACATAAATTTCCCTGAAATTCTTTGGACTTCTGTGAAGTTCCTGTAATATTTCTGAAGTTTGCATACATTTTTTGATGATCTCTGTACTTCCGGAACATCTTGAAGGTTCTCATTTTTTTTTCTAAATTTACGATTATACATATCGAAACTGCTCCAAAAAGTATGAACCAATGTCATGGGAACTGCTCTTAAGATCTGAAATTCCCCAAAGATCTCTATATCTAGCTTTTCTGAGGTGCTTAGAACTTCTTCAAAATTTGCACAATACCCCTCAAGGTTTCTATATTTCTCAAGTTCCTGCGATGTACTCTGAAATTCTAGTAACTTCATAAAAGTTCCTGAAAATTTTCGATCTTAAAAGAACCGATTTGAGGATCTTAAAGCTTCCAATAAGTTCCCTATAATTTCAGTGTGTTAACTTCCCTTATGTTCCCGCAGATTGTTCATGGAGCACTACAAATCTCAGCATTACCTTTCATTCCTCAGAACTTCTTCAAAGACAACAAGATATTGAATATTTTGAGATCTAGGACTTACTCAAGTTAAGTACGTTTTTTTTTTAACTTTATTAAAGTGAGAAATTAAGTAAGTGTTAAACTTAAACATTCAATGGATTTCATTAAAATGTTGATTTTTTTAAACTGATTGCCATGTTCTAAAAATGTTTGGATTAATTACTGTTGTGTTTGATCTTCCAGAAAAAAGCATTTTTGAACGCATTTTAAAAATAGCTTTATTATTATAAGCCTGGAATTTATCCGTTATTGTTCTCGAAAAACCTGGAAAACTCAGCAAATTTCATTTAGAAAAAAATGAGCAGACACCCTGTATAAAGAGTAAGATGATTAAACGACACTAAGCAAAGAAAGATCAATCTTGAAATAAATTCTCGCTAAAAAAGTTGAAAATAGTGACTGATTACAAGAAAAAGTGACTTTAGTGACTTGACCTTAAAAAAGTGACTCGCTACCAGCCCTGCAACTTGTAAATAATATAATCTTAAATAAATTGTAAAATATGACTTGTTTAGCTCCTGATTTTCAGCCGAAACTTCATCATATAGTTTAATTTTATAATACGTAGAAAATAATACGATTCTCCTATGGTTTTATGTTTGATAGGGGAAATGGATGTTATCTCTTATTTTGGGCCCATACATAAATTCAGCAATCGACATAATTTTCAATAGCGGCCGAAAAAATCCATTTGTACCATTCCAATGACGCGTTCTTCTAGATAAAATTGATAAATAGCAGATTTTTAGCGATGAGCCCAAAGCCAACTGTAGAGCCATTTCCCCTATATGATTAATCATTCATTATATGGATGATTATCATTTGATTTATTCATATTCCAACAGATGATAAATCGAATGACGATCATTTCATAAACATCATAAACAAATTTCATTATAGGGCTTGAGTGAGGCAATAATGCATATAGCAACGTTTTGTTGTTGTTTAAATTACTATGATTTAGGGAAATAATTCCCAGGGTCTTGACTATGACAAACGTTTAACATTCCATTTTATGGGCTAGGATTTTGATTTCTTAAGTGAACCCTACACGATTGCGATACATTCAATATTGACGTCAATACATCGGTATTGACAATATTTTTGTATTCACATCATCAATATTAATGGCAATAATTCCCATTCGTGTCAATATATTGATACGTGTGGGGTTCGCTTTACACATTTTTTTAGAAATGATAGGACAGGCTCCTCCCAGAGGTTTTCATAGCTTCCGCAATGGAAAGGAGCTAAATGGCTGAGCAAAGTCTGGGATCAAATTGAAACTAAAGTAGATTTTGAGATATAGCAGATAATTATTGCTCAAGTTATTGCCGATTTGGTCGGTTTAACATTTATCAAATATAATTGTCACATCAAATTTAACACTTATTCTGCTATCAGTGAGAGCACACTGAAAACTCAATTTGATGGTTATTGTTGTGACAGAATTTGAGGACACTTCCTGCAGCGATCTCGGCTACTATTATCCTTTCTTTTCTTTGAGCTCTGTCTCTCTTCCCACCTCCAATATGCAAATTGTATTCCCTTTGTATACCCGCTAATTGTTTCCCACTACTATGATATATATATATATATATATAAAGCAGAGCATTGAAACATAGATCTAAAGGGTGATACGGTCAAAATTTGGTCAAGGGAAAACGCGTGTAAATCGGTGAAATCGTTTATTTAAAAAATCAAATTAAATTTCTTTTTCAAGTTCAATTAGTATAAAATTCAGGAAAAATATTCAGTTAGGCTTCCGCTTTTCCAAATCCGAATTGCCGGGCCTTACGCTTGACCCCTGCCATCAGATTTTGTACAGCCACCTTGTCCACCTTCTTCGCCGCAGAAAGCCAGTTTGCCTTGAACTGCTGCTCGCCCTTAGCAGTTTTTTTGGTCTTCTTTAGGTTCCGCTTGACAATAGCCCAGTATTTCTCAATTGGGCGGAGCTCTGGCGTGTTGGGAGGGTTCTTGTCCTTGGGAACCACCTGCACGTTGTTGGCGGCGTACCACTCCATGGCCTTTTTACCGTAATGGCAAGATGCCAAATCCGGCCAAAACAGTACGGAACAACCGTGTTTCTTCAGGAAAGGCAGCAGACGTTTATTCAAACACTCTTTCACGTAAATTTCTTGGTTGACAGTCCCGGAAGCTATGAAAATGCTGCTTTTCAAGCCACAGGTACAGGTGGCTTGCCAAACCAGATATTTCTTTGCGAACTTTGACAGTTTCATGTGCTTGAAAACATCTGCTACCTTTCCCCTTCCTTTTGCCGTATAAAACTCCTGTCCCGGAAGCTGCTTGTAGTCGGCTTTGACGTAGGTTTCGTCGTCCATTACCACGCAGTCAAACTTCGTCAGCATCGTCGTGTACAGCCTCCGGGATCGCGCTTTGGCCGTCGTATTTTGTTTATCATCGCGATTTGGAGTCACTACCTTCTTGTAAGTCGATAGTCCGGCTCGTTTTTTGGCTCGATGCACGGTTGTAGACGATACACCCAGCTTATTTGCGGCATCTCGGAGAGAGAGGTTAGGGTTTCGCTTGAAACTACCGGCAACTCTCTTTGTCGTCTCAGCGGCTTCCGGTTTTCGATTTCCCCCCGATCCAGACTTCCTGGCTGTCGACAAACGTTCCCCAAACACTTTAATTACATTTGTAACGGTTGAATTGGCAACTTTTAGCGATTTGCGACTTTGTGTGCGAGTAGCTCGGATTTTCGAGATGCGCGAGCAAAATTTTGATACGCTGCTCTTCTTGCTTGGACGGCATTTTGACAACTGAAGAGTGAATTACAAAATCAAAATAGGAGCAACATTCTACACACACACACCTTCAAAATGAGGGGTGTTCAGGTTTTTTAAATGCAAAATTGAAAGAAATACGTCAAGTTGATATTGACCAAATTTTGACCGTATCACCCTTTAGTTGAATCTAATAACCTAACCAAGTCTCGCGTACTTTATCCATTCGACCCGAAATCAGTAGTTCTCCCGGTGCTTTTTTTTGACCTCACAGAATCATATGGTCCTTTGAGCCGGATTCACGAAAATTCTCGTCGTGAACCGCGCAGTGTCGATCAGCTTGTGTCACGTGTGTTAGCCTCGTCACCCGCCAATTTATACGGCCACCACGGAGCCAGAACCGGCTGAAGAAACCGAAGTGCAAACCGAGCTTGAAGTACTCGGTGATATTTGGTCTGCCTATTGTTCAGTGTATAAACAAATTTTGGGCGTTAGTGTAGATGATGAAATGACGATGCTGTTCGGCAGCAGTGCCGTTTCGAAAAAAAACCTATATCGGTTTGAAAAATCGACTTGCTACAGTGCAGAGTGATACTATAAATCAACTTGCACAGCAATACGCTGAGCTACTCCGTATGATGTCGGGTAGAATGACTGCTGGCGCGAGTACATCTATTTCTGCTCTCGATACTGCCCATGCCCCCATACCTCTGTCGGATCTTAAACTGCCACGCATGAACTTGCCTGTGATTACTGGAAACTATCTCGATTGGCAATCGTTCATTGATTTATTCAGAAGCATGGTTGATCAAAATCCATCGCTTAAGGATAGCCACAAATTGTATTTCTTAAAAACTAATCTCTCTGGAGAGGCTGCATCGCTTATATCCCACCTGAAAATTGAGGATGCAAATTATACTCCAGCTTTGGAAAAGCTTAAAGCCTGCTACGACAAACCACTCGAGATAGCTCCCAAGCACATTGAACGCTTTCTCAACCAACAAGCCACGACGTCACCGTCTGCTTCAGGGTTGCGTTCATTGCACGACGTCTCCGACGAGGTTGTTCGAGCTCTTTAAGCCATGCAAATACGTGGCTACTATTCATCCTCATAGATAAATTGGACACTGAAACCAAGCAGAATTGGTATCAAAAGGTTTCTGATGTGTCCGAAGATGACGTCACCCTAAAGGCTTTCCTCACGTTCATCAATTCACGCACTTTTGCTTTGAAATCTGCGCAGCCGTTACTACTTACAAGCCTCCTTTGAAACCACAATATAAAGGAGCAACAGCATTCTTCGCCACCAATACATCTCCAAACTGCGACGTCTGTGCCAAATCGCCCCATCCACTCTATCTGTGTGGTAAGTTCATCCATATGAGCCCAGAGGAAAGACTCTCTGCGGTAATCTCTCAAAACCTTTGCAGTAATTGCCTGAAGAAGCATGCAGGTGAAACATGCAGATCTGGGAACTGTCGGAAATGTGGCTCACTACATCACACCCTGCTGCACGCTGCATTAGCGCCTCCAAACCATCAACAAGATCCATAAACATCGTATGCTGTTCACTCTAGCAGTGGTCCGGCCGCCCAATCTCTGATTTCGGCCCTCGATTCCACTGATAAGTTCGACGCATCCAATGTTCTGCTAGCCACCGTGTCCATTAATGTTGTAAATAAACACGGCCGACACGACGCTTGCCGCGCTGTTCTGGATTGCGCTTCTCAAGTGAGTTTTATCAGCGAGAGTTTTTGCACCGAACTTGGTCTCGACTTGTTGGAAGCAGATATGGACCTTGAAGGCATCTCATCTACTCCCGCGCATGCAGATAAATGCGTGCAAATCATCGTATTTAGCATCCCGATGCACGGACTATGGCACCACAGTCCCATGCATGGTGCTCGATAAAATCAGAAAAAAACGCTTCCTGTCAAACCAGCGAACATCGACGGTTGGCCCATTCCGGGTTCAATCAACCTGGCCGATCCACTATTCCAACGCCCCGGTAAGATCAACGTACTGCTTGGTATCGAACTTTTCTTCCAGCTGCTCGAGCCTGGAAAAATCTCCCTCAGTTCTGACGACCAACTTCACACCTTGCAAAACACCAAGTTAGGGTGGGTGGTTGCTGGTCGCTATCGAGGTAAAACGGATTCATGATACACGATGACTTCAACGTGTTTATTATGTACCTCCGACGATAGCCTTAGCCAACAGTTGCGTCATTTCTGGGAGTTGTAGGAATATGCTACATCTGTACCCCATCTCAGCGAGGAGGAAAAACGTTGCGAAATAACTCCCACAAACACACTGTTCGAGACGACAACGGGAAATACATCGTGCGCTTGCCGTTTCTGCACTCTCCGAGTCTACTTGGTGATTCCAGACAAAACGCTGAAAAGCGTTCGAGTCACATTGAGCGAAAATTGCAACGAAACCCTCACCTCAAGCAAGAGTATCATGCCTTTCTCCGCGGGTACTGTGAAGTTGGACACATGACACTCACCGATTATCCAGCTCCGAGAGGTGCCATCTACCTGCCTCACCTTTGTGTGGTAAAGTAATCTAGTTCCACCACGAAATGCCGCGACGTGTTTGATGCCTCCGCGAAGACCACCAGTGGCATGTCCCTTAATGATGTGCTCATGGCCGGTCCAGTGCTACAGGGTTCAATAGTCAACATTCTTCTCCGGTTTCGCTTTCCGGTAGGTGTTTTCACTGGCGATATAAAACAAATGTACCGGATGATCAGACTCGCTGATAGCGACTTTCTGTGGATCCTTTGGCGATGGTCAAACGACGACCCCGTGTGTGAATATCGACTAAACACCGTTACATATGGGACAAAAAGCGCTCCATATTTGGCCAAGAAATTCTTGCAGCAGCTGTTAGAGTCACACAGGCAGCAGTATCCGACGGCGGTTGGGAAGGCAGAGAAGGGCACCTACGTGGACGATGTTTTGGTGGGCGCTGACTCCGAAGAAGAAGCGATACTACTGCGACAGCAATTGACAACGATCTTCGTCTCAGGTGGCTTCCACCTGCGGAAGTGGGCGTCAAACAGTGCTGCGGTTCTTGAGGATGTCCCAGCAGAAGAATAGTGGCAGCCGTGCAGCGGCGTGCTCCAGTTCTCAAACGCTAAGAACAAGATCTTTCAGTCCACAAAGCGGACCATGCTTTCACAAATCGCCAGCATCTTCGATCCAATTGGATTACTGGCTCCGATCGTCATCAAAGCGAAGTTGGTTTTGCAACAGTTGTGGGAGCTGAAGGTGGACTGGGACGAAACACCCCCCAGCCCCCCCCCGGTGAGTTAGTTCAAAATTTGTTGATATTTGTGCAAAGCCTTCCCGTTCTTAACACATTCCATGTACCCCGTCGAGTGATCGGCATGCGAAACGCATCTCGCATCTATCTGCACGGCTACAGTGATGCATCCGAGCGAGCCATGGGTGCGTGATTTCAATTTGATCTTGACACAGACATTTTAATTCGATTTGCTATCCTTTTAATGTTTAATTGTACCCGAGTAAAGTCCTGCATTAAAATGACAACAAATATAAATCAAATTTTGATAACAACATCAAACTAAAATAATAATTTGATTTTAGTTAACGTGATTGACAAATTTGATAACAAATGTTGTAATCATTATGCTGTACATTTGCTCGACCAAAGCGACAGCAACCTAAGTAATCAGTACCAGCGACACCACAACATCATATTCAGATTTCAATTCGATCTCAAACTTTCCTCGGTTATACCCCTCACCATCCCTCTCCAACGGGGGAGTTTCGCAAAGAGAGATGATCAACCCGATTTGTACCTTCCTAAAAGTTGTCCTTGCTCGCTTTCTAATCTCTATATACAGTTTTCACACTGCCGTACTCTAACGGACCTTTAAGCTTCCTTCAGTTTAGAGTACATAAGTACAATCCTTGATTTAAGTGATTCTTCATCTGATAGTTGGGTACTTATGACTGCTCAGTTACAA
This sequence comes from Ochlerotatus camptorhynchus, assembly GCF_037179485.1. Lineage (NCBI taxonomy): Eukaryota > Metazoa > Arthropoda > Insecta > Diptera > Culicidae > Ochlerotatus > Ochlerotatus camptorhynchus. Next base: position 1,238,094 of record NW_027040618.1, read on the forward strand.
ACAAAATAGTAAGCGCTAATGTATGTAAACATAAGGCAAGAGATGTAAAAGCTATTGAGAGGGTGCAGACGTGGAGTTGAGCTTTGAAGACCTATTACTCCTAATAAAATTTAGGCAGTTCTACCAAATTAGCTCGATTCACTTAGTTGCGACCAACTCTAGATAGAGCTGGAATTAGGCCTTTGTAAACAATGACTTCTCTCGATGATTTCTAGGAATACAAGGCACACCTACATAAAACAACATATCCATAAAGTAGGGGAAGTCTTCAAGAAGGGGCAAAACGCCAGGGAGAGCCATGACTTTCTTAGTTGATAGTTTCTAGAGCTATTTATATAATCAAGAATTCCTACCGTTTGGTGGGCTTCTGGTGCAAACTTATTGCAGTTCTTGGATTTTTTGGAGAATCGAAAGCTCTCTAAGAGCTCTGCGTGGCTATGAAACTTGTCTCGATACTTCCATAGGCGTCAGAACTCTGGAGGATTCCGGAACTGTTTAAATTTACCGAACTTTGAAACTTTTGAATCTTCCAGGAATTTCTATAAATTCCCTAAAAACTTCTGGAACTGCAAAAAAAATTGTGGGAAATACTATAAACCACGATTATAAAACATATTGAAATCGTTTTTAGAGGATCTGGAATGTTTCTTGAGTTTTTGATCAATTTCGGAACAAACTGGAATTTTTTTTCGGAAATATTTCTTGCAGTTCTCAAGATCTTTAGAATATTGAGCTAGACCTGTGCGCCGCCGCACCATGCCGATTCAGCTGTGCAAATCTCGACAAAAAAAAAAGTTTCACTGAGATCTCAGCATTCATTTCATTTGTTTGCTGAGGTTCAGCTGATTGTTAAGTCTCGAATTATGCTTAGCTGAATCTCAGCAAACAAATGAAATGAATGCTGAGATCTCAGTGAAATTTTTTTTGTCGAGATTTGCACATCCGAGCTCGGTAGAAAAAAATTAAGTGTGTAGCACTCAAGAATGATTCATTCTAGATCGGATTAACAGAAAGATGAATAAGTGAGTATTATTAAACAACACGTTGATATTTGACCTCTTACAGGTCCAAGTTGTGCGGGATTCTACGTATATCCGAAATACATCATCTTCAAATACATAAACAAAAGGTTATATGCCTACAATGCGTGTAGATTCAAATATGTATCAGAGTAATAGAAGCATATTATTTATTGCTATCAACAAATTAATAACGTGTAATGCTCAATAAATGAAAGAATTCCTAGGCCCATTAAAATGTTACGTAATGCAACAGATTGCTTATCCACCCCTACATAACGTAATTTTCTTATACTTAATAAAAGGGTTGTAACACTTTGCCATACGACTCCACCCCCTGCAATTTTAACCTGGGGTGGGACGTGCTGTCAAATCATTCTTGTACGAAATTGGTTCCAAACGTAAACAAACCCTGTAGGTTTCTTATGGCTTGTTTACGTTTGGAACCAGTTATGCGAGGTAGGCGACGATTGTTCGTATTTGACAGCCACCTTCCCCCTTGATTTTAACAAGCACTTGACATACTTTCCTAAACTAATACCGCATGCACGGCCAATGAGAACCACTCAAAATTGAGGAAAAGTTACTCATATTTGAGTTCAGGTTACACAAATTCGCGAAAACGTAGGTCACTCATAGAATGAGTAAATTTTCCGACGAGTTTACGAGGAAAGCTTCTCGAATATGACGAAAACTGATTGTGGTTTTAGTCTGTCCACTAGTATACTTCTATCCTGTGTACAATAGTTAACGAGAAATTTTCACCGTGACCTACCTTTTAGTGATTTTGAGTCAAATGAATATTTTTTCTTAGGGGAAATGGCTCTAATGTTGGCCTATGGATCTAAGATTGGGCCCATCGCTAAAAATCTACTATTTTAGGTACGTTAGAAGCGTACAACTAAAGGAATCAAACTTCCAAAACTTCTCATATTCTCTAAACTTCTAGAATTTCAGCAATTCTGAAAAGTACTTACATTATTAGTGACTCCAAGACTTATAGTTCTTCGAAAGCATTTCAGTATTCCAGTAACTTTGGAAAATTAACTGAAATTCTATGACTTCGGGAAATTTCGGAGCTATGTAACAATTCCCCTTGCTTCATAAACATCGGAAAACAAACACCAAACGCATTCGCATCACTGTCTCTGTGGACTTCAACAAGCGCTCTGACAAGTACTAAAATCTTGACAGCGTACGTCGTCACATACAACACCAGTTCCTGGATTGGAGGCGGCTCACCATCCCACTCACAATAGGCAAGATGTGCATACCGAACGTGTAATGTGTGGTCCACACCAGCAGTGAATTTGTCAATCCATAAATGTGCGACACACGGCATCCAATCGGGACTGCAGCAGGGACACTTCAACCGGTATGCTTGTGTGGAATATTGAAAACCCGAGCTTCAGCATGACGCCATTACCATTACCATTGGTAAATTGATCACCAACCAATTTTCATGCGAAACCCATCTATTACATTTGCAGCACAAGCCAAAACGCAAGTGTAGACTACGTAGTCCGCATCGTGCTCTCTTGCCTTGCGGATCTATTTGTTTTACTCAAAGAAGTGTTGCTGCTACCTAAAGCTCCAACAAATTTAAACCGCACTTTTCAGTGCTCAACCCATTAAATGTCTACCTTTTTTCGACTCATATTCCTCTTTGATACTTGTTTGGACCCTACCCGAGGTAATCCTGCTTGGCCATCGACATGGCAAAATTCCTCTTCGATCCTTCGGATTCTTAAATTGCCGCCATGACGCCTAATCGCAAAAGGAAAATCTCTTGATCCTCCTTGTGATGAAAATAATTTGAGCAATCAATTTGATATGTTCACGGATGATGAGAATGATCCCATGATGCCAAGAAGGAAAAGGTCTGCCCTATTGTGATAATCACATCCGATTTTGATGCTCTTTGCACGGAACTGTTGCACTTCAAATTGTCCGTCGGGGTGAATGCCGTGTATTGTCTGAAACCTTGGAAGAAATCAAACGTCTTCTCAAGTACCTTACTGAGAAGCAACACACTTCTTTTTTAATTACGACATCAAAACTGAACATCTGTTCAAGGTTGTCTTGATAGATCTGCCCAGTGGTGAATTCTTGGATCAGATCAAAGATTAATTGACTAAATTACTTGGAGTTGAGTCTGTCGAAGTAATCAAAATAAAAATTAAATCCCGTCCTGGCGATTCACGCAACGGGATTTCTAATGATTTTTATTTAGTTCACTTCAAGTCTAGTGAACAAGCGAACTAAACAACCTTAAGGCCTTAGAACAAGCTATCCTTATGATCCATGTCCGAGTGAAGTGGGAACACTTCAGGAAGACTGGAGGAAATTTCCAAAACTTCACCCAGTGCCGTAAGTGCCAGGGATGGGGTCACGGAACTAAAAATTGCTACATGCCCACTAAATGCATGAATTGTGGTGATTCCTCTCACGCAAAGGACGACTGTCCTGTGAAGGAAGATCCTGAGAAATTTAAATGTTAAAATTGTGGTGAAAACCACAAATCCAATTTTTGGGAATGTAAGACTCGCAAAACGATCCTACAATCTCGTTTTAAGCGACAGGTAGGAAACGCTCCACGTTTCCGAACAGGTACAAATTCCTCTGCTGTTAACAACGGTCAGCGAGGAACAAATCCTACATTCTTACCCGTCGGTACAAATATCACCTCTGCTTCAAATTTTTCATCTATACCTACTCCCCTCGCTGTTCAGCGAGTTAATGGAGCTACCTATGCTGCTATTGCAACGGGTAAAAATCAAAATATTAGCCAACATAATTCTAACGAAAATTTTGAAAATGTTGACTTAGGAAGCATTACTGCTCCTAAATGGATTTTTTACAGAAATTATTATATGACATGATTACTGATATGCTGAAAACTAACTCCATGTTTGATGCTATCCAAACTGGAGTTAAATTTGCGAACAATATCAAAGTATATATATACTTTGAAATTCAGTAAAGGATTTTAAATCATTCAATATTTTGAATTGCAATGCTCGATCTCTTAAAGATAATAAAGACGAGCTATTTAACTTTTTGAAAGTTCATAACGTGCATATTGCCGTTATAGCAGAAACGTTTCTTAAACTTGACCATAAGGTTAAAAGGGACGCAACTTATTTCATTTATAGAAATGATCGTATTGATGGAGCCTGTGGTGGCGTTGCCATCATTGTTCATAGACGAATCAAACATCAAATTCTTTCGTTGTTTAAAACCAAAGTTTTTGAAACTTTGGGAGTTTCTGTCGAATTAAAATTTGGACAACTTACTTTTATATCTGCCTATTTGCCATTTCAATGCTTAGGGCAGCAGAGGAACTTTCTCTAGGATGACCTTCAGAGCTTACCCGTCATAGGTCTAAATTCTTCATTGTTGGTGCTTTTAATGCGAAACACTGCTCATGGAATAATTCTCAAAGCAATTACAATAGTAATATTCTGTCCGATGATTGTTCACGATTCGATATCCAAACAGCCCAACATGCTTTTCTTCAGCAAGAAATCCCTCTATTATTGAATTTGGTCATAAATGATTCATGTCAACTTTGTAGCCAATTGGTTACCCATGCTGATTTCGGTTCTGATCCCCTTTCAGAAGCTTTTGAAATATCCCAAGAAATAATTTCTAATCCCATCAGCTCTACTTTCAATTACCATAGAGATGATTGGGAGCAATATCGAACATTTATGGAATATATCTTTGATCCAAACATTCCTTTGCAAACCAAAGATGATGTTAATTATGCTACTTCTAAAGTTGAAGCAAGAGCTGCCTCAGTACCAAAATGCGAGGTTAAATTCAATTCAATTATAATAGACGACGATCTTCAGCTCTTGATCCGTCTGAAAAATATCCGTAAAAGACAATATCAAAGAACACGAGGAACTGTGAAACAAAACTTTTGAAAATAATGTTTCGAAATAAGACCCGAGTTCCAAACCCAAACCTCAAAAGCCTATTCCAGCGCTTAAAAAAGGTGGTAAAATTTTGATCACATATTCGGAAAAAGCTCAGAAACTTGCTAAACAATTCGAGAATTCCCATTATTTCATTTTGGGTTTTACTAGTCCTATTGAGAATCAGGTTGCTCGGGATGATCTGAATATTTTCTCTTTGGAAAATATTTTTGATGATTCCTGGGGGACTGATTTGGACGAAGCCAGATCTATAACTAAATAGTTTTATAATATGAAAGCCCGAGGTGATGATGGAATTTTCTATATGCTCATCAAAAAACTCACAGAGAGTACCTTGTCTTCTTGGTAAAATTATTTAACAGATGTTTCCATTTGGCATACTTTCCTGATAAATGGAAAAATGCAAAAGTTGTTCCAATTTTGAAGCCGGATAAAAATCCAGCTGAAGCTTCTAGCTACCGTGCTTTGTTCAATAAATAAACTTTTTTTGAAAATATAATTTTAAATAGAATGATGCTTCACATCAATACGAGCTCGATCTTTGCAGATGAACATGAACATGAACGCCATGGGCATTCATCTACTCATCAACTCTTAAGTGTTACCAATTTAATTCGCTTAAACAAATCTGAAGGTTGCTCAACTGGAGTTGCTCTTCTAGACATGGAAAAAGCATTGGACAATGTTTGACATGAAGATTTGATTGCTAAATTGAAAAAAGTTTAATTTATTATGAGATTAGTTCAAAATTATTTAACTGACAGAATTCTGCGGATAAATTATAAAAATTCCAAATCTGAACGACTTCCTGTTAGAGCAGGAATTCTTCATGGTAGCATTCTTGGGCCTATATTGTATAGCATTCCTGAGTACGGCTCTGGCTAGGTATCTTTGTAGGGGAAATGGCTTTAATGTTGGCCTATGGATCTCCCATCGCTAAAAATCTGCTATTTATCAATTTTATCTAGATGAACGCGTCAATGGGACGGTAATAAGGCTTGTACTCGAAAAAAATGCACCATTTTTTATCCGTGTGTAACTTTTTTATCCGTGTGTAACTTTTTTATCCGTGGGTAAAAATTGATGAAAATCGGGGTATAACTAGTGTGGAGTAAATTGTTTACATGTGCAAAATTTCATAACACTCGGTTCAGTGGTTATTGAGATGTCATCGAAACAAGAAGAAAATCGTCGGAGAATTTTGCGCGCCGTCATGGAAAATCCGACTGCGACCATGAGATGGATCGGAAGACAACTGGAAATCACCCATACAACTGTGTCTCGGGTGGTAAAATCGTTTAAGGAGTCCCAGACGACCGAGCGGCGGGCTGGAAGTGGAAGAAAATCGTTGACAGCTGACCCTGGATCAACAGGTGTTGGATTATTTCAAGCGTAATCCGAACCTTTCGATTCGCGACGTGGCTCTGAAGGTAAAGTGTTCCGCCTGGTTCGTTCAGCAAACCATGAAACGAGCTGGGCTTCGTGTATTCAAGGTCCGGAAGGCACCGAACCGGTGTGATCAACAAAACAAATCCCGCGAAATCCCGCGCAAGGAAGATGTATCGAGAGTGGTTAACGAAACCGATGTGTGTGGTTATGGATAACGAAACCTACATCAAGGCAGACGCAAAGCAGATACCGGGGCTGGAGTTCTACGTTGCCAAATCACGGTTTGATGTTCCGGAAGACATAAGGAAGAAGAAAGTGGACAAATTCGCCAAAAAATACTTGCTCTGGCAGGCCATATGCCAATGCGGTAAACTGAGTAAACCGTGCATCACAATGGGTACCATCAACAGCGAAATTTACCGCACCGAGTGCCTCCAGAAGCATCTGTTGCCCTTCCTGCGGTCCCACGGAGGTGAGACATTATTTTGACCGGACCTAGCATCATGCCATTACGCGCGATCGACGTTGGATTGGTACAGAGACAATACCGTTGTTTTTGTACCAAAAACCGCCAACCCCCCAAATTCACCAGAGATTCGTCCGGTGGAAAGATTTTGGGCCATAATGAAGGCCAAAGTTCGAAAATCGTCCAAGGTGTTTAAGAACGAGCTGGAGTTGAAGAAAGAATGGATGAAAGTGACCAAAAAGGTCGGCTCCACCATTGCACAAAATGTAATGAGGGGTCTTAAGGGAAAGGTGCGGGCTTTCAGCGATGGAAAGCAAATTGAATAAAGTAATTATGCCGAAACATAATCCATATGTATTAGTTCATTCCCTGAAAGTTTCAAGAAAATCCTACTTAAAATAAATTTTTGGCGAACACTTTTGTTTGGTGCATTTTTTTTTCGAGTACAGGCCTTAATGGATATTTTTGGTCGCTATAGAAAATTTAGTCGATTGCTGAATTTATGTATGGGCCCAAATTAGGGGCATTTAGGCCGACATTTCCCCTATATAGATTTTATAATAAGATACCTATTTGTAGCATTGATAGCACCTAAAACTCACCCAATAAACACGTTGGCACCCTTGACGCAGATTTCGCCCTGCTGCTGCGAGGCGTAGTACTCCATTTCCGGCACATCGACCAGCTTCACCGAATTGCACGCCACTGGAGGCCCAACATGTCCCGGTACAAAGTCGCCCTGCACGGTCAGCGTGATCGGTGCCGTACATTCCGTCTGTCCATAACCCTCGCAAATTAGGCACCCGAGAGCCGCTCGGCAGAAGGTGAGCACCGTTGGCGAGAGTGGAGCCGATCCTACCACCATCAGTCGCAACCGACCACCGAATCCTTCCTGAATCTTCCGGAACACCAGCTTGTCCCACATGCTGGTCCGCCGCACAACTCCTCGCTTGATTTCCGCTTCCTTTGCATTCAGTGCCATCCTGAGCAAAAGCTTCTTGACCGACGATCGCGACACTTCGGAGTAGATTTTATCGTACACCCGATTCAGTAGCCTAGGAACCGCTGGCATCAGCGTTGGTCGTAGTGCCTTCATATCGTTGGTCAGTTCTTTGATATCACCGGAATAGAACCCAACGGCACCGCCATTGTAGTAGACACCGTTTTCACAGCACCGTTCCAGCATGTGCGCCAGCGGGAGGAACGAAATCATAATATCTCCTACGCGAGGTTTGTGGGGCCCTAGTTGCATCAAAACTCCGGCCACGCCGGAAACGACATTCATGTGCGACAGCATCACACCCTTCGGGTTACCCGTTGTGCCCGATGTGTAGCAGACCGTGCAGAGGTCCGACGGCTTTGGTTCCACTTCCGGCAACGATTTGGCAGCGCCGAGTTTTTCCACCTCATCGAACGAGTGAATGTCGATGCCCCGGTTCTTGGCACGCTGCAACGTGGCTGGGCGGACCTCTTTGATGACCACGAACTTCCGGAGGGATCTGCGGATGAGATGTATGTGTGAAATTTTTGTACACTATGGGGCGAAATGCATCACCAAAACTCACTTCGGTGCCTTGTCGAGCAGCAGGTTGACCTTCTTGTCATCTTCGACCACCACGACGGCTATTTCCGTTTGGTCGATGATGAATGCACACGCATCCGGTCCGAGGGTATCGTACAGCGGAACAACAACCAACGAGTAACAATAACATCCCTGCTCGAACAGAATCCATTCGGGGCGGTTCTGCGAGTAGATGCCGACAAAGGTACTGGTGCCAGGCCGCAGACCGAGGGCAATCAAACCGGAACCGAAGTTCTTCGCCCGGAGCAGGGCCTCGTTGAAGTTCATCCACTGGAAAGGGGAATTGTGGTTGGTTAGTCGGTTTGAATGCGAATATGTTTAGAGCTGTTACCTGATAAGGCGAGTGGAGATTATCTCGCCAGCCCAAGCAGGGCCCATTGTTTGATTCGATGACACCTCTCCGGAACGTCTGATACAGTGTTCGGGCGTCATCCGCCAGGCAACTGACATATTTACCATCCTTGGCTTCCTTGAAGAATTTGGACACGTGAACTTGTTCGGGGCCCTGAGGGGGAGAGGAAGAAAATGAAATGAAAACATTCGTTAGTAATCAGCTGTTTGATTCTGGTCACATGAAACACGTTTCGTCACTCAATTAATTCTTGTCCTCTATATGGGACCGTGTGGTCATGTGTTTTGTCGAAACTTTCAAATATAGAACGTGTCTTAGGTGTGTCACTGACAGTGACAAACGACGACAGATGGTCTCGATTCTCCAACTGGTAATAAATGAAATTTTATGAGCATTTTCGTATCTTAGAAGTGCTGAAACGATGCGAATTTTTATACACAAACACTAACTAAACGAGCAGTTTCCAAAAGATAAACATCTTCAACCCAGAAACAGATGTTGAAGTGCACATTAATCCTCTCGATTGTTATTCAAACTTTGATCGAAATATTACCATGATTAAACAAACAAATTTTCCAGAAAAATTCAAACGGATGCCAACCACCCACTTGTATCCAAGGAAAGGATCTCGGTTTTCGATTGCAAACATGGCTGGCAAAAAAATTGTATGAAGGAGGGAGTTTGTTTTCAATCATTTTTTTTTTGTTTCTTCAGGAAAAGAAAACACATGCTCAAACGTGTACAGTTGAAAGGAAATAATATTTTCACTTTTCATCGTGGGCGATGGTCATAAATTGAAAGCAGGGAGCATCGTTCCGGTGTGGTTGGCTACTTTTCGCTTAAGGTCCAAACGTACGGCAGATGTGCAGTAAAGGGTGTTTTATTTTTTTTGGCTGTTTATCGGTGCCGGGAATTCATTTTTCCATTGGAGAAATATGCATGCTCGTTGTAATTCAAATATTGGCGTCATCGTCAAGATTATATAGATAGATGGCTTGAAATGTTTTCGTGGACGATGTTTTTTTTTTAATCTTGAGAGCAACCACTCACACCGGTCAGCGAAATATTTCAAGCGCTATTAGTGAAGTGGATGATAAATGGAATGAAATATCTGTGGAGTAATTGAGGAGGTATGGGAAGTGCATCACACACTAATCCAGGCCTCCGAAGTTTGGTATTGAACTACATAACTTCTCGGTAAAAGTTTAAAAATAACGGAAAAATAAAAAAAAAAAAATAATAAATAATAATAAGTTCAGGTTTTGCTAAGTTATTCCCATTAAATGATCCAAAAAAGTCTATTAATTTTATGTGTTTGACTCATTATTTCTTTCAAATTTAAAATTAATTTCATTTCATTTAAACCTAGGTGCTCCAGCTACTACAGTAACTTAACAGTGTTTTAAAATTGCTCCTGCCTTGGTAATTCAGTATTTTAAACAGGTTTTCTATACTTGCATGTCAGTTTAACAATTGACATCTTAAAACTTAAAACTAAAACTAAATCTTATCGAAGTACAAAGAGAATAAATCGTTGCAATGGAAGGCTGTAACGATTTTTGACTAATATTATTAATTATTTTACAGTCAACTTTCGCTCGTTGAGCTAAACCCGTAGCCCACTTAGTGAAAGACTTCGTTAGTTTGGCTGAGCTGTCAAGCTGAAAATTGGTTGAGGGATACACTGATTGTTGATTATCATCACAATTCTTTAGCAAATATCTAAATTGTTCATACATGAACCCCTCGAAAATGAATCAGCACTGTCAGAAATGACGTTTGACTTCGATTGAGGATGGGTACAGCCCAACTATCGGGAGCCCAACTAAAACGTAGCCCACTTAAACATATCCCAACGAGCAAAATTTGACTTTATTGGACATTGCTGAATTTATGTATGGGCATTTAGGCCGACATTACATCCATTTACCCTACCTCGGTAGTACTGTCCCAAGGAGGCAATTTCAAAATCATCTTCAGAATGTTGTTCTGAATCCTTTGAAGTGCTTTTTTCCTGGTAGTGTAACAACTAGACCATATTGGCACAGTGTAAAGCATGGCCGTTCTGAAAACTTGTTTAAATATTTGAAGTTTATTCTTCAGGCAAAGTTTGGATTTCCTGTTTATAAGAGGATACAAACATTTTATACAGGGGAAATGGATGTAATTTCAGCCTAAATGCCCCTTATATGGGTCCATACATAAATTCAGCAATCGACTAAATTTTCAATAGCGACCAAAAATATCCATTAGAACCGTCCCAGTGACGCGTTCATATAGATAAAATTGATAAATAGCAGATTTTTAACGATAAGCCCAATCTTAAATCCATAGGCCAACATTGAAGCCATTTCCTTTATTTGTTACATTTGGCTTGAATGCCCTCAATGTGATCTTTAAAAGTTAATTTTGGTATAGTACTAATCCAACGCATTTCACTTGGTTTGACTAGGACATTGAAACTTCGTTCATAGTGGCTATGTGACTACTACTAGGTTTCAAAAAGGAAGCTCTATGCTTATGTGGAAATATTATAAGTTGAGTTTTGGAAGCGTTGGGTGAAATCTTCCATTTTTGTAAATAAGAAGAGAAAATATCTAAACTTTTCTGCAGTCTGCTGCAAATAACACGAAGACTTCTTCCTTTAGCGGAAATGCCTGTGTCATCAGCGAACAAAGATTCGTGGCAACCCTGAGGCTAATCAGGGAGGTGCGAAGTGAAAATGTTATACAATATTGGCACAAGAATGCTACCCTGAGGAACTCCTGCCCTAACAGATAGTCGATTAGATTTGGAATTTTGATAATTTACCTGCGAAGTTCTGTCAGTTAAATAATTTTGAACTAATTTCATAATATAGAGTGGAAAATTAAACCTTTTCAATTCAGCAATCAAACCTCCATGCCAAACACTGTCGAATGCTTTTTCTATGTCTCGAAGAGCAACTGCAGTTGAGCAGCCTTCAGATTGGTTTGAACGAATTAAATTTGTAACTCTTGAGAGTTGATGAGTAGTTGAGTGCCCATGGCGAAATCCAAACTGCTCATCTGCGAAAATTGAGTTCGAATTGACGTGCAGCATCATTGTATTCAAAATTATCGTTTCAAAAAGCTTAATTATTAGGAAATAAAATTTATTTGATGGTAGCTAGAAGCTTCAGCTGGAGTTTTATCTGGCTCCAAGAGTGGAACAATTTTTGCATTTATAGAAACTTCCATCATCTCCTTCCCGCTTTTTAGTCATACATCTGACTTCGTTCAAATTCGTCCCCCAGGAATCATCAAAAATATATTTTTTATTCGAAAGAAAATATTCAGATCATCCCGAGCAACCTAATTTTCAATATTTAGGACTTGTAAGACCCAAATTGAAATTTTAGGAATTCTCGAATTGCTTAGCAAGTTTCTGAGATTTTTTATTCCAATTTGGTGATCAACATTTTACCTCTTTATTTAAGCGATTGGATAGACATTATTTTCAAAACTTTTGTTGTTCAGGGCAGGCAATCGCATTTTTATTTGTTTTTTTTTTGCAAATCCTGGCAGATTTTAATGGCAGGATCACGTGTTCTTTGATATTGCCTCTTACTAATCTAATCTAATCTAATCTAATCTAATCTAACACCAACACAGCCAGTCCATGAAAGCATCCTGGAAAATGATACATATACCTCCATCCTTTTTCTTGTCTATTTGGTATGCTTTGTACATCAGATATGCGCAAATTATATCAAAACGACCAGGCCTTGTGTGCAACATTTAAGGGACAAGATGATTCAAAAACATCGGGCCTGTTTAAATCAAAAATTTAAACAAGATGCTTCAGAATCCAATAAATGGATGAAACATCCACATCTCGTACCATACGTTCCGTTGTATTGTTATCCATGATTGGTCGTTGGGAGCATCTAATCTAAAAAAGTTAAATGATACCCCATTTTCCTCGAGTGGTTGGGACATGAGCACTAATTCTTGTCTTAGCCCAATATGGCATATGGTTTTAGCGCCATTACTCGCTTTCTGAAAAGAGAAACATGGAATAAAAGGCCGTAGGATAAATGAAAAGGAGGAAGGAAACCTAGTTCTATCTTTTGTGTAAAAACAGAACAAAAATCGGGCCGCTAATCAATCTACAGGAAAAGTTCGCTAAAACTCACAATGACTCGCGAACTTTTCCTTTTGTGTTAACAGGTGAGAGCTAGATTTCAGTAGAGAGTAATAGAACGAAAATATATTATAAATTTAACATCATATAAATGAAAATAAAGGGAAGATCTCAGCTAATTTCATTAATTTTGTACTCTTACTGTCCTGCTGCACTACTGTTGAATCAAAGGCACTTCCAAGACTTTTCCGGGTAATTTCCAAATTAGTTCTAGGAACTTTAAGGTACAAAACATCAAACGTCTAACACCAGAAAAAAAGCACTAGAACGACTTTCTTGCCGAATGAACCAATTGACAAATCTATGTTGGAACTTAGCCATACCCACTCGTTCCAACCTTGGACAATAGCGCATTCGACATTTGATTTATCATCAAAATACAGCACAAAAGCGGCTCTTCGAAACAAAAACTTGAAAGACTGTTGCATCTCCTAGTTCTAGCTCAACACTTCAAACTATTCCATCGAATCTACATACAAATTCTTGCACAATCCGCCTCCAATCCAATCACAATCATCGAGGGCCAGCTTGCCAACCACCTAATAACAGTTCTGACGAAAAGGATGCTGTTAAAAAAAAAAACACTTTGAAATGCATTTTACCGATCACTTGAACTTGCTTTGCACTAAAGTTCTTTTCTAGAACTATGTTACCGAGTGGCACATTGTTTCGGCCTAAAATGCGATGAAAACATCAATGACAGAAAAAATTGAGCATATTTTTTTCTGTTCTTTGATATTGCCTGCTACGAACATTTTTCAGACGGATCAAGAACTGAAGATCATCGTCTATTATAATTGAATCGAATTTAACCTCGAATTTTGATACTGAAGCAGCCCTTGCTTCAACTATAGAACTAGCCATAGATTCAATGGCATAATTAACGTCATTTTTGGTTTGCAAAGGAATGTTTGGATCGAAGCTATATTCCATAAATGTTCGGTATTGCTCCCAATCTGCTCTATGGTAATTGAAAGTAGAGTTGTTGGGTTTAGAAATTATTTCTTGGGATATTTCAAAAGTTACTGGAAGGTGATCAGAGCCGAAGTCAGCATGGGTAACCAATTGACTACAAAGTTGACATGAATCAGTTGAGACCAAATCAATAGTGGAGGGATTTCTTGTAGATGAAAAGCATGTTGAGCTGTTTGGATATTGAATAGTGTAATAACCTGCAGAACAATCATCAAACAGAATAATACCATTGAAATTGCTTCGAGCATTATTCAATGAGCGCTGTTTTGCATTAAAATCACCAGTAATGAAAATTTTTGACCTGATGGATGAGTTTCTGAAGGTCCCCCTTGAGAAAATTCTTTTGCTGGCCAACGCATTGGAATGGCAAATAGGCAGCTATAAACGTATGTTGTCCAAATTTTGTTTCAACAGAAACTCCCAAAGTTTCAAATGAAGAAAGAATTTGATGTTTGATACGTCTATGAACAATGACGGCTACGCCACCACCGGCTCCATCAAGACGATGATTTCGATAAATGAAATAATTTGCGTCCCTTTTTACCTTATGGTTCGGTTTAAGGAACGTTTCAGTTATAACGGTAATATGCACGTTATGAACTCTCAAAAAGTTAAATAGCTCGTCTGCATTATCTTTAAGAGATCGATCATTCCAATTCAAAATATTGAATTATATAACATCCATTACTGAATGTCAAAACCATGACAATATTGTTCGCAAATTTTAGTCCAGTTTGAATAACATCAAACATTGAGTTAGATTTAAGCATATCAGTAATCATGTCAATTAATGATTTCTGCAAAAAATAAATTTTAGGAACAGTAAGTCAAAATTATCAAAATTTCCGTTAGAATTATGTTGGCTATAATTTTGATTTCTTCGAGCTGCAACAGCAGTAAAGGAAGCTCCATTTACAAGCTGAACATTGTAAGCAGTGAGAGGAGCAGGTATAGGTTAAGAATTTGAAGCAGGGGTGATATTTGTACCTACGGGTACGAATGTAGAATTTGTTCCTCGATGTCCGTTGTTAACAGCAGAGGAATATGTACCTAATTGGGAACGTGGTGCTTACAACGAGATTGTAGGATCGCTTTGCAAGTCTTACATTCCCAAAAAATTGGATTTGTGGTTTTCTCCACAATTTGAACATTTAAATTTCTTAGGATCTTCCTTCACAGGACAGTCGTCCTTTGCGTGAGAGGAATCACCACAATTCATGCATTTAGTTGGCATGTAGCAATTTTTAGTTCCGTGACTCCATCCCTAGTACTTACGGCACAGGGTGAGGTTTTGGGAATTTCCTCTAGTCTTCCTGAAGTGTTACCGCTTCACTCGGACATGGAGCATAAGGCTAGCTTTTTCTAAGGCCTTAAGGTTGTTTAGTTCACTTGTTCATTGGAATCATTGGAAATCCCGTTGCGTGAATCGCCAGGACGGGATTTCATTGTCATTTTGATTAGTAGGACAGGCTCAGCTCCAAGTAATTTAGTCAATTCATCTTTGATCTGATCCAGGGATTTGCCATTGGGCTGACCTTTTAAGACAACCTTGAACAGATGTTCAGTTTTGGAACCGTATTTAAAAAAAAGTGTGTTGGTTCTCAGTAAGGTACTTGAGAAGAAGTTTGAATCCTTATAAGGTTTCAGCCAATACACGGCATTCCCCCCGACGGCCAATTTGAAGTGAAAACTTAAATTGAACGAAGTTCAAAAGTTCCTTTCGAAGAGCATGGAAATCGGAAGTGATAAGAACAATAGAGGGAACCTTTTCCTTTTGGGCATTAAGCCGGGAATGTTTATTGGAATTTTGCCTGGATGATGGATCATTCTCATAATCCGTTAGCAGATCAAATTGAATTTCATCAGAAGGGAGATCAAGCGATTACCCTTTTTTTGCGCTCAATGGCGCGGCAGTAAATTTTTTATCCAAATCGACTTCCAAGCAGATTACTATAAGAATCTAAAGGATCGAAGAGGAATTTTCTAAATCGCCATCCAAGAAGGATTACCCCGGATAGGGTACAAACAAGGGCCGAAGAGGAATAAGAGTTGAACAAGGTAGAAAATTTTTACAGGTTGAGCACTGAAAAGTGCTGTTTAAATTTGTTGTAGCTTTAGGTAGCAGTAACACGTCCTTCAGCAAAAAGCAAGCAATCCGCATGGCAAGAGACCACAATGCGAACTGATGTCTATGATTTATTTCTTACGTGTAACGGTCATTTGAATTTTTTTTTTCGATTTTTTCAGCTGTTCTAAAACCCGGCAATATTTACCTGAATGGCTCGGACTCTAACATAAATTTAAAAATTTGTCATTATTTGCATATCATCATAAAATGCCACGGTGAACATTAGTTTCAGTGCTTTTTCAAAAGTATGCGCAATACGTAATATTACTCATGGAAAGTTAGGCAAAATAACTCGTTTTAATGAATAGATTGTACAACATTTGACAGCATGTTTTAAAACAGCCGATTGACAAATTCATCGAGCATTTCTGTGCTGGTCTCGGTGGAATGCGTTGAATCAAGATTAGCGAAAGTTTTTAGAAGTTTATCTTGCGCAGCTGATCTAGAACGCAGGAATTTGTCCGAACTATCAGAAATTATACCAAATACCTACGACTGATCGGAAATTGAAATCGAGTTCTCCATATAGTTCCTCATCAAGAAGGAAAATCGAAAAAAAAAAATCTTTGATAAGAATTTAATAATAATCCTTTTTTACTTTACTTCATTCTTTTGTTATAATTTAGGTGGGTTCCGATTCTGCACGTTGTAGTTTTATTTTTATACCTGTTGTATAGACATCTTTACCAAGGGGATAAGTACTTAGGGGTGTTCGATTTTCATTAGTCTTTAATGCGATTGACACTGATCAAGACTGCATATTATGGTCGAAATTCGTATCTGTCATGAATACAAAAATTAATAGTGGAAGTGGAATTAACTGGAAGATAAACTTTTTTGCTGTTTTTGAGTAATTGTTTGTTATGGACAATGATTCACATTTAATTCCACTTCCTCAATAGCTTATCCTTGACAGATACGCGTATTTCGTCCACAATGTGCAGACTTCTTCAGTGTCTTGTACTAATACTCTAAAACTAATAATGGAATTAAATGGCAATTACTAATCCTTCTCTCTCTTTAAACAGGTATTCCACTAAGACGCCCACATTCATCAGGAACGATTCACAGTTTTGCTAAAATTCAGCCATTAAGAGTCTTGTGAAATTTTTAAAGTGGCATTATTGAAAATTTGAAAAATCGTCTGAGACATGAATTGTGCATTGATTTAAAGCAACTATCAGTGCTGTAAATTCTCAAAATCAATTGAACATTTTTGATGAAAATGAGAAAAGTAGCTATCCGCTATCAAAGGGGACTTCCTTCGAATGGGTGATATCAGTTGCTTAGTCATTTGACGAAGGCATGGATCATTCTCATTTGAGAACCGTTTGATATCATTCAATTGCATGTTGCCGACACGTAAACGGAGCTTTGGTCGACATTCTGGTGAAAAACCAAAGTCAACACACTAACCTGACTTCTACCAAACACCAACCCGATGTTGACCAGATATTGACCCGACATAATCCCAAAATTGACCCAACATCAACCCGAAATTTGGTCGACATCAACCTCAAATTTTCCTCACATTGATCCGTACATCAAATGACAGTGAGTGACTCAATTGGGTTGTTTAACTTTGAAAAATATCTATATATATAAAAAAGAATTTCTGTATGTCTGTCTGTATGACCCTTATAGACTCGGAAACTACTGAACCGATTGGCGTGAAAATTTGTATGCCGGGGTTTTTGGGGCAGGAGAAGGTTCTTATGATGGTTTGAAACCCCTCCCCCTCTGTAAAGGGGGTCTCCCAGACAAATGAAATAGAAATTTCTGCATAACTCTAGAACTAATCAAGCAAATGGAACCAAATTTGGCATGTGGAGGTCATAGGGGTAGCCTCTTAGATAAGAGGGAGGGGGGCTACGTACAATATAGCGTGATTGATTTAATTGGCGCATAAACTCAAGCTAATATTGAATCCCAAGCAAGGCCCGGCACACTCAGCTAGTATTTTATAAAGGTTGGTTTTCTGAGCACAATCATATTTTTATCGATCCCGTAAACATTTCGATTTTTAAATCAAGATTTAAATTTTTTATCGTTGACACTAAATCTATTCGTTGACAGCTCGCTCCCATACAAAGTCCCACCAAGGGGCGCTAAGATGGTTCCTGATGAATGTGGGCGTCTTAGTGGAATACCTGTATAATGAGAGAGAGAGAAGGATTAGTATTTTCCATTTAATTCCACTACTTTATTTGCTTATCCTTGACAGATACGCGTATTTCGTCTACAATGTGCAGATTTTTTCAGTATCTGACAATGAAGAAGTCTGCATATTGTAGACGAAATACGCGTATCTGTCAAGGATAAGCAAATAAAGTAGTGGAATTAAATGGAAAATACTAATCCTTTTCTCTCTCATTATGCTAAGATGGTGTTTTTTTGCTTATGTAATAGTCTTCTCTTCTTATCGCATTTTAGCTTATTGCGTGCTCTCAACTTAGTGTGTTCTAGATGCACTTCTACAGTTATTAATTGAGAGCTTTCGATGCCTGTATCATTTTTGCATTAGTATAATTGTGTGGCAAGTCCAATCATACTTCTATGCCCAGGGAAGTCGAGAAATTTTCCAACCCGAAAAATTCCTAGACCGGACCGGGAATTGAACCCAGCCACCTTCAGCATGGTCTTGCTTTGTAGCTGCGCCTTTACCGACTGAGCTAAGGGAGGCTTATGTATTAGTATTTATTTAAAATAGTTCCAGTGTACCAAAATCGATGAAATTTTGAATTTCGGTTCCATTTTAAATGCAGGTAACGAATATGTATTAACCTCAATACCCCCAAATTGACAGTGACGATGAGGTTCGAATGAGAAAGGAGCTGTTCAAATAATAAGCATGTAAGAATTCGTTTTCACAGAATTGATTGAATGGTTGAATTAGTTCATTTTCAATCGAATGATATGAAAATTAACAGCACTGGCAACTGTAACATGTTCACGACGCATGGTAGTCTAGTTGCATAGGAGTATTGAGCGAAAACCCAACAGCTTCAAAAAATATGTTTCAAAAATGAAAAAAAACATAGCTGATTTTTATATGTTGTGTAAAAAAGGCTAAATTTTCAAGGAACAATATAAAAACATATTGCGCCCTCTGTCTATAAACCATGAAAACAGTAGAAAAAGCAAATACAATCAAAGTTTTCGAAAAAAAAAACAATTTTTTTAAATCAATTAATTTTTTTCTGAGAAATATTTTTAATTACCTTTCATTTTATATTTTAATTTTAGTAATCGGCCAAGTGGTTCAAAAGTTATGAGAAATCGACTTTTTTGGACAACCCCAACATGAAAATGGTCACCTTAATGACAAAATAAAAGATAAAAACCGGTCTAATATTTTGCGATAAGGTACAAAACTACTAATTTTTACGAAATTCTGAGATATATAGTTTTGATATGGAATGGCTGAATTTGTACTAGTCTAGTGTACATCGGTTGACGAAATCAATAAATCTGACATATTAAATCTGTTGCTATGCAATACCTTTGTTCTATTCTGACGATCCAAGCAAAGCTTCTGACATATTCTTAGGAAAAAACGCGGACAAAGCTTATACAAATGGTATGATAATGATTGCATATTTTGACAGCACAGCCAAAGTTCAGATCTGTTCTATTGTGAGATTAAAATATATTGTTTTGATGCTGTTAAATTGATTGAACTCAATGTTCCCATTTTGAAATACCGTAAAACGGGGTAACATTGTAAGTTTTTGAAGTATACTTGACGGAAATTAAATCATTTGCACTATTTTTTTAGTCTTGTAACCGAACATCAGTATTTTGAGTTGGGGTTACTTTCTTACTTACTCGTTGAATGTAGAAGATAATGCGTGAAACTCAAATAATTTCGTTCTTGAAATATGCAACTTTGAATGAGTATATAATCATAAAACATCATCAGTAATAAGAATACGATATTTAAATTGTGATGGCTTTATTAGAAATACATTTCATAAGTGATGATTTGAGTGCTTTTTCAAACAAAATTGAATTTTAATATATTCGTAAAATATGTAACACATTACCATATCAACGGAAATACCCTAAGCTACAATATGGAACTAATGTTTCCAATTCGGAAAAGGCACAGAGAGTAAATTTAATCATTGTATTCTACTATCAAAGTTACCCGCATTATCAAAGATACCCCTTTTTACGGTGAGAGTGTGATCTGAATATCTGAAATTTAAAATAAGTTTCACTTATCTGGTGTCAAATGCTCTTTGATTAATGTTTCAAATAACGAATGTCATTCACTAGATGAAAACAATCATTATAAAGTTATTGCACGTTGAGTGTGTGTGTGTCAGGAACTTAAATAGATATCCTATTTCCAAAGCAATGTATTTTGTCTAATTTCTAATCTCGTAGCCTTTTATTTAGCCAAGATACTTAACCATGAAGCTCGTCTGGGTTTTCTGGAACTTCAATTCTTGACCATTCGGAAGAACTCGGCAGTTACAACTGTAATGGCGACGATTTTTATTTGGAAATGTTTATGGTCACTTTGCGCTACATTTAAATTTTCCCAAATGACCTAAGCGAAATTTCTCGCTCGGTAGGTCTGCCGCAGCCAGGCTGGGTAACTGTTTATAACTGCCTACTCCATGACACTCGGCACGATCTGTTCTGGTAAAGTGTAATGCCACACTAAATGTGTCAAAATTGACTGACCATTCGAAGAAAAAAAAAATGAAATAGATGGGAGGGGAGTGTTGAAGAAAAACTGATGACGTTAATTTGCTTTTCCGCTTTTCTCCTTTGGTTTCACATCATCGACACAGAGCACTCAACTACCACCTCGACCGTCGTCGTCTTCGTCAATCATCGTTCATCATCAACGCCGTCCGTTTTCGTAACCACCATCATCGGTTAGCAGTAGCTGTAGGTGGGGGGAGCACTGATGGCCTGTGAAAAACGTTTTGTTCGGTGATTTGTGATGTTTACTTTCTTCTTCTTTCTCTCTCTATCTCTCTCGAAACTAGCATCTTTTGCCACCCCATCGCCATTAACTTAGGTGGTGGAGCGGACTTGAAATGTAGTTCACGATCAATGCCAAATCGCAGGAGGTGTCGACGGCGACGCCAGTGTCTGTCTGGGGGTGATTTGTAGAAATGTTCTCTGCACTCTTCAACTGCCACGGTTTGGACGGGTTAGAAAATTTATTCCACTGTCATCACCTCGTGGACTCGATCGCGATCCATTGTAGCACTACGGTTGAAGTGCATTTGTTTAGTTTGGCAAATGGCGTTTCGAGGATGACTGACTAAGATGAGATTGATTGGCGCGCACAAACGAGATTGTCGAATGTTATTTCAATTTGAGTGTGATTGATTGAATCCTGTTGCATTCAGATAAACAAGCAACATTCATCCACCAATCGGTATGAATATTGTAATCCACCTGCCTTAGAAACAACTAACAGCAGAGACGGCAATTGCACCATATGCTACTTGGCATTGGTTTCTACATAGCAGAACCCTCCTGCAAAGTGCACACACAATTAGGAAGCAAAAATCTACCTGGTTTCGTTGCCAAACAACACATTCCTCGAACCAAACATTCGCTCTATAATGCGCCACCACCGAAATGTCATGATCACATTACCCAAAGCAAAGACACACCAACACATACCTAGCCTAGGGAGAGGAATAACAAAGTCCCAATGTAGGTAGTTCCCCATTTCACCACATCACATCTCCTGTGAAGCAATCCGACCGACCATTGCGAAAGCATTCGAAAATGTTACACCTGTTTGACTGCTAATACGAGCAGCAGCAGCAGCAGCACCTGGGGGAGCTGAGTCTAATTGAATTTTCCGAAGTAGACATCAGTGACTCACGGCTTCGAGGGGATCGTTCATCACCGTTTGGTGGAGACGCGTGGTAGGTAGACACATGATTGCCGACCCCGAAAATGACAGCCTCAACCTTTCGAGCGATCGGATCGGTCATAAATTGCCGCAGACTTGAAAGTCAATCTTTGCTCTCGCATTGAAATGCAAGCTTCAAATGATTTTTCGACTACCTATTCATTTACAGATCACTTTGAAGATCTGCATTTGTGCACAACTATTTAGGAATTAAAAATCCGTTTGTTTTATGTTCCCACTTTCACCCGAATGGTGGAATATTTACGGTTGTTGTTAATGGTTGTGCGTTGAAAAACAAATTGATGGCAATTTACGACCGGATGGGAGTCGTATTTTGTTTAACACTCCAACCTGCGCGGAAGGATGACGGCGGTGGTAGGCAAAGAAAGGGAAGCGAAAGCAACAGACGAATAAAAATTGCGAAGACTTCCAGTTAATGGCGATCGTATGGGTGGTCGACAGGGGACAATATGTGGGGGTGCAGAAAGCACTAATTAGCTTCATTTTGACAGGTTTATGAGAAACGATTGGTCCGAATAATTATCATGTGAGAATGGAAGACATGATCAGTGATTTGGGAAGTAAATAAAGACACAGCTTGAAGGTTTTAGATAGGGTTAGTGTTCCCAATGACGACCTAAGTGTCCCTAAGAAATTTTGTTAAGGAGGGGCATTTTTTTTCTATGGTTCATTTAATCTGGGGATGGGGAGTACTCCAAAGTGCGTGGGAGATGGTGCTGTCCACCCACCACTGTTCCCCTACTGTTTAATTTAGCAAAATTTATTTATTTGTTGCTCCTGTGGTGGTTCATCTTCTTCAAGGCAAACTGCTTTCAGACAGCCAATGGAAATTGGCAATTTAATCCCACAATCCCATGATGTCGATGATAAAACGTCCCAAAGTACCGCCAGTCGGGGTGACAGAAAATGATGCCGAACATTCAACATGTTTCAAAGATGATTTAAAAAACAAACCCAAATATATTGCAACGCACATAAACAGCTGTAACTTTTTAACCACGGTAACAAATGACTTGAAATTTTCAATTAGGGAATCCATAAGCTGTCTTTAAACTTTGTACAGTTGCGGAAACGTCCATCCTCATAATTCCTTGATGTTCTTTTCGAAATTTTTAGAACTCTATGAGCTCTTTTAAAATTCTTCTCAGAAGTCCTCTGGAATTATTTTTAGAACTCTTCTTGACTTTTTCTCAGAACACATTGGAACTAAAATTTCCTTGGAGTTTCAGAAGAATTTCCTCAGTATTATCCTGAGATTATTCTTGGAATGAGCTATAAATTATCGGTACTCTCTTGAAATTTTCCTCGGTATTCTTTTCGGAATTATGCTGAAATTATCTGCAGGATTCACTAGAAATCATTGGCAGAGTTTTCTTGGAATACTCCCCAGAAATCCTTTTGAACTGTTCTCAGAATTCAATATCCTTGAGGTTCTTCTCGGATTTTTTTAGAACTCTCCTAAGAGCTCTTTTGAAATTCTTCTCAGAAGTCCACTGGTGTTATATTTAGAACTCTTCATGATTTTTTCTCAGAACACCTTGGAACTGAATGAGCTAGAAATTATCCTCGGAATTTGCTTGAAATTTTCCTTAAATTTCCTTTGGAATTTCACTCAAAATTTTATTTTCTCGGTATTCTTTTCAAAATAATCATGGGACTATCTGCAACATGCATTAGAAATTATCTACAGAATTTGCTTTGAATTCTCCCCAGAAATATTGTGGAACTGTCATAAGAATTCAATATCCTTGAGGTTCTTCTCGGAATATTTTAGAACATTTTTTTTCTCAGAACACCTTGGAACTGAAATCCCCCTCTGCATTCTCCAGAAATTTTTCCCAGAATGAGCTTAAAATTATCCTCGGAATTCCCTTGAAATTTTTCTCAACATCCCTTTGGAATTTCATTCAAAATTTGATTCTCTCGGTATTCCTTTCAAAATTATCTTGAAACTATCTGCAGGATTCACTAGAAATAAATCGCGGAATTTTCATGGAATCATCCCCAGAAATCTTTTCTTTAAGAACTGTCCACAGAATTCAATACCCTTGAGGTCCTTCTCGAAAGTCAAGTTAAAGTTGTACGTTCATTTCTCTACCAGAAATGTTCAATAAAGCTTGCCCCTCCATTCACCAGAACTGTGCAATTTTTACAACAGGAATTTTCAATTCAGCTTGCCTTTTCATGCAGCAGATTGTTGCAAATCTTACACCAGAAATTTTTAACACAAACTTGCCCCCAGAAAATTTTACACCCAAGAATTTCAATTTATCAGAACGATGTAAATTTTCCACCGTTAATGTTCAATAAAAATTGCTTCTCCAATCTTCTGATTGGTGCAGATTTCCTTTTTCCATTTCCCACCAGACATTTTCAATATGGCTTGCTTCTCCTATCATCAGAATGCGACAGGTTTTCCGCCAAATAAAGCTTGTAAGGTAGAAAACTACTTCGTCCTAATCGCCCATTTTGGGCCTATCGAGCAGAAAACTTCAAATAAATCCATGATTTCAGAGTTAACAAGTCAATTATGCGTTTGGTACGATACTTTAGTTAATAAGCTACCGAATGAAGTCATTGAGAAGGCGTGATATGTAGTTTTGCACCCATTATTCCCAAAAAACAAAAGAAGCCCTCCGACCGAATCAATTTTTATCTTTCTCCGATAGGCCGAAGTGAATTAATTAGCGTTTCAATGCGTTAGGCTGAGTTTAGAATCCGTAGGCCGAGTTTGGCGTCAAAAAGTAGCGTTAGACTTTTGACAATATCTCAACGATTGGTTTCTCTTTATCAAATCTTACGTACGGAAAGGTAAATAAATTTGGAAGCCATCAGTAATAATAACACTCCGTTTTGTGCTAAACTACGCTTGATTAAGAAAGACGAAGTGCGGGTTGTGCTTAATAGGCCAGAAATGAGGTAGTTAACCCTATCTATTTTCAGATTTTTCATCATAAAATTTGAGTAAAGCAGCTTCCCTCCAATCATCAGAATGGTGCAAATTTTACGCTAGAAATTGTTATTTAAGTTTGTTTCTCTATTCAGCAGAAGGATGCAAATTTAAAACCAAAAATTTTCCAAAAAGCAGATCGGTGCAGATTTTCCACCAGAAATTTTCTTTATAGCTTAATTTTCAATAAAGCTTGTGCCTTCTTTTACCAGACCAGTGTAAGTTTTCCACCAGAAATTTTCCGTTCATTTCATTTATCAAAGCGATGCAAATTTTGCACCAGAAATTTTCATGAGTTCATGAGTTGATGGATCGATAGGCAGGGTCCAGGTGTGGGAGCTGCCTTCCTGGCACGTCGGTAGCATTGGTGCTCAGCACGGAAAACAAGATCGACGGAAAAAACAAACCAAAAGGAATTTTCCACCAGACATTTTCAGTTAAATGTGAACCTCCAAATTTTTAGCGTGATTCAATTTTTCCACCAGAGTTATTCATTTTGATTAGCCCCTCCATGCACCTTGATGACATTTTTACACCAGAAATATTCAATAAAAAGTTATATCTTCGATTTCAACCTTAAATTTACCCTTTTATTTTAACCATCCATGAAACAGCTTGAAAAAAAAAATGCATCAGAAATTTTTTGTATGCACCACTGTGGTGCAATTTTTTGACCAAAAAATTTCAATGAAGTTTGTCCCTTCATGCACCTTTGTGGTGCAATTTACAGGCACCATCTCAAAGGAAAAGACGCAATAAAAGGTTTTCAGTGCCCTTATTTTATTAAATGAAGTTTTTTTTTACCTTCAAATCAAGTTATCAAGAAATCAAGTTATTTTATATCATAATTTAGTAAATGTGGAAATAAATATATTATTTATAAAAGGGGGAGCAATCGCCACCAACTTGCCCTACAATGTGCACGCCAGTGGGTAAGGTTAGGTTTCTTTATTAAAGATTCTTTCAGCCGTTGGCTGATTCGTCTCTGAGATGAGTGTCCCTTATAGTGGGCTCATACATAGGTAGCAAAGGAAGGCAATTTTTGCCAATTTTTCACTAGCAACCACAAATATTCACTTGTATTGTCCAGATGACGCATTTGTCCTAATAAAAATTGAAGAAAAGGAGATTTGTATCGATGGGTCCAATCTTTAGATTCATAGGCCAACAATAGAACCATTTCTCCGATGGATTACAATTTTCTTATTGGCAGTTGTTACTTTCAGTAAATTAACACGATCTTTTTATTTAATTAAACACGCATATCGACAACAACTTTCTGTTCATATCACTTTACTACAATCGCTAATCTTTGATCAACGTCGTTAAAATATTGTTAATGACTTAACGTTTTCGTTAAATTTGAAAACCACTAACGAATTAGCTAACGATCGTTAATTGGAACTTCGGTAATTTCATTTTTATATCAAACGCAGTTGGTTTTTATTTGCATGCGTGCTTAAGTTTATTTCACCGACTTACGAACAACTCAAAATATGAGTATTTTTTATGGCGTGTTATCCCGAGCAAAGTAGAATAACAACCCGTTATCATCGAGATAACAAGTCTTGTTATCCCAGATATCATTTTGTTTTCAGTTTATATCGCATAACTTATTTAGTTATCAGCCTTGATCAATTTTGTTATCAGTCGTTATCATGAAAAATTCACTATATATATATTAACGATGCAAGGTTAGTTCAAAACTTTAAATATTATTCGCATTGAAACAATAAAAAATAGTGCTTTTAATCCTTAATCATATTTCAATAATCATCGTAAGGCTTTGATATCAAAGTGATAACATGATTTGAAATTTATGGAATAAATTTGCATGGCTTACAGAATTTGTTATCAAGATATTATCAATGATAACAAAATTAGTTATTTTTGTGATATCCAACGAGCAATTTTTTGTAATAATTTTTGTTATGTTGGCTGTTAATTCAACCATAATGATAACATATTCAGTTATCAAAAAGTGATAACTTGTTATCAATATGATATTTTACTTTGCTCGGTATCCTTGTGCTAAAAAGTGCTGGTTATTATCTTTAGAACAGAAATGCTCAGAGGGAGAGATGGGCGGAGAGAATGTTTTGAGCCAAATGAACTGACTAAATCTGAGCCAATCGAACATTCCCATTTGAATTTTTCCGAGGATTTCTTATTCTTACTACAATAAATTTGAGAGTATTGCAATCGAACAGAAATTCAATCACCTTTATGTTTTGTGTGTTTCTTAAATTCAACTAGTTTTTGGAATCAAAAACAATATTCTAACTCTATTGATCAATTGATCTTCGTTGGCACCAAGAAATGTGCAAAATATTGCGAAGCAATCAATTATTATTTTGCACGTAAATTGAATCAAAAATAAAAGTCATGTGAAATGCTAGCTGCTAGCAAGTGTTGCAAGATAATTTAGGTACAAATCCCTGCTGCCGAATTGTATTTTGTTTTCTCCGCCTATCTCTCCCTCTGAGTATTTCTACTTTAGAATACGATTTAGTTTTTTTTTTTCTATTCTATCACCACTGAAATATTGATCAGGGTGTCCATTCAAATCCCATTTGTTTTCAATTCCCTGGTTTTCCCGGTTATTTAAAAAAAAGCTCTGCCTTAAACAAAAAAAGGCGTTCAAAAATAACCCTTTAGAGATACTGACAGTGGCGTCGCCTTAACCTCAATCTATCTGTGCACCAACTCTCAAAACTTAAACAATTATCAAAATATTGCTTGCAATGGATAGATATCGAGTTAACTAGAAGATTAAGTGTATTTTTCAACCGATTCGAGTACGAATATGGCATTAAATCCTTTTTTTTTTTTGAAAGTTGGTGCACAGGTAAAATGTAAGGTTACGCGACGCCACTGGATAATGATATGATTTTGTCAGTAGAATTGCTCTAAAATTTGTTTAGTCCTGCCAAACTGACCAAATAGTGACATTAAAACAATAAAAAAGTGACCGTTGATCGGCAAGATATGAAAGATATGGATCCAATCTGTCGTTGAATGCGACCCGCTTTGAGAAATATTATAAACTCACAAACCATCATGAGCATTTTCCAAGCTTCTTTAAAATAAAAAAAAAACCTTCATTTCCTCCCACAGCACTTATTTTTTTTGCCTGGATTGTTTGGAAACCAATCATTTAATAAGTTGAATTTAGAATCAGAATGCGAATTGGTCATTAAAATTTATTTCTGGATGTAAAAGATAGAACATGGACATTAGGAAATTATGAACTGGAGAAAAATTGAGGCGCAGAGAAAAATGCTAGGACAATTTTTTCAATTTTAAGACAAGCAATTTTAAAGATCTCGAATTACATGTAAAACTTCAAACATAGACAAATATGCCTCTGGAACCTAGACAACTCTTCTAGATCGTAGTCTAAGCTAAATTATCATTATTCCGGAACGAAGAAAGTTTTCCCACTTAGAAAGAAAATTTTACATGCGACGGATTTCACGCCAACTCATCCAGTGGTTGGCAGCACCCTCTCAGAACCTTATGGAACTTTGTGGGTGTGGAGACTTAGCAATTTTAAGCAACTTTGCGTACTTATTTTTTTCAAAATTTATCTCGCCTAACATTTGATAAGGGTCAAAGTTTTTTGTCGATTTTTTTTTTCAAATCGATATAGCTTAAAAATGACAAGCCCTACAAAAAAGTGATGTATGACGAACTTTTAGCAAATAATCTGAAATTTTATAAAAAAATTTAAATAAAATAAAAAATCGGTTTCTACACTCTAAAAAAATATATTTAAAAATTAAAAGTCATTTTCCCAAAAATGGTACCCCTCAGATTTGCTTGATATTTTTTCTCATGAAAGGCAATATAATTACCTAACTTTTCTTCATACATCGCAAAGTGGGCGCTTTTAAGGAAAAAAAGTTGTTCGAACAACAACTTTTTCATGTTAATTTTTTTTTTAGCGTGTTTCACTCAAAGTCGAATAGTAATACGCGCACAACCTTATTAAAATTCGATTAAACTTTATGGGTATACTTTTCGATAATCTGGGCGAAATCTAGCCTAACATTTGAAAAGGGTACAGAGAAATTACCTGCAAATCGTCCAATAAGAGTTCAGAACAAAACGTTCTAATGAGGAACAGCCATCTCAGCATGGTTTGCACTTTCCTGTGATGGATTGTATTATAATATATGCATACACTCTATCCAACTTCTATAAAACCACCCTCAAATTGTTCCAAATCAACAGGTAAGTAAAAATCACTTAGTATGTTTTATTCATGAAAAGATTTCAATTCATGTATTTGTGATTAATTTAATTAGAAAAATAATCATTCATTTATTTTTATGTATTAGGTGTGTCCATTAGTAAGCAATATGCATATATATGTTTATACCTCATCTCTCAAGTGAATACATATAATAGCGCAGGTAACTTAACGATTATTTAAGGCATGCCTAAAATAATCGTTAAGTTACCTGCTATATAGCAGTTATATAACAACGCAGGTAGTCACATGAGAGATATAAGGTATAAGCTTAAAGCACCGCAGTCTGTTTCTACCGACATAATCTAATATTTAAGTTTGGTGATATCACAACAATGCTCATAGTTGCTGTAGTGCATAGTTGTTGAAAGTGTAGTGCTGCATAGTTGTTGAAACGAAAAAGTGTTTATATATACAACAATGGAAAAATCTGCTGAATTGATTATTAAAAGGGTGCAATGTAGTGCCAACATAAACAATCCCAATTGCAGCCGCAATAATTTACGTAATTTATCATCAAGTCTCATAGAGAAAATACATTCATGGGGCTTTGATCATCAATTGGATGTAACAATGCGTATTTGTGAATCGTGTCGTGGAATTTTAGTGCACAATAGGACACCTCTCCCGAAAAAGAGGCGATCGGATGGAAAAGAATCAAGCCATGCTCGGAAGTTTGAAGAGCCGCAACCATCAACAAGTCATCAGCAATCAGAACATCAGGAATTTGATGATACACTAGGTAAATAATAATAACTTTAACTGTTTCAACTGTGTGGTTTAAGGATTGTACATCGAAGATACAACTTCATTTTCAACATTTTTTTAGAGCACGAGCTGGATGAACCGCTTATCGTACAAATTTGATCGATTGGTAGGCCAACCTCGGTGAACAATCTATCAAATTTTCACGACTGTACGATATGCGGTTTATGCAGCTCGTGCTCCACAAACAGGGTGAAAATTCAGATGCGGCTTCGATGTACCGTAAACGGGAATGTCTTTGATAATGGAGGTAACTTTGATAATGCAGCTAATCCAAAAAGTTATGACTTAATGCTCTTCGTATTCATTATTTTGGAAGGGAACATCGGTTTCCTATCCAAAATATTGCGTACGATGTGCCTTAAGTCATAAATTTTTGGCTTAGCTGCATTACCAAAGTTACCCCTATTATCAAAACCACCCTCGTTCATGGTACTATCACCTCAACAGCGTTATATATTAATGTGTGGTAATATTTTTTTTTCTTTTCTTTAATTTTACAGATACAGATCCATCGCTAGAATCAATCCCATCAGCGGATCAGATCCAAGGTCCATATAATGTGGAACAATTCAATTGTATAGCTTCAACCTTACAGTTATCACCAATTTCATCGAGAAGTATGAGAAGTATGAATTATCGTGTTCAAAAATCTGCAGAGATCACAAAGGCAGTGCGTAAAAATATATTTGGGATGGATTCAGACGATGTCAACAAATCAAATGATTTTGACGAAATGATCATGCAGTTAAAGGAGAAATTTAATTTGCCTTCTACGAGTACAAATGACAAATTAAAAGTGTTATCAGTGCTCCCTAAATCATGGTCAGTGAATCAAATAGTTAATGAGTTTAATGCACCCCATCATACAGTGAAACAGATGAAAAGGCTAGTCAGAGAACAAGGTATTCTTTGTAGTAAGAAAGCAAGAAGTGGTCATGGATTTAATGATACTGAAAAACAAATTGTTTTAAATTTCTTTGACAGTGATGATATTAGTAGGCCTATGCCAGGAAGTAATGATTATGTTTCTGAATATCGAAATGGATATAAAGAGCATGTTCAGAAACGTTTATTGATGATGTCTCTTAAAGAGGCTTTTATGATTTTTGAAGAGAAATACAAAAGTGTTAAAATCGGATTTACTTCGCTCACTCAGCTCCGACCAAAGCATTGCATACTGTTGGATAGTACAGGTACACATAATGTATGTGTCTGTACTATACATGAAAATGTTAAATTGATTATTAATAGTGTAAAATTTGATTCATATAAAGAAATTGCAGACAAAATACTTTGCAGTAGTCCTATTAGAACCATAGATTGTTTTTATCGTACATGTGAAGAATGCATTTCCACAGATAGTATCGTGAGGGAACTTACATCAGTATTAGAAGCAGATGATATGGAAGAAGTTTTATTTCAACAGTGGTTGACTACCGACCGTTGTAATTTGGAAACTATTATTAAACCTGCAGATGAGTTTGTTCAATATTTGACGGAAAAAGTTGAAAAGCTCATAACCCATGATTTTATTCATAAAGAGCAATCATCTTACCTAAGTAATAAAAAAAATTCTCTTCAAAACGGTGAAATTTTATCATGATTTGCGACTTTTCTGAAAATTATTCATTTATTATTCAAAACTCAGCACAGGGGTATCATTGGAACAATAATCAAGCTACGATACATCCTTTCGAAATTTACTACATAAAAGAAAACAAGTTGGAAAATTTAAGCTTTATTATTATTTCAGAAGTATTGACCCATGATACAATAGCAGTTCAATTATTTATATCAAAATTGTTAGATTTCATTAAACAATCTATTAGTTTCACAAAAATTACTTTCATGTCAGATGGAGCAGCGGCTCATTACAAAAATAAAAAGAATTTTGCCAGTTTGTGCAACTTCAAGTCCAAGTATGGATTGGAAGCAGAATGGCACTTCTTCGCAACGTCTCATGGGAAAGGCCCATGTGACGCAATTGGAGGAACTCTCAAACGAATGGCAAAGAGAGCAAGTCTTGCTCGAGATTATGGAAACACAATCACAACTCCACAAGAACTGTATGACTGGGCAGTTAAACAAACAGATACAAGCATAACAAAATTGAACTTCTGCTTCATATCAAATGATCAATACACAAAGATGTCCGATGAACTCAAGGAGCTGTTCAGTCATGTAAAAACTATACCTGGTACACAAAAATTTCATTGTTTTGTACCTATTTCTCAAAACATAATTTCTACTAAGCGATTTTCACATTCAAAGGAAACTCCGAAAAATTTCACTCTGTTTCCGATAGACTAATAATCAATGAAAAACTCAAATTATGTATGGAGAATTATAGGAAAATAAATTATGCACTAAACAAAAACACTAGAGTTTTCATTTATTGAAACACCATTCGAAATGCAGGAAAATCCTCTGTATTAGGCCCTTTCAAATGTTAGGCTAGATTTTTGTTTTAAGCACGCCCAGATTATCAAAAGGTCAAAATCTTTATGCTCATTAAGTTTCAACGGATTTTAATAAGGTTGTGCGCGTATTACTATTCGACTTTGAGTGAAACACGCTAAAAAAAAATTAACATGAAAAAGTTTTTGTTCGAACAACTTTTTTTCCTTAAAAGCGCCCACTTTTATTTATTTTATTTATTTATTTATTTGTCGTCAATCAGTGTAGACCGTTTTACAATTGTTGTCTTAAGTGTTATTTTTACAATTTTGTCTTTGTTTATATTTTTTATAATATGTCTTAAGAAAAAGTTAAAACATTACTTCTAGTTGACGTTATGCGACACTTTGCGATGTATGAAGAAAAGTTAGGTAATTATATTGCCTTTCATGAGAAAAAATATCAAGCAAATCTGAGGGGTACCATTTTTGGGAAAATTACTTTTAATTTTTAAATATATTTTTTTAGAGTGTAGAAACCAATTTTTTAATTTATTTAAATTTTTTTATAAAATTTCAGATTATTTGCTAAAAGTTCGCCATACATCACTATTTTGTAGGGCTTGTCATTTTTAAGCTATATCGATTTGAAAAAAAAATCGACAAAAAACTTTGACCCTTATCAAATGTTAGGCGAGATAAATTTTGAAAAAAATAAGTACTCAAAGTTGCTTAAAATTGCTAAGTCTCCACACCCACAAAGTTTCATAAGGTTCTGAGAGGGTGCTGCCAACTCCGAAGACGAGTTGGCGTGAAATCCGTCATGCGATTATGATTTAAAATCTCGATCTTGAAAAAAGTTGGAAGATTCTGGTATACATTTAAGAGATATCGTATACACTGGAGTCGCTTTTTACGCGGGTGATACGTCCCGCGTAAAAAAAAACCGCGTAAAAAAAAACCGCGTAAATTCCGGAATCCGCGTAAAAAAAACCGCGTAAATTCCGAAATCCGCGTAAAAAAAAAACCGAGTGAAAAAAGACCGTGTAAGAAAAAACCGCGTAAAAAGCGATATACCGCGTAAATTCTGAAATCCGCGTAAAAAAAACCAAAATCCGCGTAAAAAAAAAACCGCGTAAATTCCGGAATCCGCGTAAAAAAAAACCGCGTAAATTCCGAAATCCGCGTAAAAAAAAACCGCGTAAAAAAAACCGTGTAAAAAAAAACCGCGTAAAAAGCGACTCCAGTGTATTTTTTTGATTAATGCTGGAACTTTCTCGAGGTTCTAGAAGATATTTTTACAAAATATTATCCCACGGCCAAGTTCGAGTGGTAGGAAATGTCATTTTAAGCTTCTGGAATATATCCATTCTGATGTGAACTCCAATTCTTAGCAATATTCAAAGGATTAATCAATAATTTTCTAGAGGTGAATCTAAAAGTGGTATACAGAAAATTTTGATAGCACTTAGTTGCACAAATTTCAATGAAATGCCAGAAATAATCAAACAATTATTTAGTGGAACAAAGGGGAAAGCATATTTGGAAACAACTTGGGATGATTCTAAGGAACATCTTAAAAATAATCCAAAAACATAGAAGGAAGAGTTATTTTCTAGAAATGTAGAAACTACCTTCACAGGTATTTCAGAGACTGAAGGCTCCGTTCAAGACATTCAACATTCAGGATTGGGAAAATAGTTTTAAAAAATCTGAGACTTCGAACAGTTGAGCCCGGTAATTAAGAGCCCGTTCTAGGAAAACTCTTCAAACGGAAAATTTGAGTCACACGGCACGAGTTGAACTTAATAAGTCTGATCGGTAAAATCCCATAAAAATATGTGACTCCAAACTACTTGAGAGTAAGGACTTTTTTATGATTCTCTATCCTGACTAAGGAAACTCACAAATCGGTTTGCATACATAGGTAGAGCAAAGTACATAGAGTAAAAAAGTACATATAGTTAACAAGTTAAGCAGAATTAGGTCAAAATATAGACAAACATATTTTGAAATTGCAATTAAATTCCCCATTTTCCGGTTGGCTTTGGTTCCTGGTTCTGCAGATTTTCCCGTTCAATTGGCCACTCTCACGGTGTCTGTGGTAGAACAACATTAATAAAAAAAATCAGTATCGCTAAAACACTTACCAAACGAAAGCTTATGCTCTCCTTTTTCAAATGAGACTAACCTCGAAATGTTCTTTCGGGGGGTCTAGATTTTTTTTTTTTTTTTTGTATGAATTACGGTTGAAAATTATCAAAAATCATCCTTTTCAAAGGATGGTTTGAAAAAAATCAGTGGAACTTATGATTTGGATACAATTTGATCGTAGCAGGTCATTACTCTAAAAGCCTATCTGTCATATGCATTCTGCGCACGTGGTATTGTAAACCAACTGGTATTTGTTTCTTGTGAAAAAGTGAACTTTTGTTGTTTTGTGTCATCGTTTTGATTTGTTGAAAAAAGGTATGGCTCTATCTAATTAAAAAATATTCAAACGTTTATCTATATACACATATAATTCTAGCAGCTAAACTTAAACATGAAACCGAAAAGTCACGAAGAAAATCGTTTGGTGGTGTGCATACTGTGCTTGAAGAAGCTGCATCTTCAACCACTATCAACAAAGGTGGTTGATATTATCGAACAACACTTTCTTC
This sequence comes from Ochlerotatus camptorhynchus, assembly GCF_037179485.1. NCBI lineage: Eukaryota > Metazoa > Arthropoda > Insecta > Diptera > Culicidae > Ochlerotatus > Ochlerotatus camptorhynchus. The sequence goes on from NW_027040618.1 coordinate 1,273,059, forward strand.
ACGATGTTAGATCGATAGGTTGGTATTATCCTACAAAAATTTGTCGAGCATGTTCGTTTACAGTTTATTCGAATAGTAATCAGAATAATTCTGATAATACCACGCTGTACAAGTATAAGTACAATTTAAAACTTGCCACTCGAAGCGCTGATATTTGCGCATGCGAGATATGCATTGCTGCAAGAGTGACAATTTCACCTAAATCCAAGGGGAAACGTGGCAGACCCAGCTTCTCGGGTAATGCGAAAAAAAGTGCCAGTTGAGTTTGTGTCCATATTGCTATTCGGAAATGGCAAAAGGTAAACGACATACATGTACGAAGACTGTAGCGAAGCGCAATTTGCTCGGGATTGTCCAGAACGCTCAAGATGCTGGAGACCCTGTCGTTGCGAAGTATATGAGGAACAAACCCACGGATGGAGATGGTCAGGTAAAGCTCTCTAATCTACACGGACTACCATCCAGCCGGAAATCCACTACTACTGGTATTCAGGTGAAAAGGAAACCACATCTGTCCGCTGACGATTTGTTTTTGATAAAAAAGACTTGCGATTTGAGTACCAGACGGACATTACAACTGAGCACCTGTCTAAGGGGCTTAGACATCGAAATCGCCCCCAACGTCTCTTCCCAAATAACAATCCTAGACCAATCACTCCAGCGTTTTTTCGAGGTAGCTGAATTACCATTCTATTTGAACGATAGTGAAGAAATGGTTTTGAAGCCAGTGGTCTATTGTAACGACGTGCAAGGATTGGTAGAGCATGTTATATCCAAAAGAGGCGTTGATTTGACAAGCTCGTTCTGTAAAATCGGTGTTGACGGAGGGGCGGTTCTTTTAAAGTGACTCTGTCCATTATCGAAAGATCTCAAACCACGAATTCCAAGTTGAATGAAACACGAGGCCATTGCAAGGATACTGGTTATGCTATTACTGTTAGCAGTTGCTCCTGGAGTCCCCGAGAAATATGCTAATATAGCAAATATATGGAGTACACTCTTGCACCTGAACAATTTCAAGTGCTTTGTTGCCGGGGATTTGAATATTGTCAACCTCCTTAGTGGAATAATGGGACACAGCTCGACATTTCCTTGTCCTTATTGCACCGCACCGAAGAATAATCTTTGCAATACAGCTGCACAGCCTCGAACTCTCGGACATATTCGTGAGATGTCAGCAGCATGGAAAAGCCAGGGGTCCGCAAATAAACTGGCGAGAAACTTTTTCAATTGTATTGATGAGCCATTGCTGTGCGGATCATCTGACGACCAAATCATAACCCTCTGTCCACCGCCTTCCTTACACATTACGCTTGGAATTATAAATGCAATTATAAGTGGAATCCATTGATTCAGACACTGCTATGGATTGGGCAAGTATCAGTAGCTGCCAACTTCACAGCAAATACGGATTCACCGGACGGAATTGCCACAAACTGCTGCAAAATCGACATGTTTTGCAATCTGATGGAACCTTGAAGTTGCTAAGAACTGCAAGTAATCGTTTTATAATGCTAATTATATTGCAGGTACTCGATCAATTTGATCTTGTCTACAAGGGTTGTTTTCAAGAAAATATATGTGAAGATTACGTAGAAAAGGTTGAGAACTTTTCTAGGACGTGGATTGCAGCCAGCTTACCCAATAGCTCCAAATTCCATATTTTGCGATACCATGTCCCAGAATTTTGTAAAATCACTGGAAGTGGTCTGAGCAAATATGGGGAGCAAGCTAGTGAAACTGTACATTTCGATTTTCAAATTGTTTGGAATCGTGTCAAGGCCCCAGAAACCTCTGAGGTATATCATCGGCAGCTTCTTCGTGCTGTAGTGATGTACAATAGTGGACATTTGTAAACTGTTAATTATTTTTAGTTATATTTTAAACAATCCTTGTTCACAATTGAATTCAATGAATGAAAATTAATATTAACTAAAACATTCCTTTTTTAAGATCACAAATTTAAAAAAAAAATCTATATATTTGTCATGGATACCTAGATAACCGTAGAAATGGCTAATGCGATATCCATAAGATTCAAATCACAAAGAATACATTTTTAAATGTAATGTTTTGAAAAAAATGTTCTAGACCCCCCGATAGAACATTTCGAGGTTAGTCTCATTTGAAAGGGGAGAGCATAAGCTTTCGTTTGATGAGTATTTTAGCGATACTGATTTTTTTTTATTAATGTTTTCTACCAGAGACACCGTATCTACAAGTATCTAGATCAAAGAGTTGAAAAAAAAATTACATATTAGAATTCGCAGATTTCCAATGAATCTTTCGGACAAAAATTTACAAATTAGTTACCAAAGCAAGCGTTATATATTATACAATCACTACGTATAAAGACAAACATTGGTAGTAAAAAAGATTAGTGACCAAATTTAAAAAAAATAGTGACTTTAGTGACTTTTTTTGTGAAAAAAAGTTCAGCTTTTTTGTGAAGAAAATTCAAGAAGACCTGAACAGGAGAAACGCAGTATTTAAAATTCTTCAAACCTTCCTGGAGTTTAGATCTTGAAGTTCTATAAGCCAAACCACATTTTGTGGAATACAAAGATGTTTACAAAATATTTATCATTCTCCATTCTTGTCCTGGGGCTGGGATATCTTAAAAGTAAATCGAAACGTTGTTCGATGTCCACTCATAATTTTTGAGTATTTTGTACTTCACTGAGACTTAACATTATTAATTGTGTTTAAAATTAACATTGATGGATTATTCAAACCATCCCGGATATCTGATCTTGAAGTTCTATTGTTCTTCTTCTACTTCCTATTTCTTCTGAAATTCACGATTCACGAAAAATATTACATTATTCTCTCCGTTGTGGTACAAGTCCTGATTAACTTTTATAAAAAAAGAGGTGAGAATAGCAGAATAACATAGGAAAACAAAGCAATGTTTATACACGGAGCACCATCTGCATCAACACAGTAATGAATCGACAGTCTTCGTTAGTGTTAGTGTTTAAAAATTACACCCATTAAAGGCTTCATACGCAGACCGTCCGAAATTTCAAGAGACAAAATTAGAGTATTACAATGAGGATGACGTTTTTTGTCAAAACACCGCCACCGGCAGGATAATAAATCTGAGTAGCTACGCACCCGGACATAGAATTTGATTACTTGAACATTAACAAGAACTGAGCAAGAACTAAAAGAACCCAACAAGGTGAGGTCAGCTTCAAAGTTCCAGTAAGGCCATAATAGTCATGAATGAAAAGATGTCACCCTACATTAAGAATGTACGCTACACCGCCATCAGTGCCGTTGTTTGTTATTAGAAAGAACGCCACCCTGCAAACAATTGGCAATGAGTTCACCGCTTTCCGTCTCTCCCCCTACCACATTAATGTAAGCCATCACTGCGCCGCCAACTTCCTATTAAAATACTCCCATCATCGAACACCTGCTCGTTCCCGAACGGCATCATCACTTGGATCGGATCACTTTCAAGGTCCTCGTTGCCCCGACGGATGTCATATTTGTCAGTTAAAAAAGGAGGTGAGGGAGGTATGCTAAATTTGGAAGTGCCAATGGCGTTCCAATGACTTGTATGTACTATTTTTAAATTACTCCCTAGTACTACGGATAGTCAGGTTCGCACTGTTTGTCGGATGAGTAGTGGCGCAATATGCTAAATCGAAAATTATTTTTGGGAAGCCGTACCGTGGAAAATTAGTCGTGTTGTACTGGATTGTGGTTGAAAGTCTGGCGACCACGACGATGACGACGTGGCAGGATGAGCAATTTTTCATGCAGTGTCAACTGAACAACTATTTGCTGTTGGCTACGCCGGTTCCTCTCATCATGGGTGGGTGTTATGTTTATTTTGGTGCTCAACGGAAAGTATGTGGGATCGGAAAAATCATCTCTCTGACGATGGATTGGTGGTAGTGCAACTTTGTTGTTTGTATAATAAAATTACCGCTAGGTGGTTTAAGCCGACGCGAATGCCATTCGCTCTTGATTCGAAGCGACTGCATCGAACATTTTCGTCAGATTCAAATCGCCCGGGAACCCACTTCCTGGTTATCACAAAGCACTATGAGAAATGAACACGGCATCAGTCCCATCCTCAACCGTATGGACGAGCTGTTAAAGTGCAAAGTTGAAGTGCGAACCATACAAATCAACAAGCAGCAAACATCTAGTCCGAGATTGATTGTCTTGGTTTTTGCACCAGACTCTGAAATCAGTCGGCCAAAACTTCGACATATTTCTGTTGACCTTGTCGGAAATTCACCGACCACCAATTACCGACGGCTAATAATCCACGATTCTGGCGTGACACAACTTTAATGGCCATCAACCGCTGCCAAACAGCACACTCGCTTCCGAATTTAAACATGCATTAAATTCGTGTAAATAATGTCGAATGTTTGTGCCGGTTGGATTATCATGATTTTAATTTGTCGAGTTCATCATGTATGTCAACAGTGCACGGTGTTGTCCAGTAATGAAAATTAGGAGGAAATAAATATTTTGACCGAGATATTCTAACCTTACCAGTATAATGTCTTGTTTGAAGCTGTTGCTTATAATAAGGCTTTTATTTGGATGCAAGTTGCATTTCCGCGTTGGGGAGATCATGGTTGCCAGTAAACATTGTAAACGCTTGACGTTCTGACAGCTCGTTCGACACAGAAACACCCTGAAATACCATCCGACACCCAAAAACACACAAGAAACACAATCATCACAGTCACAAGGTGGCAGAGTGAGTTACCCCTTGGTTACTTCAGCAAAAACATGTGTCATCAAAATTACCAAGGGTCTTGAGTGCAGTGTTTACGAGAGCTTAATATCACCTCGGGCCTCATAGCATAATCAGTAAAGGCACGGTATCGCCAAGCTCTGGAAGTGTATCTAGAACACTAAGTTGAGAGCACGCAATAAGCTTATATGCGATAAGCAATAAGCTTGAGATGCGAAGGAGATTAAGAAATCACCCTAAGATACTTATTAAACTTGATATAACACATGAGCCATTAGAAATAGTAAATGATATGACGGTCTATTCCAAATAATAATAAATTGATATGATATGATAAATCACCCAAACGTCACTCTCACTCACTCAGTTAAATTTTATTTTTTTGTCATTTTAAGGACCACATAATAAGCAACAACTTCACAAAATACACTATGCTGGTAAAGTTGCAATTTGTGGGTCATCATATTTATACCGTCCTAATGTACATTCCTGGACCACTGTGCAAAGCTTCATTGGATGGCTGCACGATTTAAACGCATGGTTTTAAGCTGTTTGACGATTTGGTTGTGCGAAATTAGTTTGGCCGACTACTGGTACTCGATGATCTTAACGTTGGTGGCACTGATGTTACAGATGGTGTTCAAAATCAGATAAATTTAGAGGAAGAGAATTTGGTTTCATCTAACGCCCTGGTTGAGTGAATGCGAGAAACCGACCGGACAAGAGATTATTATTGAATATTATTATTCAGGTGAATAATGTGGGATTGGGAGAAATATAAGGGCAACAACGCACAGTGGGGCGAATCGTAATCAACATACTTTTTGAGTAATTTGATGCCCCGGAATTCAAAGTCTGCGTTGAAAATAAAGTATTGAAATATTTAATATTTTAGGGTGGCTCTACATTTCTCTTTCAACATATGTTTTTTAAGGGCACTAGATCAAGACAAAATCAATATCTCTACCCTTTGGTTCAGTGAGGGCTAGGGCGCGTTATGCCAGGTTGATCGAGGCAGATTTCATGTGTGAGTAAGTGATGACACTGGACATTGTTATGCGCAATCCACTTTAAAAGGTGCGTTTCATATTTCACCACATGTGGTTCCAAGGAGCCTGTATGAAATGTGGCGCTTGTGAAGATCACTTAAATATACTTTATGACGGAACATTGTTACTTATTGTATAAAGCACAAGTAAATGCTTCCAGAAATTAGTAAAGATAACATATTGAAAAATGTGCTAATTCTTAGAAATAGTTTAAACCGTGTTAAATTTAAACGTTCCCTCATGTCGAATCCGTTGGACCTTTATGAATGACCATCCCGTTGTGGTTATTTCACAGCATTGCTACAGAGCAAAAAAAAATAATTTTGAGATCACATCAAAGTGGATGCACTTCAATCGGGTCAAAAATATGGTGTATTATTACTTGCCAAAAAGGACAAAATCATCATTAATACAGTGCACGAACTGACATTACGTTGCTTTGACAGCATTTGTTTATTTTTGTGGCCATAAAAATTACATGACATTTTCGACATGATTGAAGTGCATCCTCTTGGATGTAATATTAAAATTAATGTTTTGCTGTGTAATAATGTACATATCTAGATTTTTTCCGGTACCATGGACTCAATAAAGTAAAAGTGATAGAAGAGCTGCAAAATGGAGCACATGCGATACGACAATGGAGTGATACTCGTTAGGAAAATACCCGGAGACACTGTCTATTTTCCGCACTGGTATTACGGTTTTATAAGACGCAACTAATAACTCAAAACAGGGTGTCGACTCAAAGTCGAAAATAAAGTTCCCTGACTTTCCCTGACTTTCCAGTCGGTTTTTAGAAAAATTCCAGTCCACAAAACTTCGTTATTTTAACCTAAGAAGCTACAACGTGATGTGCTTTATTATACCGTAGCGTAAATTAAGGTTAGTTTAAAATGAGCAGCAGGGTAAGCTTTCGAAAATATCAAGAATAGCATACTCATGGCACTTACAACAGAACTTGATACTAATACAATTTTTACAGACTATATGACCGACTACCTACGAAGGATGTGAATAGACCTAGGGCTATAGATACATATTATAATATAATAATGAATAACTACTGCTCACAACTAGGCTCCCTATTCATTACTAAGTAAGGGGCACCACAAAAGATCAAATAATGGACGCAGTGGTTCAACTCCCCCCAACAAAAAAAAGTAATAATAGGAATATTTAATCAATGTCACCAAGCTCTCAATTTGTGTTCATAATTTCACAACCAAATAAAAATCAACCCGTAGACGATCCTTTCTCTTTACATATATTTTTTGTAAAATAACAGAGCAGTGATTATTCTTGCTTTAGCAACCGAGCCTGAGGATGCACTGCTCATGCATTAGTCAGTTTCGTACTCTCTGGAATTCCATATGACAACCGCAGACATGGTAAAATAATTTAAGTTTAATTATCATTAACATTTTATTCTCTCAGTGAGTTCACATTACAACGAGAAATTGCAAGTTGAATATGTGTTTATTTTCGGATTACTTTTAAAAATGTTTATCATTTGAGCAGAACAATTTTCTCCTGCGAACGACGATCCTTGTCTACATGGAAAGCGAATGCGATTTTTCGAACTCGCTGAATAAGTTCATTCAAAATTTGTAAGTTTTCGAACCCGCTTGCATGAGTAACACCATCATAGATCTGACGTCGCGCTACGACTGAAGGCCCAAACGCAATGTGGGCGGAAGCGGAACGGAAACGGTGTCACAAATGACATCAAGATGCCTAACCGCACTCGAATGTAGTTTTGCAGGAACCAAACAATCTCTCATTGACCAGTGACTCGAACACTTTAGATTCGACCCCGAGCAAGGTAATCCCACGGTAGTTTTCCACATTGCATTTGTCTCCTTTCTTGAAAACAGGGAACATAGTAGAGCATTTCCAAAGCGTGGGAAACTTACGCTGATGGAGCGATAGATTAAAAATCAGGGTCATCGGGGCGGCTAAGATATCACAGCATTTTTTCAGCACAGCAGATGGCATAACGCTCGGTCCGGGTGAAAAAGAAGATTTAGTTTTCCTTATCGTAGAGAGAACCATTTCAACATCCACAGTAAAAACATCCATGTTTACGACATCGGTTGGCACATCGCGGACTGCTAGATTGATTTCAGCTTGCGATGGTGAGTCGTTCGAGAAAACGCTCGAGAAGTGCCTTGCAAAAAGCCTGCATTTATCCTCAGTTGTCAATGCTACGTCGTTGCCCAGAAACACCTTCGACGGGAGACCAGTTTCCTTTCTTTTAGTATTTACGAACTACCAGAATCCCATAGGATTGCTTCGCAGATTGCGTTCAGTGCGAATTACATACCGCTGGTAGAGAAGCTTGTTGTAGCGGCGATAGTTGTTACTGGCAATTGAAAAATTCCGTTTGGTCAAGAAGCAGAAATACAGTCGCGCAGAAAGCAATTATAGCGATCGACAGCTATGTCGATCTCCAGGTCATTCAACACGTTCCAGTCTATCTCTGACAAGGAACGTCGCAGCAAACGTAAATCAGTCTTCCGGAAGTTGAGTCGATAGACAATCGAAGTTTCATCAAAGTGAAGTTGAGATCTATTTGCGATAGAAATATCCAAAGCAGGATGGAAGTTGTCAAGAGGAACGATGACATCAGGCGCCTCAGTAACGGTACAGTCAAGAAGTGCATTTTCACTAACGAACACCAAGTCTAGGAAATGAGAACTAGATTTATATATCTGCCTCAATCCATGAAAACCAGTACCGTCCACAAGCAAGCGGCTGGCCGGAGTAGTAACAGATGCTATTGGATCTGGATATGTAAATCCCTGACCTGAGTGCGACCAGATAAGCCCAGGTTGATTGAAATCACCGAGCATAAGAATCATATCCGAATAATTAGCCATAGAAGAAGCAAATCCTACAGCATCCATATGAAGCTGCATTATGCTACAGTCGAGACGTCGTTCAGGGGGAATGTACACCATTCAGATGGTCAATATTAATGAACCTTTCCATAACGCCTCTAACCATTTGAGACATTGCGTTGCACAAAAAAGGCACCATAGGGTTGTACATCTGAAATTCGCATTGAAATGGCTCAACTTCGACAGCAACTGATTTAAAGAAAGCTAGCTTAATACCACGTTCAGACTACAGAGTTATAACATGTTATAACGGTTGTCAAATAATTGCAACACAGAAACCACCATCAAGATAGTGCTATAACATGTTATAAATCTGTAGTCTGAACGTACTATTAGCCATCAGCAGCGAGACATTCAAACAGTTTTTAACATCTTGGTAGGAAGCTGACGTTGGTTCAATTTTGTCTTTCTGGACGCCTTGAATAAATTTTCGTATTTGCGGAGTAATTTTGATTGCCCTCTGAACAGCAGCACTATTTTCCAACCATCGGTGACCGCAAAACTTTAGCGGGAATATGGTATATCCAGAATATATCATGATAAACGCTGGTACATCTTTGAAGATATTGTAGATACCACGCAAATATTTGACAACAATGAATGTATTATGCAAAATATACAGCCCACAGCTTCCCAGATCTATCAGCTTCTCGCCACCTTTTTGTACCTCTAGCTTCAATTCACATTGAGCCCATCCATGGACACTTGCAGCAACTTGTTCGAAGAGATACCGGCAAGGGCGTCCATAAACGCAGCGAGTAGATCTGATGCCCGGGATCTTCCCAAAAACTTTGACGTCATGCACTGATAAAATTTCAAAGATTGTTTTATGTGTCCCACACATGATTTTTTGCAATGTGATCAACATTATTTTTTTCCCTGACCTACATTAAAATTCTTTGACATTCCCTGACTTTCCAGATCATAAATAGAATTCCCTGACATTCCCTGACTTTCCAGGTTTTTCCAGGTAGTCGACACCCTGTCAAAACCATCATACAAAGATAATGGACGTCGAAGTGACGTAGAACACATCATAAATAACATGGGAGACTTTCGGGAGACCAGTAGCGACAAGTAGGGATGCAGAGAAGGACAACGAGTTCACAAAAATGCGCGAAAATTGAACAGAAGGGTGAAGGAACAGCGAAAGTTGGAGAGATCGTTTTAAATTTTTAATTTTTTATCATTGCTCATATATATACAAAACACTGCTGGGATTGAGAGGGACCATCAGGGCACTTGATTGAAGTGATTTGGACGGGAATAGTGAGAACGATAACTCCCTGTTGTTAACATTTCGTGGATACAGGGCGGGCTCTTCTCCCTACTCATTAGAACATCTTTCTGTTTAGCGGCTCGTCTTTTTGATCAATTGTGCGATCATGTTGCCATCAATCCATATTTGGCCCTTCATACAGCGAAATTTTGAGGTCATTAAGCTTGATCAAGACAAACCAAGAAGAGAGCCTACTTTTATGGGACTTAGACTTGATCAGTGGTGCTCAGCTCAAGGCATCTTAGATCCATAGGCCAACATTAGAGCCATTTCCCCTACTTCGTAGGAATTCTGACATTAATTTCAAAATAATTGTGACAAGAATTCGAAAGGAATCTGTATCTGAAGTTGATTCGATTCCAAAGGAATCTTAAAGATAATTTAATATTTTCGACGGCGTCAAGGAGAGGTTTTTAGCGGTTTAGCTTTGAGTTGAGTTCCATGGAAGTTAAAATTCATATCATTTGAGGATAGTGTATGGAAATTTTGAGGAGAATTCAATAGAATTAAAAAAAATATTTGCAACGGAATTTTAGCAAAATTTGAAAGAAATTGTGGAACAAATGATATCAGGAATTTAATGAAAAAAAGAAGGAACTCTGAAAATAAATACATGGAGAAAAAGAATAAGTTCCAAAAAAGAGTTCCAAAATAACTCTGATATCAAATCCAAGGGAATCTTAATTTGATAAAAGTTTCTTACATTTCACAGGCTGGAAGCATTCTGCGGCTGCACAGCCTCACTCGGACGACCACATGTGGCCCACGGGCCATTGGATGAGCACCACTGATCAGGACAAAATCGACACCCTAGGGTAGCTCCTAAATATAACCGTAAAAATCAATCTTTTGTTTTGCTTCTCTCGTCATGACCAACTCACTCAGCTCAAAAGTTGGGTAAGAAGAGTTGAATTATAACACAACATTGCCTGGAAATGCTTTCGTGAACGTGGGGGGACTTAGGTAGTGATAAACGTTGCAAGAACTATTCCGCAGCCGCAGACAGTATATGAGAAAGTGAAACGCGCACTCTTTTGCCTGTGCTTTGGAGGGAATACCACAAAATCCCCCACCCATCAAGTGAGCCGGGCAAATGAGTGCGTATTTTATTAGTATTGTCGCATTGTCGTATTAGTATTGTCGCATTAATGGCTCTTCGCTCAATTTCAACTTACATTCAATTTTTACGCTGCCGTACTCTAGCGGAACTATCAATCTCTCCTCTTCAGAACTTTCTCTAGCCAATAAATTATCGCACTACAGCTTCATGTTGATATTAGCATAGCATTTCCTCCCAACTCTTTCAGACAATATAAACCCCACATTTCCGCAATAAGGCACATTATAGTTGTAGTTGTCTACAAATTATTTTTGTTTTAAAATGTTGATTTACTAATATAATAACTTAGGTAAACAAAGATGATAGCGAATATAAAGTAGATCCACGCTAGCTAATTAATTTTTCCATGCTTGATCATGCTTTCACAAAGCTGGGAATTTCAGCACTCTTATTGAGGATATGTAACATCAAGATATGTGATGACAAGCGAATCGGTCGAGTTTTAAAAAACGAACAAAGTCCAGAGAAACAATACCTTCTATTCATCGCTGATCCCGTGATCAACGACGAGTGGTGGTTTACTTTATGTTGCCTTTTATGACAAACGTCAACTCGCACAATGGATTATTTATTATGCATCACAGGGCAGGTGTACTAGCTATGGCTATACGTTCCTATTACGGTGTGTTGCAATTATGGGCTTATGGGAATTAAATAAGTCATCATTGGAACACACCATATTAGCAACGTACAACCATCACTGGTACACCTGCCCAACGAACCAATTATTCTCTACATTCCCATCCGCCACTTCTCTCAATTTATCACGATCGGTTAGCATAATTCCTATGACGAATCAAAGTCGTTTCTACCTGAGCAGCTCAAAGCTCCCCAGACAACTAGAAGTCGTATACCAGCGTACAAATAGAATCGTAACTTGGTTTTGATAAAGTCAACATTGCATACAGTTTAAGTTAAGTGGCAAAAAATGTAAACTTTTGACTTTTGTTGGTGACGATCCTTTTTTGTATCGTATCGTATCACAAATAAACTCGGTTGAAGTTGAATGGTTTTTGAGACTGACATTGTTATAACAGATTAGATCGTAAATGATGTCTAATCAAATCGATGAAAATTAATTGTCATTTAACTCGTATATGGCTTCTCCAGATAACCACAGATAGCATAAGAATGTGCACACTAGATTGCAGTTGAGTTTACCGCTAATCAAAATCCCATAAGACCATAAGAGCAATCAATCTTGTAGTAATTCAAGATGAGAATTGCGGTCCAAATGCGATTTTCTCAACTGCTCTTTGAAAGATCGTAAATGGCTATACCTCTCTGTTGCGTGGAAGTTCCGTGGAATCTAAGCCGACTCACGATCCAATCGTTAACATAACCTGATGGTTTTCTTCAATATCACAATCTTTCCAAGTCCAAGTAGGCTTTTTGAAGCGCATAATATATCACTGATATAGTCCTCCGTACTTATAAGTGCTTATATGATTTAGTGGATTCAGTACTGGTTTCTGGATACGAAGGTAAGATATCGAGAATAGCTGCAGGAAATGCTTTTTTTTTTTGTTTAATGTTATATGGGTGATCGTATTTCTGTAATATTGAAATCGACAAAATCTTTCTATAACGAGTATGTATGCCAATACGTTTGCTTCGTATATCACTGTGTATATCCGGAATTAGACGGACCAAAATGTTGACTGGATCGACTATCAAAAATGCAATTTATTTCTTACTAATTTTAATCTATCTTGAGCAGTTGGTGGTCAACATTGAAATAAATTTCGTGATGATTTGGAAAAGAAAGCAATTTCCCAAATAGTAAATTTGGTTTGACTTACAGAATGCTTGAAACCATGATAAAACTTGCAATTCTACTAGGGTTCAGTCAATATGTCAATAATTAGTTTGTACAAGTCATCTTCTTATGGTTTCCATTTCAGGATAACTAAAATCAAACGAAATGACTTTCTGGTTGAAAAAAAAAACATACACTTAGTTCAAAAAGTCACCGAACGAAAAGATTACAGAAAACAGTTGAATGCAGATCAAAATTTTCACCAACGTGAGAGGATCGTGATTCAAGAGCAGCAGGAAACGGATTTCCAACATATTATTGCGAAATGCTCCGTTGGATTCCTTCCACCTGGTTGCTCCATCTTATTCCGACCTCGGAGAATTGCAATCCTAGGTTTTCACCAATATACGTAAAAAAAAAATGATGAAAACGCATTTAATGCTGATATTTTTTCATGTAGGTTTTTCAAATCAAAGGTCTATAGCAAACCCCACACGCATCAATATATTGACGCGAAGGGGAATTATTGACAATAATATTGATGATGTGAATTCAGAAATATTGTCAATCTCGATGTATTGACGTCAATATAGAATGTATTGACAATACGATTATTGTCAATAAAACCAATCGTGTAGGGTCCACTTATGATGTCTTGGGCAGCGTTCTCAATAATATGAAAAGCACATCTTTACCCACGAAACCCTCTCCCTATTTAAAATATTAAACCGAGTACATTCTAGGCGATGGGAACAAGAATTAAGCAAAAAGCTTACAAACTTGGTGCTTTGTAAACCGAGCAACTTTCTCGAAGACCGTAGAACTGTAGAAAATATGCCCTAATACTATTCTGTAATCTGATAGTATATGTGAGTATTTATTTTCATTTTCATGTATCAACTTGTCATAGCTTTAGTGTTCGATACAAATACAAAACTGAACAACGATTAATTTTTTGAAAAATATTATTGGTTGATGACTCTCAGGCGAGACGCTCCTCTAAATTGGAGGCCCTGGCTTTATCCCATCATCGCCCAACCGTTAATACGGCACTGTTTCAAGTACTTACTCTAAGAATTTCAAACTCGTCCATTATGAAAACTTAATTAAATCCAAAACCATCATCTCTTTGAGCAACATCACAATACTAAAACATTACTGAGAAGCAAATTTTCATGAGTATTATATAATTCATCCTTTTTTTTAACAAACAGAAAAAAAGGTTATCTTCCATTTAATTCTACTAAATTAATTTCGTTTAACCATTTACCATTCTTGCATTTACTCAAAGGTGCTCCAACACGACAAAGGTTTGATTTTTGTTGAACCCAACTAGATGCAGCGTCCGTCAAGAGGCGCACCAGTCTTCTTGGAGGTTACATTTTGTCAGACCCATTAAAGTATATCATCTCCACAAAGACGCACTAATCCACTAGGAGACTAGGAGGTTATATTTTGTCACAACCAACAACGTCTAGCGTCTACACAAAGATTGTAAATGATTTTTATCAACCCTCTGAATACCAGTTCACCTCAGGGATGTGTCAAAACACAGTGGAAGTTGGATGTTAAATAATCATAAAATACTCTTTTATTTGAGAAATTTCTGCTCAACTTATCAACCACAAGTTCACCACTCTATTTAAAATTAGAAATTCATAACCATCCTCAAACTACACCGAGGAGTTAAGTTGAACAAAACTAGCAAGATCAGTCATTCTTAAAAAAAAGATTATCCGGTTAAGAAATATTTCCCTGAATTTTAATAAAATTCTGTGAGATTCCTCCAGGTCCAAAAGTGAATTACCTAAAATTACATGATTTTCCAGGTATTGCCAGGTGGTCAACACCCAACAACACAACACAACAAATTTTATCAGCGATTAACCTCTCTGGCCCCACTGCATCAGTTTCTGGACGAAGCAAATATATTATGATAGGGATAATGACCGTTTTTGGGTACGATACTGTAAGGCACCAGCAATAATGTCAACATTCAACGAAATGTAAGCATTAGAAAATAAAAATGTAATATGATAAATTCTAATGTCTGACCTAGATATGACAATTTCATTTTACAAGGGCATATGCCAAAATCTGATTAATTTGCAATTGCAATCCACAAATAAACGATTTTGACGATCTATGCATACGATATTCGGACCATTACCTTCAGCACATCACTTTGGAAGCTCGGGTTTAAGGGTGGACGGATTGGATCCGCCGCTCCACAGCATGACATGTTGCCACCAACGATAGTACCGTGATTCACCGAGTCCTTGACTTAATTATTGAGTTGAGCAGCTATCAAACCTGCCTCATTCGATTTGAAATCCCGAAAATAAATTACTTTTGCGCTGCCGACCGATTCTATTCACTTGTCGTTATTTGCACACCGTTACACACTCACAAAATATCACCTTTTAATCCTGTGCAACATTTATTCCTCTTCGGATCACTTTTGAGTCGCGTAGATTTACATGCCTGCTAAAGACGCACTCAATTAATGAATGAGATCGCTCAAAATGTCACGCCTGCGTAGATTCTTCCCAGAATTTTGTTCAAAAACCAAAAAAATTCAGAACCCCACGATCACTTGATTGTTGTGTGTTTATCTCAAAATTCAACCTTTACGCTCATCAGCTCGAAATAACACACACCCATCGGGCCCAACGAATCCTAGCAGCTTCTTTCCATTATCATAAATTTCCAAATCTTCTTCCCACACTTTTCTTCGATCAATATTTGATCGCAAAACGATCCAAATCGACGACGAAACGCGCGCGCGAATAGGAAAACAGTCGAACCTTCTCGAGGAGCTTCGCAAAAGTGACTGACTAGTAACGGTAATTATCTCGTTTTTCGCGTAGCGAAAAAACCTGCATTCTAATAATAGGCACTATTTTTTAGTGAATTTATTATTTTATTTATTTTCATCACCGTCAGCCAGTCAGTCAGTCAGTCGGCCAAATCAGAAATCGTTCCTTCAACAGAGAAAGAGTCTTCTCACGATGAACATCCCACGAACCTCGAACAACAACAACAACAACAGCAACAATTCCCTATTGGCTCGATTCGTTGATTTTTCGTTTCATTTCCCATCAAAATCGGACAGACCGAGTCGCGCGCGACTTGCAAGCGAGAAAACCGATCCCGTGATCGAAATTTTCCACCGATAAACCGCACTTCACTCGACCTGGGAGCAGCACTCATAAATTGTTTCACTTGAAGTCGGATTCGGTAGAAACTACCACGCGTCCGCTTCGAAAGACTTCGTTTGGTTCACTGACTGAACCGTCGTCGTCGTCGCATTGGGGTGGAAGAATGCGGTTTCTTTTCGAGCGCGCCGCGCACATCTTTGTCGGTGATCCTGCGCGAAATGTGACTTGTTTGTTGATTTTCCTCAAAGAAGCTAGACGATGCGGGGTGGTGGGATGTGATCATCATCATCATCATCATAAACCGAGTCATTTGTTCGCATTTGGACGACTAGCGAACGAGTGGATGCTGCGGTTTGTTTGCAGCTTTTGACTCAGTGAATCAGTAGGTCACTTAACAGTGCGGTTCGAGTGGTTTTCAGAGGAGAATTTTATGAGGTTCGGTACATGTCAACTCATAACCGATCATTTGGAGCGCAGCAATGAAAAGTGATCCTTTTGAAAGGTTGTGGGGGGGGGGGGGTCGTGGTAACGTAAAAATGTTTTTTTTTTTTTTTTTTGTGTTCTATAAGTGATGTCGGAGACGGACGCATTTTGAGCATAAGGAGTCGGAGTCAGAGTGGAAGAAAAAGTACCGACTCCGACTGTTACGAAACATAAGTTCAAACTAGAGCGTTCCAAAATGTGGTCCACGGGTAACTTTTTTGGCTCATAAATACTAGTGATCTTAAACTAGGCTATACCAGCGTCGGCCTCGTCGGAATGTTGGTCCAGAAAGGAATGGGTAGGAACATGTTGACGTAATACTCGCTTTAATGAAAGCTGAAAACACCTCTGCACTTCCACGATGAATCACTGGGATGTTGGATAAAAGGGTTAGGATTGAAGCAGGATTCGTTTAGATAAACGATATGCAGAATTGTTGTCCTCACTGGCGTGCACAGGGTGGGGCAAGGTGGGACAATTGTCCCACCTTTTATAAATAAGACTTTTATTTCCACATTCACAAAGTTATGATAAAAAATATCTAGATTTTGATAACTTGATTTGAAGGTAAAATTGAAACCCTTTTATTGCGTCAAGTCTTTTGACATGGTGCCTGAAAATTGCACCACAAAGGTGCATGAAGGGACAAACTTCAATGAATTTTTTTGGTCAAAAAATTGCACCACATTGGTGAATACAAAAAATTTCTGGTGAAATTTTTTTTTTCAAGGTTGAGCATGGAGGGTTAAAATAAAAGGGTAAATTCAAAGTTAAAAAAATTAACCTTCGTGGTGGTAAATCGAAGAAAAAGCTTTTTATTGAATATTTCTGGTGTAACAATATCATCAAGGTGGTGCATTGAGGGACTAATCAAAATGAATAACTCTGGTTCTAAAATTGAATCGCGCTAAAAATTTTGCATAATTTGCATCGTTCTGATGAATGCAAGCTTCATTGAAAATTTATGGTGGAAAATCTGTACCATTCTACATGAAGAGGAAAAGCCTGAAAATTGCACCAAAAAGGTGCATGGTGAAACAAACTTCACTGACAATTTTTGGTGCACCGTTCTGGTGAATGGAGGAGCATGTTCGATAGAAAATTTCTGGTGCAAAATTTGCATCGCTCTGATAAATGAAATGAATTGAAAATTTCTGGTGGAAAACTTGCACTAGTCTGATAAATGAAGGCACAAGCTTTATTTAAATTTTAACTAAATTTAAAATTTCTGGTGGGAATTCTGCTTTTCGGAAAATTTTAGGTCTCAAATTTGCTGAATAGAGAAACAAATTTTAATGATAATTTCTGGTGTAAAATTTGCACCATTCTGATGATTGGAGGGAAGCTGCTTTACTGTACATTTATGATGAAAAATTTGAAAATAGGGGCAAGCTTTATTTGAAATTGCCTGGTGGAAAATGGAAAAAGAAAATCGGCACCAATCAGAAGATTGGAGAAGCAATTTTAATTGAACATCAACGGTGGAAAATTTGCATCGTTCTGGTCATTTCAAATTTTCTGGTGTAAAATTTTCTGGGGGCAAGTTTCTGGGGGCATGTGGTGTATTAATTGAATGGTGGAAGGTTAGGGTAGACAAAGAGGAAGAATAAAAACATGTCAAAAACATGTCAAAAACATGCAATTTCCTAGAGAACAAGTGAGGAGAGGGAGAAAGTGGTGAAAACAGAAGTATTAGATTTATTAGTAGAATGGTGAATGAAGAGGATAATGGAAATAATACGCTATCGATATTGTTTTGAAGAGGAAGAATGATTCAGCGAAAAATTAACAGTGAACCTTCCGGATATTAGTGCATGGTGGCCGGAAAAAAATATTTACTATAGCTGTTTAGATCACCGCGAGCACTTGGTGGTATTGCGGAGGCAGAGTTTGGTGAGATCAATCTGATTATAAATCAAGTTTAAACCCTTTTTCCCATATACTACTAAATACGTGTCAGATTTGGAAACTTCACGTTTCGAAGTTTTAGTCATTTTCTAGTGTTTTTCTACTATTTTATAGTCGTGAAATAGCGTAAAAACTAGTTTATGGTTTAAGGAATAATAATCCAGAGTCATTGTTTTGCCTACTGATGAAGAAAACCTAAAAAGTGTAAACATTTGTTCGGGTGATTTAACAACATAAAATGGCGTTTGCTAGTGTTTTGCTCTTTTTCTGCATCGTAACGCTTGAAATCGAAAGCTGCAGGATAACAAAATCTGGAGTGGCTGTTTGCTTGCCTTGCAGATCTGGATTTCTAGGCGATTCCGAAAGGAAGTTAGAAATACAGTTTGGAGGATAATCAGGATAAGTACCGGGTTTATACATATATTTAATTGTGAAATGAACAATCCACGCAGCCTTTTTTCATTCTAATAAGAAAAACAGTATTCGTAGGTAACGTTAAAATAACACAAGGAATTATTGAAATATTTTAATGTACTTGACAGAGCTTTTCTAAAAAAAGCTTTGATATTTTAACGCCTGCATTTTTCGTTGCGAAACCTTACTATCATAACCATCACATTTTTTTTTAACAGACATAGACAACTAAACCATGCAATCTCATATTTGTGGACAGTGACTTTGGCTGCCGCTTTTTCGCAGGTAGAGGTTCACTCCTGTAGATTACCGGTGCCAGCTGATAGAGGAAACATTCCTCTATCTGATGATATTGGCGTCTTGCAGTGAAACTTTTCCAAGCTTTCGCCACCTACACTTCGAAGTGAGAACTACTAGAAGGAGGATAGTTTCCAAATTTTCCAAGCAAAACAGACGCTTTTTGGGGCAAATCGGTCCATAAAGAAAAACTAATAATTTCCCGTGGAAACTTTTGCTTGAATCGTGTAAGAAAACTATTTGTTATTATTTTGGTATGGATCAGAGATGTTTTCATGGCAAATTATGCATAACAAGTTTGCACCCACAGGGAGAGGTTACCTCCTGCGCAGCTGCATTTTTCAGAAAATGGTTAATATGTGCGATTTTCACTAAGATGAAAGTGGAAATTAAGTGAATTTACTTAGGAAAGGTTGTATCATGCTGGTGGTAATAGAGAATTGGGTGTATGGGACGCCAAAATTCAATAAATGCTCATTTTGGCCTTTTTTAAGCAAACATATTGATACTCACAATTTTTGACGAAAAACGCACCGGAGCTTGATTTACTCAACACGCACCATACTATAAAATGGTGCTAGATGGTCTTCAAAGTGATAACAAGATGACAAATCATCTTTATTTTGAGTAATTGAGCAATTTACTTTTGTTTACCATCATATTTACGATGCAGCATTGATGGAGCCGTGAAATGAAATGAATATATCTTATGAAAGTTCACCTGGAAAAGTCAAAGCTGCACATCAGTCTGGTCGTAAAAAAGTTTTCTTCTTCAATTCGAATGTTATATTGGAAGGATTTCACGCAGGCTTGATGAAAATTATTATTTAATGCTAATTTTCACGAATTTTATATGCAGTCTGTCAACATTATCATCATCATGCAGTGGCGTCATCTGCGTTGAGCTTTTGCGGCAATCTTCCAATCGGCGGTTTGCAGGTGTGAGCTTTTGTTCCCGGGAGATGGTTGACGAAAGCGGTTGTACCCTTTTGAACCTATGACAACAACCGCACGAAATGAAAAGTTTCGCATATTGAGCTGCCACCTAGCGTAGTTTTTGATAGCGCTTTGTGGTGAATATAAAATCGGACAAAATAATAATAATAATCAACTCGAGTTTGGATGCGGTTTGCTCGGGAGCTGTGAGGGTGGATTTGCTCGGGAATGGGTGGTATTCTGCTCGAGTTTGGGTGGGTGTCACTCGTGTTTTTGCGGATTTTCCGGAAAATCTACAGGAGTACTATTTCTTTTTTTCTCTCTTTTATTTATTTACATATTTAAAAATCGCCCTTATTGTCAGTCAAAAAATCCATGGTTGTAACCTAAAAATACATGGTTCGTTGCGAATATACCTATATTAACATAATCTATAATATATTTAAGGATTTCATACCTCAGAGATCGTTTTGGGAGTATTATGGGCACTGTTCTTAATGAAACACTTTTTTTTAATATAATTTCGACTTAAATTTTAACGAGGGAGTAAGTAGTTTTACCACGTGATGATTGCAGGGAATATCTTGTAGATCTTGCTGCCTTTTTTCTCAATGATAAATGAGGCGTGGGAGTGGGGGGGTTTGGAGGAGGAATAAACACAAAGCTGTATTAGTGTGTGTGGAGACAGAACAAAAAAATTATGAATGAACGTTGAATGAATTTTATTCTATGACTAAGAGTGTGAATGAACCCAAAATGCATGAGTGAATGTGAATGGGGCATACGTGATACCAGTATGTATTGTATAATGGTATTTTTACAGTTTGTACCGTTCTGATTCATATTACGAACACGCTCAAATTCTGAGCACTTGTGTTTTTGTATGGGATGTCCATATTACGATAAGTCGTGAGTTTAAATACATTCTGAGCGGATCAGCAATATTTTAGGTAAAAAAGGTGTTTTTCAAAGGATGATTTTAACGCACTGTTCGGAATTTGAATCAATACGGTAAATCGCGCGATGATCGAGACGTTTCCGTCGGATAAGATTATTTTGCGGCCGAGTGTCTAGGAAGCTATGGAAACCGAAATGGCTCTTGATTTTGTTTTATGCCCTTATAGTATAAACCACCATCGCACTTCGTGAGTTGCCCCAATAGAACCCTTGCTTTTGGTTTGAATCAGTACAAATTCGTTCTATTATATAAAAAAAAAAGAAGTATACATATTCATTTTCTTCCGAACTAAATAAACCACCATCACACTTTGTGAGTGGCCCCAACAGTATCCTTGCTGTTGGTCTAAATCGGGTCAAATCGGTTCTAATAATTATTTTATATTCAATCAAGTAAACCACCATCACACTTTGTGAGTGGCCCCAACAGCATCCTTGCTGTTGGTTTAAATCGGTTCAAACCGCTTATAATTAATTATTTTGGTCATTGATAAAATAAAATAAACCATCATCACACTTTGTGAGTGGCCCCAACAGTATCCTTACTGTTGGTTTAAATCGGTATACACACATCTAATAATGATCTACATCTCTAGACAGCCGGCTGTTTAGAGCATAAATCGAAAACACTTATAAATAACTACACAAAACAAAAGATCGCATCACTTATCAAGGTGAATCCTGATCCAATGAACCTAACCCACTAACAAAACCTCCTTCCTGTGACTTTTGTGGGATGCAGAGGTAAACACGGTCCCAAAACAACAAAAGTCACACACTAACATTCCTTCCCTCTCCCACCTGATTGCAAGGACGTGGCCGGTGACGTTATTGATCTTTAAAGGTAGGAGTCACTGGAACATGTACACTGAGAATGGCAGGTTACTCCCAAGCCCCATTCAGTTGATTCTTTGTACAATTTCACTGGTTCAGATCAATCACGGAGTGCAACTATCGATACGTGCAGTCAGACTAAGCTAAGCTAAGCTAAAATTCTGCATGTGGTGTATGATTTGCAACATTCTGCTGCATGGAGGGGCAAGCTGAATCGAAAATTCCTGATCTAAAAATAGCACAGTTCTGGTGAATGGAGGGGCAAGCTTTATTGAACATTTCTGGTAGAAAAACTACAACGTTTTGGCGAATGGACGGACAAATTAAACTTGATTTCCGAGAAGAACCTAAAGGGCTTTGAGTTCTGAGGACAGCTCCAAAAGAAAAAAAAAATCTGGGTATGATTTCATGAAAATTCTGCGAATAATTTCTAGTAAATCCTGCAGATAGTTCCAAGATAATTTCAAAAATAATACCGAGAGAATCAAATTTTGAATGAAATTCCAAAGGGATGTTGAGAAAAATTTCAATCGAATTTCGAGGATAATTTTCTTGCTAATTCTGGGAAGAATTTATGGAATATACAGAGGAAATTCTTTTTATGGAGTCTACCGAGAAAATCAAATTTTGAGTGAAATTCCAAAGGGATTTTAAACAAAATTTAAAGCTAATTCCGAGGATAGTTTCTAGCTAATTCCGGAAAAAAATTGTGAACGTCTAAAGGAATTTAACTTCCAAGGTTTTCTGAGAAAAAATTATGAAGATTTCTAAGCATAATTCCAGGGGACTTCTGAGAAGAATATCAAAAGAGCTCTTAGAGAGTTCTAAAAAAATCCGCGAAGAACCTCAAGGATATTGGATTCTGAGGACAGTTCAAAAGGATTTCTGGGGAGTATTCCAAGAAAACTCTGCTCCATGTTGGTAATATGGACGCGTGGAACAATTTCAAAATCATAAAGGGTATCGCCGAAGAACTGGACCACCAAAAAAAGAGGTATGATTGCTGCTAGTAAGGCAAAGCGGTTACAAAATCGCTATATAATGGAACGTTTCATCGATATTATGCGTATACTTTGCAAAGGTGGCCGACCACTTCGTGAACATTTGGAAGGAGCGGAAAGTGTGCCACCCAGTTGGTGGCTAACTACGATCCTGTGCTGGAAAAACACTTGGTGCCAAAAATTGCCAGTACACAAGTAACCGTATTCAAAATGACATGATTACATCTTTGCACAATGTAATGTTGCGGAACATTGCGAAATCCTTGCGAGGAAAACCAGTGTTAATCATTGCAGATGAGACGAGCGATTGTGGGCACCACGAGCAGTTGGCGATTGTCATCAGGTATATTGATAATGATCGGCCGACGGAAACATTCGTGGGTGTGAGACGGGTGTTGAAACCAGACGCGATGACCATCTTCAATGCTATTGCTGAGGTCCTGACAGCGATGCAGATTTCTTGGGAGCAGGTGTTGGCAGTATATTTTGACATGGCCAGCCCAATGGCTGACAGCACTGCTGCAGTACAAGCCAAGTGCAAGGACGAAAACAGCTATATACTTTTATGAAGAGCTTTGAGTGTGTTGGTTTATTTTCTTCTGACAGATACGCGTATTTCGTCTACTACTTGCAGACTTCATCAGTGCCGAGTACTCAACACCACTGATCAAGATTGGATTGATCAAGAAAAATATACTGTTTTTTCACTGCTATGGGAACAGTTTGAACCTTCTACTTGTCGACGCAGTGTACATGCGAAAGGAAAATGCGATTCGTATTGGTCATTCATATCGGTTTGTCGGTGCTATCACCACCATCTGAAGTGACTTCAGCTGAATTCAACCACCAAGGCAACAACATTGCAGCAAATGTATCATTTCGGTTAAAGCCCTACTATTGCAACCATTTGACGAACTGATCATCAGCGACATTGTCATTGGGATTAAATTGTCAATTCCATTGGCTGTCTGAAAGCAGTTTCCATTGAAGAAGATGAACCACCACCGGAGTAAAAATAAATAAAATTAGCTAAATTGATGGGTGGACATCACCAAATTGGTGGGTGGACATCACCATCTCCCACGCACTTTGGAGTACTCTCCATCCCCAGATTAAATGCACCATAGAAAACACAATTGCCCTTCCTTCACAAGATTCCTGTGCACGCTAGTGGTTGTCCTAGCGATTCCATAGCACGAAAAAGCTTGGGTTTTACCCCACGGTCTTCCATTCAGTAAGCAAAATCGGCCGCCACTAGGTCACCGAGCGCTTTATATCACAAATGACAAGAATTTGTTATAGATTTCCGAGCAACACGTCTTTCCTTAAACTCGATTATTATTTCTTTTACGTACTCGTTCCTCCAACCGAATTTCAATTCGCTTCATCTCATATTAAGAAAAAACCCTAAGGGCACGCAATAACCTTTAGCTCCGACGCAGGCAACGGCCGTAATTAAATTAATTCTATTAACTATTGGTTTAATTACATTAATTACACAGTTTAGAACATTAACTACATTTTAAGTCCATTAATTACAGTCGAAATTTCGTAATTAAAGTACATTAATTACATTTTCAATACTTTTAATTACATCAACTACGGATAGTTAAATTTAATTACCGTCAGTACTACTTCAAAATGCATTAATTACTTGAAGTACTTTTCATTGCATTTTAACTTCAACGCACCAGTTATTTGTGTTGCGTGCCCCTCAAAAAACCGATCGGTTGCGAATAGGCCACCGAGCTCCATACGTAAGAAAACAATTATGATCAAGTTTCCGTTCAACCTGCTGTCACTAGATTTCAATCCCGGTGGCAACCTCACCAACGACGACAACAACGGCTCTTGAAAAGGATTTTATAAGGATTTCCGATCAACACGTCTTTCGTAAAACTCGAATATTGTTTCTTTTGCGTACGTATTTCCGATCAAAACATGTTTCATATAACTCGAATAGGGGAAGAAGCTTGGTATCTTATTTTCGCTTACTGAGCAGAAGGTCTGGAGTTCAATCCCTCTCCTTGTTATTTGTGCCTAATTATATATCCCCATTAGATTTAAACATACAAATCTGCTTACCGATCGAATCATTTACGACAGTGAATCCAGATCAAAAATAATCTGACCCACACGCAGGGGTAGACACTGTCGGTTGTCATACTAATCATCCTTCCCCATCCCAAAAGAACAAAATTTTCCAGCCTCTATACGTCGTCCCCGATCCAAAAATATCCATATTGTTGGGTTTAAAAAATATCCATATGCCAGTTTAAAAAACTGGAAGTCGCCATCTTTGACTTCAGAAAATCGGAAGTTACTATTTTGGATTAACAAAAAAAGTATCTAGCATAAAAAATTCTCACATTGATGGGTTGTGACCAAGGAATCAAAAATATCTTCTAATGACAAAATGACAAGCGACCAACGAACCGAATGATGTGTCAGAAGAGGAAAGAAATAATGATATAATCTTCTTCCTTCTTTTTCACGACAAGCACGAAAGAAGGAAACGAGCGAGACGGTAGAAGGAAACGAGCAAATTGTTGGCCAGCTGCTTCACGAAGTAAAGCCGAAGATGATACACGTGTGTTAATCACATCCCTGGCAAGACTAGTACTTGCTGAAGCCGTGACCGATGATGGTGGTGTAAGTGTTGAAAACACGTTCTTGAGCTACATTCATGTGTGCCGCATGATTTTTTTTTTCCTTTGGTTTGTTTTTTTCTTCGATCTTGTTTTCCGTGCTGAGCACCAATTCTACCGACGTGTCAGGAAGGCAGCTCCCACACCTGGACCCTACCTATCGACCCATCAACTCATGAACCGGGGACCAATGGCTTTACTTCCCATCCGAAGGAAGGCGTGATCAGAGATGTTATGCCTCAGAACATCCCGGCGGCGCCGACTGGGATTGAACCCAGGCCTGCTGATGTGAGAGGTAATCACGCTTACCACTACACCACCGGCGCCGTTCGGGGCTGCACTTTAATCGATGACGAAACATACGTCAAACTCGATTTTAAGCAGCTTCCCGGTCAAAAATTTTACATCGCGACTGGACGTGAGAATGTACCGGGAAGATTCAAGTTCGTGTTTGCCGACAAGATCGCGAAGAAGGCCATGATTTGGCAAGCGATTTGCAATTGTGGCCTGAAAACGGAACCATTCGTCACATCCTCGACGATGACATCCCAAGTTTACATCAAATATTGCCTGAAAAAGCGTGTATTGCCGTTCATCCGCAAGCATAGGGGCAAAGTCATCTTTTGGCCCGAATTGACCAGCTGCCACTACTCCAAGGTGGTTCTGGACTGGTATGCTGCCAACAGGATCGATTTTGTCCCCCAAGCTAATGAATCCTCCGCATTTCCCGGAATTTCAACCAATCGAAAAATACTGGGCAATTTCAAAGCAGCAACTTCGACGAAGCGGTGGGGCAGTCAAAGACATCCAGCAAATGCGGGCAAAATGGAAGAAATGCGTTGATTCCGTATCCGTGTCTACTGTGCGGGCGCTTATGGGCTACATAAAGAGGAAAGTTCGAAATTTCGTTCTAACTGGAAAAATGTAACCACCTGATGCTGTAACTTTGAAGTTTTAATAAAAGCACTGCAAGACAGTCATAAATGGACTGTTTAAACTTATTGAATCACGAATTACAGGCCTTTTTTGTGCGTACTAATTTATTTTTAGTCAGCCTTTAATACTGTTCGAGATTTAGCTCCCAGCAAAAGTTAGCCATCCTGCCGATGGTTTTTGGCCTTGCGGTGATTAGTAAATTCGCGAGGCCTCCCTTAGCTCAGTCGGTAAAAGCGCAGCTACAATGCAAGACTATGCTGGAGGTGGCTGGGTTCGATTTTCGATCCTGTCTAGGATTTGTTCAAGTTGGAACATTTCTCGACTTCCCTGGGCATAGAATATGATTGTTTTTGCCACACAATTATACTAATGCAAAAATGGTACAGGCATCGAGAGCTCTCAATTAATAATTATGGAAGTGCATCTAGAACACTAAGTTGAGAGCACGCAATAAGCTAATATGCGATAAGCAATAAGCTTGAATTGCGATGAAGAAGAAGAAGAAGTATCGTATAACCTTAAGATGATCTAATCTTTCCTTGTATGGCTTCTCACCTTTTTAAGGGTTATTTTGAATTACTTCAAGGTTTTAAGGGAACACTTGGTCGCTTACGTTTAACTCACCAGAAGATGCTTAAGAGTGGACGTAATTTTAATTCGTCCATATTCTGTGAATTACTAGAACGCTCTCTTTATTCTGCATTGGAGAACTGCCACATTTGCCTGACGAATCTCTGGGTTTCACTGGAAGCCTTCAGCATTTATCTTGTTAAGCTAACCCCCTGAGGATTCTTGAAAGACTTAATGTCAGCTTGCAGAAACAGTTTCAGTGCATATGTTTCAGAATAGAGATGATTTTTGCTCGGTCTGAATCAATTTCCTACTTCTTCCTTACAGTGGTGCAGTCAATATTTTTGGCTGGGTTTTTATCGAAGCTATCTTGATTTTCTGAGAAATAGATACATAGATGCATACTAAACATACATTTTCACTAACGATAGCCCACACCAACCACGAAATCATTCCCAAAAAATGTATTCTGTGTTGAACTAACAATATATTAAGAGACATTTCCATTGAAAGCGGATGGAAACTGTTTGGAGAGGTTAAAAAAAAAAAAACTTCCAAAAAAGTAGGACAGTGGAAAGTTACCTGAATCTGTCAGGAGATAGCAGACATTTCCAGGGCATATGAGAAGAACTTCTGGGGGAAGGAAATCGTAAGAACCGTCTGATGTCAGTCAGAAGAAACTTTCAGAACAAATCTGGAAAATCCTCCCAGAGCATGAGCATGATTGGCCACCCACGGTTGCTACTCTGTTATTGCCAGATCTGCTGTAATTACACAGAGAACCAATAGACGATGCTTGGGACTAGCTATCATCCTCATGTGTAAAAACTGGTGATCTCAAACTAGGCAATACCAGCGCCGGCCACGTCCGAACACAGGTCTAGAAAGGAATTGGTAGGAATGTGTTGACGTGACACTCACTTTGATGTAAGCCGAGAACACCTCAGCACTTCCACGAGGAATCACTGGGTTGTTGGATAAGAGAGTTGGGTTTGCAGCAGGGTTCGTTTTGGAGAACGATAAGCTGAATTGATGTCCTAACGATCATATAACGCGCAGAAGCTTGGGATTGAACCCACGGTCTTCTACTCAGTAAGCAACAACGATTGCCACTAAGAGCTCCTTTTTAATCATCGAGTTGCTGTGATCATTCAAACCTGGCACCAACGACGACGACAAGTTTCGTAAAATACACGATAAACAAGCGTTTTGACCATACCTCTCTTTAATATGAAAGGACTTGGGACCACGTTTTTCTGCTCAGTAAGCAAGCCACTGCAACCAAAGATCTTTCAAATTCGAAAACTAAAAGCTACGATAAAGTACTTAGGCCTTCATTAAGTTCCACTTTCACACGACGTTCAATTTTTCGATTTGCTTTTTACGCATTGTTCAGGCAATCATAGCAAGCTATGACCGACGTGACGATAAAACAAGCTATTCAAATAAAATTACGTTTTCGAAAGCAGTCAAACGGATTTAATCTGAGTGAAGGCAGAACTAATCATTGCGAACAGCGAACCGTTCCTCCAATTTCTATTAATAACAATTTTCTACAATGGTGGCCTGGATGATAGATCAACTCAGTAATGTAATAAGACTTGGGTTTTAGCCCATGATCTTCAAGTCATTAAGCAAAAACGGTTACTATATAGCCACCGTGCCCCTTATAGTACATTACCACAATCTACGACCGACTTAACAAAAAGCTATTCAAATGAAGCGACGTCTCTGAAAGCAGCCAACAGTGTCTTCCAAACTAGCTCACGCATACACCCTTTCCGAAACTCAGGGTTTAAACAATTCAACTATTGGTTATTACTTGCGCTTTATGCTCTCGGAACCTAACGATGGCGGTTTATTATGTTGTGGGAGAGCTTGGGATTAAGCCCATGATATTCTGCTCATTAAGCAAAACCGATCCATCTAGGGTTATCGAGCATCTCAAAACCACAACACTCCCCGGCAAAATATGATTATGTTTTCACTTGGTATATGATGAACAACATAAATACGCGATAATTCATATAGTTTCTGTGGTTAATTTTAAATATACTAAAAAATTGGCTAATTTTAAATATACTAACGGTACTGCCTACGGCGACTACGACGGCGATTACGACGGCGACTACGACGGTGCCTACTACGACGACAACAGCGAATTTGTAGCTCACCATTTGTCTAGGATATAACACCTCTGGAAAATCCTCCCCGATAAAGTAGAAAGAAACTATAGCAGGAATCTAGAAGCAGTTCCGGGGGAAAGCTGGAACAAACTTCCAGGATAAGTTGCATGACTCATATCAGACGAAATTTCAAGGGTTAGTCAAAGGAACCGGCCAAAGGTAGTCGTAAAAACATCCTAATAAAACCAAAACAAGCTTCCGTGGAAATATGGAACAAAGCTGCTACGAAAATTCCAAGAAAGGTCATAATAAAATGACTGGAGTTGAGGAAATTTAAGACGCTTCAGACGCTAATACAGGAAAAAAGGTAGTCGGAAGAATTTTCCAGATAAAGTTAAAAAAAAAACTTCCGGACGATGTCAGAAGCATCTTTCAAAGGGAATTAGACGAAACTTTTGAATGTAGTTAGAAATAACTCCTCAGATGTCAGATGAAATCGAGAAAAGTTGGAACATCAATTCTGGGGTAGTTTCATGCAACTTTCTTGAACAAGTTAAACAAAATTCTTCCAGAGAACAGGCTTGTTATTTCCTCACACAATGAGTGCAGAGAGCAAACTTTATAGTTAATCACATTGATGAGAACAATTGCAAAGCTTTACTACATTCACATTGTAGGAAACTCAAAACGAGACGGACAAATAGTGGTGCGCTTAGATAAAATTTAATTTCATCAATGTGCTTTTTAAATGAGAAGCTTTTAAATTTTCACCCGGTGGCAAATTCAATAGAAAAGTACCTCAAGGACTCTGGCATACACAAATGAGAAACAACTAACAAAAATTAAACTCTTGCTTAAAAACACAAATGGATATCACCCTTTCCTTTCGGCTTAAGCAGTTTTTTCGTATAAAATCGAAATTTTGTCTATGAAACTGTGTTCACTGTGTTTTCGTAGGCAAGTGGATTACAATAATTACATTTTCATGAACGTAATTTTGGATTTGAACGAAAAAATTGCTTTATAAAATATCAGCATTACAAAATATTCGTGATTTACAAAAAAAAAACAATATTTTCGCTGCATTTTGAAACTGCTACAGAACATTTTCATCGATGACACAGACGACAAAGTTGCATCTCTATAGGACCGCGCCTAACTCAAGAATGGATCGTCCGATTTGAGCAATATTTTTTTTATTGTGTTCGTCTCCGCCCAAGAAACTTTTTTACATTGAAAAAAACAAACAACAACGAAAGAGGAACTCATTACATCGTTCAAAATTATGGGAATCACGATTGGTTGAGTGCACGTGCGATTTTGGCAGCGAAAAACAAGGATGTCGATGATTTGAATTTCGAAATTCAAAATGCAATTGCTGGACAATTAATTTCGTTCAAATCATTCGATACTGTGACTGATCCGAACGAAGTAACCAATTATCCAACGGAGTTCCTGAATTCATTGGATTTTCCAGGATTATCATCAAATAATTTACGACTAAACTAAAAGTTTCCTCCAGACGGTCTGGTTTTATGTCAAGAACCATAGGAAGCCGGCGGTTATTTCCAAGAAAAGACAATAATGTACCAAACCTAATGCGTGCTACTGGTGAATCTGTATCTCCAAGCCTAGGCCACTTCACTGTGCCTACCCCGGTGGAAAAGTTTTGGATTTACCTATCTCGGATTTCTCGTGATGTTACTCCTGAGCAAATTGGTTAGCTGGCCAAAAATCGTTTGTCGTTTGTTGAAGTTATCCGACTGGTGTCAAAGAACAAAGACGTCAGCACCATGTCTTTCATTTCGTTCAAAGTCGGTGTCTCAGCAGATTTGACGTCGAAAGCACTTTCGTCCTCTACATGGCCCAAAGGAATGCTTTTTCGTAAATTCGTGGACAACCGCAGAGTCGAAAATTTTTGGAAGCCTCAAGGATTGTTACAAATAAACATACCGCAAACAACTCCAAAGTCCGCCAATTCCAGTCATCAATCATCTATGACGGAGTGATATTGCCGGGTCAGGAACTTGAACCTCAACACCGCATTTTTATCAACCGATTACCGGGACGCTCACTTGCCACTAGCATTTTGGAAGCCCCTGAAACGATTATCACTTCTAGTCGAACTTCAACGATGAACTTCTTCGTGATTGACCCATGTTGGACACCGGGACGCACGTCTGCCATATGTGTTATGGAAGCCCCTAATTCATCCATCACAGTCGAGTTATTCCTGCCAGCGACCTCCAGCCGTCCCTGTCCTGTGTTTGGATTTGATGAAGGGGTCTTCCAAAACCCTATCTCAGGCAAGTACGACATTATTTCGAACAATCCACTTCCTGAAATGTATTATGCCTACAGCCGATCATTTCCGATAAAAGCACAACCTGCTTTATTCAACTCGACACTCGGACGCACACTTGCAACTAGCCTTGTGGAAGCCCCTGATCCTATCATCACAGTCGAGCCTATGCTGCCAGCGTTCAACAGTCGTCCCAGCCCTGCGTTTGAGTAAGGAGAGGGGTTCTTCCAAACTCCAACTGTAGGCAAGTATAATCAGCAAGCAACAAATGCTCTGTCTGAAAAATTCTTGGTTTCCAGAGTGCCATTGTATATGTCTACCCCTCGACAATTGTGGTCTGAATATAACATTAACAGTATACCAACCCCACCATACCAGAAGCCGAGACGCTCCACAGAAAATTCACCGGAAGAAGCATCCAGATCCTCTGATCTAGTCCTGCCGAAGATTGACGACTTACACCATTATGATGAATCAACTTCTGTTTGTTTACTGGGACGCACTGCCGTTGGCATCATGGAAGCCCCCGAGCCCCCCGCCACAGTCGAGCCATTCCCGCCAGCGACCTGCAGCCATCCTGGCCCTGTGTGCGGGCATGGTGAAGGGGTCTTCCAACCACTCGTTTACGGCAAGTATGAACTCGTCCATGTGAATTCAACTGTTGATCTGCCACGTTCCTTGTCCCGGATCAACTGGAACGTGTTGAATGACCTTGATATCGATACAGCAGCCGCTCGCTATAATAGCCTTTTGTGCGACTGTGTTTGTGCTTCAGTACCGAAGTTCCAACCTCCAAGAAAACCGCCTTGGTCTAACGCTACTCTCCGCAATCTGAAACGAGTGCGATCTAGAGCCCTCCGTGCTCTCACTCATCGACGATGTACCCTTACCAAGCGAAATTTTTCAATTGCCAGCAATGATTATCGCCACTACAACATGCTTCTTTACAAGAGGTATACAATTCGTACTCAACATAATCTGCAATGCCACCCCAAGGGATTCTGGTCGTTTGTGAATACGAAGAGGAAGGAAACTGGACTGCCGTCAAAAATGTTTCTCGGCAATGACGTAGCATTGACAACTGAGGACAAATGCAGCCTATTTGCTAGGCACTTCTTAAGCGTCTTCTCGAATGACTCCCCATCGCAAGCAGAAATTTATCGAGCCGTCCGTGATGTGCCAACCGACGTCGTAAACATGGATGTTTTTGCTGTAGATGTACAAATGGTTCTCTCTGTGATGAG
Organism: Ochlerotatus camptorhynchus; assembly: GCF_037179485.1. Lineage (NCBI taxonomy): Eukaryota > Metazoa > Arthropoda > Insecta > Diptera > Culicidae > Ochlerotatus > Ochlerotatus camptorhynchus. Next base: position 1,305,715 of record NW_027040618.1, read on the forward strand.
TAAAACCAAATCATCATTTTCACCAGGTCCGAGAGTTATTCCATCTGCAATGCTCCAATATCTTAGCTGCTCCGTTGTCCTTGCTCTTCAACCTGTCACTTCGTCAACAGAAATTTCCCGCACTATGAAAACGCTCTACTATGTTCCCTGTTTTCAAGAAAGGAGACAAACGCAATGTGGAAAACTACCGTGGGATTACCTCGCTTGGGGTTGAATCTAAGTTGTTTGAGTCGCTGATAAATGAGAGATTGTTTGCTTCCTGCAAGCATTACATAAGTACATGTCAACATGGTTTCTTTCCTGGCCACTGCGTGGAAACTAATCTCATCAGCTTTACGTCGTTCTGTATGGAAAATGTATGCAAAAAACTTCAAGTGGATGCCATCTAAACTGATCTTAAAGCTGCGTTTGATAGAGTTGTGCACGACGTTCTAGCAAAGCTTGAAAAAATTGGATATTCTGTTTCCTTAGATTGGCTTAGATCGTACCTCGTGCAACGTGAAGTTACTGTATGCATTGGAAACTACTCATCGTACTGTTTCTCGAACAGATCAGGAGTTCCACAGGGTAGCGCTTTGGGACCAATGCTCTTCTCTTTATTTGTGAACGATGTAACGTGTATTCTACTATGTGGAGGTAAATTGTTTTTTGCCGATGACTTGAAGATTTATCTAGCCGTTCGTGGCTATGCCGACTGTTTAGAACTACAAAACCTTCTTGAAATCTTTAATGATTGGTGTGAAAGTAATGTTATGGTCCTGTGCGTCTCAAAGTGCTGCGTAATTAGTTTCCGTCGAACTAGGACTGCCATTTTGTTTGATTATAACGTTGCTGGGACTGCAGTTCAACTTGTCGATTTAAAGACCTTGGTGTCATGTTGGATGAAAAGCTCACATACACTCGCACTTCTCAACCACGATCAACAAAGCTAATCGTCAGCTTGGATTCATGTTCAAGATATCTAAGGAATTTCGTGATCCTCTGTGTTTTAAAGCCCTTTACTGTTGATTGGTACGCTCACTACTGGAATTCGCGTGTGTTGTCTGGAATCCCTACCAGGCAGTATGGAGTGGACGATTCGAAGCTGTTCAACGCAAATTCGTCAGATACGCACTGCGCTATCTTCCATGGAGTGACCCGCTGAATTTACCACCGTATGCTGACCGCTGTCGTTTGCTGGGTTTGGATACTCTTGCTAAGCGACGAAACATATCGCAGGTCGTCTTCGTTGCTAAAGTTTTACTCGCCGAACATGATGTTCCTGAGTTACTAGCCAAAATTATTCTGTATGCTCCTGCCCGAACACTCCGTCCGAGAACCTTGCTACATGAAGTAGTACATGCAACCAACTATGCTGCAAACAGTTCATTTGTCGCCATGATTCATGAATTCAACGAAGCCTCTGACCTATTTGACTTTGACATCAATGCCTCCAGGTTTCGTCATCGTTTGCTGTCGGCCAATTTTTAACTTTTAATGAGTGACTACATTTAGATTTAAGTGTTTCATTGAGACTATCAAGTCAGATTGACTATAATAATAATCAAGGTTGGATCTGTTATCATCATGCTGCGGAACCTCAATCAACCGAAATTGTGGAATGGAACAAGATTGGCCGTGAAACAACTCAAGAATAATGTGATCCAAACAACGATACTCAAAGGTAAATTCAAGGGCGAGGAAGTGCTCATACCGAGAATTCCACTGATTTCAACAAATTTACAAATGCATTCAATTTCCGGTTCGCCTTGCATTCGCCATGACAATCAATAAATCACAAGGCCAACCTTTGGAAGTGTGTGGAATCAACCTCGAATACCCTTGCTTTTCACATGGCCAATTATATGTGGCATGTTCACGTGTTGGAAAACCTTCATCTATGTTTATTTATGCACCGGATATCAAAACGAAGAATGAAGTCTACCATGAAGCATTGAATTGACCTGATAAATGATTCCAAAAGCCGCTTAATATTCCGTGTAAATAAATGTTATTGAATTCAATCCAATTTGAAAAGTGTTCCATTCAATTCATGTATCATGTATCCTTTTGCGTCGAACTTCGTCCCACCCAAAATTTGATCTTTGTTTTAAACAATTTCGAGCATTCCTGATTCCACCCTAAATTAATCTCTTTCAATGGAATGTTCGCGATTGATTTAGATGATACTACTCTAGAAGTAGTATCCTCTAAATCAATCGCGAATAGGAGTAGGAGTAGTATCATCTAAATCAATCGCGAATATTCCATTCAAGGAGATTAATTTAGGGTGGAATCGTGAATGCTCGAAATTGTTTAGAACAAAAATCAAATTTTGGGCGGGACGAAGTTCGACGCAAAAGGATCGAACGAAAAATGGCAAAAATCGCTGAATTTTATTCACACTTTGTACATAAGGAAAATTAAAAAGTTTTTTTTTATAATCCCTTTTTGTGTCCAGGCTCAAATGCGGGTAAGTGTAAATGTTAATACCCATTTGGTATAAAACGATGATTTCTTATTTGCCACAATGCGCTGGAATTTAAACTCTTCCCCCTTCATAGCACCAGTGCTCCCCTATATTGTTATAATTAAGAAGTGTTTGCTTTCTTTCCCCTAACATAAACTGTTTTTAAAACACACGAATGTTAAACTGTACGGACACTACGCATCTGAATTCTTCAAAATACCTTGATTCATCATTTTCATAAACAAACTATCAGTTCAAGTTATTCAAGGTTTCCCATTTCAAAGAATTCACCTGATCTCAACTCCAACCGCGAAGACAGTCCCCAATTTACTCATCTTCCAATAACTGTTTATTGTTTTTGATACCACCAATTGTGTTGTTTACACTCCATCGTGCTTCTTAAAGCGATTGGATTTTCCCACGTTTGTTTTCCTTTCGCACTGGACTCGAAAAGTAAACAGTCCCGGCTGGAGGGAGTTGAGAACTTTTCAATCACGCTGGGTCATAGCGAATCCCCTTCGAATGTTTATTCGGCAAATAAATCACGGGAAATTATCCATTTTCTGCCTTTAAAGTGACCTACGAGGCGTGGCGTAACAGTTATTAGACAGATGGCGTTGGCTGGCGTTGACGTGAGACCCTTCCGCTAATGGACGTTTGATCAATCACCGAAGCAGGTGCGTCGGCGATGACGATCGTCCCCATCACCATCATCGTCGGTGCGAGACGCGATTTCACTGAGTTAGATAAACATTAATTAATCTGGGTGTCTCTCTTCTGGTTCAACGTAGCAGCAGTGACATATGAAGTGTCCACGGTCACCTAGAAATGATACATTGTACAGGACGCCGGTTGTTACAAATTTGACGATTCGGATGGTTGCAGCAGCCGATTAGACTGTCGAATGTTCGAGAGCTCGGTGGAATAACGCTCTATGTAAGCTGAGATCAAGAAGCACCACGCGTCCACTCCGGAAACGGTGATTGACGATGGGGCGTAAAAATCTGCTTTTTTCGTGGTTAGAAACGACTCGAAAATTAGTAGGGTAGGAGTGAATGAAACGTCCTCCTTGCATTTCTATGAATATACCGTTTATTTAAATACAACAATGATGGGCAATCCAAGTAATTAGTGAGAGTACTCTGAGTTTGACAACTGTCAAGTGTATATGATCAATAAAGATAACAAAATTCTGAAAAGTTAATTCCTATGTAATTTTTTGCGTCATTACGATAATCATTCAAACGATAAAAACGCTGTCAGTCTGGGTTGTTCTATAGTAATGCATAAAGTGAAATTTTAAAAGCTTGCCTTATTTGAAAAAATTGCATGATTTTTGGATTAACAAAAATGCTAGATTATTGGGCAAGTATTTGATGGGAACACTCCGCTGTGAAACTTTGACAGCTGTCAAGAGACATCTAATATTGACGCTCTGGAGCATGTCACAACGTCATTGTATGGTATACTATCCTTTTAGTATAGAGCATACGGTCATTTTGTTGTAGGATCAAAATCTAGGATGTTTCTTAACTTCTGCTTTAATTCCCGAACCGAAGGAAAAAAAATATAACAATTTGTTTCTAACTTCCAAAGCAACAGATCATCGTGATTGCTCCGTTAATTGAAGTGAAAACGGTACAAATATAGCCGTTTTCCCCTCCTACCTGTTTACCCCAAATGTTGACAAGTGAAGCGACTGTTGAATTGATCATCAGGCTTCTTCAGTACTGAACAAGTAAATACACTAAAACATATCATAACATGACGAAATAGTCTTCCCGAGCAAGCATATTGCGTTCATGGCACGTACGAGCGCTGACGTCTATTGAACCTTCCGATACACAAACAGTCGTATGACTTTTCAGCATATCATTAGAAAAAAGTCATGACGCACACTCAGTGACGCAGTCAGCTATCGTACGTCATGGAGGAAAATCAATCATCCTTTCAAACAACAAATGTTCTCTCGTGATCTCGAGATGATGCAAACCACGAGCAACTTGGCAGTTGAAATGGCACTGCTGCACTCCTATCATGTGATTACTAACCAGGGCAGCGACGACGCCAACAACAGCCACACGGTCCCGAATCATATCATATGCAGTTGGCCACGAAGCTACACAAACAGCCAAAAATATACACTCACCTCTTCAATGGGACACTGATTATCTAGAGGCACTAGTGGTTTCTCCGGTACTGGTCTGGTAGCGTAGTAGTAGGCGGTCGCAGCAGCCACCCCCGTCAGGGCCAAAGCACCTCCCGTGCCGCCGACGTACTGTAGACACCCGTCGAGATCATCAACTGGTGGGGGTGAGGGAGGAGAAAAAGAGAGAAAGAAACAAACGGTTATTACTTGTTGCTGTTCGGATGGCTCACATTCGCTGGTTGGGGCGAGTGATATGTGTCAGTGTGTGCAATCAGACGATGAAACGTCTTATGGTGCGACGGTAGCTTTATAATCAATGTAGCAATTAGCCTGCAGTTAGACTACACGATGGACATGACTTGATGTTTGCTGACTGGTTAATGCTACGTTCAGACTACAGAGTTATAACATGTTATAGCGCTATCTTGATGGTGGTTTCTGTGTTGCAATTATTTGACAACCGTTATAACATGTTATAACTCTCCAGTCTGTACACCGTTTAAGACAATGGTAGAGAAAAAGCTTGATAATATCCGATGGTCTGCTGGGGTGTATCTTTAATTAATATTAACTGAGGAAGCTCGTTCAAAAACAAAATCAGGCAAAATCGATATTATAAACGACATTTTTTATCTGTGACGTACGAAAATCGTGCGAATTTAATTATTTCATCAGAAGTCGTCGTAATGCCATTCTCTAAATGTTTTGGCATTTCCGTCTAAAACGGGTTTATTTCCATATTCATGGCATTATGGCCTAGTAAGTTTTCGCGTTTCTAGGATTTTTTTTAGCTGTTCAAAGGGCAAGATACTTTTTTGTGTCTATACCCGTTTTTCGCGTATTTAAACCTTTTTTTTTCGCGTGTTAAGGATTTTTTGCGCTTTCAAATATATTTTCGAGTTCGGTTTTTGAATTCGGAAGTCAGAAACAGGTATGCCTCATATAGAAAGATATACAGGGTTGCCAGTTATTTTTAATTTTTAAATACCCGGTTTTTCCCAGTATTCCCGGTACAAATCTCAAAAATTTCTTGATTTATAATATTAAACTAAACCCGAAAGTGTTGAATGATCACACTTTTGCTTTTAAATCGTTACCACGTGCAAATCAGTAACATTTTTGAGTGTGATTAAATAAAAGCAGCAAAAAAAGTAAATAGGGATATTCACTATGCACATCGTAAACATTTACACTACGGTAAAAATACCAGAGTTCAAATGGACTGTGTAATGGAAGTTGATACGTTTACGATGCGCTGTATGAATACTCCCAATGTTTTTTTTTTAGATAGCGTAAGTGGGGGTGACAATGGGCCAAAAAATCAAAAATTGTCGTTCCTTACCTTACAACATTCATATTTTATCAAGGACAACAATTTTAAGCATGTGAATATATTCATCAATGATATATTTACGACAGTCATGGAAATGGTTGATTGAAATTGATATCTCATTTTACTAAACAAAAAAACAAAAAAAAAAAACAATGTTAAAAACTTATGTAGGGTGACCAGGGCTTAAAATTATTGACTGCCTAGGCTGAGTGTGAAAGCACTGCACTATTCAATCCATTGCCCTGTGCAGACCGTTTGTACCAAACGGTAAAGGACGAGGTAATGAAAGAGCCAACAAAAACATTCAGTCACTCACGAGCAGACGACGCACACCGCTTGCCTTCGCTCACACAGCTTGTAATTGAGTCATATTTCCATAGAAAATGTACGCTCAGTCATTCAAAACAAATATTGGGTACCATCACGGCAGAATAAACGTGTTGACTGAGCTACTGACTGAGTGCTCGGCTGTCAGTGACTCGTTTACCTCTGAATCATTCAGACTCTCACGAGGCAGTGAATGAAGAGGCAGATGGCAGTTCATAGTCATATCAAAATGACTCAATGAACCTGACTGTTTTGCGCACTGGGGGTAACGTTGGGCCAAAACATAAATTTGGTAAAAATATCTTAAAATATGAAAATGTAACGTACCTATTAGAAGTACTTTTGGCACTAAGCTTTACAACACTATTTTAATAAACAACTGTTTCATGTTATTTACGCTGTCCTCCAGTAGTTCAAGGAACATATTCTAGAAATTATTTTCCACATACTTAAGATATTAGCATCAATAAACATTTTTAAAAATTTTGGCCTAGGACCACTGTCACCCTGTCTTACGGTACTTTGAAAAATCAATTCTTACCTATCACTTTTCTTATCCTCATATGTTGAGCCAGTCCTCATGTTTTCAAAGTCCCATAACTTACTGAAAAACTGACAAATTTGTTAACCCTCCGTTACTCGCGAGTACCCGTGCGCGTTGTACTTTGTACAACAGTGTGAGTTTTCCATTGCCATTTTGCAGCCGAGCTACCAATCGATATGAAACCAACGGGGAAACCTTAAAAAACTTGTTTTTAACTAAACAAGCTAAACTTTTATCTCAGTTAATCGCCAAAAAATGCAGATAATAGAGAAAATGTGAATGGAAACCGCGTAAACGGTGTCCGTACTACGTGGGATTTGACTTAATTGGTTACAACATGGAAAATCTTGAGATCCTGACCAGATAGTAAGTAACTGTCTTCGGCAAAGTTGTTCTAGAGATCATAACTTTTTTGCTGGTGGAGAGAAGTTCAGAATTGTCTCACTACGTAGCGCTTGAACACATGTAAAATTCTTGCATGTGATATATCTCGAGATCATGGCCAGATAGAAAGTTACTGTCGTCGACAAAGTTGTTGATGAGTTCAAAGCCTATTTCTTGGTGCACAATAGTACAAAATTTTCTCAATACGCGGCGCTATTATACACGTGAAATTCTCATATAAAATATCTCGAGATTCTGACCAGATAGAAAGATACTGTCTTCGGCAAAGTTTTTCAGGAAGTCATGATCTTTTCGTTGGTGGAGTAGTTCAGAAAATTCTCACTACGTGGCGCTGGTATATACGTACAATTTTCGCATATACAATAGCTCGAGATCTAGATAGAAAGTTACTTTCTTCCGCAAACTTGTTCAGGGGGTCAAGTTTTTTTGGCTGATCGACAGTAGTTCAGAGTTTTCTCACTACGCGGCGCTAGAACACACGTGAAATTCTCATATAACATATCTCGAGATTCTGACCAGATAGAAAGTTACTGTCTTGGGCAAAGCTGTTCAAGAGATTATAGCCTTTTTGCTGGTGAACAGTAGTTCAGAATCTTCTCACTAGATAGTGCTCGTATACATGTTAAGTTCTCGCATGTGATACATCAATAGATCCTGACCAGATAGAGAGCAAATGTGTTGGGCAAAGTTGTTCAGGAAGTCAAGATCTTTTTGTTGGTGGACAGTTGTTCAGAATTTTCTCACTACTTGGTGCTAGTTTACACATGCAATTCCCGCATATAAAATAGCTCGAGATCCTGAGCAGATAGAAAGTTACTGTTTTCGGCAAATTTGTTCAGGGGGTCAAGACTTTTTGGCTGGTGGACAGTAGCCTAGAATTTTCTCACCACGTGGCGTTAGTAAACGTGCACAATTCTCGCGTATGATATAGCTCGAGATTCTGAACAGGTAGAAAATTACTGTCTTCGAAAAAGTTGTTCATGAGGTCAATGCCTATTGCTTGGTGCATAATAGTTCAGAATTTTCACACTACGTGGCGTTTTTTCCCTCTGTTCGGGACATAAAACTGCTGCGACCAGTAATTTGATCTATTGTAGTATATCCCGTGTCCTTAGTTTAGTGCATGTCGTATTACTTCATCACTATTGAGAAATGATGAAGTATTCGGTTTTGATACAGTTGTCATTCTTGCCTTAATCGCAAGGAATCGATTCTAATTGAAAGGTTCCGCTATTTATATCCTTCGGAGTGTTGGAACACCCTCCAAAGGCGCGCTCTTTGTCAGTCAAAATTGGATTCCTTAGCAACAAAATTAAAGAATGACACCGAAAGTGACCATGATCAGAACCCTAGTCTTAACCACTTCAAACTAGGAAACAACGAATAGAAGATTTGAGATCACATAGATGAAGACTAACTAACTCATTTTTTCCTTGTTTCAAGATCATCCTGGGTCCAGGAAACCCGAGGACTTATCACTATCAACAAGGCATAAAAAGTAACAAGGACTAAGATGTGTTCCTTTGATTACTGAAAAATCCTGTTCCCCTAATTTGAAGTAGTCAAGACTAGGAATCGGTGATAGATCTTACATCCCGTAACGTACCACGAAAAGCTGATCTAGGTGATTAGTATACTCGCGAAATTCTCTCATATAAAATATCTCGAGATTCTGATCAGATGGATTTCGCTAGTGGACAGTAGTTCAAAATTTTCTCACTACGTAGCGCTAGAGTACACGTGAAATTCTCGCATGTGGTTTGTTTCGAGATCCATACCAGATAGACAGTTCCTGTCTTCGACAAGTTGTTCAGGAGGTCAAAGCCTATTGCTTGGTGTACAATAGTTGAAAATTTCCTAAGCGGCGCAAGTATACATGTGAATTTTTCACTAATAAAATATCACGAGATCCTGACCAAATAGAATGTTACTGTCTTCGGCAAAGTTGTTCAGGGAGCCAAAGCCTTGTGGCTGGTGGACAGAAATTCAAATTTTCACTTCAATTTTCAATTTCAATTCAAATTCCACATCATTGCGCTTGTATACACTTGAAATTCTCGCATTAGATATATTTTATATTTCGAGACCTGCTAAACTGTCATCGGCAAAGTTGTCCAGGAGATCAAAACTTTATCGTTTGGCCGACAGTACAGAATTTTCTCACTACGCTAGGATATACGTGATATCTTCCCATGTATAATATCTCGAAATCCTGAACAGCTAGAAATTTACTGTATCTGGCAAAGCTGTTAAGGAGATAAAGATCTTTTGGCTGATGAACAGTAGTTCAGAAATTTCTCAAAACTTGGCGGGCAATTATCGCATATCAAATATCATAAAATAAAAATACAATTTACATCAGCCTAAGTGGGATAAGACAAATATATTCTGGATTTCTTTTACTGGTGAAGATTTTTATGAAGATTTGTGGATACATACATTGGAGTGAGTCGTTCCACTTGTATACCTCTGATAAATTAGTGGTAACACGTATCTCAGATGGAAAACATTATCTTAAAAATCAATATTGCTGAAAATTCCACCAAATTAATGTTTAGAGTCTCCCTTTCATTTAAGGGGGGAGTACATTTTGATTTTTCAAAAAATGCATTTTTTTTTGGCTTAAAATGTTCCTTGGGATGTAAACTTAAATTAAGAAAAGACTCCAAGTCCGCCAGAATATTTCTTACCGCTTTACGAAACGATTTCCTAAACATGTACCGGCGCGCTGAGAGAGCATTTTTATCTTTAAACGCGTTTATCTCGAAACGGGGTTTTTCAAGCTGGCGTGGGAAATAAATCTAACCAGTTATCATAAAATTTGGATATCGCCTAGGCTTTCTTGTTCAGAATTAAATTCTGCTTAGAAATACGTATCCACATTTTCGATTTTGTCAAAAATGGATTTTTAATCCACGATTTTTTAAGCATTTTAGGGTGCAAAAATGGACTTTTTTTTTCCTAAGGCCACAACTTTTGAAAAAAATAATTTAAAAAAAAATCGGAATACGTATTTCTAACCCAAATTTCATTACTAATCAGGATTTTTGTTCGATTTATGTCCAGGATCACATGGAAAGGAGTATTTTCCCACGCCGTTTTCCGACTTCCGCGCGAGGACGCCCGCGCGACCTGGTGCACCGGCCACGAGGAGACGCCAATCGAGTTCAAAAAAATACAAATTGTATTTCGAAGGATGACTAATAAATGGGTTATAACATATTTGCCCTCCCTGAGTGTTTAATTGCTTAAAAAAATTAACGAAAATGCCTTACTTTTTGAACGTTCAAAGTGTACTACCCCCTTAAGGCTAATTTCAAAATGTCTTATCGAGGGGTCTAGAACAAAAAAAAATCCCTGTATTTGCCTTTGCACGGACAACGAGACTAACTCAGAGAGTGAGGCACTTTTGCTCAGTTGAATGGAGAAATTTATAAAACCGTACACTCAAGATCATAAGTTTCAGGACACGCCCTAAAAACGTCCAATTTTCGTTCTTTTTAGAACATTTCAAAGATTTTGAATGAAAATACGAAGAGGCAAATTGGTCAACATCATTTTCAAATTTTGTATACCAAAGGTTCACCCAAAGTTACACTATTTTTCAAAATTTACTCTGAAGAATCATGATTGATTTTCTCAGAATTGACTTGGGAAAAAAAATTAATCTAAAAGTAGTAGTAGAACCCTTATGCTCAAAAATTGGACCTAAAATGAGAGAGCTTTGAACAAAACACATTTGCATGTTCACCATCTAGAAGATCTTTGCCGCATGTACAACTATGACGATGACAGTTACTTCCTCACCTTAAGCTATAGCACATACAAATATTTTACATGCACACTAGCGCTGCATACCGAAAATATTCTGAACTATTTACTGTTCACCAGCAAAACAGCTTTGATATCCTAAACAACTTGGCCGAAGACAGTAATTTTCTAGCTGTTCGGGATCTCGAGCTGTAGCATATATGAGGATTGCACGTGTGTACTAGCGCAGCGCAGTGAGAAAATTCTGAGCTACTGTTCACCAGCCAAAAGACCTTGACATCTTGAACAACTTTGCCGAAGATAGTAACATTCTATTTGGTCATGATCTCGAGATATTTTATACGTGAAAATTTCACACGTATACTAGCGCTATACAGTTCCCATAAGTTCGCAGTCAAATGTGATTGGTTATCTCTTCCGTGTAAAAGTGGTCACTAAACTGGGGTTAACCACCATTCTGTTCAAATTATACCAGCTGGCAAAGGCTTCGATCTGACGTTGAAGGAAGTGACAGTCATCGATCGAGCGGATGCGTAGGTAAATTTTAAGATCATCTGCATACGAAAGTCGTGGGCCTTCGATGACCAAGTTCACCTTCATTTTTCGCAATATTTTGATACAGAGTACAGATTTTTTTTTAAATATGCAGATTTTTCATAATTTTCATATAAGCGGTATATATTTTTAACTCTGGATTATATTTCTTCATTCCGATATATATTCGTTTTTTTAACTGCTTCGAGCTCTTAACTCAAATAGCAATTTTCCACTAAATAAAATATTATGTTATTATCTTCGTTAATTTTGATCGAACTACTGATGTTCAGATGTTCTGATTTCGAACTGTTCGTGGCAAGCGATGTTAGTTTTTCTTTATTATTATTTAATTAATAATAACACTTGATTGATTAAATTTTGGATTTGTTGAAACGGTAAACAATACGTTTTAACAACCCACAAGTTGATTGAGTACAGTTTGTGACCCGAAGAATCTGCTGGATATTTTGACAATTGAATAGCATTAAATTAGAATTAAATAATTTTCCATGCAATTCCACTAAACATCCAAATCAAATGAAAAGCTTTTTGAGTGTGTTGATTTGTTATAATTGCTTATCTTTTGACAGATACGAGTATTACGTTTACTACTTGCAGACTTCATCAGTGCCAAGTACTCAACACCTCTGAAGAATCCATCTTTTATCTGCGACTTTTATTCTAATCATTAGGTACTATAAAGCAAAACGATTAGTATAAAAGTCGCAGATAAAAGATGGATTCTTCAGTGGTGTTGAGTACTTGGCACTGATGAAGTCTGCAAGTAGAAGACGAAATACGCGTATCAGTCGAAAGATAACCCATTATAACGATATTAAAAGAAAATACATCAACACACCTAGGAGCTACAACATTTTAAATTTACGGTCGTGGCTTCAGGCTATTTATTAACCGAATTTGATGAAACAGCATCCAATCTATTAAAAATTGATTCTTATTTTAGTTGTTTTAAAGGTTTTTTGAAAATTTCCACACTATATAAAATAAAATAAAAAAAAATCTTGAATTTCTGAACAATAGCTTCAACACTACGTATTTCTTAAATATGTTTAATACGCAGCAATAATTATGATCAACCATAACCAAATTAAAACCTTGAGCCAATTCCTGAACGGTTGTAAGCTGTTTTATCTAAATTGATTACATGGGAGAATTTTTTTTAGGCGGTAAAGTTTGATGATATGTATATCTAACATAAACATAAACTAGCGGCGCCGGTGATGTAGTGGTATGCGTGATTGCCTCTCACCCCAGCAGGCCTGGGTTCAATCCCAGTCAGTGCCGCCGGAATGTTCTTAGGCATAACATCTCTGATCACGAGGAGTAAAGCCGTTGGTCCCCGGTTCATAAGTTGATGGGTCGATATGTAGGGTCCAGGTGTGGGAGCTGCTTTCCTGGAGTCGGCAGCATAGCTCAGCACGGAAAACAAGATCGATGGAAAACAAATCAAGGAAAAAAAAAACCTTAAACTAGACGACCGTGCGTCGGAACCACGTTACAGTAGCTTTAAATCAATGGAGACGCATGGTACTCTAGTCGCATAGGAGTATTGAGCGAAAACCGAAAACTTGATACCTTTAAAAAAAAAATTAACTAAAAAACAAAAAAAAATCTACACATGGCTGATTTTTTTATATATTGTGAAAAAAAACCTAAATTTTCAAGGAAAATATAAAAAAACATATTGTAGCCTCTGTCTACAAACCATGCAAACTATCAAATACAAATACAATCAATACAAAATCCCTATTTTGTATATCTTTATATTTTTCCTAAAAATAATTTATAATATCCTTTCATTTTATATTTTGATCTTTGAAATCGGCTCAGTAGTTTAAAAGTTATTATTTTTTAAATCAGATTTCTTGGACCGCCCTAAAATGGAAATGGTCACCCAAATGACAAAAAAAAAATACGGGTCTAATATTTTGTGATAAGGAACGAAACTACCAATTTTTACGAAATTCTATGTTTTGCTATGGAATGGCTATATATAACTATGAAGATATAAGTACTATTGGAAATCATGCTGTTGATTGAAGGTTTGGAAAATTGACAGAATTGCAGATTACAGATTGAAGGTTCGAAAAATTGACTCCCAAAAAGTGGATATTAGAAAATTCTTAATATACATGGCATATTAGCCTTTCCGATTTATTAATCCACAGCCTTCAAAATAAAGATTTGCGGTAATCGTTTACCACATGGTCCTGGATAGAAACTATTGGTTATTTTGATCTAAACCTTTGAATCCACTAGAATCATAGGTAAGCAAACCATCGGTAACGGTCAAACCGATGAATGCGAGTTCCTCGACATAGCTGGAAAATGTTGACCTTTTTTAATAGCCATCATCCAAGGTGACCATATTCAACGATAAAATATGAAAATGATAAAATTTTAACGCTGTGAGCAGGCTTTTTCGAAAATAAATAAATTTTTCGAAACATGAAGTTGATTCCCGAAATCCATACAATAATAGAAAAAGCAGTCAGCCTCTACGGCAGAAACCCTAACAATGGCAATGTTGGATTGCAAATTGCAACATTTTCAAAATAATGACTTTGCAGTTTCGTCAATAATACGCTGCAGGTTCGATTGCTGATTCAGCAAAAGATTTTTTTTTTCGATCTAGAAAAATTCACGACTTCCATGAGCATAGCAAATCATTGTATTTGCCACACAATATACGAACGCAAAACTATTACAATCTTAGATGGTTCTCAATTATCAACTGTGGAAGTACTCAAAGAGCACTAAGATAAGGGCAGTCATGAAGAGGAAGTTATCGTTATGTGAATAATAAAAAAAAACCACCATTCCATACGAATTAAAGGATACGTCTTTTTTGATGAGAAGCAATACTTCACACACACGTGCACACATCAGTGATCCCACCCGAATACGTAAATCCTGTAAAGGCTTTAAGCATGACTGAAACCTTTTTCACATGCAGCAAAATGTTTATGTATGAATCTAACGAAAATGTATGGCTCGCAACTTATCTAACTGATTTCTCTTCCGCACGCTTTATGACTTTGACTTTGCTTTCACTCAACGAATGGTGAATTAATTGAAGTGCATGCTCGCTCTGTACTAGAGCAAGCCTTGAGCACGGTAGACCTTTAGTTGCACCTCAATCAATCCGGAACACTCGACAAATAATTGCATCCAGACACTTCAACTGCACTTTTCTATGAACATCAGCTTGAACTATCATCAGTAGTTGAATGTGATTAATTGTCACGGTCCAGGGTCCAGTACCTTACCACCACCAATAAGAGCGAAAAACAGCTGATCGATCATTTAATGGGCAGCCGGGACTCCCTTCATGATCATGAACGAAAAGCGGCACCTCAAACATTTCCACCACCAAGTGACAGCTGCAACACAAACACACCCAAGATCGCTTCTGTTGACATCGTCTTTCGAACGGTGAGTTAGTGAGCGATGGCTAAATATATTCTGCCTCGCATAGAACTGATCTACACCACTCACAATAATAAATCACAATTTACCGGTCTCTAAAGTAAGCAGCTACTCACAGAAAACAACCGCGAGAAAAAGAAGAGAGAGAGGCGTTACTCGGGAGTTCTTGTAGCGACTGATTCGTTCCAAACACGTGTGCTTCTATTACGTGCTCACATGCGCGATCAGCGTTGAGTACACTTCTAGATGAACAATTTAAAACGTCCTATCTGCCGTGATCGATTGTCTTCATCGACTCATTAATAATCTCGTTCGTTTATAACTTAGCTGCAACCTCGTTCACTGCTATGTTTGACGTTTTGGACGCTAGATGTTGTCAAAATAACACACAATCTGTTTGCATAGCCGTAGTTGTCAAAAGAGAAAGTAAGTGAAGAGAATCGATCAAACCGGATAGGACCTTTTGAAATGTTTGTCTAGACTTATACAGCTACTCGACAATTTCCCTGGGTCAATTACCACACATGCAAGCGCGGCATACTTCGCGAAATTACAATTACGCAAGATCTTATACTACGCACTGACCACCACCTCCAGATTGCAAATAATCACTCAAAAGCAAATCCTACCTAAACTCTTTCGTAAATTTTTCATCTCGCACTGCTCAAGCTACGTTCTTCTCACCGGGGAATTTCTCACTCTCACTTTTCACAATCGTGAAACGCAAAAAAATAACGAGTTATAGCCGCACTTAGTCGTCGTCGATGCGGTCAATCACACCGGTTTTGAGAGTTTGAAGAGTCTTGGAAATCACACGGCGCTGTGATAAGTTTGATAGACGCGACTTAGCCCGATCCCGCAGTAAACAGTACTGAGCGGGCGACCGGCGTGACAATAACATACTCCACCGGGAGCTGACTTCTGCGCAACCCGCTTCGCATCATAGCAGCGCAGCGGTGGTGGTCAGGCAAGCGGGCGAGCGGGTGGCAATAGCAAATGGCAGGGCCCAGAGCGATATGCAATGTGGGTATGAAGCGAGTACAGTGAAGTTTCGGTTTTACCACGGTCGAAATATTGTTTCGCGTTATCTTGATGTATCGGAAACCGCACGATTCAAAGGTCAGCTTTGTTTTACGACATGTAATGCTTGTTTTTTTATGTACCGTGATTATTTATATTATATACCCCGCTAATCTAAATAATACTAAGAATCATGATGAATGTGAGTTTCTTAGTGGAATACCTGTATAAAGAGAGAGGGAAGGATTTGTAATCTCCATCTAATTCCACTACCTTATTTGCTAATCCTTGACAGATAAGCGTATTTCGTCTACAATGTGCAGACTTCTTCAATGTCTTGTACTAATACTCGACAAGGTAGTGGAATTAAATCGAAATTACTAATCCATCTCACTCTCTTCATACGAAGAATCAACTATTGCATGGGGATGGCCCGGCGTAGTGGTTAACATCCATACCTCTCACGCCAAAGTCACGATTTCAAAGACCCATGAATGTTAAAGTGACTTGGATTCCCTGAAATCTGACCGTTTTTAATCTGAACACTTTTTAGTTTGAAACTCACTAACATGCACGCCGTGCAAACTAAAAACTTACCAAAACGTCTTTATTAAGCGCATGGAATGGAGAAAAACGAAATAGAACGATGCGAAAAGGGATGCAGAATCAAAACAAAACAACGAATAAGGCTACCAGAAACTCGTTTTTCTGATGGTCGTAGGGTTACTAGAAGTTAAAATTAAAAATAAACCCAGTTAATACGAATGAAGACAAGACCAACCATTGAAAAGGCCTCGACTGTATTTTTAAACAAACCTTGTAAGGTCATTTTGTTACGAACCAATGTCCGTCAACGCAAACCAACAAAACGAACAGGTAGGGAAAATTCTCCTCTACTCGATTGTGTTTTAGGTTTGCGAATGTAGGTCTTGGTTCGCGAGAAAATGGCCTTTCAAGATTTGTTTACAAAATGGAGTTGAGGCCTGTTCAATTGTTAGTCTTGTCTTCATTCATACTAACAGGGTTTATTTGTAATTTGAACTTCTGGTTGCCCTACGAACATCAGAAAAACTTTATCGACTTCTACTTTGCCGACTCTAACAATGAATCGACAAATATATAAACAAAACTGCCAGACGCCAATGGACAATATGAAATAATTCTATTATCTATTATCAGCTTCGAACTGAAACTGAAAAGACAGCCAATATCCGTTGATTTTCTTGTGGGATCCAATCATGCTTGTACGTTTTCAGATTACAATATAAACGAATTATCGAAAAAAGAAGCTCAGCTCGAAAAATCCTACGGGCATTTACTCTTTAGCAGTGATCCAAATTTATAGATTAGCCTAAATATAATAGATCAATCCAAAATAGACCAAACTGACTGGAACTTCCCAGAGGAGTTCATACGGCTTGCAATATCCATTGGACTTCTCGGGAAAGCCCATAGGACTTCTCAAAAGATTTCGGAACCTCCCTTGACTAGTGGGGAGATTTCCAGCAGAATTATGTCCTCGTATAACTTTGGCCTGTCTGACTCTCTGGCAATCACTTTCAAGAGTAAACAGACTACTCGCACCAAAACTTTTGCCACTACCTCTCCCCGAACATCTGCTAGCTGCATGTGCATGGTAGGAACTGACCAACGACGATGAAAGATCGCTACCCTCTATGCATGGTTCATATGAGTAATTCCCTACGAATTCGCAAATCGGTTTATTTTTGTATTTTTTGATTTAGTTGAAAATTCGTTCCTTATGACCGACAATGCCATTTTTAATCTTCATATCACCATTTGGAATCCAGCCTTATTTTTGAAAAGGGCATATAGAAAAATATCAAGCGTATCTTCAGAATTTTTTTACTCGAAAACTGTTAGCCCGATCGGTTTGGTGTCTTCGGCAATATTTCAGATAACGATTGAGACTATTTGAAAAATATATGCATAGCATAGCATAGCATAAAACAGATTGTACAATGTCGTAGGTGGTACGAGCTCCAAACTGTTGTTAAGAAGGAGACCCACCTTCATCCGTTGCTGTTAGATAGTAATTTGTGATTAATTACTACCTCTTAGATAAAGGATGTATCTCCTTCCAACAGACCAGAGCTGTCCTGGCCACGTCCTTGCATCTGGTGCGGAAAGGGGAGGAATGTTAGTCCGACACTTACTTAAGAGGGATGCAGAGAACTCTACGACCCCTCATAAGTGTCACGGGAAGGGTGGATTTTTGTTAGTAGGGAGGGTAAGGCATAGGATACGCCCAACCGGCGTTGCTGGCAATCGTTATATCAAGCATTTAATAAATAGAAGCTGTAAGTAGTTTATCTGTCCGTTTTAGCTGCCCATTATCTAAACATATTATTCAAACAGTCTTCAGATTTTGGAATTAAGAAACGTTATCAGCTCGATCCTGTTGCTCTTTGCACCTGAAAATGTTTGTTGATCCTAAACATATGCACCATTCATTCTGATCTATATGAGATTCACATGTGTAAAAGGTTATTAATAGTGTGTGGAATCGTAGATTAGAATGAAGATTCGCCCTTGGCCTAACTTCCACTGTCTGGCAGTGGCATTATGGATAAAATCTGCCTGCAATCATTTCTCATGGATGCAAGAAGCTTGAACGCGGGAGTTAGAAGGTGACAGCTCTACCGTAGCTATAATAGCCCATTTCAAGAACGCAAGCATTCCGAAGCTATTTTCACACATGATAAGCTCCGCTCCAATACATTATCGATGCACATATACACCATTGATAATGTACTGAAACTTTCAATCAAACAGTAGTGCAATACTTGATTGGCGCGTATTTAGTAAGTTTTGAAACTATCGTCTTGAATTAGATGGATATTTCCTATCGAGGAAAGAGGAACGTAAAGGTAAATAAACTTAGCTGAGCGTAACTACACGTAGTCTAGAAAAGTCGGCACCACATGGAACGGATAAGAATTCGTACATTTTCACTTAATGCACTTTTCAACATCACTTCTGTACTTTCAAATTAACACTTTTTTAAAATGAAATTGTAAATTTATAACATTTTCACTAGATTGAAAACGACGCAGCAAAACAAAAACACGTCATTTTCGCAGCGTGGCCTACTTTGATCTCCATAGCGGTACATCTATTGTTGAGCTTAAAACTGTTTGTTGGATTTAAAACTATCTTAACAAAGTGAAAAAAAGTTAATTGTATGAGCAATTGTAAAGCTAATTTACGGATTTTAAATCTAGTTAAATTACCTTCAAACTGACATAGAAGAACAGAGAAGTTTAGATATCTTTCTTTGTCGGAACAGTAGAGGCTCGAGTAGAGATAAATTTTGGTTACACGACACATTTTTTTGATTGTTTGGCAAACGTCGAACAAACCAGTTGAGGGGGGAGAGGTAGCTCATCGATTCTTCCGGTTCGCCTCCTAGCATCGTGCTACCAGGCGATAACCAGGGTAGTTGATCGATAGCTCGATGACGTCATTTCGTTGGCGGCTGCAATGGTAAATTCTCATAGCAGGCGTTGACGATGGGACGTTGTCGAGTTGTTGAATAGCAACTATCGTGGTAACTCACCGATTACCTGTCGATCTGCCAAATTTGGAAAGACGTCTGCATTGAATTGTCTCATATAATAATATTCCGCCCACTATATCACAAGAAATTGCGAGTAGCTGAGTGGAATGGAGATAAGTTAAGTTAAAGCATGAGACTATTGCATGGCTGGGTAGTCAAAGTCTTCCATTCGTTAGTCATTTCAGGTGGATTAGAACAGGTTTTATTTGTTAACATGACTACATGGTAATAACAGCAACTCGATGATTAAAAAGGAGCTCGTCTGCCTAGTGGCAAACGTTTTTGCTTACTGAGCAGAAGACCGTGGGTTTAGTCCCAAGCTCCTTCGCGTTATATGATCGTTAGGACATCAATTCAGCTTATCGTTTACCAAAACGAACCCTGCTGCAAACCCAACCCTCTTATCCAACATCCCAGTGATTCCTCGTGGAAGTGCAGAGGTGTTCTCGGCTTCCATCAAAGCGAGTGTCATGTCAACACAATCCTTCCCATTCCTTTCTTGACCTAATTTAAGATCACCAGTTTTTACACATTGAGGATGATTGCTAGTCCCAAGCATCGTCTATTGGTTCTCTGTGTAATTACAGCTGATCTGGCAGTAACAGAGTAGCAACCGTGGGCGGTCAATCAAGCTCAAGCTCAAGCTCAACGTCGAACAAACCAGTTGAGTGGTATTAAACACTAAAGAATTTTGTAATAAACCTATAACCCGAACGGTATATTCACGAAATATAGGATATTTTCAACTACCACCCAACATCTTACAAAATTCTTTAAGAACATCGAGGATGTCACGCAAAACATCAACCCTTTCCATGTCAGAATTGAGTTCTGCCATGTGTGCTGTGAGCCAACTTTTTGCTACTGGCACGATCGATGGTGCAGCAGATAAGGAAATTTCGGCAACCGATGCAGATGTAGTTACCAGAACCAAAAGCCTCACAATCGTGACCAACGCGGAAAGCGAAGCGAAGGGCTCAACGGTAACAGGCGCAAGGCGCAATGCAGCTAAAGGTAAAAGGAGTTCCTCCCCTTCCTAGTTCTCAGGTAAATTTTGACGTTGCCAATCTTAAAAAGGCTCAAATCAAGGGAGCCAAACCCAAAATGCATACTGGTACCCATGTCGTAGACATTCCCGTCCGGTCGATGAACGCTGTCGTTTACGCGAAACCCAACGCGCGTTATGATCCGAACTCAAACGTTCGGGTTACTCGGTTTAGTCATTGTGAATTGTGTAATGAACGTGACAATAGTAGAATGGTGCAGTGTGATGGTTGCGACAAGTGGTATCATTTTTCTTGTGTAGAAGTAAGTCGCGACATAGCGAATCATTCCTGGATGTGCCCACAGTGTCATCCACACATGTATTTCGGCGCAAGTAATCTAGTGCAGCAGAGACCAATACTCCAGCAGA
Source organism: Ochlerotatus camptorhynchus (assembly GCF_037179485.1). Taxonomy (NCBI): domain Eukaryota; kingdom Metazoa; phylum Arthropoda; class Insecta; order Diptera; family Culicidae; genus Ochlerotatus; species Ochlerotatus camptorhynchus. The sequence goes on from NW_027040618.1 coordinate 1,326,694, forward strand.
TTCATCCGGTAGATCCACCCACCAGCGTTATGAGATCAACGAAGTCCAGCGGAAAGGCAAGCAGTATACAGGAGCCTCCAGTGACAGCAGACCTGTTCCGTCGTCCACCGGCACCTTATCCAGTGGATCCATTCCGCAAGCCACTGCCAGCTGTTATTTCAGATAATCAGCACCGCCAGCCACCAGCACCGATTCCTGAACTTCATATACAACCGCCTCCACCGCCTCCACCGCCTGCTTTCGAAAACCAATTTTATCGACCTCAAATTCATCGAGCAACGACAGCTTTAGGAGGAAACCAGGCTCAACAACCGCAAGCTCATTGGGCAGCTACTCATAACTACCGACCACAGGATTCACGACAGTTTTCAGCTTCAGGAGTCCAGTTCCATCCATCATTGCTAGCTTCTCAGGCAGTTCCTGTTCCAATAGTCCAGGGCTCACGGCAGATACCCACAGTTCCAAATTGTCAGTTTTGGTCAGAACCTACCTTCGTGCCGGAAAACTATACACAAACTTCAGCATCGAGGAGTCGAATACTGCAAGGAGATACAACATTCCAAAACTTCCCCTACCCGTAGCCAGATCCTCGTGAAGCGAACGTGTGCATCCTAAGCCGTAATCAGGTGGTTGCACGTCAGGCCGTATCTAAGGATTTACCAGAGTTTTACGGAAATCCTGAAGATTGGCCCCTGTTCTTCTCAATGTACGCTTCTTCTACGCAAATGTGCGGCTTCTCTAACGAAGAAAACATGCTTCGACTTCGGAAATGTCTGAAGGGAAAGGCTTTAGAGGCCGCTCGATGCCGACTACTCCATCCATCCAACGTTAGCAGTGTAATTTCTACGTTGAAAATGCTATACGGTAGACCAGAAGCAATTGTTCAGGCATCCATTAGAAAGATTCAGTCGTCACCATCGCCACAAGTGGAGAAACTTGACACATTAGTCAACTTCGCATTGACGGTTGAAAACTTGGTAGCTACGATACAGGCATGTGAAGTCGAGGATTTCATCTATAACGCGGCTTTGAAGGTTGAACTGGTGGATCGTCTTCCCCCTGGAATGAAGCTGGATTGGGCGAAGTATTCTAGGAACAACCCAGCGCCAAATATTTTACACTTCAGTCAGTGGCTGTATTCGATTGCGGTAGACGCTAGTGCAGTTATGCAAACTTCATACAGCGTTCAAAAGGGTCGTGGAGCGAAGAATGACGGATTTATAAACACTCTGACGCAGAGGCAGAACGCTCCCGATCAACACCGGCCAAGACACGGGCACATCGTCTGCTCCAATCATAGAATGCATCACATGCAAAGGACAGTGCATTACAGTCGCCAAGTGTAAACGATTTTCTGAGTTAAGTCTAGATGCGAAATGGGCAGTTGTACGGGAGGCAAAGCTATGCCGTAAATGCTTCCGGAAGCACAATGGTTCGTGCAGGCAGCAGAAACCATGTGAAATTCAAGGCTGCAATTTTTTACAACACCCGTTGTTGCATAACGCGAAGCAAGAGGCACCTGCTACCGGAAGTGGCAACATCCATCAGGCTCAAACTAGCGAAGTGCTGTTTCGAATTGTTCCCGTACTGATCCATGGTCCATCAAAGGTTGTCCGAACATATGCATTTATAGACGACGGTTCGGAGCTGACGTTGATGGAGGATTGCTTTCCAAGTGAGTGAGATACTAGAAGCTTCGGAGGTCAGCGAATGGCAGTGGATCCAGACAATGAAGAACGTCGCGGATGATGGAACTGAGTGGAAACGGGCGCCAGACATGAGTAGAACTAGTCGATGGTTTAACGGGCCGGAATTTCTCAAGACCCCTGAAGGAGAATGGCCTATGAAACTACACATCGATAGCAAGGTTGCAAAGACTCATTTCAGCTAAAACAATGATTTTCTAAATTATGAAATAATTAGATGCCATGATCAAATTTTGAATTGGTAGGATACAAGAAGAGGTTGCAAAGAATGTGTTTGACATATTAAACCTGTTTATTTCACTTCATGAGAGTCACAATCAGCGATTTTTCACTCACTCACTCACTCACTCACTCACTCACTCACTCAGCGATCAGCAAATCGCTGATTGTGACTCATAGAAAGCAAAATTTACAAGTTTTATGTTTCCAACGCATACTTTGTAACCTCTTCTTGTAAGTTACAAGTAAAACATGCCATCATACCATCTTTTGGTTTTATTATTCCGAAAAACATTATTTTAGCTGAAATGAGTCTTTGCAACCTTGATCGATAGTACCAGCATGGAAGATCTGCGTCCCCATTTACTCGTTCATGTTAAACAACCGGAGCCAATCATCGATCCTCAAAACTACTCTAAATGGACTCCACTTCTACGTCGGACCGCATACGTGTTTCGATCCATCAGAAACGTGAGTACACCGCTGAACCACTAACGAATTCAGAGCTGACCATGGCTGAAAACTATCTGCTCCGGTGTGCTCAATGTAGTGCTTACGCAGATGAGATAGCGATGCTCTCGGATATACGAGCGTCCAAACACTCCACGAAGACTATACCCAGAAGCAGTCCAATATATCAACCTTTGTCCTTTCTTAGATGAGCATGATGTACTCCGCGTTCGTGGTAGGACCAGCGCTTGTCCATTTGTTCAGCAGGATATGAATCCCATCATCCTTCCACGAGATCATCAGATTGCACATCTCATCATATCACATTACCACAGCAAGTATCATCATCAGAACCACAACACAGTGATCAACGAGTTGCGGCAGCGATACAGCATCCCTCGTCTAAAGGCTGCCTACAACAGTTTTCGTGGATGCTGTCAGCAATGCAAGCACGACCGTACTCAACCACAACCACCGATGATGAGTGACTTGCCACTGCCTCGTCTGGCTGCCTACGGTCGTCCGTTTACTTATATGGGGGTGGACTACTTTGGTCCATTTGCATTCATACTAACGGCACAGACAAACAGACGTAACTCTTTGAAAAACTTGTTCTTGAAAACATAGTATCTCAAAACATATAACCTCAGTAACGACATCTCTCTGGCTTCTCGCGGAAAACAAGCTTGCTCGCTAACTCGTAAACAATATTGCATAAAAGTTCTATAGAATGTATAGAAACGTCAAAGTGATCCGATGCCAGCGCTGCGGCGAGTAGTTCGCGGAACTGATAATATTTAAATCAACCGTTAAATGCATGAACGAAGATACACAATGAAGAGTTACGTCTGTTTGTCTGTGCTAACGGGGTTTATTTTTAGTTTGAACTTCTGGTAACCCTACGATCATCAGAAAAACGAGTTTTTGGTAGCATTAGTCGTTGTTTTGTTTTGATTTTGCATCCCGTTTCGCATCGTTCCATTTCGCTTTTCTCCATTCCATGCGCTAAATGATAACGTTTGATAAATTTTTAGTTTGCTCGGCGTGCAGATTAGCGACTTTCAAGCTAAAAAGTGTTCAGATTAAAAACGGTCAGATTACCGGAGGTCCATGGTAGCCACTTTAACACTTTTGGGTCATTCGGTACTTGTCCGGGAATGAGATTCGAAATCGTTACTTTGCCGTGAGAAGCATGGATGTTAACCACTATGCCGGGCCATCCCCAAGCATTGATTGATACTTCCTGATGCAATATGTTGCTAAATAATTACTGAAGTAATTTCCGCATTTTGCTATTCCAATGAAAATTTTCCACCGAAAATGACAGCCTACTCAATTCATCCTTTCTTCCCTGCGGTAGGATGATGCGAAACGACGTGGGCGGGCAAATTTTCAGAGGAACCGCAGTTCCGAGTTTACTATAGTTTGGTAATAAGCAGATCGGCAGGGAATACTAAAGAAACCTAATGATTTGGTATGCATTGAGTAGCATTTTAAGTATGCTTTCAAATGTAATTAGCGTGGTTTGCCCAATTTTTCTGAACTTCGAGCGCTTAGCCTTGAAAATAGTGCTAATTTTGGGTCAAAACCTTGAATTTCTTCAGAATATTGAAGATAGGAACTTGCTTCCCAAAACAAAATGGCGAATTTTTAAATAGCAAACAGTTGTGTAGACAATATTAACGTCAAAAAATTTCTTCCTAAAAAGTTATTTGCAAAACATTGATTTTCTGAAGTCCCTCACCACAAAAATTACATATCTCCGTAAACATAAGAGATAGCTGGTTAACGTCTGGAGCAAAAATGTTTGATTTAATATTGTCTAAAACTTTGCTGAAAATACTAATTTGCTATCTCGACAAAAAAAAATTAAATGATCTTTTGATTAATTTGATTTGAATTTTTCTAGGTAGATTAATTATGAAAAGACTAAGCTCATAAGAAGGGGCTTTTTAAGTGCACAAACTTCTCCGAAGACATTATATGGCTTTAATGGACCGTTTTTGCATAAACTATTTAAAAAACGTACGTTTTGGCACTTTTAGACCACTGTGCAGCTCTGTTACGACCGGGTTGCCAGTAGCTGCTTTTTGGTTTTATATTATGTATTGAACATGATATGACCTATATCAAGCATTATTCGTGATATAGATCAACAATACGTTTGTATGGTGATATAGAATGTAATGAGGGGTATTATGTCACTGTATAGCGATTATTAAGTAGTTGGGAAAAAGTTGAATAAGCGCCTTTCAACTTCATTCTCAGCAAAACAGCTGAATATAGATTGAGTAAGAAGCGTCAATCAATATGGGATTAAGAGCTGTCTAATGTGACCAAAACTAGCTGCCTAAGCTCACCAGATTTGCTTGTATAGAGGTTGTGTAAAAGTTGCCGCATATCGTATAGTGTTTCAATACAGCTTGAGGCTGTAGAAACGAAACTGATAGATTTTTTACAAATACTGAAAATGTTGGACGGGTAGTCCACAAGCCAAACATATCAAAGGTGATTTAAGAGAATTAAAAATGAAAATCTCTTCATAAAGATTTCCTTTCAGTGGTCAATTTCAGAGTGAATTTCCCACTGTCCAGAAGTGGAAAACCTCCAGATGTTGAATAATAAATAAAGCCCTAAACCATCGCACTTATTTCATGTATGTACAGTTCAGCACATGGCGACACAGCACTAGATAAGACCGATTACCCTTTGCCTGTGCCATTCCTCCCGTGCAGTTAACTCACTAGCTCTTTGCCCACTAAGCATTACCAACTGGTACTATTATATTTTAAATCTCATTTTTTTCCCCTAATTACCGGTGCACTGAATCTACGACATCCACGTAGAGTGGCGAAAACAATCACGTGAGCCAGATGAGCATAAAACCGACGGACGGACGACCAACATCAACAAGGTTGACCTTTTTGACGTAAATCGTACTAACCGACCGCTCTCCGCGGAGAAGAAGATTTTGAGTTTATTTTTATGGTCAAACTTGTTTTTTTCCTCTTTCACTCTCTCCTGTGTATTGGTGGTATTGGGTTAGATTGCTACTTGTGCTCATTAATGCATAGAATTGTGTTAATGTGAATCTGATGCTGATCGACAGTTAGCTTGTTTCGTCAAAGTCACTTGAAAGTGCTTAATCGCGGGAAATATTGCAATCCTGGTGTTGATTAGACCCAGTAGCTCTTGACAGAACGTAAAGCGCACACAACCATATAGTTGGGTGAGTTTTGATTGGTTCTGCCCGATAAGCATATGCCTGTGGGGCAGAGTCCGATAGTGGAACGATCGCTTACAAGGTTCAATATGTTTACCTTACTTCGTATCCAGTAGAATATTAGCCAATCTATCCGCTCGGTATCAGAAGTTTATTTTGCGGCTACCACATTGATGGTGGGTCTTATCTATTGCCTTCCAGCTGGCAATAAAATCACTGCCATAGTCATTTCAAGATTTTGATATAACGTAATCGTTGGTTTTTACTGATAAGTATCGCTCCAAAGTGACGTATGTACTTACTAAGATAATTATGATTTAAACAATGATATTACATATCCAACCGATAACGACAATTATATAAGGAGTCACAACCTTGGACGATATCTAAAATAAATTGATGAGAATTAACCCTGTTTACAGCCGTAAGTTTTCCGTTGCCGACCGGATCAGATTTATCGAGTTTGGGGCAGTTTTAATGTGATTAGCAGGTTACATTTGTTATTGGTTGGTCTGATACTGATACGAGACATGTTGTTATCACTTGCTTATGATGAGCAAGCTTAGACGAATGAAAATAGTTCCCATTAGATATGGAGGCATCTACGTCAATTTACAGTTATTGATACACTTTCAGCTGGATTCAATTGATAAAATGAGATATTTGAAGCCTGAAAAAACTGTAAGCAGTGTTGGGAAAATATCAAAAGATCAATTCTCATCAATGAGCATAATCTCATTTGATTATCGTTAACAAAAAATGAACAAGCAAACAACAGCTTACGACTACACCTCCGGTGCCGCTACCGCTTCAGGCTTAAACCAGTCTTAACTATATGGGTAAACCTGGTTTAAGATTTAAGCGGAGGTGAAGAAATAATCTCTCAGAGCACCTAAATGAGACTATAGTTGTGTGTACTTTGGTATTCTTCTCTGAAAAGTTTTCAAGGATCAGAGTTTATTTTCGGGAAAAGGAAGTATATTTTCCCCGATTTTTCATCGGAATTCAAAGTTTTTTCCAGTTTTGATCCTGGTGTATACAAATTCCTTGAATTTTGTTTTCCGATTCAATGATCAGTAGACTAATGCAACATTTGAAATTTTTGCTCCATGGCGCTCAAACTTTTCCACATTGGGTCCTGCACACTACGAAAAAGTCGTGTAAATTTCGGTTCCCTTTTGACATAAGAATCAGTTGAAAGAAACGAGAAAATCAATACAATCGAACGTTCTTTTCGTCGAGTTGCTTTTGTTTCGGTTTGAGAACACCGAAATTTACATCAAAAGTTTGTTTACGATCCATGATTTACGTCCAATATGGATTATGTCTCGTGTAAAAGTAGTTATTTCTAAGTGTGTGATTAGCCTTCCAAAATTTTAACAGATATTAAGAAATTAACTTGGCACAAACTTAATGAAGTTTATATGTTTATAATTACTATGGGAAAACCATGTTTTTTGTTCATATCGCTCTCAAAATTCACCATTTTACTCTGCTTTTAAAAATGATAACTGTGCTTCGCTTCTACAACTTTGTTGAAGATCACTTATGGATCAAATGTTAAGTTTTATGTTCACCTTGCAACGTCGGTACACTGACTTGAATACAACTCATTAGGCTACGGCAATGGTTCACTGGCACTGGATTCTGGTTCGATGTTGAGAAATAACGCGTTGATGGACGGTTTGAAAGATATATTTCACGTTGGGAGATAGTTTGTAAATGATTTTATATTGCAATCCTGGTCCGTTTTTATATCATTTCCCTCCTCATGGGTTCATATGGAAGCCTTTGGGGATTTTTAAGTTATTGTAAAAATTAAGTTGTTTTTCAACCTTCATTTGCCCCCTAATTTAAGCACAGTTATAATCCATTTAAATGTGCTCTTCTTCAACTGCCAATTTAATGCACACATCTAAACTTGTCTTCTTTCCTTTTCTACTAACTTGCATGCAAGTTTTGAGAGTTTGACCGAGTGTGAACTCATGTTAAGTCATGTAACTCAGTCGATATTCATCTGTATTTACTACTACTACACTACTACTACTATTGTGGAGCATATATTGTTGCTGTCAACTCAGCAGAATCAAAACAAACCTTATTTTCTGCCGCTGCAGTCGCTTGGTAGTAACACTAGTAGGCTAATGATTTCTTAGCATTAATTAATTAATCGTTTTAATTCGTTTCAGGTTGAATGACTATTAGTTGGTGCCTTTTTATTGTGGTCAATCCAAGGAGCAAGTCAGCTGTACTCATAATTACTCAAAATTGATCAAAGCAGTCGCACATTCATCAACCAGTCAAAGTGTTTTTTTTCCGTATTATTTTATTATATTGATACAAATACTAACCAATTCAATTTAATACATTTACAGCCCATTACGATAAGTGAAATCTTGAAAATATGGTATGAGCAGGATATGTGACTTTTAGATTATCCAAGCCAAAATCAATCTATCAACTAACATAAATTTTCTATCACACGCACCAGTCTCAAGTTTTGTGAAATCGGGTGAGGGTCGGGATATTTTAGATTGGCTTGGATGATTTACTTGGATCATCGTAGAGTAAGCGGAAGCCTTTGAGTTTGAGTGGACAATAAGATATGGAACGAAAACAGATCCGGAAAAGATGCCATCATGTGAAATCGTTGTCGAAACATCCATTATGATGGGTCGCTTTACGTTTCAAGCAAATTAGGGGTCTTAAATTGTTACTGTAAATTTCGGCAATTCAAATTACAAAGATCGAATTTAGGAAGAAGGGAATTCAAGAAAGTTACAGTTAATTTGATTTGAACGAGCATAAAGAGCATGTGACAAGACGATGAAAAGCTTCTATTCCATCAATTCCACGACAAACTTACTAGAAAATGGAATTTAGTTTAATCAATATTCCAGAAACCCGTGTGAATCAGTCATTCCTAAATTAATACAAAGATTATTTTCTTAGTACCACTAAGCTGTAGCCGTGATGATGCCAGTTGATGATATACTACGAATTACCAACCATAGTTTTTCATCGATTTCCAGTTACTGAACCTATTTAAAAAGTTATCAACTGTGCAAATGTTAACTAGTATAAAACAAAGATTATTCTACATCACTTTATTAAAAATATTATGATATAAATTGACTCTTCTCAGAGACGCTTAGATTTTTTTTTAAATAATGCATTCTTCTTTGTGTTGATGGTCAATTGATTCAATTTATGTGAAAACTGCTGTATTGGTACGAAGATTGCAGAAAAGGTACGAAGATTGTGGGATTACAGGATAGTGATCCAGCATGATACGTCATTGGATGATGGTGGGTTGAATACTTGCTCCGTCAAACACCTGGCCTTGACATTTGGAGAAAAAAAAAACGCACAAAAACAGGTTGCTGTTCTACCATGCATTCAATAATGAGCAACTCGAGCTACTCAGAGTTACTCAAAATTAACTCCAATATTACTCATGATCGAAAGCTGACTTACCCCTAGGTTCAATCAACTGTTCAGCAGGCAACATTGATGTTTCTGGCGCGTAGAATAGAGCTCAAAAATCACACTGCAGAATTAGGTATTGCCAACAAAACAGCTGCTCGATCACGCCATAATATTATCAATCTCTCAAACAATTATTAACTATTTAAGTACAATTAGAATTTTTTTTCGAAAAAAATTTTGTTGGCTTAATTTACTCTATATGTATCTGGGAATGAGCCTTTTAAAGCATAAAGCCGTCCGGAACTTATTTAAAAAGTTATACGCAATTCAGTGAGTGCATGTCAAATGGCTGAACATGTCAAAGTTGAACTTTAAATGCTTCTACTGAAAAGTAGTGTTTTCAAAATCGCCGTGCAATGTACAGGTCAGAGTTTTCATTCAAATCGATTCCGGTTTTCTGTTTTATGTTCATAATTAAATTCTCCACAACATGAATAGAAAGATTTTTTAGATTTGCTTGTTATAACATGTTTTTTTTATAAACAAAGTCGAAAAAAATAGGGTTTTTTAAATTTTTTTTCAACTTCAAATTTTTTTGTGAAAAAAACATTATTTTTACATACGAATTCATTCATGTTGTGCGCTGTACCTTAAAATTTAATGTCCTGTTTTTTTTTTTGTTTCAGACGTGATCATGGACGTAGGGACTGCACGGCGCGAAGTGCTGCTTTAAAAAATTGACTTCACATTATTTATAATAATTGGTCTAAATCGCAAAATTTAAAAAAAATGTCACTGATAATTAATCTTCATTTAATCCTTAATAACATACATAAAGAATCGCTAACATTCATTTATTTCCCTACTCGCAATCCACTCTCAAAGATAGGCCTCATTTTAGGCCTTCTAATTGTACTTCCTCCCTTAATCACTCGTTTGAAATTAGAACTTTTTAACAGTGGAATATGGAAACAGGCTAGAAAACAATGAACAAATAGTTTGGTTTTCCCATAGTAATTTCCATATAATCTTCAAATGGTTCGTGTCAAGTCAGTTTTTTACCAACTGAGCTCAAACATTGGATCCGATTTGGAAAGGATTGTGCACTGTGGAGCGATAATTTCAACACCGGAACATGTCCGGAAAGCCCAATGTGATCGTGAACTCTCTATAAGACAATTTCCATCATAAAATGTTATATATCACTCGACGGATTGTGGTTCTAATCGGGAATTGTCCACTTTCTCGGGGCACCGGAATATTTGCGAGAGCCCCAATGTGATCGTGGACACTCAATGAAACCAAAACTGACAAAGTTACGTTAAATCTTGAAGATTGATGTATGGCGGGTATTGGTTCAGATCGAGAATTAATACTTTGGATCGCAGTAGGCCGCGCTTGAAAGCTGACCTGTTTTTCTTTTGCTGCGTATTTTTCAAGCGAATTAAACACATTTTGGCTTTAAATCTGTTAATTTGTGTGCTGAAATTTAGTTGCAAGCGTTCATAAAGTTATCATTTAGTGATATATCGTGTTTTGCCTGTGTTTGCCTTGAGTGGCATACATACAACGCAGATTCAGTTCCATTGTTCGGTGTCGATTTTCATTGCCTCCCGGGAGCCCGGTTCTCCGAGTTCGGATGCTACACTTTCGGCGTGTAGTTCTATTGATAGATCCATCCGGTTGGTAAATTATCCCGGGAACGTGTTGATAATGTGGTGGTGATTTGGTGGCCGACGTTGCCGTGAATCAGCAATCCGCTTGCAAAAGTGCTCAGCTGCTGGTCTCTCGCCGGTGTCGGAGATTGGGAGCAATATGAAAGATGCCTCGCTGGATACGCCCAAGACTGGACGGGTGGCAGCTGATGGCCACGAACTGTTCCTGGGGAAAGCAGTACACGCGAACCTCTTCCCAGATGACCATGACAATGCAAGAAAATTTGTGTTCGTTAAAGGAAGTAGTACGACAAAGGTGCATCACGAAATGAGATGCAAAGCTTAGAGAAAATCAAAATTACGGAACCCATTGAATTAACATGCTGAGACCAGTCCAAATACATTTTACAATTTAAAAAAACATAAACTACGTGCCAGGTTTGAACAGAATATTTTCGAACCTGGAAGCGTGTATGTAATACCAATATCCATTTGATAACGGTGATGCATACATGCGGAGCTTGTTGTAAGTGAAAGTAACCTCGGAATGGGCGTGACTCCCCAAGTAACCAAAAGTTCCGCATTCAACGATTAAAATCACTTCCAAGTTCCAAAACGTTCGAACTAAGTCCCGACAGAACTTTCAAGTTCCATATAGTTCAAATGAAGTTTCGACAGAACTTTCAATCCACATGAAGCAATCCGCACAAGTCTTTATTAGTAAGAAAATTTAAGGTACGTATATATGAAATGATAAGTGGCCCGAATTAATCATAATTCCTATATTTATGCAGTGCATCAACATTCTATGCCAATATTTTAGAGTAATTTCTTGGATTCGAACCCGTGTATTCGGCATGCGATTTACGATTGCTAGCCACTGCGCCACAAGTGTGTTGGATTACCATGCGGGCAAACAACAATTTAAAATTCATCAAGGTGTTGTGTTTCGTATTCAAGTCAGTCAGCTGGCACTGAATACTCCAACAGTAGGTGGGACAAGAACTAATTTTAATATATCTCAGATGACGTAGCGGTTCGTGCTGGGGCTCTCACGCAGAGACTGGGTTTAATTCTTCAAACAGCTCCAATTCGACTACTAATGCTGATAAATCAATACACATTAATACCTGCCTTTCGAAATAACTGGGGCCTCCCTTAGCTCAGTCGGTAAAGGCGCAGCTACAAAGCAAGACCATGCTGGAGGTGGCTGGGTTCAATTCCCGGTCCGTTCTAGGAATTTTTCGGGTTGGAAAATTTCTCGACTTCCCTGGGCATAGAATTATGATTGGACTTGCCACACAATTATACAAATGCAAAAATGGTACAGGCATCGAAAGCTCTCAATTAAAAACTGTGGAAGTTCATCTAGAACACTAAGTTGAGAGCACGCAATAAGCTAATATTGTGAAGAAGAAGAAGAAGTAGAAATAACTTTCATAAAAGTGCGAACTAAATATTGCATTGGTGTAGGGGACAAAAACCTTTTTTAGTTTATTTTCTAAAAGTTCCGTTCAAGTTCCGCCAGAAGCTGCTTAGAATGCTCTTCAATAACAGTACCGGAACTTTCAAGTTCTTATAACGACTTAAAAATGAGGCTGTTTAGAATTCTATGGACTACCTTCAACCAAGCTGCTTAAGCCACAAATAGCCTTTTATCAGAACTTTTGGTTACTTGGGTCTCCAGACATTCTGAAATGGGTTGTTGGATCTGCAATAGAGCTATCACTTTCTAACTCCCGGACTAAATCTGTCTAAAATGACCATAAATGCGACATTGTAGAGAGAGTTCTTCCATAATAACACGGCCGGCCAGTGGTGGTTAGAGGGAATATACACAATATATTAATAATTTCCTTGGGGCACTGGAATATTGCCGGGGGCACTGAGACAAGCTAGGGATGGCGAATATGACCGTGAACTCTCAATTAGACAATTACTGACCGAGATCTGAAAAAAATATGAAGCTTTATGTGTCGCACGACAGGTTTAAGTGTTAGCTAAGAATTGGACACTTCCCCGAGGGCACCGCAGCATATCCGGGCAGGTCAATATGACTGTGGGGTTTCAATAAGGTCATTACCGGCCGAGTTTTGAAAAATCCAAGAAGTTTGATATATCGCACGACGGGTTTTGGTTCTTGCCGAAAATTGGCCACTTCCCTGGGGGCACCGCAACATGCCCGAGGGAGCTAGTGTGACCGTTGACTGTCAATAAGGCCATTACCATGCGAGTTATTTAAATGATGAACTATGGTGTGTCGCACGACCAGTTTTGATTCTTGTTGAAAATTAACCACTTCCCCGAGGTGATCATTAGATTGATGCAAAATTTGAAATTTTCACTCCACAATACTTAAACGATTCCAAATCGGATCCTGACTAACCTATCAAAATTTGAACCCATTTGGTAAGAAACTGAGATGGCACAAACCATTTGAAGTTTGTATGGGAATTACTATGGTAAAACCAAGATTTTTGTTCATGTCTATCTTATAATTAACCATATCGGTCTGCTTCAAAAACTTTCAATTGTACTTGTAGGAAATTTTCCCAGCTACAACTTTGCTGAGGACTACTTTTTGATTAAATGCAAGGATCGAAAGTTATCAATAGTTCAATGCGTTGATGTCTTATGATCATGCTCAATCAACTGCTCAGCAGGCAACATTGGTGTTTCTGGGGCATTGAATAGGACACAAAAATCATGGCTACTATGTCACACTGCAAAATACAGTGTTGCCTACAGAGCAGCTGCTTGATCATGTCATAAGTTTACCAATCTCTTAAATAATTAATAACTTTTTCCTGTCTCGTTTTACATAGAAACGATCTTCAGCAAAGTTGTAGCTGAGAAAATTTTCTATAAGAATGGCTATCAAACTGTTTCGCAGCTTAATATGGAAAAAGACTAGAGGCAATGAACAAAAAGTTGAGATTTCCCATAGTAATTTACATGTAAACTTCAAATGACTTGTGCGAAGTCTGTTTCTTACCAAATGAGTTGTAACTTTGGGAGGCTAATCAGGACCCGATTTGAAACCATTTAAGCACTGTGGAGCGAAAAAGTCAAAATTTGCATCAGTCTAGTGACCATGTTATCTCATTCAATTCATTATCCGCCGAGTTAAGGAAACACCATGAAGTTTGATATGTTGCACGACGGGTTTTGGTTCTTGTCGAGAAGTGGCCACTTTCCGGGGAGACCGTAATATTTCTGAGGGCACCCGAACATGGCCGGGAGGGCTTGTATCACCGACGAACCGACATGCCACTAGAGCATTTCATTTGTCCAAAATTCGATTTTTCAAATGAGTGGTTCGATCTATCAAACGGGCGATCAGATCTGTCAAACCAGGTGAGACGCAAACCAAGTCAATATAAATTGTACGCGTGTAAGTGTCCTTGCTTACGATGTGACGCAATTGGATGAGTAGATGACGGTAGTGTTTAACGTATTTTAAATATGGCGTCTTGGGCAAAAATTTGAATGTGGCTTCTATGAGCTGTCACGTCGGTTCGTCGGTGCATGTATGTCCGTGAATTTCAATTAGGACATTATCGGCCGAGTTTTGTAAAATCATAAACGATGGGTTTTAATTCTTGTCGAGAATTGGCCACTTCCCCGGGGCACCATAACATGCCTGGGAGGGCTAATGTGACCGTGGACTCTCAATAAGGTAATTATCGGCCAAGATTTGTAAAATCATGAAGTTTGATAAGTCGCATGATGGGTTTTGGCTCTTGTTGAGAATTGGCCACTTCCCCGGGGGCACCAGAACATTCCCGGGAGGGCTGGTGTAATTTTCGACTCACATTAAGGCCATCACCGGCCAATATTTGTAAAATCATAAAGTTTGATATGTCACACGATAGGTTGTGGTTCTTGTTGAGAATTGGCCACTTCCCGTGGGGGCACCGGAACTCTTCTTGAGTGCCCAATGTGATAGTGGACCGTCGGTATAGCTGCCATTGATCCAATTATATCATTTGAGAGAAAAAAACATGATGTTCATCGTGTGTATGCTTATTACAGAACAGTAAAGCCGAATGCCAACCAAAAGAGATTCCAACGGGAACCGTAATAACTCCGGAACCATGAATTTCAGATGGATTCAAAAACTTCGATAGATTCCCGACAAAATGCAATTTGTTGCGAAGAAAAAGATTGAGAAATTATGTTTTTAGAGCTATTTAAATTTTGAAATCAATGCAAATTTAAACGTCAGGCACGCAAATGTTAAAATTTGACACCGTTGTTGGGGACCTTAATACACATCGGGAAATAAATGGGGATCAGGAGGTTATGATCCACCATACAAACTTGGCCCTCCCTAATGTGTGTACACATGATTACCTGAAACATAAAAACAGATTTACAATGAATCGGCTTGAAAAAGACAAAGCCACCATGGGGCTCGCGACACATAGATTGAAAAACGCTGTTATAGAGACTATCAGTCTTTGACTGGATCGTATTGATAATTTGAACCTCTGTAATGGTCACAATCATGAACGCAGAAATGATACACACTCAGAGAGCCTTCAATGAAGAACTGTAAATGTGATCAATGAACACCAAGGGGCAACTGAACTTTGTATAAGGTCCTAGGTAATTTCGATAACCCTTTGTCTGTACCTCTCAAATAAAACTAAGTTCATTGCGAAAATCCTTTAAAACAGGTTTTCAATAAAATTCGAAGTATGTCTCAACTAAGAGGCGGCATATCAAGAAGACTTCAGCATGCAAAAATGTCAGAGAAAAAATCGTTTTGATGAATAATCAAGATTGCAAAAATTGCCTGGGGTCATTTTGACCCCAAGATACAGGCAAAGGGTTAATAACTTAGCTACAAAACCGTGTTTGTCAGTGTTCACTCGGCTGTCGACAGAAGCAGACCACCCTCAATGTGTGTCACGCGATCGTCTGTGTCGGCAGCAACCATTGTGTGGTCCTTCTCATTGTTCTTCATCAGCAGTTCTTTCGGTCGATGCGACGTCGACTTTGGAAACGTTTGCGTCCATTGCTGCAATGGAAGCGCTCTGACCCCCGTAGGCGAATCTGCCATACAATGAAACCACTGGAAGCGGCTCCCGTTCTGGTGGAGGAGGCTTATTGGATAGCGGAAGATCAAATGTTTATTGTGTTGTACCTTTTGACTATAGTTTTAAGATGTATTGTATAGTGAACAAGAATCCTCGGCTCTGTAAAGTTAATTCGGTTGAGCCTTTTCAAATAAATAATAAAAAAAAAAAACGTTTTTGTCTTATTAGATGGTAGAAAATAGTGGGGATTGAAAGACCAAATCGAAGAAGAAGATCTGTCATTTCTACTTGAAACCTTATGAATTGTGCGGCTTAAGTTGCGCACATATAACATAAATTACAAACTATCGATCGATGTATATGAAATTAATTGTTATGTCACACGTGTCCAAGAAGTAAGCTACCATCATGGTTTACTAATCATTGGGTATTATGAGAACGTTTCTGTTTTTTTCTCGAACCGCTTCATATATAATAACGAAAATCAACGCACTTGATCAAACGGATCGATCGTTTCTCCATAAACGGGAACAGCCCACGAAGAAAGGTCCGCAAAATAAGTAGGTACTTACTCAAACCAGTTGCGTTGGACATGATGGTCTGCTGCACAGTCTTTATCCAGTTGAGAAAATCCGTCACGAAGTACATTCACCGCATGCACCACAGGAAAATTACACGTTGTTGTCTCCGGAGCCGTACGATCCGAACTGAGGGCCGAGGTTTTCACTTTCAGTCACGAAACACTCTCCCAGCAAGACTCGAGACTGACTTATCATTCACTTTGAATCCGTTAGCACAGAGATCCCTTCTTTATCACATTTATTGCACTCGTTTTTTACTCGGGGCCCGCGTGCTGCTTAAGCTTCCAGAATTAGCAGGGATTTTCGCATTCTTCAAACACTTCACAAGAAATCGCACTTCTCACTGTCGGCGTAGTGATAACACGTTGGGTGATGCACTTCTTTTGTTTGTTGTCGTCGTCTTTCTTCACCTCATTTTCAGCATTCTCATTTCTATTTTGATTTCACACTGTTGTCACTCGGGCTGGGCTGATAAAAAAAAGCAAAAAATACAACATTAATGGAACATTCACACTCCGTGAGTCCGACAAGCAGCGTGCACTGTCGAAGCAGGAACTGCAATAAAGAGTTCGAAGGCCCACTTTGTTGTTCGCTTCGAAGGACGGCTCGTTAGCTACTCAGTCGATTGATCGCGACAAAGAGGATCGCTTCTCAGCGAGAGAAAAATTGCACGCAGTTTGTACTATCGCTATGGCGCTTTGTTTGCAATTGAGCTGAACTATCGCGTCGCACGGAGAGTAACGATCATTGACGATGTTGAGAGGTTTTTTTTCTTCGAATCAGCTGTGATCCTTTATTGTTCATGCTTCAATCGGTTCGTTGCAATTGATACCATCCCATGCGCCATAGTCATTAGGCGCCCAAAAGAATCTAATCTGTGAGTGCATCGTCTAAACCGTATTTGAATTGCAAACTACCGACGACGATAAACCGGTACCCATCTCACGATTCACCTCACGTCCCACCTGTCATCCGAATGATCAAGCACTAAGCACTGTCTGGCAGCACTCACAAACAAATCACTTGACAAACGCCCAAATACGATTCGGTCCCTAAAATGAGCAATTTTTCTACGATTTAAATTCAACCGATCTCCTCCAGCTCCACCTTTGGTCAATCGTCAAAGTGGTGATTAAACACTTTGGAGCCACCGGACGGCAGAATTCCGACTCAAGGTTACCTTGCGTCATTGCATGATTGTCAATTATTGGCAATCCGCTATACACGCTACGGCAGTTTCTTGTTCCCACTTGGTCGTGAGTTCTTCACCGAAGGTACTTCAAACTCACTGAATTATTAATTCCGCTAGCGCTCAGCACCTGCCCAGAGGCGTTCCGGTTCTCAGCAAAGCTATCGATTGGACCTCGCCATCCAGCAATTGGATAACTGTTATACGGTCAACACTTAGCTGTGTCGCCAATCAGTTATTTAAATTGAAATTACTTTTTCCCGTGCAGTTGGAAATAGCGTGTTTGACGACATGAAGCTATTATTTACTAGTTTATCATTGGCTTTCCCTTTTTTCCCGGTATTGAGGCGGAAAGTTGTCCGAGTAGCAAACAAATGATACAAAGCAATTCAAGTCTCGATGGTTTAGCTATTTGATGCGTAACCAATGGAACGAAACTAATCATCATCGATATTGTATAGGAGAGGGATGGAGATGGTGGATAACAAAAAAGTGGTTGAAGGTTTTCGTCAGACAAGCTCACAAGAAACTAGTTAAGATGCATGAGAAGGCAAATAGGTGCAAAAAAAAAAAAACTCAGCAAAGCAATTGCCAACATGAGTACTGAATATGACAAAAGCAAGTATGGCTTAACCAATTCGTTGCAATTTTTTTAGGAGCTTAAACAATTCTGATGTTCAATGTTTGTATTGGATAGAGTCGAGTTTGAGATTGTAATAATGGCAAATGAAAATAAATTTAAATTGATAATGAAAATTCTATTCAGTGCAACGTGGATAAATAAGTTTCCCAGAATTGACCCACAAGGAATCCTTGGTTGATCCATGATATGCTCTTACTAGACACGCACGGGCTGTGACGTTTTCCCGGTTGTCGATAGATAATTAACAGACTCACTCCATGGTACTAGACTGAATTGGAGAAATTTGAACTTAATGTCTAATCATAAAGTAAATTATTTAGTTCGTCATCCATTTATAGGCACCATTAAGTTGTGAAGTTCCTAATCAAATATCAAACCCATATTTCGTTACAATCAAAATTTTCTGGAATTATGCATACAAAATAAATCGCCGAAACTATTTTATACAAGCGACATATGCTACAAAATCAACCATGCTTTTGATCCATTGAATACATATAAAAATTCACCATTTTTCGAGCAAAAGTCCCATACTGTAGTAAAAGACACTCCAATAAAACATCTACAAACTCATTCAACTTTTCTAGATTAATAAATTTGAAATATTATCTAAATGGATTTGAGTCCATGCTACATGGAGTGATATCCGTAATATTCTTTAAAATTTGCTATTAGATATCAGGGCTGTGAAAGTGACCAAATAGTGACTTAAAGTTGTAAAAATAGTGACTGAAAAGTGACCTAAGAGAAGGCGCATCAAATAAATGTTTGATATTTTAGAGTTATTCAATTATTATTTCATAAACACTTATGTACGATATGAACCTTTAAAACAAAAGATTCAATAGAAAGTTAAAAACCAACCCCACGATATTAGTCACGGTGTCTACTAATTTAAAAAATCTGGAAAACCGGACATCCTTAGGAAAATTTTTGTTTCCTTAAAATACCTGGAAGTCTCAAAGAATGAAAAAAAATCTTACTAGGGATGTTTTAAAGAAAATAATGAATTTTAGAATACAGCCATTGAATTTTTCTCGTTAATTTCATTCACACTTTGAACTTTAAAGTTAAGTTAAGTTTTCTTTATTAGGGAGGCTTTCAGCCTGAGGCTTGTTCGCCTTCGCTGAACTTTGCAGATTCACAGTGGATTAATCTTCAGTAAGAAATTTTTTTAAAATTAATTTTTTAATTTTTTTTTTGGTTTCTGAAGACCACTTATTTTGTGAAGATCCCGATGTTTTTTCTAAATTTACAAAACTTTTATGCACCCTCAATTTTCATGGAATTAGAACGAAATAATTAATATAGTTCTATGATTACGGAATTTATTTAAAGTTCTCTAGACTGCCCTGAATTTATCAGTATTTTTTAAAGAACCAACAACATTACTGAAATTAATTAATTTGCCTTGAATGCTCGAAGATGTTCCTTAAGTATAATAACCATTATTAACACACGCTTTTCCATAAACTTATCTATCATTACCTGTAGTTCTCTAAATTTGTTTAATATTCCAGCAAATTTTCTGATATAGGGGAACTGGCTCTAATGTTGGCCTATGGATCTAAGATTGGGTCCATCGCTAAAAATCTGCTATTTATCAATTTTATCTAGATGAACGGTACTAATGGATATTTTTTGGTCGCTATTGAAAATTTAGACGATTTAGCTTAATTTATGTATGGCCCAAATTAATGGCATTTAGGCCGACATTACATCCATTCCCCCTATATGCATAATTCCCTGACGCTTCTGACGTTTATGGATCAATCATAGAATTCTTGGAATACCCTATAATTCCATGGAACTCCTTGTAAGTCGCTGCAAATTTGCTTAATCTAATGGGATTATTTTGAAGCTATCTGATCGTCCTCGAAGTACTCGGAACTTCGCTGAATATCATTAAACTATATAA
Source organism: Ochlerotatus camptorhynchus (assembly GCF_037179485.1). Taxonomy (NCBI): domain Eukaryota; kingdom Metazoa; phylum Arthropoda; class Insecta; order Diptera; family Culicidae; genus Ochlerotatus; species Ochlerotatus camptorhynchus. The sequence goes on from NW_027040618.1 coordinate 1,346,752, forward strand.
AAATATCTAAATTTAGTTCTCTGGAATTTCTTGAAGATATCGCTGCTTGCTAAAAGTTCTTGTTTAATTAATGGAAATTCAAAATTAAATCAACTTAGCTAAATTTTCGCATTTGTTTGAGGTTCTTGAAATCTTCATGATATAACACCCTTAAAATACTCTCACGTTTTTCGGCAGAATCATTTTCCAAGAATTCTGCTGAAGTTTTCGGAAATTCACTGAGTTCCTCGAAACTTTTTTAAGGTTTCTAATATTTCCTTGAACTTATTTGAACTGACCTTTGATTCTCTAACTTGTCTTAGTTCTATTGAATATCACGATTCTGTTTGGAAATAAATAGAATTCCCGTAAACACCTTTAAATTTGCCTGAAATTTTCTAGACTTCTCTGAAGTTTCTGAAATATTTCTGAAGTTTTCATTAATTCTCGGAAGGTATCTGTACTTCCCTGAAATTTGCGAAACATCTTAAGGGTTCTCGATTTGTTTTTCAGCACATCATGGAACTATCTTGAATTTATCTTTATTTACGATTATAGATTTTAAATCTATCTAGCTTTTCTGAGGTGCTTAGAACTTCTTAAAAATTTGCACAATATCCCTAAAGTTCTCTAAATTTCTCAAGTTCGCTTGACACAGTTCCCTGAAATTCTAGGAACTTCATAAAAGTTCCTGCAAAGTGTCGGATGCTAAAATAATCGCTTTGAGGTTCTTACAGCTTCCAGTAAGTTTCCCATATTTTCAGCGTGTTAACTTCCCTTATGTTCCTGCAGTTTGTTTATAGAGCTTCACTGAAATTCTCAGCATTTCCTTTCATTCCTCAGAACTTCACCAAAGTTTCTAAAATTGTTGTAAAGTTAATGGGACTGCATTGAAGATCTCTAATCTTTCATAAAGTTCATTACGAATTTGAAATAAATCATTTGTTTTTTTTACTTAATTCTGGCACTTTGAATTTTTTCAATATTTTGAACTTGTACATGGAATACGAAACTTCAAGACATTACTTACTTGGAAAACTCAGGTAATTTTATCCAGAAAAATAAGTAGACATCCTGTATATAAAGAAAGACGATTAAACGTCACAGCGCAAAGAATAATCAAGCTTGAAATAAATTCACGCTAAAAAAGTGGAAAATAGTGACTTATTACAAGAAAATGTTACTTTAGTGGCTTGGCCTTAAAAAAGAGACTTTTTAGTGACTTTGTCTAGAATCTTATTAAAATTTCAAGGCCCGTGATTGTTTTCAACCCGGGATATTGATTTGATTTGTTTTTGTTTTTTCATATTCCAAGGTAAAACCTTATGCTGTTTTCAAGTCCAAGATCCGATAAATTTAAAATGACTCGCAACCTTGATTTTTGTTTTAAGACTGGGGTTTATTTAAAATTTTATGAGTACAAAACCTCGCTAATCTTTCTGGTTTAGACTATTCAAAGCATTAATAAATCCGGAATTCGTCGAAACTCAAATGATCCATATCATATTTTTTAAATCTTGAATTTTAAGACAAAGCTAAGTCCGCAAACTTCAAATTTTGTTCCAAGTACGAAACCTGGTGAGGTGGCCAAAACTGGACTAAACCGTATGTGAAGATAGTTGCGAAGGATTTACAAAAGTACAAAACCTTGAAACTGAAATACGCCCAGAACCTTGGAGAAATGGTTCATGTCTTTGATCTTTTATTATTATAATTATTATTATTATTATTATTATGGTCACTTTAACGCTCTTATCTCATGCGTGACTTGTCCGAGGTGTGATTTAAACTCGTGACCTTGGCGTGAGAGGTATGGATGCTAACCACTACGCCGGAGTCTTCCCCATGTCTTGGATCTGTAAAATTTAGATCTGTCTTGATCTAAAAAAATCAAGTCTTAAGAATTTTTCCCGGGATTGAAAAGAGAAAACTATTGTTTCACTTTCCTACATGATTGGTGATATCAAGACCCTTTGGGGTGAGAGGCAATCACGATTACCACTACACCACCGTCTCCGTTATCATTATAGCTTGTTTTGCAGTAAAGAATAAGGATTGAGAAATAATTTCCTGAATTTAATGAACATTCCCTGAGATCACAACCAGAAATCGATTTCTAATACAATAAAAAAAATTAAGAAAGCTTGGAATAATTTTCGATATAAAAGAATGTTGAAAAATCTTTCATGATTTTGGATACAGAAATTTGTCTAAATCCTAACCTGGGAAATTTTTTGATTCCGGACTTGTAAAAAATATAATTTGATTGACTTAGAACATAACTCACGATCCTGCCACATGATTGTTCGATGTTTGGTCCGATACTAAAGCTGTCGGACTCAAAAGAGTGTTCAAAATTCAGATCGTTGAAAAAAAAATCAGTAAAATGCATGGAAATTCCAATAAGGATCTAAGACATTTTATTTTAATCTTCTCAGAATATAAATGGAATTCCAGGTGGATGATTTAAGAATGCTTAGCAAAATTTCAAGGAAAAATCTTGAGATATTCCGTTATAGATTTTCAAGACATTTCCCGAGAAACATGTGAAAATGGCCTATGCACCAAAGTTAAGTAAAGGCTTTGCTCTATATTCGAAGAACAATTGCTTACGATCGCAACGTCGCGAGAATTATTAAGAATTGTAGAATGAATTATAAGAATTTCCCAGATTGTTATACAGAGATAAATCAAGGCTCTTTGGGTTCAAATATTTCAATGAAATCCCAGAGAGAATAATAACAGTATTCAGGGGAATCAAGGGAAAACCAATCCTTTAGACACCTTGGAATGATCCTAAGGAAAGTCTCATCAAATTCCATGGATATCCAATGAAGAGTTATTTTCTTGAAATGTAGAAACTATCTACTCAGGAAATTCAGACACTGAACATTTGCTCAGGCTCCTGACATAGAAATTCAAGACTCCGGATTGGGTAAATAGCTTTCAAAATTCTGAAACTTCAAATTAATGTGTTAAATGTCTTTAACAAGGAGTTGAGAAAAAATATTACAATATTATTGATTCTGTCAAAACCAAATGGACAGTTAACGTTACGTCTATTCACAAATATTCTAGCCAGATTTTACACGCTGATTTTCAATTAATCTCAATGATAAATTATTTTTAAAAGCAAATTCTTTACTCTCAACATTGGCCGTAAAAAAGTGACTTTAGTGACTTAATTTGAAGAAATAGTAACTTTAGTGACTTTTTGGTGTAAAAAGTTACTCTTTAGTGACTGATTTGAAAATAGTGACCAAGCCACTAAAAAATGACCTGGAACCAACCCTGGATTAGGCGAATAGATGAAATCTCGCTTAACATATGAAAATGGCCTTTGTTCAAAATGTAAATTAATTGTAATGATCTCCACCACTATTTAATCTATATATAAGGAAATAGAAGTATTTGAGACATTTATATTATTATCAATAACAAAAGTTTCTGATTTTAAAAATACATGAACATCCGAAACAATTTAATTTCATAAACTAATAAGCCGTTCTGTGAATCTTTCAATGGTTAGGCCCTTTTTGTTAAGCCGTTATGCATGTCATCCGAAATGGCACGCCCTTTGCTAAGCCTTTTCATAACGTTATATTGGAGCAAAACAAATCATTGGCCCTGCCTCAACCGCGAAGCAGCTGTAGGGCTTAACTTTGTTTAGAAAATTTTTAATCATCGGCCTTTCTACGTCGCTAGACTTACCAATGGAATCTTATGCAACGAAATATATATTTTAGACCGTTGCAGCAAGCGAAAGATTTCCTTGATCGGCTGTTTTGAAGATCAAGTTATTTTTAATGATTTTTATCCATAATGCAGAACATTCCTATACGACTAATAGCTAAATATTTAGCGGTGCTATAGAAAAAAAAAAACGATATGTTTACATGTTGATGTTTGTGTAGTTATGATTCTAAGTTATATGTTAAGAGTCTAGTAATCTAATAGATTTGGTTTTTCAAAGGTGATTTAGAATTGAAAAAGTTTTATGTTGGTTAAATGGCAGACTGAACTCAAGCGATATAATTGATCAAAGATGCATTATCTATCGAGTATGGATAAGAGGAATAGAAGGAAATCATTTTGATGAGTTTGCAGTCTCTGAGAAGGTTTATGTGCCTCTGAGAGGACGTCTGATGATCAAAAACAACCTCTGAATGGGTTGATGCGCCTCTGCGAGAACGCTAGAGGATCAAAAATAACCTCTGAAAGAACTGATTTGTCTCTGAGAGGACGTCAGATTATCAAAAACAACCTCTGAGAAGGTTGATGCGCCTCTGAGAGGACTGATTTGTCTCTGCGAGGACGCTAGATAATCAAAAACAACCTCCGAGAGGGGTGATTTGTCTCTGAGAGGACGTCAGATGATCAAAAACAACCTCTGAGAGGGTTGATGCATCTCTGAGACGACGTCAGATGAACAAAAACAACCTCTGAGAAAGTTGATGCGCCTCTGAGAGGACGTCAGATGATCAAAAACAACCTCTGAGAGGACTGATTTGTCTCTGCGAGGACGCTAGATATTCAAAAATAACCTCTGAGAGGGGTGATTTGTTTCTGAGAGGACGCCAGATGATCAAAAATAACCTCTGAAAGGGCTGATTTGTCTCTGAGAGGACGTCAGATGATCAAAAACAACCTCTGAGAAGGTTGATGCGCTTCTGAGAGGACGTCCGATGATCACAAACAACCTCTGAGAAAGTTGATGCGCCTCTGAGAGGACGTCAGATGATCAAAAACAACCTCTGAGAGGACTGATTTGTCTCTGCGAGGACGCTAGATAATCAAAAATAACCTCTGAAAGGGGTGATTTGTTTCTGAGAGGACGGCAGATGGTCAAAAACAACCTCTGAGAGGGTTAATGCACCTCTGAGAGGACGTCCGATGATCACAAACAACCTCTGAGAGGGTTGATGCATCTCTGAGAAGACGTCAGATGAACAAAAACAACCTCTGAGAAAGTTGATGCGCCTCTGAGAGGACGTCAGATGATCAAAAACAACCTCTGAATGGGTTGATGCGCCTCTGCGAGAACGCTAGAGAATCAAAAATAACCTCTGAAAGGGCTGATTTGTCTCTGAGAGGGCATCCGATAATCATAAACAACTCTGAGAGGACGTCAGATGAATAAAAACAGCCTCTGAGAGGGTTGATGCGCCTCTGAGAGGACGTCAGATGATCAAAAACAACCTCTGAATGGGTTGATGCGTCTCTGCGAGGACGCTAGATGATCGAAAACAACCTCTGAGAAGGCTGATTCGTTTCTGCGGGGACGCAACCTCTGAGAGGGTTGATGCGCCTCTGTGAGGACGTAAGATGATCAAAAACAACCTTTGAGCGTGATGATGCGTCTCAGCGAGGACGCCAGTTGATCAAAAACAACCTGTGAGAGGGTTAATGCATCTCTGAGAGGACGTCGGATGATCAAAAACAACCTCTGAGAGGATTGATTCGTCTCTGAGAGGACGTCAGATGATCAAAAATAACCTATGAATAGGTTGATGCGCCTCTGAGAGGACGTCAGATGATCAAAAACAACCTCTGATCGGGTTGATTCGTCTCTCAGAGGACGTCAGATGATCAAAAACAGCTTCTGAGAAAGCTGATTCGTCTCTGAGTTGACGTCAGATGATCAAAAACAACCTCTGAGAGCGTTGATGCGCCTCTGAGAGGACGTCAGATTATCAAAAACATCTGAACGTGATGATGCGTCTCAGCTAGGACGTTAGTTGACCAAAAACAACCTCTGAGAGGGTTGATGCATCTCTGAGAGGACGTCAGATTATCAAAAACAGCCTCTGAGAGGGTTGATGCATCTCTGCAAGGACGCTAGATGATCAAAAACAACCTCTGAGAAGGCTGATTCGTCTCTGAGAGGACGCTAGATGATCAAAAACAATTTCAGAGAAGTCTGATTTGTCTCTGAGAGGATATCAGATGATCAAAAACATCTTCTGAGGGGGTTGATGCGTCTTGAGAGGACGTCATTTGATCAAAAAATAAACTCTCTGAAAGGGTTGATGTGTCTTTTAGCAAATTTGTTGTTGATTCAGTTCCAACCTGGCTCGGGTATCAAGATTAGGTCTGCTTGTTGTCTAGAAAACGTCAGTGTGAACGTTTGTTTTTGTAACCTGGCTCGGGTTGAGGTTCGCACTGACAATAAACTCGGGTTCACACGGGTTGGAACTGGTTCCAACCTGGATAATAAACAAATTTGCTATTTGAAAAGACGCTAGATCTTGATTTGAAAGAAGATTTTTTGAATGTGTGGAGTGTCACGATTGAACTGAATTAGACGCGGTCGATTTTGGTTTTTCGAATTTGTACCTCCAATATGTTGCCGAAATCCAACGTCAAAAAAATAAAACCCTAGACCTAATAAATTCAGACCAGGAAGTTTTTTCAAGAATCTGGAACGAAAATAAATAGTCAAAACGTCGGAAAAACAAACCCAGAGTTTCATGAGGGGTTTGTGGTTTTCAATGGGGTGCTCAAATTGGCTTGATACGGAGAGTCTGGTACTTCCTGAGCCAAAAGATTGGGCATGTTTCTTCGCCTTCATTCTCAATGAGTTATTCATCTCTGAGCTAACCAAGCTCATAAGTTTAAAATTCAAAGCTAGATCAATCTAGATAGTTCAGAATGCTGTTGTTACTGAAGGTAAATCCATTCCAAAATTATTATGCTTAACAAGTAAAAGTGAATAAGAAGGAAGATAAAGTTAGTTGTATTTTAAAATGATTTGAAAGTCACTGACGTACTTTAATATATTCTATTCTTATTTCTGCTTCATGCTTGGTACGAGAATATCAAAATTCCCGGATAATTCGAGGTTTCTTTAGGTAAAATAAAATTCCCAGAGAGTTGCCGCTTTTTCAGGTTTTTCAAGGTATAGACACCCTACTTGAGTCCCCACAATGGATGTTTTTGATGATGGCGAAGGAATTCCACTTGCTGATATCTCAGACCTTGTTTCTCTGAAAACTCTGCCTTCTTCTGAGTAGTATACTCTAAATATTTTATACAACAATTAACGTTTTCCAAACAATATTTTGCCAAAACAAATACTGAGGATCGTAGATCGGTAGTGATATGTTTAACAGAAAATGGTCAGTTTTTTGTTTTGTTTTGGGGTGGCTTTGATAATACTCGATGAACAAGCGTGAATCTCAATCAATTTAGTTTCAGAAATATGAAGCTTTGAATAAGTATATAATCAGAAACATCACAAGCAATTAAAAGACAGCAATGAATTTGTGATGGATAAATCGGAAATTTGAAAAAAAAATTCAGATATTTGTAAATTATGTCAAACATATTATTCAAAAACTCTATACGATATCAGAGGTAAAACCCTAAGCTACGTATTTTCAATTGGGAAATAATGCAGAGTTAATTTAACTGTTATATTCTACTATCAAATATACCTCGTTTTACGGTACTCCTACACTGTCCCCTTTTCCCTTTGCGCCTCTTATCCCACCTACACCCCCTCATAAGCACCTTCATCAACCTTTCCCCCTGGTCCACTCGCCATTACCTGTCCATGCTGTCAAATTAACGCCTGAATCTTAAGCTACTGTACAATGGGCATTTTTCAGTGAACACATTAAAAAGAAAATATATGAAAAAATAGATTTGGGTAGGTTTTCAGATGCAAACTCAACTAGTCATATAGTTTTGAAACGGAAAACCCCCAGAGAATCGCATGGAAGAGGTTTGATTTTGGTAAAAGACAGAAAAGTTGGATTTCAGTGCGGTTTGTCCCTGAAGTTCCTTATTTTATCATTAAATGGTTGAAGAATTTTAAGTCCTTTTTTTTAGTTTCAAATAAAACTGGTTTAGTAAAAATCGATTCGAGTCGAGAGAGTCGAGTATTAGTACAAGACACTGAAGAAGTCCGCACATTGTAGACGAAATACGTGTATCTGTCAAGGATAAGCAAATAAAGTAGTGGAATTAAATGGAAAATACTAATCCTTCTATCTCTCATTAAAAATCTATTGACATTTCACATAGCATCCCTATTTTGCCCCAATTTACCCGGAAATTATTTGTACCGTAAGCAACCACCTAGACACAGACAAACAGACGTAACTCTTTGAAAAACTTGTTCTTGAAAACATAGTATCTCAAAACATATAACCTCAGTAACGACATCTCTCTGGCTTCTCGCGGAAAACAAGCTTGCTCGCTAACTCGTAAACAATATTGCATAAAAGTTCTATAGAATATATAGAAACGTCAAAGTGATCCGATGCCAGCGCTGCGGCGAGTAGTTCGCGGAACTGATAATATTCAAATCAACCGTTAAATGCATGAACGAAGATACACAATGAAGAGTTACGTCTGTTTGTCTGTGACCTAGGCATTCAATTTCTCATCAAAAAAGCTATATTTTGATGTAAAAATATAGCATCACATCTAGAGTCATTCTGAGATAAAAAAAATTAAATGTCTTCTTTAAAAAAAATCTCATTGTGTACTAAGTCAGATTCATAAGAGCTATGAAGTTAACTGACAAGATCTTTCGAAAAACCTTCAAAGCTCTTTGTTAAGTTTGGAAAAGTTCGCGAAAACTCACTATGACTCGTGAAATATCGCGAACTTTTCCAACACTGGTTAAGTTATTTCGTCACGCTTTCGATGTAGGTAGTCAGGAGGATGAAGTTTACGCTAAGGCTTCGAAAATTGACCTATAAGTTCTCTTCCCCTGAGGACTTTATTCATCATAAGACTTCAAATATTACCACATAATGCCTCTAGAACCTTGGAAAAAAAACTGTAAAATGGCTAGTATTGACGCGAAAGGTTATTGATATCTACCAATAGGGCCTTTTGAATTAATTGTGACTAATAACTGGAACAAAGGATTATACCAAATTGATAACAAGTTCTGATACTCGGTTATCAAGATTTGATAACTGAACATGATATCATTGTAGTTGAATAAACAGCCAACATAACACAAATTTTATCAAAATAATACTCCTTTGCTTTCACAAAAATAACTGATTCAGTTATCATTGAAAACATCTTGATAACAAATTCTGTGACCCATGCAATTTTTTTCAACAAATAATTTTATCGATTTGGCATTAAAGGTTTACGCTGATAACTGGCGTATGATTGGCAGTGTTTTTTTTTTTTTCTTGTCATGTGGATAATATTTGAAGCTTTGATCAAATTTTGCATAATTTAATATTCTTTCATGATAACAAAATTAGTCAAGGTCGATAACTAAATTTTTTATGCGATAACAACTGAAAACAAAATGATATCTGGAATAACAAGACTGGTTTTCAAAATGTTCTCAGGTTGTTATTCTACTTTGCTTGGGAAACTTGCACCTAGTTCATTTACCCCATGCAAATGTCGTAAAATTCGTTGAATTTCGTGAAATTTGAAGAAAAAAAATGTGAAAAATGCCTGCTTAGTCCTAAGCTTTAAATCATGATTTACGGACAGGTAATCAGCTTGATTCCATATTTTTCGAGTTTTGAGATATTTTAAATCTATAACAAAGTATGAACTTTTGCCCCACCTTAATCTACATGCATTCAAGGTGTATGATAAGTTTTTTTTTCAGTACTCTGTGACTCGATTGATGCAATTATTATTAACTTTGAACACCTTCAATTAAACTGGTAAAATAATTCTAGAAGAGCAATTCTAGAAATCTTTAAGAAAACGCTTGCTGTAACAGTATGTTATGGATTGTCTCGCTACAATCCGCAACAGTGTCTTTTTTTCTCATTTACCTTCACACGCACTGACTAGCACTTCTACCCAATGTAAATAAATTGCGTTTGTTTTGAAAATCCTTGCTGTCGACGTGCGAGTGAAATGAACAAATGAGCTCATTATCCATCGACGAATACGCGTTTGTTGACATTCATCAACGCTTGAGTTTCCAACCCAAAATTGTCAAAATCGGAAATGATCCTCAAGCAAAAAAAAAAATCAGACTCATAAAAAAGGCAATAATCTTCCATCGACCTGAGTGTGAACATCAACAAATTTATGTAAAATTATTATATTCGTGTAAAATGAACATAATCATTTTGTATCCTCATCAAGATGATTATCAATATTGATATGTCAACAGCACAGGCAATAATGAACACGCATCTTTAAATGAACAAAAACAAATATTGACTTCGAAACGCAGCGTTGGTTTATCTTTTAAGGTTGCCTTTATTTTTAGCTAATTTGAGTGTGTCAGAAATGATTTTTATCAGCACTGATCCGCAATAAGAAAAACTGATAATTGTGAAAATAATATTACAATTTAAAATGATCACGATGATAATACAGTCATAGGAATTCGCATAAAAATCTTGAATTCTAGTGTAAAAATACATACAACATTGGTAAGAGAGTCCTATTAAAAATTTCCTTCCTATCGAGTTAAAAAAAACTCATAAGAATGCATGCATTTGCATCCCAGGTAGGTGTGTTATTGACACACGCTCAACACAAAATTAGACCAATCGTAAACGCGCAGCACTCCTCATTACCAGACTGAGCACTGAACTTTGCCATCATCATCAGAACCAGTTTGTACGTGGCCCGTTTTCGCCTCAACAATTCCACGTCATTCCCATCGGTCCCTCGTGTACCGCACCTATCCCGCCACGGCCAAACATAAGGGAGAGGGGTGGGACAATTACGTTTGTTCGATTGCCTTCGTCGCTCGGATTCGTTCATTTTGCACGCAAATAACTTTCCTGTATATTTATAAATTTAAACTACACAACACCGATCGAGTTGGGGACACCGCTGCGACTCTGGTATCAGAAAGCACTTTGTGTTTTATTCGTTTTCTCCGCGTTACCGGCTAACTGTTTCATGGCGCGAGAGACAGTTGATATTTATACAGTTGAAAGTGAAGTGCCTAAACTTCCTACCAAGGGGAATGTCCTTTTGTGAAACAAAGTTACTTCGATTGAGCTATATTTAAAACATTGACCAGCCCACGTTCACCGTCGAACAATGTGTTGATATCGATTTTTAACCCCATCCCACCGCCACCCCTCTCGACGTGCTCGCTTTCGATGCTATCAGCTTATGTTGTTACTGTGCTCTTTCTAGGTTATGTCTCGGTCACTTTTACTTCACTCCGTACAGGATAACGGACGATGCTTTCTCCAAGGAATGGGAACCGAAAAATGTGCAACGAAAGCTAATTACGTAACCTTCACTTTTGGGCCTTCGATGGGCCCGTACCCCGTAATTGAATTAAAGTAGTGTGTCGTACTGTGTTGTTATTTAGACGATTTGTACCATTCTTCAAATGATGTTGCATAGTCTCAATGGAAACACCTATTCCCTGTCCTTCGCTCAAGTCGTAGTTGACACCTGGATTGTTATCCTGTCAAAGCTGGAAGCAGAATCTCGCTCCGAATGCTCCACACAGTTCACCAACACATTCTAACACATACACCACACCAGCAGTCAGTGGCATGAACGGGAAGCAGCCTGAATGTATACCACAGTCGCAGCACCAAAGAAAATCGATATTCTTCCTCCTTACATAAAATTCACTTTTTCTTAGTGAGATCACGGCTCTATCAGCATGATCTCTACGCCGGCGATCACCGAGCAAACAATTCCAACAGCAGCTGCTGTCAACGAACGAAATCCGTCACTTTTAACACATTTCCAGCGCAGAGGAAAATTTCTTTCACGAGGGTCACCTACTCAACGTATGATTGCAGCAGTGAGTATAACAGTTATCCCCCAGACACCTTCAGAATGAGATCTGCCGCCGATACAACGAGTCGCTCTCCTGCTTCAGAGCAAGACCGATGATGACACATGGAACCTTCAAAAGTGCATCGCCTGATTCCTCTCGCTCTCTAGTTGCACAGCACGCACACGCCTCCGAATTCCCAACGCCGGTAGAGAGAATTTGGCAGACAACTGTCAAAAATGCCGCATGATATCGAAGATGTGATTCCACGAGTCACCCGAGTACAGTTGGATAACTCCCAATACCGACCACACCGCACTGCCTAGAAGATCACCGTACACTGAATGAAGAAGATCCCCCTTCCCGGCGGTGGCCTACATGGTACCCACTAGTGCCTGATAGTGTGGTAATAGTGGGCACTACCATAAAGCAACATCACGTAAAGGTGGTTGTACAACGAGCAAATGAATGATAATTGCCTACGGAGTGGTTAGATACACATCGTGTACGAGCGCGCAATGTAAGACTTCTTCTGAGGTTTTTTTTCTTTGATTTTGTTCAAGAAATCCTCCACCGCTGCCCCGTTGGCGGAGAGTTTCTTCGGCTCTGCTGAATGAGACATGGAAACGTAACAGAAAACTGCTTCTGCTAATCTCCGCAGTCAGCAAGACGACCAAACGATCGGACGAATAGTGAGTACAGGGAGGTACCACTGTTGGCGGATGGTGTTTTAGTTCGTTTTCTCCGATTCCTAATTGCCTGGTAGGAAGAATACTGACCACAAATGGAATACCGACGAAAACTCCATCCGCAAACAACGGTACCTCTCTGTATAAACACGAGCTGGATGACGGTGAGATACTTGCGAAAGGTGTTGTTGGGAGCGGGAAGATGGGGTTTCTACCTCGGGAGCGCGATGACTAGCATATGGTTACCTGCGGCAGGGTTGCCGGTTATACAGTTTGGTAATGTGGAGAGAATTGTGCCCAATGTGTTAATTGGCGAAATCTCGAAATAGTACAGTTACAACTTGAGCGTGTCTGAATTAAGTTACATTACCATTATGTGATAGGTGTTCTTCTTCTTATTATTATTCTTCTTCTTGCTACATGTTACGGCGAAAGAGCGCTAGATTGTTTCATGTATAGAATGAACGGGTTTTGGTACATTGATGACCCAATGTTATCAGCCCCTTCGCGCATCAGACTTATATCTTTAAATGTTTTTTTTTTTTATTTTATTATCAGCAGGTTTGAGCCGAAGAGTCTCGGAATGTTATTAAATTTTGCCTACAAGTAGAGTTCATAAATATATATATATTGAAGTACTTTGAAAATTACTACTAACGACTAACATACCTTTCCTATCCCTACCAGTTGTAAGGACGTGGCCAGGACAATCCTTAACTGTTGGAGCGGGAGGTTTCTTTATTTGGGAGATAGTATTTATTTCCTACTTACTATCTGTCCAGTTACAGAAATCCGTCTTGCTCTTAATAGTTTTGAATTCGTACCACCTACGATATTGTGCAACTTGTTCGATGCTAATGCTAATGCTAATGCTAATTGTAGTACTTTGAAAATTTATAAATAATTCATGAAACAAGCATCGAAGAAAGAATGGTTTGTTGTAAAATGGTAAGGAAATCATCTCAACAGTCCATACAAATATAATTTTAAAAATGTTTTCCACGAAAATTTGTTTGCTGTGGATTTTAGCTTACATTTTTAATGGGATGTAAGCAAATATGATGGCTTGTTGATTACTATCTGAAATGTGTATAAATAATACTGATGAAATAATAATAAATATATTGCTAAAACGGCATGTCTGATTGGTGCCTTAAGGAATGTTTTACAAAATTATGATGAGATTCTTGGAAAAAATTATACACTGTTAAAAAAATGTGTTATAAATCAAAATGTGAAAAACGCGGTATTTAAAAAAACGTAATTTTTTGTTATTATTTTACGCTGATCAAATTTTTCCATTTGGTACCAAAAACCAATGCTGCCAAAAAATAAAATTATTAAAAATTTAACTTCATGAGAATTTTTTATAATTGATCTCATTTTTTCATCGCAACAAACTAACAAAAATGGTGTACAGAAAATATATCTTCCATTTTCACACTGGTAGGGTTACAGGATGTAATGCCTAGCCTCTCACTTCGGTCTATCAAGCAAGTAAATCATTAATTCTGCAATAATACACAATAGTAATGAAAAACTAATATCACATCTGCTACGAAATTGTATTCCGTAAAAGAATTACATATTTTTCGGACAAATTTTGTACATTTATTGCTCTGTTTTGAAGAAAAGGTTTACTAATATTTTCATATTTTTTTGATTTCTACGGCCATGATCGTGCCGTATTATTGCACTACATGGATTAAATGGACTTGCCTTTTTGTGACATGCTAGCGTAATAAATAAATATCACAGTTTTCACTGTAATTGTTCATTATGGTGAATCGCTGTGACATCTTTATTCTCGGAACCAAATATCAGCTTCTACGACACGTGCAATATCCAAATTGTTACTCCACGTTTGATGCACTGCAGCATACATGAAGTAGCAATTTCAAGTGAAATGGGGCACCAATTTCCGAGATTTGTGTAATTGAAAATTCGAAGTGGAAGTGCATGTATAGCCGAAGTGACGGCCATTTGTGACTCTATAAGAAATCACCTTAAGAAGATTTAACGCAATTTGTGCATTATAATTATGGGCCAAACATTAGGGACGTCATTTTGAGACGTGTTCTTAATAAAGCCCTACGAACTTTATTTGATAACTTTGCATTGGTATTGGTAAAACCATTCACGTTCTGCAACTTCTTAAGGCTGGCGCACAATGTATAAGTTTCCAGGTTTTTTTGACAGATTTATGTACTTTGACTATATATGTTTAGTATTACTTCTGCGTGAAGTCAACGATTTACATAGTTGAAGATGCTAATTTCAAATAACAGACTAAAGTGGTAATTTTTATACGATAGCTGAGGAGGAGATGAAAGTATTGAATTGATCCTATCTATCGTATAAAAATTACCACTTTAGTCTGTTATTTGAAACTATGTAAATCATTGACGTCACGCAGAAGTAATACTAAACATATATAGTCAAAGTACATAACTCTGGATGGGAGCATACCATCAATTAATGTCGTGTCTCCTCGAGATCATAAAGTCGACGATCACAGGAGCACATACCGTGGTAGGGGTAACAATAGCTGCAATTTCCAAACCTACAACTGGATGCCTTCTTTCAAATAACAACTGGAGTGCGGTAAAAAATCGGTAAAACTGTTTCAAACACATCGTTGGTACTTGAGCGGTCGGCAATCATCTCTTTTTGCCAGTGGTGGCGGGGGGAGGGGGCAAAACCCTTCACCATCCGTCTCGAAAGAGGGAGTTTTGTAAAGAGAGATAATAAAACCGATTTTTACCTTCCTTAAAAGTTCTCCTACCTAGCTGTCTACTCATATCGGTCAAAAGTAGAACTACCCAAAATTGACTAAACAAAGTTGGGACTTGTAAGATGACAAATGGGCAACATCGGCCGGAATTCGGCCGATGTTTCTTGTCAGTTCCAACTTTGTTCACTCAATTTTGGGTAGCCCTACTTTCTACGGATATGAGTAGATCGTACTCAAATTTGGTATGTTTAGAAATAGCTTAACATTTACTCATATATGAGTGACATACAGTATATCTCAAAATTGAGCGTACACCTGAATGGCAATTTTTTGAAAGACTGTGAGTGGATAGATTTTTGAAATC
Source organism: Ochlerotatus camptorhynchus (assembly GCF_037179485.1). Classification (NCBI taxonomy): domain Eukaryota; kingdom Metazoa; phylum Arthropoda; class Insecta; order Diptera; family Culicidae; genus Ochlerotatus; species Ochlerotatus camptorhynchus. The sequence continues at coordinate 1,362,222 of NW_027040618.1, forward strand.
TTGGCTAGTGGCTGAACAACTATTTATTGATTTATCAGTATGGCTTTGGACTTTATTGGCAGTCTCTGTACGAAGTTTAAGTAAATTCAGTAAAACGGTCGATTTTCAACTTTTTTTTCATAGTAGGTGGACTTTAGTAAAATTAGCAGCATTTTAAAGATCTTTATTATGACTACAGATCAGCAAAATTTCAATATGTTTGGCTCATTGAATTTCAAGAAAATGTGTTTTTAAAAGAAATCTAGTTTTTCTAAACTAGTTTTAACTTCTTACTCACTCAAATAAGCTCAATACTATACCGTTAACCAATAAATGGTGCAAGAGCCAGCGGCTAAAAATATAGATATCTATGTTTTTAGGTTGTGCTCGTACAGCTGAAATGTACGGACAGCTGTACGCTCAATTTTGAGATACACTGTATCTCAAATTTGAGTGAACGGAATTCAAATATGCGTCAGATTCATTTGATCCAACAGATCCTTAAAAAAACTATCAAGCTGAACAATGGGCCCTAAGTAACACTGAACGTTAATAACTTGGCTACAAAACAAAGCTTCTTTTATCGAACCATGTGTTGAACATAGCTTGAAGTGTCTACATGGCCGTTGGAATGCAAAGAGAAAATCTACAAAGAGAATCTGTAAATGTTACTAAGGAGCTAATGCATTGTTCGGCTTGCTATCATTTGACTTGACAGCTCGTTATAGGTGTGGTAGTGAGATGATCTATTTGACTTTTATTTTAATTCTAAACGCATCGTAGTTTATGTTACCTGGATAAACCGGAAAGAAAACACTGTCTCTATCTTTCTTATCAGTTCTTACGCGAGAAGTGAAAGTGACGTCAACAATGTGGTTACGTTTGAAAGATAAGGAGTGAAAAAGAACCGCGATTTCACATGCCGAGGTTCATCTTCGATAGGACGAAGTTGCATCCATCTATAGACCCAATTTAAATACATTAGACCGACAATACTTCCACGTACCTGGACAGTTTTCATGTTAAAATCATGAGTTTTTCAATTTAAAGTCGTTCCTAATTAATATCCAAATATTAATAATAATATCTATACTTGCATGTTGACAGTGAAATATCGACTGCAGCTCAATTATTATATAAGATACCGTATAAAATGTAATTGAAGGCTTCATATTGGGGTTAGGAAAATATACCCTAGTTGCTAATTTGTGTTCATACCGTAGAACTTCGATACCGATTTTCCCAGAAAGATTTGCAGTAGTGATATAATAATAAATTTAGGGTTGTGATACATGGACCCTAGGGATCAAGAGGCGGTCCTTTGAAATATCTGGAACATTTTTTAAGAGCTCCATCCATGAAATTCAGCCTAATAATTGGAATGTGAATGGTCCTCCGCATGATCCGGAACATCGATAGAAGACGCCAATTCATAAAACTTATTCTAGAGCTCTGCAATTTATTTTCATGTTGCTTGTTATGAGTTACAAGGGAATTGGCTCTAATGTTGGCTAATGGACCTACAAATTGGGCTCATCGATAAAAATCTTCTGTTATTCAATTTTTCGTAGAACCGTGCGTCATCGTGACAATACAAATGGATATTTTCGGTTGTTAGGAAACATTGTCAAAAAATGCTTTCCTCAAAATTTAAGCATGGGCGCAATATTAGGGATACTTAGGCTGACATGCACCCAATATGACTAAATTTGAAGATGTAGTGGAGACAAAAATTAATTTAGATCCATGAGCAGAATGTGAACCCTAGATGCCATTGGGTGGATTTTCAAAAGATTCGTAAAATCCTTAAAAGTCGCCAATTCAAATGTTGGGGACATAGGGGAAAAGGCTCTAATGTTGGCCTATTGATCTAAGATTGGGCCAATCGCTAAAAATCTACTGTTTATCAATTTTATCTAGATGAACGCGTCATTGGGACGGTACTAATGGAGATTTTTAGTCGCTATTGAAAATTTTGGTCGATTGCGGAATTTATGTATGGGCCCAAAATAGGGACATTTAGGCCCAAATTACATACATTTCCCCTATATGATTCAATTTGAATCAGGGATTAAATACTTTGAAAGCCTCGCACAGTGGCCAGCCCCTATATAAAAGCCATACGCCTTAAATTGTTAAAATTTACAGGTTAGAGAAATGTTGGATTGCCTCATTCATTTTTGAAAATTAAATTTACTTTATATGTGTTTTTTTCACATAAGAGGGTGGTTCAAAAAGCATAAAATCCACTATTTAAAAAAAGTAAGAGGTTGTATTCAAGACACAACTGTAGATTTGACGTTCGATTACATGCTCGATATCAATATTCGACGACTCTCTAAGGGAAACCACTTTTTCCCATCACGGATACGCCTCGTTTTCTAATGACAGAATTACGCATTTTCGTGCATAAAACGCACGGATTTATTCAATTGATAATAAAAAAAAGCAAAAATAGATTGACGAAATTTCTTACTAAAGTTTTCCAATCGCGAATTACTCGCGATCAATCATATATATTCGAGATTTTTTTCTTTTTCCTAGCGTCCTGGAGAAAACCGTTCCTTTAGTGTTTCTGGTTAATTGTAGAGCTGGGACTTAAACTATCCGAATACTTAAGTTTTTTATGATAAAATTACTTTCAGGCAAATAGAACACCGTTGAATTGATATTCAGTATATAGAATCTCATGCTTTCAGTGCCCAATATTGAAATAAAATAAATTGAGAAAACTTTGAGATGGTGACCATCCGGATATCCCGATATTGCACAATTTCAAATTTATTCTCGCTTTAACAGTTTTCTGTTTTACTGTTCTAAATATTTGTCAAAAAGTTGGTTTTTAGGTGCTCATGTGACCTAATGTGGAATGGCAGATCTGTTATTTGCCAAAATTGAATAAAATTGAAAAATAAAAATATCCTGATAATCCGAGTTCCAGCACTAGTTATTTTTTTTTTAATTATAGTCATATTAACGCTCTTGGGTTATTCGTGACTTGTCCGGGGGTGAGATATGAACTCATGACTTTGGCGTGAGAGGTATGGATGCTAACCACTACGCCCCACTAGTTAATTGACAGGGTCATGTGGTATTCGGTCATTGCGAGAATTTGTATGTATCACTTAAATACTGTAACGCATTTGACCACAAACGTTTGGTTGCTGGGTATATTATCAAAGAGCTTTGGGGCTGATGTGGCTGGCAGCAAGTGCAATGAAAATTAACTCTTAAACAAAAATAATTTATGGTGGTCCTGAAAATGACCGTTTTGTCGTGATGGTTGAGTAATACTGAGCTATTAGGGTGTGCAACACGGATGAGGCTGGCGAGCTGTATGTTGTTTGGAACGAGGGTTTCGCGTTTGGCATAGATGACCCACCCAAGTAACAATTTCTGCCGGAGACAAACCAGCCCAGGGCTGAATATCTCCTTAATAAAGATATATATAAAAAATACAATTTCTAGTTGGAGAAGCGCTTTTGTTTTGATTTTTTTCAGCTGGATGCAGAATAATAATTGCACAATTTGTCTACGACAACTTCTGTAAAACCCTTGTTTACACAGGTTTGGAGAATCTATTCAACTGCAACACAAAGCTTTTCATAAGTGTTGTCTAACGTATTCAGGAAAACTTTACCCAAAACACATTTTCTTGTTAAAGAAACGCTTCCATTGTGATTTTATTCAGCTGCATGCTGAATAACAACAGTACAAGTTGTTTATCACAACTTCTGTAAAACCCTTGTTTGCACTGGTTTGGAGAATCTGTTCAAGTACAGCATTATATGTAGGAAATATAGGAGTAGAAGCATCTTTTATAGATACATATTTAAACTCAAGCTTTATTGTTTTGGTGAAAGCTCTTAAATAACGTTTGTAGACACTTCCTAATAGCTGCTTCGAAATTTAGTAGAGAGTAAACCTGTAAGGCATTTGTTACACTTTTTCATGACTCTCAAATAAAAATTATACCGCAAACGGTGAAAAGCGTTTATTACACTTTTGAATGACTCTAATAACCGCTGTGTAACCACTCACAATATTCACTGATTAAAATTAGTTTGACATTTGTCGTGGAGCGCCAAAATAAGTGCTTGGACAAATTTTTATTAATCTCATTTATGTGTGCACATTGAAACAATATGTTATTGTACCATAATTCGCATTCTGCAGTCATCGAGGAAGAAGTAACAAGCATCTGTTTAATGTGGTGAAATCTGTTGATTGATATTCTTTCAATTAATCACTCTAATGATTAATTGAAAGAAATTATCTTGAAATACAATTGTTGATTACATTATAAATGACTTAAATTATTTGCATTTATTAATAAAACCTGTATATAATTTCCCCCTACTCCGCCGAGTGATTCTCGAAGCAAGATTCATGATCCTGGATTGCCGGCCGCTTCTGTTTACATCTGCTCTATTATTGATTACATATTTTAATCATATAAGTGAAGTATATCTAGCTCACCTTGAGTGACTTCAGCTTTCAACCAAATGGCAATACAATTACATTCTTGTTAAACTTTGGAAGCTATTATTCAACGTTTGATAAACTCAGGTTTTTTATAAGCGCTCTTAATTGTTTGTTAGGCACAACTGCACCGAGCAACTGAATCCAATCTGCTGCTGCTGCTGATGACGACCGACCGGACACAACCACACGCGGTGATTGAATAAGCACCGTTCAGCGAGACCGGATGGGATTCAATTTTGAAATCTGTGTTAGGGATAAGCACTTTTTGCTTATTTTGATCACCATTGCAACACTTGGACATTTGTGTAATTTTAAATAGTGATTGATATTGAAAATTGATAGAGTTCATAGAAGCAGACTCGTAGAAAAATTTCAGATCGATAGACTTGTTTAGAATTAAAATCCATCCGCTATTGACATAGTTATAAGTGGTCAAAACCTGAGCACTTTTCGTAGCGCGGTCGGTTTTGGTTTGTTGACATTTTACCCCCAAAATGTTTCCGAAAGACGTAATCCTACGTAAAAAAAAGGCTGCATAGAGATTTTACCCTTAGGGTTGATGCATATATTGTCACGTTCTAATGGGGGGGGGTCTAAGATTTTGTGACAAGCAATGCATTAGGTATAGGAAAAACCTCACGATAGGGGGGAGGTGGTAATTTTTTGCTCGATTTAGCGTGCATGGGCCCAACAATTGTCTCTACACTGCTTCATGCCTAACATTTCAAATTAAAAATACTATTCAAATATAAATAAACAACACATTTCGAACTTTTCCGCAACACTGGTCATGACATCGTGGAGTGGAGTGCTGCACATTCACTTTGCACCGTCCTAAACAAATAAAATGATTCAACCAGAAAATTGTCAAATTGGCACAATTTTTCAAGTCAAAATCAATTGTTATCTAGTTATTTGCTTGACCTGTTTATAATCAATTCGGTCGGTTGTAAACAACTCACGTATAAATATCTATCGACGCAATGTTTCCCCACACAGAATTGCGAATGATCCGTCAATGAATCAAACTGCCTTTACGGAGAACACCTCTACCGGACGGAAGAGAGAACGCTACTCTCTCCCGCTCTCACAAAAAGCAAACCAGCTCCGTCAGAACGAGGGAGAAATTAAACTTTTCAAAGAAAACCACACCGCGCATGTTCGCCGTGAAACATCGTACGGTACCATCGAACGAGCCAACCGAACAGCATAGACCGTGGTACCATTTGCCTTTTGGAACAGAGAAGTAAACAATTTGAAAGTTTTTTGCCCCCACTCTACGCCAGGCCGACTGTAAGTATAGGAAAAATTGAACGCTGCGGATTCACACACCAGAGTCGGGTGATGGAAAACATGATTCATGTGACGTCAGGTCGGACCGATAGGTATCTGGCGTGATATCGGCTGATATTGCTGCTCATGTCTCGTAGGTCGATTCAAATTTGCATATAAATCACACTTCTTCCAGGCAGCACCATTTTTGCACAGTCACTTATTTAGATACCAATTTAATTTTAGATGACGCTGCCCATGAATGCGACACAATTCACTGCTTCATTTTTATGCTATTAGATTGCTGATGCGACACTTTTTATTTTCACAAACTGACCACCGTATTAAGAAAACTGTTCCGACATCTGTTTATATCACAACTCGAATGAAAATTACCTCTGATTGAAACGGCACAGGCCTTTCCCCGTGGAGAAGCCGGATAACACACATCGGAGCAGCGCACGGAAAAGAGAGTTTGGACGTGTGTGGAAAACTGTTATACGACTTGACCCATGCTGTCTGACAGGAGCGGTGAGTGGCCAAGTGTGCGTATGTTTATCCTTTCTCAGTGCACACACACACACACACACACTAATGCTGCAGCCATAAGGACACAACTGGTCTGGTGATGTATGACGTCATGGAACATGTTTTGGTCGGTGACGTTACATTCGAATGTTTGTGCCTTGAAGCATGTTCTGCTCCGAGCTCGATGTGATTGGGCAAGCATAACCGTGCCACTTTCAGGGGAGGTCGTTGTTATTTAGCGCAAGCGAGCGTATGGAAAAAAAAACCTAGCATTAACAAATGCACAACTCAGGCCAGCGAATTCAGCAAGTTCAGAAGCGAGACAATGAGGACCCCCGGGTAGTCGAATGCGTTAAGTGGGCGCTTTTTAAGTGCACCTTCTTTGAACATAGCGGATCGTTACGATGATTCTGTGTTGTGGTTATTGGGAGACTTTTCATATAAATTCATAAAATCAATCTTAGTACATTTACAGCAATGTATTGTGAAGATTTTGTAGGAAAATATTGATACTGGAACAGGCTGTGTGACCGCTTGAATTTGTTATTCGAACTACCATTATATTTCGTATAAGGATCGGATGCAGAGGATAATAATTACCATAATTATATCCCCTGATACGCCATTCGGCTAGCTAGAAGACATGCTTTTAATGCTCTTATAGTTAACTGCGGATGATGTTAATATTACTTAGTTCAGAACAGGCCAACGTTGCCGTAGGAACGTAAGAAGTTAAGATGGAGAAAACAGATAAAACGAAAGGAAAGAAGGAACATAAAATTGATATTTTATAGCCTTGAACCTGCGACGTGTTCCGGCCGGCTAAGCCAAGCGTGGGTTGTTCGCATTTTTTTCTCTGCTGCAACGACGTTGAAATGCATCAATGGATATATATATATATCAGTGCCAACATTTCAAAGGGGCGTAATTGCTTTTGTAAACAATGGCTTTAGCTGTCGATTTCTCGCAACTGAAAGCTCACCTCTTCAAATTAACAATTCTAGATGGTAGAGGAAACATTCCCCTACTTGGTGGTGTAAATAACTTTCATGAGTGAGCTTTTATTCAAGAGAAATCGAAGGCTAAAGCCATTGTTTACAAATGCAATTACGCCCCTTTGAAATGTTGGCACTGATATGTAGTCTTAAAGCTATTGGAAGATCGCAGTAAAAGCTCCATGCAGATGTCACCACTGCATGCTGATGAAAATAAAGGCCCAAGCGCAATGGCAGCGGAAGCGGAACGGCATCGGCAGTGGAAAAGCCCGATCTGAGTAAGCCTATTTGACGGGTTGAAATCTAGTTAGAACCAAATCGACTTCGGTTAGGCATCTTGATGCCATTTATGACAACTGTCAAACTTAACGTTTCCGTTTCGCTTCCGGTCACATTGCATTTGTACCTTAAACATTAAAAGCAGGGGTTGAAACAGCTGCCGTTTTTTACTACACTCGTTTCGTTGTCGTGCGCGACAGGTTGTTTGTATACGGAGATGAAAAACTTCTCAAAATTAAATATTGTCGTTCAAGTTGGACACTGAAAAAACCCACACGCGACATTCGATTTTACCCTTGTTCTGTACGTTAAACATAACGTCGGACATAGTGCGCTGAATAGCGCATCATTGTGCGAACACAGCGCACTATGTCCGACGTTATGTTTAACGTACAGAACAAGAGTAAATTCAATTGGCGGGTGTGGGATTTTCCGGTTTTCAACTGAAACGATAATACTTTTTCCTCAATTCCCACGTTCACCCCAATAACCCAAATTAGAGTAAATCGCATATCAGTGCTAACATTTGAAAACGGCGCAAAAGCCATTTGTAAACAAATGGTTTGCGGGCCCTTTACTCGCTACCCGAAGAACGCCCACGCAAACCAACAGCATCGTCAGGAAGGGGAAAATTTCCCCTACCCGATGTTGCTGTTGTGTCGCGTGGGTGTACTTCAAGTAGTGAGTAAAGGGCCCACAAACCATTTGTTTACAAATGGCTTTTGTGCCGTTTTCAAATGTTAGCACTGATATAGCAGTTTCCCACTAGCAAAAAAATACTTACTCTTAATTAAGTTTAATTTACATAGATTTGAGAATATGAAATTTACTCTAAGTAACTTATTGGGCTGAACAATATCGTTCGGTCGATGTGCTTATTGTGTTTCATGTGTGCTTTTGGGTGTTGGAAGGTGTTTCTTCGTGTCGCCTGAGTTGTCAAAACTTCAACCGAAAAACATATGCTTACTGGAAACCATATCCTCGACCATAACAAAATGCTGAAAATGACGGATCCACCAGCGACTCCTTCGCTGTTGTTTGCTTAAAGCAACAAAGTACATCTGATTCATTACCGAACACGGTGAATGAGAACAACCCAAATTTGAGTTTAGTTCACTCATAATCGCCAAAAGTGCAGGAACTCAGCGATGAGTAAAATTTGTCTCATGTTTTCCCAGGTTTTTCCAAGATTTTCCAGGGAAAAATTCCCGAATTTGAGAAAAGTAAAGATTGGATTCACTCAGTCTATTGGTACTACTCCGAGACTGAATAAAATTTTCGTAAATTTCCTCATTTTCCGGCAGATTTTTTAGGTTTTCCACAGGAAACCATGAGGCAAATTTACTCATCGCTGAGTTCCTGCACTTTTGGCGATTATGAGTGAACTAAACTCATATTTGGGTGATTCTCATTCGCCGTGAAGGTATTCGAGTAAAATGTGGAAGGCGAACTAAAACAGCTAGGGTAGAGAACTACTTCGGCCTAATCGTCTATTTTGGGCCTATCGAGCAGCAAACATCAAATAAATCCATGATTTCAGAGTTAACAAGTCAATTATGCGTTTGGTACGATACTTTAGTTAATAAGCTACAGACAAAAGTCAATGAGAGCGCGTGATATGAAGGTTTGCACCCATTATTAGCAAAAACAAAAGAAACGCTCCGACCGAATCAATTTTTATCTTCATCCCATAGGCCGAAGTAAATTCATTGGCGTTTCAATGACGTTTCAATACGTTAGGCCGAGTTTAGAATCCGTAGGCCGAGTTTGGCGTCAAGAAGCAGTGTTAGACTTTTGACAATATCTCAACGATTGGTTTCTCTTTATCAAATCTTACGGTACGTACGGAAAGGTAAATAAATGTGGAAGCCATCAGTGATAATAATATTCCGTTTGGTGCTAAACTGCTCTAGATTAAGAAACACTAAGAGCGGGTTGTGTCTTAATAGGCCGGAAATGGGGAAGTTAACCCTACTTCAATTCATCAAGATGTTCAAAATTCAGCTCCAAAATGCAACATAGCTTAAACGGAACACTACCATTAACCACTACAAGGAGCACGACCACAGAGGCGATGAACCCGGTAGTGATCTAGAATTCTAAGCACCTTACTGTTGCTGTGATACTCCCAACTGTGGTGAGTAGTATTATATTTAGATTTTACCAATTTCATAGATGTTTGAAATACAGATCATTTAAAAAAAAAAGGAACATTCTTCATTTCATATTTCATATATATAATATATATTCAAGCATTATCTTAGACACATTACGGTGAAACATTTTGTGCAGTTAATAGAGCGCGTTTTCAAATATTCCTTGAGAGAAATCGAGGGAGCAATACATATAGCGACTCAGGAGATCAAGTTGAAGAGAGGTTGAATTTGATTTATGAGTAACGAGAGAAAAATGTACAAAAACTCTCATTTTAATTGCCCTTTAGCTTGGCCGCTACACTGTATTAGTGTTCGTGAGATCCTTCTTTAGGTCTATGAGCGTTAAAAAACTGGGTGAGGTATCGGCCTCTGTTGAAGGAATGAGTCGAGTGTCGAGTCAGTCTTTTGGATATAGTGAACGATAACGGACGTTATGGCAGGTGTACCCGAGGAGTCAGCCGACTTGAGTGAGAGCTTGGACGGCGCATACGTGACTGTGGGTGGTCACGACATTGGCGCAGACGGTGCGACTGCTGGTTTATCCCATAAGTAAGTATAAAACGAAAAAAATGAGACAATATATAAAAAAAAATAAAAGATCAGAACCTCACGGGCTTCGGTGGAGACGGACGGAGCCCGGAAAATAAAATTAATGAAAAGAATAGTGTACTTCGATGGAGATAGGCGAAGTACTAAAATATATATGTTTGATTTCATTGAGGAATGCTTATAAACTCCGGTGTGAAACTAAAAAAAAAAAAATAAAAGTAGAAAGAAAAAAAATAAAAATGCCGGCCCGGCGGAGATTGACGGAGCTCGAAAACTAGAAAAAAAATACATGCTATAAATAGAAACGTTTAATTTTGTATTCACAAGATCGTTGTTACACTTTAGTAAACATGGATTTAAAATAAAGTGGTTTAAATACAGAAATTTCATTCATTCCAATCCAAAACACAAAAAAAAACCAAAATGCCGGACAACTCAGAAGGCTCGTAAAATTTGCAAAAACAAAAATGTACAACTGCGAAAAAAAAAATGGTGGCCAAGATTGAAGCGCCAAAATAAAAATGTATAACTAGCATGTGACGTCACTCTTCGCAGACGATGTTTTTTTTTAAGTTCAAGGAACTAATTGAAAGTGAATTTCAGCAATGTTGCACGGTTTTGCTTGACGTTGAGAGGTCCTGCAATAGTTAGGCATTTTTTTTTGTGATTTCCTGCCTTTTCCTGACTGGTACATATATATAAATATAACAAGTGAATAATAGCGTTTGAAACAAACTTGAAAAAAAAAAATACAAAAGTAGGCACTAATACCTGTACATAAATAAGACTGAGGAATTTTTAATTATTTCAGGAAGCCATCAAAAAAAAGACTTATGAAAGCGTTACAGAAATCTGTCGAAGAAAACAACTCTCTTCGTGAACAGCTAATCAGATTCTCTGCGGACCAGAACATGGGTAATGGACTTCGTCCTGCCTATTCCAGCACAATGAGAGAAGAAAGTGTTGACTCCAGAAATGAGTCGTTGTTAGTCTCTACGATGAATAACTGGACATTAGGAGCACTGAACGTTCCGGAATGTGTACCGACGGAAGGAGAATCAGAAATCGACAGAAGAGCATTCGAATATTGGAAGGAAATACTGATCGCTTCGCTGCAGCTGGTGAATTCAGCAGATGAGCAGGCAAAATTCGGTGTCTTCAAGATTAAGTCCGGTTCGAAATTACGTGAAATATTCAACACGACGGTTTCAACGTCAGAAATGCCAGACGAGATGACGGCTCCATTTTCTAACGCTATCGCACGACTAGATGATTATTTCGGATCCAGGACATACATCTTGTCCCAAAGAGGAAAGCTCATGAACTTGTGTCAACCACCATCAGAGAGTAGCATTGAGTTCGTTCGTCGAGTTGCAACTGCAGCCAAGTTGTGCAGCTACAGTATGGACGAAGAGATGGAAGCAGTTGTAAGGGTGATCACGAAAGGCGCAACCGACAGCAGGGTACGAGTGCTTGCTCACAGAAACTGGGTGAAGCAAGGTACAATGAAAGATCTGATCGACTTGGTGCGCGATCGCGAGCTAGAAAAGGCGAACGAGGAGGAATTTCAACGAAGTCATGGCCGTAACGAACCGTCTACGGTTGCATCGGTCACCAATACGCATAATGAGTTTCAAGCACGGCGTCATGGGAATTTCCATGTGAACTGGCGTGGCAGGGGAATGCTACGAGGTAATCGCGGTCCCCGACGAGGAGGAAGAGGGTTTAATCAAGGCATGTTACGCAACCAACGCGGAAACAACTGTTGGAGATGTGGCAGCATTTTTCATCAGTCATTCGCGTGTCCAGTAGCCGACAAAGTATGCAATAAGTGTGGCCGCGTGGGTCATATTGCTCGTGTATGCTCATCGTCCAACCAAGAAACCCAGGCAAAATCTTGGAAGCGTCCAATTGATTCTGAAGATGGAGGTGCGCCAAGGAAGATCGCGGCTATTGAAACCAAATGCGAACAACAAGAAGCTGTTAACGAGGTACAAAATTCTGTTGAAAATCCAGAATAAATATTCATGCATTCATGGTTATGGCTACCTGTCTTTTTTACATTTATTGGCATTTATATTAAAGTGAACTTCTCCTCTTAATACGCTATTTCTTTATATAATCGCTATTTCTTTATATTATCGATATTCTTGTTTCAACATAAAAAAAAAAACATAATAAACATTAAAAAAAAAAAAAACAAAAAAAAAAACTTTTATGAGAATTATATCTTTTGCAATACAAAACAAAAATACATTGTAACCACATGACTTTGATCTAGTTGATCTGAAATCTACTAAAAATATTAACCAAAGGAAAATAGAATTAAATCTATTGCCCATAAATATTATTATTAATTATTACGTGATTGATTTCCTCACATAAAAATAATATAGATGAATCACAGACACCATTCAGTATGACTATCAGTCATGTGGTTCCAGTGTAGTTCATCAAGTGTGATTACCTAAAAAAAATGTATTACTTCCAGGAATCATTGCCATCATCAAAGCCTGTATACCTTCCAAGAATAGAGCAAAAAAGTCTGAACATAGATAACGTACACATGCATACAGAATACTCAAGACCTTCGAATGCTGCTGCATTCATAATCGCTAAAGTTGCAGGAAAGGAAATAGAGTTCATGATCGATTCAGGTGCTCAGGTGAACACACTAACGAAGATGTCGTTTGATGAAATAATTGCCGATAAACAAACGGCATCCAAAATTTTGGCGCTACATTCCTCCATAGATAAACCCTTAAAAGCATATGCATCTGATGGATATATCAAAGTAATTGCCACATTTTCAGCAGAGCTGTTCATATCAGATGATCGACCAGTTATGATCGAAAAGTTTTACGTTGTAGAGGAAGTAAGAGCACTACTTGGATTTAACACGGCCATTAGGTATAGTGTACTCGATATCGGACTAAATGTTCCAATACGTTACAATCAGTTGTCGCTTGTCCAATATGATTCGACTATAACACAGTCTCCACACGAATTTCCTAAGTTTAATATCCCTCCAGTCACGTTGAAATACAATGTGAATTTGCCACCCTCACGAAACGTGTACACACATATTCCATCAGCGTTCAAGGAATTGACTAAGCATAAACTCTGTGAGTTATTGACCTCAGGTATTATAGAGGAAGTAACGCCCGAAATGGATCGCTCATTTTGTTCGTCCTTGTTGGTAGTCCCCAAGGGCAAGGATGATATCCGTCTTGTTATAGACTTGAGAGGCCCTAATCGAAATATTCACAGGACTCCATTTAAAATGCCTACATTCGAGTCTATTGTGATGGAACTTCACGGCGCGGAATGGTTTTCAACTATAGATTTGAAAAATGCATTTTTTCACATAGAGCTCGATGAAAACTCCCGCCATCTTACAAACTTTTTCGCAGGGGAAGGAATATACCGATACAAGAGACTTCCCTTCGGACTCTGTAATGCTCCTGATATTTTTCAGGAAGTATTACAAACGATCATTCTTGCTGGCTGTGAAGGAGTTGTCAATTATTTAGACGACATTTTGATCTTTGGGAAAACCAAAAGTGAGCATGATAGAAACTTAGCGAAGGTGAAAAGCTGTTTGGAAAACCACAACGTTCGCATCAACGAAGAGAAATGTGAAATTGAACAACGTTCTGTGAAGTTCTTAGGATTTATCGTATCGTCTGATGGCTGGAAAATAGAAGATGAAAAGATCTCATCACTGAAGAATTTTAGGAGTCCGGAAACGCTTGCTGAAGTGAAAAGTTTCTTGGGATTGCTTAATTTTATTGAAAAGTTCATCCCTCACCGAGCGCAAAGAACCTGGAGATTGCGGGAATTGGCCAGGTCCGAACGGTTCTATTGGGACCATGAGCTGGAAGATGAATTCGAATACCTAAAAAACGACGCATGGAAATCCATTACGACACTAGGATACTACAGCAGGTACGATGAAACTGAACTATATGTCGATGCGTCTCCATACGGTTTAGGAGCGGTTCTAGTGCAGTTCGATAAGGAACGAAATCCTCGAGTGATAGCCTGTGCGTCTAAAACCCTGACTATGGTTGAACAGAAATATCCTCAGACGCAGAAGGAAGCGCTGGCGATGGTATGGGGAGTGGAAAAATTCTCAATGTATTTGATGAGCATACCGTTCACGATAAGGACCGATTCTGAGGCTAATGAATTCATTTTCGGTGGCTTGCACAGAATAGGCAAACGAGCAGTCACCAGAGCCGAATCCTGGGCATTAAGGCTGCAGCCTTACACTTTTAATGTGAGCAGAATACCAGGAAACATGAACCTTGCCGACGCGCTATCTAGGCTGGTCAAACAAAACGCACCTGTTAAATCCTTTGATGACGATGTTGACGATAAACACTTGCTGTACTTTCTCGATGCGGGTTCGATAGAAATTTCTTGGAATGAGATAGAAGCAGTTTCCGAGAAAGACAAGGAACTATTCAAGATTCGGACAGCCATAGAAACTGGGCAGTGGGAGAATGGACTTCAAAAATATGAATCACAGGTTAAAGACCTTCGTGTATTTGGAAGTTTACTATTCAAAAGCGATAGAGTCCTTCTTCCGAAAGCATTGCGCCAGAAAGCTATTCAATCAGCCCATCAAGGCCATATGGGAATATCGTCCACAAAACGTATAATGCGAGAATATTTCTGGTGGCCAGGAATGAGCACCGAAATTGAGGCATATGTGAAGTCATGCGAAACATGCCTCTTACTTTCCAAGAAAAATCCGCCAATTCCCCTAACAAGCAGAGAACTTCCTCGTGGACCGTGGGAAATTCTCCAAATCGACTTTTTCACAGACAAAGAGTTTGGTTACGGGGAATTCCTTGTAATGGTGGATACGTACTCCAGATATTTACATGTGGTTGAGATGAAATCAATCAACGCTGAATCTACCATTGCCGCTTTAAACAAGGTATTCATTGAATAAACAAAAAAAAAATTAGTAAGTTCCACTAATAATCCTTTTTTTATTTAAAGGTATTCTTGCTATGGGGATATCCTTTGGTCATGCAGAGTGACAATGGACCACCTTTTCAAAGCGATAAATTCGTTAAAACTTGGGAGAACAAAGGCATATCAATCCAGAAGTCCATACCACTGAGTCCCCAATCTAATGGAGCCATTGAACGGCAAAACCAAGGCATCAAGAGAGCCCTAGCTGCGTCGAAATCGGACAACATCAATTGGCGACTGGCCCTCGAGCAATATGTTCACGCTCACAACAAGAAACGACCCCTCTCACGCCTTGGGGTAACGCCTTTCGAATTATTAGTTGGTTGGAAGTATCGGGGCTCATTTCCTTGCCTATGGGAAGCCAACACGCCATATGCACTTGATCGTGAAGATATAGAGGAGAAAGACGCTTTGTCGAAACAGGAAAGTAAAAAGTATACTGATTCCAGACGGGGCGCCAAAGTATCAGATTTGACTGTAGGGGAAAGGGTTGTACTAACACAACTGAAACGACTCAAGTCAGACCCTACTTTCGGTCCTGAAAAGTACACTATACTTGCCAGAGACGGTGCAAAAATTGTTGTTAGAAGTGATCGAGGAGTTATGTATTCGCGGAACGTTGAGGACGCCAAGAGAGTCGTTGAAAACCTTGAAGAACCGGTTCAAAACAAGGAACATGAAATTAACGATGATGCAACTCATGAGTTGCCAGGTACGGGTAAGTTAAATTTAACACTGCTCCAATGTATTACACAGCACCTGATTCAATTGCTTATTTCAATAGATAAACCCGAAAGTGATCAACAGTCATCAACTCAACCACCGGTAGCGAGACTCAGACGCAACACCAGGATGCCAAGCAAATTCGATGATATGCTTTTATATCATGTATATGAATAAGCGATCATAAATACATTTGCAGTGCAAAAGGATATGGCAATATACGATTAGAAAACTATTTCATTTAACAAATGCATTTATTACTACTGAGAAATAACCTCAGACAGAATATAATATCACTTACTCAGGGCGAGATAAGCAACTCATATTGGTCTTCCTTCAGATGGTTCCAACTGCCTTTCTCTTATGCGCCATTATCGGTCGGATGTCACTTCAAACTGCGCCGCAACTGGGTTCGTTATCCGTAGTACTAGATGCCGTTATCACAGCATCCTTCCCAAACCAAACTACGTTTTGCCGTCGAATTCTTGTCCGCTCTTGTTCAAGGGTGATAATTTCCTTGTAGATGCTAACGGTGTTGTTAAAAGCGCAGAATTTCGTTAGGGTGTTGATGCCCAGTCTTGTCCATCCCCGCACTAGCCACTTGTCCGCGATCCACGTGTCCGAAGCGTCGACAAACAGAAGCCGTTGTGGGCGTTCCATACCTTGACCGTTTCGTCATAACGGAACATCTGGTTGCAAATACTGAAATTTTAATTATTTTCTTTTGCCGCTGATTCGGTTCACTTAAACTACGGGAGGAGTGCTTATGTAAAACTCATTCTGGTACGGTTTGAGCACAGTTCAGCAATAAATTCCTTGTATATCAGTTAAGTTCACAAGCAAACTTTTACGAGTACTCGACTAATTGTTTTTGTGCCAAAGTGATCCAACTTTGTGTCTTACTTTTCTTGACGCGAGAAATCGTTTGTATGGAGTTTTTGACGTTTATAACATGCACACTTGCGTAATCCCATTGTCAAGTGCGAAGTTTGTTATCCTCACATTCACTCCAGCCAAAAAAAAAAAATGTTGGTTTGTTATTGTTATTGTCACTTTTGGACCATAAAAACTCCTGCGCATAGAATGGTCTATAGATCAGTTCGCGGCACCTACCCTCATTTTTTGCTTCCTATAATTTTGCTTCTGAGTAAAAGAGATAGCAACGAATGGGACTCAAAAGTGTTAAAATTTACGGAAGAGAGAAGAGTTTGGCAAATCTTCGTGATCTATTCATCCATGTGTAAATAGAGAAAAACTATCAAACGTCTTGCAAAAACACGAAGAAAACAGAGCTGTGCGCCAAAACCGCATATAGAAAGGATGTCGATAAAACAGTTTCTGAGATACGCAACGACAAACAAGGTTAATTTGAAAGCGAGGTTTCTTCAATTTCATCATTCAATATACACGCATAAAATGCACATAACTCAAATTCATTCAAGAATACCTAAATAAAGGAAAATATATATTATATATAGGTAATGTAAATACCGAAATTTAGGTTTTCACAACATAGAGTGATTACCACGTAACTAATGCCATGTTTCAATACAGTCTACATATAAGTACCTCTAAGAAACTGCTGCAAAGAACCTCAAAACAAAACAAAAATTAAAAAAATATATAAAGATAACGAATAAGGCTGTATTTATTTATTTATTTATTTATTTATTTATTTATTTATTTATTTATTTATTTATTTCTAAATTTTGTTCAAGAGTAGGAAAGAGGGAGATTGTGGTGAGTAGTATTATATTTAGATTTTACCAATTTCATAGATGTTTGAAATACAGATCATTTAAAAAAAAAAGGAACATTCTTCATTTCATATTTCATATATATAATATATATTCAAGCATTATCTTAGACACATTACGGTGAAACATTTTGTGCAGTTAATAGAGCGCGTTTTCAAATATTCCTTGAGAGAAATCGAGGGAGCAATACATATAGCGACTCAGGAGATCAAGTTGAAGAGAGGTTGAATTTGATTTATGAGTAACGAGAGAAAAATGTACAAAAACTCTCATTTTAATTGCCCTTTAGCTTGGCCGCTACACTGTATTAGTGTTCGTGAGATCCTTCTTTAGGTCTATGAGCGTTAAAAAACTGGGTGAGGTATCGGCCTCTGTTGAAGGAATGAGTCGAGTGTCGAGTCAGTCTTTTGGATATAGTGAACGATAACGGACGTTATGGCAGGTGTACCCGAGGAGTCAGCCGACTTGAGTGAGAGCTTGGACGGCGCATACGTGACTGTGGGTGGTCACGACACCAACCTACCAAAATGAATTCATCGGAGCATTCTGACGGATGTAGACAAACTTTTCTACTATTTGAAATTGTAATTTATTTAGTCAAACGTAATCCTGGTGGAGAAGCAGACAGCAAACGGCCACTCATTTCCAAGGATCATCCATCCATTCCTCCGGCACAGTTGAGATTGATTAAATTGCGCAAAAAAAAAGAACTCGTATTCACGCGCATGAAAGTGCCCATCGGATTTCAATGAATACCTAAACGCTGCATTACCAACTGCCTACTTACCAACACATACCAGTACCTAGCTATCGTCTTCAACCTTAATCCTCGCCATCATCAATGCGCTCTCTTAGGCCTGATCGTATCCAGTCATTGACATTCTAGGTCGCGGAATATGGTGTACGTGTCACTTCCGTATCCCGAGTGATTTTCTTCATCGAGGTCCGGTGCAATCCAACGAGCAATCCAACAATCCAACTTCCGTGGTTCTCTCTCCATTGCAAAAAAAAAAAACAACAACTAAATTGATGGACAAACGTAAACATTATTGGCAGTGGTGCCAGAATTGATGAAAAAATTAGTTTTCCATGTGGCGGAAGGGTGTTTCAAGTGTGTCGAGGTATGTTTTGTGGGTTTTAGCACAAGGTTGCAGAGTGACTTACCCCCTGGGCTCAAATCAAAATTAAATAAAAAGAACACCCCAACTAACAATTTTCACAATGTAAACGCTTTACTCACTTCATTTATACAGTCGCAAGCTGTATTCAGACGTTATACGATATGAGGAAACCTTTACTCAACCTCTATACAAGCAAATCTGGCGAACTTAGTCAGCTACTTATGGCTGTTGGATCGGTCGGGAGAAGCTCTTATTGCATATCCATTAACGCTTCTATACACAGCTGTTATCCTGCTGTTTAGTTGTGTGTGAACTTGAAAGGCGCCTATTCAACCTTTTCCCGGTTTGTCCAATAATCACCACACAGCTTTCTCTTGAAGCCTTGTTAAATACTGTTTACGCTTTTTTATGAAGGAATTTATTGAGTTTATTTTGATGTGAACCAAATTAATCGAAATTAGTTACAAATCATCACCAAATTATTTACCCTGCACCGGAACCTGGATTCGAACTCGAGACGACCTCATTGGCAAACGTTGACACTACCAACTGTGCTACGCCAACCAC
This sequence comes from Ochlerotatus camptorhynchus, assembly GCF_037179485.1. Classification (NCBI taxonomy): domain Eukaryota; kingdom Metazoa; phylum Arthropoda; class Insecta; order Diptera; family Culicidae; genus Ochlerotatus; species Ochlerotatus camptorhynchus. Next base: position 1,381,622 of record NW_027040618.1, read on the forward strand.
TTTGAACTTATGTAAACAAATCAACATCCCCTTCTACTACAACATCGCTGAGTATAGGCTTTATAATAGTGCACATGAATCACTTTTCTCGACTAGTTATAAAAGAGCAGAGTAAAAGCTGTAAAACTGCACACGTCTAAAAATAAATCTAGTTGACTGTGAAAATGCTTCCGAAGTTGCTCTAACACAGTCTAACACAAAAGCATTTTTGATGTTTATGTTATTCAGCAAGAGTTGTTGGTTGTGTAGAAGCCATCAAATGAGGAATATATTCGATTTGTTAGCTTTGTTTTGCAGCTACAAGTGGAAAGTTGATTAGTGTGTATAGAAGTGACATTAGCGTTTATTGGCTGATGTTATTCAGTGCAACTGACAAATTGAATAATGGTTGTGAGAAAGTTGAGTAAACGCTCTCTAAAACTATTTTGCTAGCTTTTGCTTGTAGCTGTATCTGCAGCTTCTTTTCAGCTACTTTACAGCACAACGCTGGAAAAGTTGGCGCATTGCTGGTTTGTGGAGTAGTATTAAGCTTAAATAAGTCTTGTTCAGTCTTTATATCAGCTAACTTACTGAGGTTGAATTACGGGGGTACAATTCGCTTCATGCACTACTAATCAACTGTATATTCATTCTGGTGTTAATCAGCTTCGTACACCTTAAATCAACCAATAATCAACTTTTTTTCTCACAATTCAGCTTGAATTGTTACTTGGGATTGACTGAATGTGTATTCCAACGAAGTAGCGACAAATTAAACAACTTAGAGATATTAGCGACCAAGCAGAGAATATCAGCAGAGCCGCTGTGATATTCATCTCAGTGATATTTAGTTTGACACTGGCAAACTGATTTTCACTTCAAGAGACTCATAAAATTCAGCATTTTGATGGAATTGAATTGATATTAACGTTTTTAAACACTGGTTTATAGGGGACGGAATGAGGTATTTAGCTTTCCACACTCGGTAATGGCGGCCTTCGTATGCATGAAAAGGGCCCTTCATTGTTGGTTTTTGACAGCTGCTGGATGTAATACGCTCAGAGATGCCAGATTTTTTTTTCAGAAGTCTGCGAAAAATGTCTGTGTATTTCAGAAATGTCTGTGAATTTCAGAAATGTATAAAATTAGCAGCAGTTTTGCGTGTGACGGGGGGTGCGGGTGGTCATGAAAAAGATGCGAAATTTTAATTATCAGTAAAAGTCATGTTCGAGCAAAAACGACCTGCTTTTAACGAATTGAACCTAATTGGAGTTAGGAATGCATCCATTTACGCTGTATAGGTTAAAAGTTATTAATAAAAAGATAACAAAATTTCAAAATTTTCCCTTGATTACAAAAATCTGGAAATATCTGCAAAAAAACTAAAAAGCCTGTAAATGTATTGGGAAGATATCAAAAAATCAAATCTCACCAACGCCCAAGATCACGCTTGATTTTCGTAGACAAAAATCAACAAGCAAACAGCTGCGGTTGATTTTGTAAGCTGTGATATCGCAGCTCGGAATATCAAGCTAACAAAACTCACCAACTGCAAATCTCACCAAACTGTGGTGAGATTGAGTTTGATGATGTTTGCTTTACACCCGAATGCAACCAAAACTTCCATAATGGCTTGCAGCAGTCCCTTTGCGTGTGCCATCGGTGAAGATTAAAAAGAGATAGCAAACTATTCTTTCTCTCTCTAAGAAGACGATGTGCAATGGCATCATTTTTTGTCGACTCAACTCTCAGCTTGATTTTTGCACGTTGTGAATAGTCTCGCAATATCAAAGGAGCTTGTAAAATCAATATCAAGCATGATATTTTGTTCCAATATCACGTGTGATATTGCGAGCGCATGAGAGCGGAAAAATAACATTTGATTTCTGATTTTGCCAACACTGGTCTGTAACGAAAAAAAAGTCTGTGGAAAAAATAAAAGTTTGTGAATTCCAGGCCACTGACAAGGCCTATACCAACAGCAGCGTTTGACCAACAATCAATACGAAACTAACGATTTTAAATTGGCTCACTACTTGTCTAGCCTATTGGTCCCAAGCAAACGATTAACGTATCCCATTCTAGTCGAAATTCTAGTACTACGTAATGTTTGTTTTGATTCGCTATGAAAGTTTGACAGATAAAATGAGGGGTTAGTGGTTTTTCCTATGTTTTGAGGGGTGAATCGATAGCTTGGGACCGAAAAGAGTACAAGAGCTGAGCCAAAAAGTTGAGCACGTTATTTCGCAACCTTCTAGTCTTAGAGTTACCTCTATGGTTTGACAGTAGGCAGCATGTCCCGGGCTCAAATCGTTTATTTTGCTGTGCTGGGCCCGCTGTCACGGTATAACATGTTGCCTACGCGCCTGCCACTGGGCTGGTGAATTCACAGACATGTCTGTAAATCTGACATCTCTGAATACGCTGGTGAAATGTGGTCCTTTTCCATCGGTTCCTCTGAGAGGCGAAGAGGGGAGAAAAGCTTTTTAACTAGCAGCTGTCAAACATTGTAAAGAACGCTTTTCATACACACGAAGACCGCAATTACCGAGCATAAGAGCTTAAGAAGCCTCTTTTGATTTTTCTTTTTTATTTTACTTTACCCCTAATAACCGCTTACATAATATATCATTAATATCTCAATTTCACGTTGCTTTCAACGGTAATTACCGATTCATTAAATAAATCACGCATTATTAGTAATAATTGTATTGTGAACTGAAAAAACGAAACTGTTGTTCCTACAGGAGACTGTACTGCAGCTTATCTCCGACGGGGCTTCCTTTTGTGCAAGAAAAATATGATTTTTTTTCTTAAGAAAGGCTGTTTTGCACTTCGAGGTGAACAATATTACCAACATATGCTATATTTTCTTATAATTTATCAAAATAATGCAAAATGAAATGTGTTCCACAATTTAAAAATCATGCTTCGATATAAGGTACAATTCGATATAACAAACATTCGTGAAATCAAAATGTATGTTATTTCGAAGTTTACCTGTATATAGTACAGTGTTCAATGTAGAATAAAACGGGGTGGCGAATTATCTGCTGAAAAAAAAAAGATCGATAGATGCACTTTTATTCCGCTGTTTGCTCTGATCTGGTTCAGTTACTTATTAGAAACTTTATAAACGATGACTGTTTTCCCGATTCAACACCAGAAGTTTGATCTAATAACAAACTGAATAAGTGTTAATTGCACATACATCGACGCTTTAATTCGTCACTTTTCAATGGATTTAATTATGTGCTTTATTAGACGTCTAGTAATGTTTTGTAGCTCCATTATTAGATTTCATTGCATTGTTTTACAATATCGCTGAATAAAGGTGAATACAGTCTGCATAATAGCTTTTATACTACTATGCGTCTATGATTCCACCGAATGCATTGTAAATGCTTTATAAACGACGTATTACATTCATTATTCCACAACACTGGTTCGGTCTAACAACAAGACGAAATTAGTAGAATAGTGGTAACCGTTTCCGCTTTCCAAGTATAAGGTCGCGAATTCAATCCCAAGCTCAACCGTCTTGTTTCACTTGTGTTCTATGCCTAATTAATTAAAATCGTAATCATCGATCACATAACTCACGACAACGAATTCATTGATCTAGTTAAAAAAAAAACTAGCAACCTTGCCTTGGAAATTGGAGAGGCAAAGAGATAGCATTGGTCTCATGTAAAACAACGATGAATGAATTAATCATTCCCACAGGAAGCTAGAGTTGTGATCGGGAGTGCTGATAGGTATTCAGTTTCAAGCAAGCTTTTATTGATTATTGAGTTGCCCTTATAATCAATGAGATCAACATTAGCTTTAACATTAGCATTAAGCAAGTTGCACAAATTAGTAGGTGGTACAAGTCCTAGACCATTTAATGTGAGTACTTCCACCTCCGTCCGTTACCGTATTGACCGAGATATGGGATTGATCTCGATCTCTTAGATGAAAGTAGCAGTATCTCCAATAATCGAGAACTGTTCTGGCCACGTCCTTGCATCTGTTGGGGGTGGGAAGGATTTTTAGTTGGACACCTACTTAAGAGAGATGCAGAGAACTCTACTACCGTTCATAAGTGTCACAGGAGTTCGGAGGTTTCTTAGTGGGAAGCAGGGCTCTACATTTTCGAAGCTCTAAACATTTTCGAAGCAAGAAACGAAAATAAAAAAGCAGGACGCTTAGAAGGAAAGGCTGGCTATGGAACTTCTCGTCGTTGCTTTCCTCATCGCTTTCAATGTAACTAACTTCGATTTTCTAGTTAAACGAAATCTCATTATGGCTTTCAATCCCCTTTCACGAACACTCTATCACCGCTCTTTCAATTTGTTTAAAATGCGTTATGTCCCGTTTTCGATCATATTTTTTAGATAAATATATGGATGAAAGATAAATTAAAAATATTACGTGTAATCTTCAAGTGTTTTCACGTGATAAATGCTTTAAATGTTTTATTTCATTTTCCGTCATATACTTCATGAAACCTCTGTTGATATGTTTCATGAAAGAGAAAACTATCAAAATCGATCGCTCTTTCGCTCATCCGTTTCACTGAAGCTTGAAAGGAAGACCAATGGAGCGACGGGAGAAAGAGAGACAAGCGATTGAACATTTGTTTGTGCACGCTGACTGAGGTTCTAGAATGCTGCGAAGCTGTTCGACTTTAACAGAAAAAGAAAGCCAGCAGCCTCTTCGTCGCATCGATTTGGTCGATTGAAGCTGATATTGTGACGCCCTGGGGGGGGGGGGGGGGGAGGGTAAGGCCACACAGCTAAAATAAAATAGTATAAATTTCCGTTACTATGATGCACATAAATGGAGCGTCATAAATCATACAAATTTACATTATAAAATAACGGAATCGGTGGTGTAGTGGTAAACGTGATAACCTCTCACCCCAGCAGGCCTGGGTTCAATCCCAGTCCGCGCCGCCGGGATGTTCTGAGGCATAACATCTCTGATCACGCCTTCCTTTGGAAGAGAAGTAAAGCCATTGGTCCCCGGTTTATGAGTTGATGGGTCGATAGGTAGGGTCCAGGTGTGGGAGCTGCCTTCCTGGCACGTCGGTAGCATTGGTGCTCAGCACGGAAAACAAGATCGACGGAAAAAACAAACCAAAGGAAAAAATAAATAAAATACATTAGAAAACGTGTAAATTTATGAGACATTTTATGCAATATTCCATATATTCCACCTTTGTTTGCAACATTTCTTGCAAGCTGCTAGTTTACGTGAAAAGGAAGTTTACATGCATGAATGTTTGCATGCATGGATGTTTACATCACCAGTAAAATTCAGATTTTTTTTTAGTGTGCATACATTCGGTAAACGTTGCTGGCAGATTTACGATAGCATTGGTTATGTTATATTTATGTGTCAAGATAAAGTAAATGTGTATGTGTGTATGTGTGAGTGTTTTAATAAATAAAAATGGATAGCTTTCACTAGTGTTGTGATGTTGAAAGCTGCTTCTTGCTCTATTTGAATTCCTTTATGGTAAATTCATGGGATTCTATTGGGTTGAGTTTCTAGTGGGTTTCAAAATCTTCCAGACCTTTCTTCGTCATTGGCGATTCTTGAAAAGTTTCTGTGTAAAATCGTACTAAACTCCAACCGAAACTACCCCAAACACGAAAAAATGGAACAAAACCAATATATTTCCCCATATGATCAATGAGATCACCCCAAATTTGAGGTCAGTTTACTCATGAATAGCAAAAAGTGCAGGAACTCAGCGATGAGTTAATTTGCCTCATGTTTTCGTGAGAAAAATCTCAAAATCTGCCGGAAAATACAAAAAAAAGAAAATTTTACTCAGTACCAATATACTGAGTGGATCCCATCTTGACTTTTCTCATATTCGGGATTTTTTCCTGGAAAAACCTGGAAAAACTCAGGAAATATTACTCCGCGCTGAGTTCCTACACTTTTTACGTTTTATGCGTAAACTGAACTAAATTTGGGTTGATCTCATTGGCAGTGTATCATAATTATAACACTTCTCTCTTCGAAATGTAGGTGGCGAAAGCTCGCAAAGTTTCACTGCAATCTTCCAATACAGTAGCCTTTCCATATATGCGGTGGGTGGTACCATGCATTCCCCGCTATTTCTCGCTAAACTGATCACTAATCACATACAAAAAATAATGTACTTGGTTGAAGGATAGCCGAGAAACAGCGTTACTACCCACCATATGGAGGAGTTACTGTATTCTCTAGGTCGTATACTGTGTATCTCAAAATTAAGCGTACAGATGTCCTTAAATTTTAGAAAAAAAAAACAGCGCAATTCTGAATTTCTGGCTACTAAATCGTCATAAATTTATCAATTATTGGTACAGAGTTGTGCTTATTTGGTTGCGTTTATTAAAAGTAAGAGCTAGGTGTCGCATAACCAGTTTTGGCTTTGCTTTGATTTGCCAATAAAGATCATTCATATTCCAATAATTTTACTAAAATTCGTCCACTAGGTAATAAGTTGAAAATTGAGCGTTTTACTGAAATAAAACTAACTTCAAACAGGTTCTTCGAATTAAGTCCAAAACAAAAGCGATAAATTAATAAACATCTGTTTGACCACCAGCCGAGATTTAAAAAATATATCGATTCACAATGTTTCAAAAAATGTTCCTCTAGGGTGTACGCTCAATTTTGCGATACACTGTATTTATTTGAGTGTTGAGTGAGAGAGTCTGGGAGAGGGTAAATTAAATTCCCTTTTTCCATCTTCTGTACTAAACTGATCCAATGTATTATTGTCGAAGCCATAAACGACGCTTCATTGACACGTTGAATCGTGAAATTTGTAAAATGAATAACGATCTAAATTTATCAACAGTTAGTTAGTTTTCAAAAATAGTTGAAACTTATTTATTGGTTCATCATCCAGGGATGAACTCTTATTCACGAAAAGCACCTTTCAACGAAAGAGAGGTTTGCGTGTTTGCTAAACAGAAATCAAATCGACTGTGGTAATGCTTTCAAGCTGAGTTGGCAGTTGTGGGGATTAACATTTGTTCAATTAATACATGTACCAAATCAGCTTCAATTTATTATCTTAACTAGCTGACCCGGCAAATTTTGTACTGCCTTGAATGATGATGAATGGTTCAAATAATTAATTTACATTTCTTTCAGAATTGTTTTTGCTTTTATTTTAAAGTTTATTTCCTTCTTAACCTTTAAGAAGTTGTTTTGTATGGTCTCCTGATCCTTTAACATTTTTCAAAATAAAATTATTTTGAAAACCATTTAATGTTTTTTTTTTCTTTAATGTTTTATTGTTCAGTACAAATATGAAAGAGTTGCTCATGATTAAAAGAATTAATTAATTTAGCTTTATTTAGGAGGTTTTCAGCCTTAGGCTGGTTCGCCTCCGACCGTGATTAAAAGAAGGAATAACGAACAATTAAATATTTATTTCCTTCTTTTGATCGTGAGTTATACCTTACTAAGTTTGATGTGAGAGTATTTATATGGAAGAACAATTACAAATTTAGAGAAATGGCATTCATTGGTGATGATTTTCGGATTACTCGGAATAGTATGTTTTGGGAAACTTTAATGTTGTTTTTGATAGATTTAGGAAAATTATTTTGAACCATTGTAACTTCTCTACTACAATAGCTTGATCCATTAATTTAGACTCTTGACTTTTGCAGCAATAAACTTGTTTTTATGCTTTGCTGTTACATACTTGCCGGGATGTGATATTTGAAAAATGAATAATACTTAATGGATCTATACTAACTCCTAGTTTTAATTACTTAAAGAAACAATGAATATCATTGTTTTCGAAAATTATACAGATTAATCATCGAAGTGCTCTAGAATAAACGACATTTTTGGTTTTGCCGTCTGGAGCAAATACATACAATGCAGAGCGTTTGCCCACTCGTGAACATGCAACGTATAACTGACCATGCGAGAAACATGGAAATTCCATATTCAATCCGCAAATATCGAATGACTGTTCTTGCAAACGCAAGGCGAACCGGAAACTGCACACGTTTGAATTCAAAAGACAAATCGGTTGGTATTATTGGAATGCGCGGAATTAAAACGTCCTACCCCTTATACTTCCCTTTAAGAATTGTCGCTTCAATGACGTTGTTGATCAGTTGTTTTACAACCAACCTGGTACCATTGCAAAGTCGAGGTTGATTTTCATTCCACAGCATTATTATAACCTTCATTAACGAAAAATGGATATGTTTTGTTAGTTGTACAATTAAATGCAAAATTTAGAGATTATTATAATTACCGATCTAATTTTCAGCTGCAAATCATGAGGAGGCAATCCAGGTAGTTTCGATGAATTCAAAAATCAGTGGGGTAGTTTGTTTGTAACGGAATCTATAGATTTGTATGAGTGTAACTGGCCAGAAATTTCGTTTTGAATTGTTGAATTCAGATCGTCGACATCTTTATTTTTTGCGGCCAAAATTGCGCGTTCGCTTAACCAATCGTGATTATTGTAGTTTTGTACAATATTTGGAAACACCTTTTGTATGAGTTCAGCCTTCGACGTAGTCAATCGACAAACATTTGTTGGAAATGAAATAAGGCCGGTGGAAATGTCAACAGGTATGTTTCCGTTACCAACATCCAGCAATTGCTTTGAAAATATTTCAGTCGAATGGTCGTTCAGCAATGCTGCTCGCATGTTTGTTGATAATTTCATTGTTTTAGCATGTCTCCACAAATTCGATGACTTCAAACATGCATTGCTTACATCAGTCGCGGTTGATCTTGGAATGACCAGCAAAGTTTGCCGAAAATCGCCGGCCGCAGAATTAATCCACCACCAAATGGGAGTGGATTTTTGCGCAACATGGCACAGTTTTTGGAGATGTTGCAGGTTGGATTTTCATTGATTTTCATATTCAACAGCAACTTGAGAGCGGAGTGAACTTTTGGATGTTGGACAGGAAATGTCTCGATTCATTTCCTGCTCCTTGAATCAATGTGCAATGGTGGGGGATACAAAATTGGTAATCTAATGTTTCCATTCGCACAGCACAGCCCTTGAGTTTCTTCCGGATATTTCAAGGCTTTACAATGATGGCATACAGTAGTCATTGAACCGATGGCCACCGCTGGATCTGCACCATAATCAACCGATGGATCGTAACGAAATGCCAAGCGACTACGTTCATTAGTTGAGTTCTGCTGCCTACGTCCCTGACGGTGTTCGCCGCCTACATTGACTAACAGTCCTGCGATCTTGTTCTATTCTCAATATAGCTACCACATTTGACGCTTCCCTGACTGTTGGAGCCTGTGACAACCGTGCTTCAGTGTTACGGCGTTGTGTGGCCTCATTCCGCGTTTTGGCTCGCACGGATGGTTCTCTGTTGGCTCGCATTGCGTGTGCAAAGGCCAATGTTCGCACGTTTCACTTTGGGTATCGTTGGTATACGACGGCAGAACTAAAAGCAATGAAAATAGTGAATTTAACCTCGCAACAACCTGGAAAGACTTCAGAAGAAATTGAACATACCACTTGAGGTTACATATCTCTAACAGTCTCACTTCTATCACAGCCTTGAACACTGCTGAAACTGATATGAAAATATTGAAATTCGGCACAAATCACTTTACAGTACACCTAATAAATTGCAAAATTAGGACAGGCCACTTTCTAATAGAAAAATTGAATCCAAACGTCGGCAATCGATTGTGAATGACTGTAGCTGACGCGGTCGTGGTTTCGTACATTTGCGATACCGCCTCCTAGATTAAAGTGGATTCAAAAGCGTTGGATCCTTTGGGGACCCACGGCATTTCTGGGATTCGCGGGTTTTGAATGTTCCTGAAGATTTCTTCTACATTTTATTGCTTAAAAACAGGCGGGGATCAAGACGAACGAATCCATGTTTAAATATTGCAAATCCGTCCATCCGTTCTCGAGGTAAATCGTGACATACACAACGCAAATCCATTTTTATTTATATAGGGGAATTTACGTATTCTCGGCAACCTAAGCAGCGACCTTCTTTCTATAGCCTTTTTCTCTATGTAACGGACACATTATGTAGTATTGGTTTGTTTACAATCTTTTGCTGCCAGCTGCTCTAACAATTTCAGTCGAAAGAATTGCCAAAAACTGTTTTGAAACGCTTTTACAAAGCTCCAATCTTCTCTAGTGAGAGCGAGTATTGTCGGCAACCAGTTTTTCTTCGGCAACCGTTCCATTTGAACTGCATGTTAATTTGCTGTTCTATTATCGGCAACTCGAAATCAGCTACAATTTGTAGTGCGTGTGTTTCATTTCAAGAAAACCCTGCTAGATTGCTTTTTCTCAGTGGTAAAAATATAGTCAAATTGAAGCTGAAAGCATAAAGAATCGTTTACATGCATTCAGCGAAGTGTTTTCGTAAGAAAATCCAGTGAATTTGGGTTGCCGAAAATAGTCTGTCATGCCGAAGCCGTCATTTCCTCTAGATAGATTTAAATTTAAACTTTTGGACTAAGAACGGAAAATTTACTTACCAAGAGAAGTCGGAAAAAATTTCCGGGGAATGTTTGAATTAGCTTCTGGAAGAAGTCGAATAAAGAAGCTCTTCTGGAGGAAGTTTGAAGAGAGTTCTAAGAAAAGTCGGAAAAACATCCGGGGAATTTTCAAGACAAATATTGAGAAACTTCTGGTAACAAGTCATTTCCAGAAAAATCTTCCAAAAGAAGTCGAAATAAAAACCAGTGAAGAATGGCTTATGGAGAAACATGCAGAGGAAAACAATAGAAATTTCTGGTAGAATTCTACAGATACATTCAGTAGAAGTTTAATTGATCTTCCTGGAGAAGATGGAAGAAACTTAATAAGTACGTTTCTAAGGTAGATTGGAAGAATGTCGGCTCAAGGATTAGTTAAAAGAAACTTCAAGGAGAAGTTGGGAAACTAATCCGGAAGTGCGAGATTTCTGGGGATGTTATAATGCTCCAGCCCCGTATTATATCATAGAGTCTAATGGTTTTGAGATTCCTGGTTGCGTGAAATATATTTGTGAGAATATCTTTTGAGGTTTTAGTAGTCACGTTTTGTTTGTGGTTTATATTTTATTTCTTTCATGTAATTATCGTAAATAATAGTTATTCAATAATAAATAGTGCATCCATATATTCGTACTTTGACGCGAAGCGCTGTGGATTATGAGATGCTCGATAACCCTGGAGGGATCGATTTTGCTTACTGAGCAGAAAATCATGGATTTAACCCCAAGCTCTTCCACAGCACAATAAATCACCACCATTTGTATATTTGATATTGAACAATAACCTCGGAAACTATTTGCATATCAAGCGAAAACGTAGTCCTGTATTGTCGCGAAGCGTTATGGTTCTGAGATGCTCGATGACCCTGGAGGGATCGTTTTTGCTTACTGTATTTTTTTCTATTACTTTTTTTAATACATTAAAATGGCGTTTTGAAGACTTGAGAACAAAAGCAAAGTTGTTTATCTTGATAAAATAAACAACTCTTCTGAAGAAGTCAAAACTTCACAGCCTACTGTTTTCGAGTTATGGGAAAAGTGATCGAAATTGCCTGGATTTCCATCGAGGGAGTTCAGATAAGGAAGAGTTGACTGTTTTAGAATTTAATTACTTAGAACCATAAATCGACTCTTGAATCAATTTTTAAATTCATATGTATTAATAGGGCCTGATATTACAGTAGATGGAATTAATAGGAATTATTTTTAAAATTATAGAAGATTTTTTTTTTAAATTCTATAATTACATAATTATATAATTTGATGGTCCCTGCAATATCAAGTTATGGAGAGTTGACTGTATATTGGCCGTACTTCTTCTTCTTCTTCTTTTTCTTTTTCGCATTTCAAGCTTATTGCATATAGCATATTAGCTTATTGATTGCGTGCTCTCAACTTAGTTTTCTAGATGCACTTTTACAGTTATTAATTGAGAGCTTTCGATGCCTTTACCATTTCTGCATTAGTATAATTGTGTGGCAAGGGAAGTCGACAAATTTTCCAACCCGAAAAATTCCTAGACCGGACCGGGAATCGAACCCAGCCACCTCCAGCATGGTCTTGCTTTGTAGCTGCGCCTTTACCGACTGAGCTAAGGGAGGCCCCGTATTGGCCGTACATTAACCTTATATTTCAAAAAGGCGAAACAGTGGATTTTTTAGTTTCTTGGATATGTCAATTAATAGTAAAGGTGTGTCATTTAACAGTAGATGAGCTTCCTTTGAAACAGTTCCGCTGCGATAGAGTGAGAAGGAAAGGCACATTGGACGCAGTTTACGAATTAACTAAATGTAAACCCTCAACGATGTCAAACGATCAAACACCGACGACGGCCTAAAAGCTGGTAAAGCCTGATGTTTATCTAATGCACACATCAAATAACCTCTAATGCAGCCCCGACTGCCATTTTTGCCCCCTGTTGGAGTTGGAATGTTTAGTTAGTAGTTTATGCACATCACATTGTGGAACATCAAACTACTACTACTACCCAACGTCCATCATGTTGTTTCGATTCATCTTTGACGCATGACGGTAGAACCGATGACCGCTTATCGAATCAGGTCTTTTGCATCAATTAGTTTGTCCTTGTTTGCATTGGCACCAAAAGGCTACATGGTGCAACGTATCCGATGAGTTTTGCAATTATGTAAATGGAAAATTGGTTCTCTATTAAATTTGTTGGTAGGTGCATGAATTCGTTAAAGCTCAATTTCCTCAGCGCATGGTATGCTCATTTAATGGAATTTGGAAGATCATTATTCATCACCGTGATAAACGTACCTGTCACTAATGTTCATCTGATTATGCAAATATTACAAAAATCACTGACTCAAATGCACTGTCTGAATTAAGCAACCAAAATGCAAAAAAATCTCTTGATTGCAACTCCTCTCACGTCCTCTATTTTCCATCTATGGGCATCCATCTGGTGGTGCTGGTTTTGGAGAAATCCGAATGACGGGACGCACAATTGAACAACAATCGACGATTGATTGAGTTTTCCTCGAGAATTCATTTTTTTTTGTGAGTGTGCATCATACGAGAGACGGGTTGGATCGCATTCAGTAACTTCCTCACATGCTCGCGCTGCATCAAATACACGGAAGAAACCATTTGAAAGTGGGATGGATGAAAATGCAAATTTCAGCTCTCACCTATCGTCGATACTTCATCATGGCTAGGGTCGTGGGAGGGTAGACCGATGAGCAGTGATTTGTCCCTATGTTGGGTTAAAATGCACGCCTGCTGTTGGAACGCACGCCTCAGCATTTGCATATTAATAGCAGCCGCAAATTGTTACTTGATGGGTCAGATGCTTGGGGGATGTAGCTTTTTTTTTATTCATCACTGATCATGCGAAGCTCGATCCGAAGAGGAGAATAGTCGAGAATTACGCAAGTTTTAATAACTCGATGTGGTACTGAAATATCCATCCATGCTCAATTTTGTGAAATATTAATTATCTGGAAAGCGTGAGTAAGAAACTGAAAAATTATAAATCTTGGATTTTTCGAACAATAAAAAATATATGTAAGCCGATTGCCATAATCCCAAATGACAGTAGGTTAAATCCATTCATATTAACGTAATTTTTTTGAATGGTTCATTAAACCGAAATTTGGATCTCACAACCCCAGCTAAGTAAAATAACTACCTAGTCTCATCTTGAAATTTAATCTTGTTATTTCAGATATTAATTTTGCAATCATAATCAACCTGGACTAATGTTGTTATCAGTTGTTATATTGAAAGAATGTGAAATGATGCAATGTTCGTTCAAAACTTCAACTTTTATCTGGATAGAAAAAATATTTTTTTGTTGTTGTTTATTAATTTATTTGATAAGGCTCAACCGAATTAACTTTACAGAGCCGAGGATTCTTGGTCACTATACAATACATCTTAAAACTATAGTCAAAAGGTACAACACAATAAACACTTTATCTTCCGCTATCCAAAAAGCCTCCTCCATTAGAACTGGAGCCGCTTCCAGTAGTTTCATTGTATGGCAAATTGTTGTACGTCAACGAGGGTCAGAGCGCGTCCATTGCAGCAATGGACGCAAAACGTGGTCAGCACTCACACACTCATCACGAAACGGTTGCTTTCCAAAGTCGACGACGTATCGACCGAAAGAACTGCTGATGAAGAACAATGAGGACGACCACACAATGGTTGCTGCCGAGAAAACAGATGATCGCGTAGCACACATCGAGAGTGGCCTGCTTTTGTCGACAGCCGAGTGAACACTGAGAAAAAATAATAATACTGCCAATCACATTTCAGTGATAAGCGTAATGCTTTAAAACAAAATCGATAAAATAGTTTGCAATTTATTAGATTTTTCGACTGGTACGCTTGGATATTTATTTTATAAGGCTTTCTCAGTCTAGGGTAATCCAAACAGTTAGTTTTGCTTTTGCCGACGTTTCGGCCGTTTATTGTGGCCTTTTTCAAGGGTAAATGTCCTATATGGTTTACTGAGTTTGATTTTAATTAACATGGGACATTATACGACACTACACTTTACAACGGTTATTGTGAAGAAGATGTAAAATAACCGTTGTAAAGGGAAGTAAAGCCGTTGGTCCCCGGTTCATGAGTTGATGGGTCGATAGGTAGTGTTCAGTCAGGTGTGGGAGCTGCCTCCTTGGGCGTCGGTAGAATTGGTGCCTCAGCACGGAAAACAAACCAAAAGAAAATAAAAAGATTAATGGATTTTTCCTTTGCGTACTGGATAGCACGATCAGCCCTATCCTTTTGACGTAGAACTACGTCTGTGATTTCTATATGGGGGTACAGATTTTGAAAACTGAAAATGGAACATGTAACAAAATTATGAAAGATTTTGAACGTTAATACCTCAGCTGCCCCTGGATCAATTTCAATAATTTTATCCCCAATAGATCAGAAATATTTTTACGCATCTGCTAAATTGGAATATATGGAATACCCCAGGGTAGTCACCTGGGACCGCTGATTTTTCTGATTTACTTCAACGACGTGAATCTGGTAAATGAGGGACCACGATTAATTTTCGCAGATGATCTTAAACTATTCTTTCGAATTCACTCAATTGAAGACTTTTGCTTCTTTCAACGTCAGTTGAATGCTTTTTTTTTCCTTTGGTTTGTTTTCCGTCGATCTTGTTTTCAGTGCTGAGCACCAATGCTACCGACACCTGGACCCTACCTATCGACCCATTAACTCATGAACCGGGGACCAACGGCTTTACTTCTCTTCCGAAGGAAGGCGTGATCAGAGATGTTATGCCTCAGAACATCCCGGCAGCGCCGACTGGGATTGAATCCAGGCCTGCTGGGGTGAGAGGCAATCCCGCTTACCACTACACCACCGGCGCCGCTTAAGTTGAATGCTTTCGGTGATTGGTGTATTCTGAATCATATGGAAGTTAACCCGTCCAAATGTTCGGTTATCTCTTTTTCGCGCAAGAAAGAGACTATTATGCTCAAGTATGTTTTGTTATGCACTGAAATTGAGTGTGTCAGCCAAATTAAGGACCTAGGTGTGATTCTGAACACACAATTCTCTTTCAAGCAGCACATCTCGTATGCCGACGACAAAGCTTCCAGAATTCTAGGGTTTATCTTCAGGATCGCCAAAGACTTCACGGATATCTACTACCTCTAAATCGTTGTACTGCTCCTTGTCTCGCTCCATATTAGAATACTGCTCGGTTGTCTGGACTCCTCACTACAACAACGGTGTCGAAAGAGTTGAGTCTGTTCAGCGACGGTTCTTGAGATATGCGCTACGTAAACTGCCGTGGACGCATCCCTTCCGATTGCCTAGCTACGAAAGTCATTTGCAACTGATCCATCTGGAGTTCTTGTCGGTCCGAAGAGATACAGCAAGGGAATTTCTAATTGCAGATATTTTGCAATGACGCACCGATTGCCCTGTTCTCCTTGAGCAAATTGACACCAATGTTCAACCCAGAGCCCTACGGTGGTTTACAGAGACTCTCCAATAGGGTCTCCGCAATATTTGACTTAGACCTGACTCGCCTGCTGCTTCGCCGGAGGTTTAGTTCGTTTTTTTTCTTCGATCAATTAGTTTGTCCAGCAATGTTCCTTTGTTTACGAGATGACTATTGACTTATTGATATTTAGTTTTAGTACTTTTCATGTTTAGTTTAGATTACATAATTGGGGCCAATGACGCCTGTTGATGTTAAGTTACAAATAAATAAATAAATAATTAAAATTATCACCCATTGCCTGCTAAAAGCGATTTCCCTAACACAGATTTCAAAGTTGAATTCTATCCGGTCTCATCATACGGTGATTATTCAATCACAATAGTGGTGGTGAGTGGTGGTGATCTCCAATACACAACGAAAGGCTGCCTGCAAGCAGCGAACTGCAGCCCACCTGAGCGTCCATAGAAGGAGGAAGAAGCCGCACCGCTATTGATCGGAATCAGTAGCTCTTCGTGAGTCACTGTGGGTCATCTTTGTCAAGCGCGTCATACTAAAGAGTACAAACAGAGAGAACCCCGCTCAAATTCCTATTCTTACACAAAACACAAGCTCCTGCTGCAGTTAACAAATAAGATTTATTATTTAAAACCACGTAGTTCTACGTCACCATTGCGTACAACCCCATAAGGTTGTCCCTTGTAGTTTTTTACCTGCCACGTTTATGGTTTTTGCTTGCAATGTTTCGTTTACTTTGTCATTATGATTGAGGATTCTCTTCGAGAAGACAATAAAATTTAAAATCAATTGGTTTCGATAAACCTTGAGTCCCGTACAACGTGACACTGTTATATGTTGACTGATGTGTTAAATTTGGTACAGGCAAACCAAAAATGTATGAATGTTAGTTGCATTTCCTATCATCCTCCGCAGCAAATGATATAAGTTGACCTCGCAGACGATGTAATGGTTTCCTGTCTTTTTATTCATAACATTGCAGAACGACGCACAGACTTGCCACGACTCTCTTCAATTCCCGTTCAGCAGTAAAAGTATACGAAGTCGAGGAAATGAGCGCTTGTTATTCACACGGGAAAAAAAGAGTTCCCATATTCGTGAACCACAGCCGTGAACCATAGTTCACGGTGTATATTTGAGAAAATTTTGTTCTGGATAGCTGGCCGGATTTTTTTCCGAGCATTTTGTTATACTACTGAAATATTTCAACATTTCTGTTTTACCTCGGAACTGGTTCTTCCTTCCAGGATTGGTTTCTTGGTTGAAATTAGATTGGGCGCAGAAATTTATTTCTTATGCGGTGAGTAATGGGATCCAATTCAGCACACAATACAATTACAGTTTATTTTTGTTACATTAATAGTCTGTACATTTAAACACTTTATTTAAAATCACTACACTAAACATCGAACATTTATTACAACTAACTACATCTATTACAAAATTAAAAACTGATCCGGTGACCGCGTCTTCTCATCGAGCTGGCCCTTTTGTGTCTAATAATTAAAAATGAAACAAAAAGTGCATATGCAATTAATTTTACATGATCTTCTCTTAGTCTGTTGTAGTGCTGGAATCGTGTTTACACTTCAATCCTCCAGACGGTGACAGTACAACACGTTCCACAATCCCATGCAGCATTCGGTTGTGGAATTTGATGTTGAACGCACGGTTGTGATTGAATTTTTGTATTGCTCCTCAACAATTTCATTTACAGTTCCAAAAAAGGTAATCATTGTAGGTTAAGTATTAGCTGCGTGAGCTCCGGCTACATTTAGACTATGGGCAGTGCAAGGTACAAAATGGGCTGGATAGCTGAAATTTGGTTAATTTTGGCCAGTGCTCAATTTTTCCCCCGCAATATTTGCACCGTTGTCTTCAGCTATATTTAAAAATGCAAAATATCGTTAGACAGATCCCGACCAGTGATCTCGCTGAGAAATTTGAAATAAGAAAAGTAGAGCAAAACAACTGTTTTTGTTAGAGACATCCTAACTCAATTCAAGAAAATAGCTCTAAATCGGCCAATTTAAGAGATACAAAAAAGTTTTCTTAAACTAGTTGCTTGAAATAAGCTCAACTATAACTTTAAAAAAATATACCTTAATTTCTTCAAACAAAAAAGTTAGATTTTTTGTTTTAAATGATAATAAGAACCACTCTAGAATTCATAGTCAAAAAAATGAGGGCCTAACTATAAGGAACACTTTTGTAGAAAAAAAAACGTTTAGTCTAAAGTTTCAATTTCAGGCTCAAAACATATCATTCCACCTAAATTTGCATTCTGGACCACTGTGCATTGCTGCAATGGAAGTGCTCTTCCTCCCGTTTGCGATACTGCCATACAATGAAACCACTGGAAGCGGCTCTCGTTCTGATGGAGGAGGCTTATTGGATAGCGGAAGATAACATGTTTATTGTGTTGTACCTTTTGCTATAGTTTTAAGATGTATTGTATAGTGAACAAGAATCCTTGGCTCTGTAAAGCTAATTCGGTTGAGCCTTATCACATAAATTAATAAACAATAAAATGTAAAATTAAGTGCTCCCAGACTGAAGAGTATTTGGGCTACAAAATGGTGAGTTGACAACCTGGATGGAGCGGAATACCTAGCCGTGGTCCTCACAAGTTCCTACTTCACGCCAGTCCGGCAATAGCAAAGTGAAGAGGTGCGACGCGAACACTGGCGCGATAACCATAGTACGGTGATAGAGCAAATGCTTCACCAAACCCGAGCGTCTGTTCACCATGGAGGTGCGGCTCAAAACGGCGTCTGTTCTCCATGTTAGGAGCGGCTGATCACCGTCCTAGTGCCAGCGTGGGACTCTAAACAGAGCTGTGCACGATGGTCCCCCGGCGAGACAGGGGGTTGGGGCAGGCCCAACAAGCCGCCCTGATTAAAAAACAAAGTTGCAAATACCGAAGAAAGAAATACGGATCGGAACAATCGGCACAGATCTACGCGACCAAATAAGGACTATGATTGGAAACTCGGAAAATGGAACTGCAAATCACTCGGCTTCCCGGGTTGCGATAGGTTAATCTATGACGAACTTCAACCACGCAACTTCGAAGTCGTAGCACTGCAGGAACTTTGCTGGACGGGACAAAAGGTATGGAAAAGCGGGCATCGAGCGGCTACTTTCTACCAGAGTTGTGGCATCACCAACGAGCAGGGAACCGGCTTTGTAGTGCTGGGTAAGATGCGCCAACGCGTGATTGGTTGGCAGCCGATCAACGCGAGGATGTGCAAGTTGAGGATTAAGGGCCGTTTCTTAAACTACAGCATCATCAACGTGCACTGCCCACACGAAGGGAGACCCGACGACGAGAAAGAAGCGTTCAATGCGCAGCTGGAGCAGGTGTACGAAGGCTGTTCGAAACGGGAAGTCAAAATCGTCATCGGCGACATGAACGCTCAGGTAGGACGGGAGGCAATGTATAGACCGGCAATCAGGCCAAACAGCCTGCATGCCGTATCGAACGACAACGGCCAACGATGCGTGAACTTTGCAGCCTCCCGGGGTATGGTAGTTCGAAGTACCTTTTTCCCCCGCAAGGATATCCACAAAGCCACCTGGAGATCACCTGACCAACACACAGAAAACCAAATCGATCACGTTCTAATCGACGGGAAATTCTTCTCCGACATTATCAACGTCCGCACGTACCGCAGTGCGAACATAGATTCGGACCACTACCTAGTTGCAGTATGCATGCGCTCAAAACTCTCGACGGTGCATAACACACGTCGAAGTCGAACGCCGCGACCCAACATTGAGCAACTACGGGACGCCGGAGTTGCCCAGGACTACGCGCAGCAGCTGCAACTTGCACTACCCACGGAAGAGCAGCTTGGCGCAGCTTCTCTTGAAGATGGCTGGAGAGACATCCGTTCAGCCATAGGTAGTACTGCTGCAGCGGCACTAGGTACTGGAATCCCGGACCGAAGAAATGACTGGTTTGACGGCGAATGCAAGCTGTTAGTAGAGGAGAAGAATGCAGCACGGGCGAGAATGCTGCAACACCGCACGAGATTGAATGTGGAGCGATACAGACAAGCGCGGAACAGACAAAACTCGGTTTTCCGAAGGAAGAAGCGTCAGCAGGAAGACCGAGATCGCGAGGCGATGGAAAATCTGTACCACGTAAACGACACACGGAAGTTCTACGAGAAGCTAAATAGTTCGCGCAAAGGCTACGTGCCGCAATCCGATATGTGCAAGGACTTGGACGGTAACCTTCTCACGAACGAGTGTGAGGTGATTGAGAGGTGGAAGCAGTACTATGACGAGCACCTCAACGATGAAGCAGCAGAAAACGAAGGTAGCACGGCAACATACCTTGGAGCACGCGCAGAAGACGACAGGCTACCGGCCCTCAATCTTCAAGAAGTTGAGGAGGAGATCGGTCGGCTGAAGAACAACAAAGCAACTGGTGTAGATCAACTACCAAGTGAGCTATTAAAATACGGTGGTGAAGCACTGGCTGGAGCGCTGCACTGGGTAATTGCCACGATTTGGGAGGAGGAGATATTACCGGAGGAGTGGATGGAAGGTGTCGTATGCCCAATCTACAAAAAGGGCGACAAGTTGGATTGCTGCAACTACCGCGCGATCACACTGCTGAGCGCCGCCTACAAGGTACTCTCCCAAATTCTATGCCGCCGTCTGTCACCATATGCAAGAGAGTTCGTGGGGCAATACCAGGCGGGATTCATGGGTGCCCGCGTTACCACGGACCACATTTTCGCGATTCGGCAGGTTCTGCAGAAATGCCGTGAATACAACGTGCCCACACATCATTTGTTCATCGATTTCAAATCCGCATACGACACAATCGATCGAGATCAGCTATGGCAGATTATGCACGAGTACGGATTTCCAGATAAACTGACGCGATTGGTCAAGGCGACCATGGATCGAGTGATGTGCGTTGTTCGAGTATCGGGAACACTCTCGAGTCCCTTTGAATTCAAAAATTCAAAGACGCATTATGGCAGGGAATCGTGCCTACTTTGGACTCCGGAGGACGCTCCGGTCGAATAAAATTCGCCGCCGCACGAAGTTGACTGTCTACAAGACGCTGATTAGACCGGTGGTCCTTTACGGCCACGAGACCTGGACTATGCTCGTGGAGGACCAACGCGCCCTTGGTGTTTTCGAACGGAAGGTGTTGCGTACCATCTACGGTTGAGTGCAGATGGATGACGGAACGTGGAGGAGGCGAATGAACCACGAATTGCACCAGGTGCTAGGAGAACCATCCATCGTCCACATTGCAAAAATTTGGAGACTATGGTGGGCTGGGCACGTCGTAAGAATGCCGCATGACGACCCAGTGAAAATGGTTCTAGAAGAGGACAACAAGGCCTTAGCCTTATTGGTAAGGTAAGTAAGACTGAAGAGTATTACTCACCTCTCTAGATACTGGCACATGAGCGCTGACACCGGTCGATGTCTATGATCGTTTCCGGTTGGACGATATACTGTTGTCAACGCAGCGTTGGAACTGCACTCAATCGGCGCGGTGAGTTGCGTCGGGAAGCTTCGAATCGGTTCACGGAGGAACCCACCTAGGCCACCACCGGATTGTAGCCCGGTGTAGTTCTTGGTACACCACAAGTAGCGAGATGTTGTTGGCCAAGTTGCTGATGTAGATGTTGGATGGACACCGGACCTACTCAACCGGGTGTTAGTGTCCGGTCCCAAGATGCTGTACTGCGCTTCCTGGATGGTGCCACGTTGTTGTACAGGATGGTGCCATTTCGGATGCTCCGACTGTTGCCTCAAGTTTGATGTTTGGTGTTTACTAAAAATTGTTGTTGAAACTTCGAGATCCAGTGTTAACTTGAAACATGTTTTTTTTGTGCCAAAAATTGGCTTCCTGACTAGTAAAATTTTTGAAAATAAAAAATGTTGATGCGAAATGCATGAATTGTTGAGATCTATGGAACTTATTTTGCTTCCATAAATTAACTTCCAGGGACTAGTTTTTTAGGAGTTTCGCAAAACAATTAAGTTCCAGAAAGTCGATTTTCATTTGACAATGTTGCGCCACCCCAAATCCTGTGTCCGATTAAACCCAAATGAAGCAGAGGGTCTTTTTTTTAGGCAACGATCATTCTGATTATGGTCGGTTTCAATGTTTGTTTAATTGGCACTCTAATTAATATTCAAATGCAATGAAGTTTGAATGATTTTGTTAACACTCCGAACACTATGCTTCCGGTAAAATATGTAACGGAAAATAGACAATGTTTGAAAAATCATTGCTCAGTAAATCATCGACCGATTTGAAATATTTTTCTATCGCATGAATATTTACAGTCTTTAGTTTTAAGTGGCACTAATAGATTTGAAATTGGTCAACAAATGGCTGCGTTATGATTTTTCAAACATTGCTAGTTTACCGATACATATTTCACCGGAGGGATCGTGTTATGAGTGTTAATAAGTATCGTCGGAGAAGCCTCCAATGATGTGATATTTTATACTTAGAATAAAATGTGTTAGCCATGTTTTACTGATGTAGGTTTATTTGAAAAATGTTTAAGATTTTTTTTAATATCAATGTCAAATTCGGTTCTGATATGTATCTCACCATCTTTCCAGATATTTTTTGTTTGGCTTTGCAGGTTGTTCTTCCTTGTTGCAGGAGATTTTACATGACTGACTTCTATTAATTTATCCTCTACTACGATCAAGTCGTCACTGAAGGGAATAACCAAGCAGAAGCTTGTGATTATATTGAAGACAACATAAAATGCGCATGAATGACTTTGCCATGCAGTTTCCAGAACTGATAGCAGTAGGCAATTTATCTCTCTTCAAATGTGTACCTTAAATTTTGAATGAGCAACTCTTTACTTGAGCATCGTTCCACGTGCATACAATTTTTGAGCTTGAAATCGACAACGCCAGCTTCGGTCACAATCTTGAATGGTTGAAATACGAGAAATCGCTTGAAGTGAAGTACTGATTCAATCACCGATAAGAATTTGACACATGAATCATAAGTTTTCAAGTCCTGTCGCTTGAGCGTCTGCCGATGTATGCCTACAATGATTGTGCTTTGCACCAATGCACTCAAAACACCACCTTTTATAATGAAAACATGCAGCTCCATGGGGAGTCTCAAATCAAGATATGTTACTTGCTTTATCAGTTGTGACTTAAGCCTTGCAACGTTTTGTTTGTCCTTAAAATACGCTTCCTTCAAATCATCTTTCCTCAACGAGAGCCTGATTAGCGTGCGCAATGCTAGATCTGATTTCCGAAACGTTAAGTCATGAAATCCTTCATAGCTCCGATTGCCGTTCGAAATTTTCCAGTTGAACAGCTTCATATCGTTCATAAAGAATCTGCTTCTACGAAGATCGAATGTCAGTCCAAACGCAGTCAATGCATTTAGCACCTTCCTGAGTTTGCATAATCCATCCTCACGGGTGATACTCGGTATTACAAGTTCATCGAATAGGGCCACCGCATCCCCTGGATTCAGTTTTCGTACCACTTCGATTAGGATCTTATTGAACACGATGGGCGTATTGATGAACTCCTTTGGAGATCGATAAAATTCATACGAACCATGACAAGTTTTGAAGGATAACTGTTTTCGGGATGCTTCCTGTAGAGGAATTTGATTATGGCCTTCGTTGAAATTGAGAGTGGTGAAGTATTTGAAATTTGGCAGGGCATGCAGTAGGGGATCCAGGAAAATCACATCCATTTGTTCGCTTTCCACGCGAGTGTTGAGCATTCTAAGATCCAATTGAAAGCTACCAGTCGCTGTCCAGTCGTTTTCGATGATTGATGAGGACCTATGAACGATTCCGGTTCTCAACATGTTCTGCAGTAAGGTGTAACTTATACTTTTGAATTCACTGTCACTATTAGATTTTAGGAGATTTGAATCAACATTGATAATTAGTTGATGAGTTTTCGAAACGCCTACGTCAAAATCATTCAAGGACACTGCTCCTCGATACTGATTAAGAATCTCATACAAAGCTGGTTTTACCATCGAGGGGCATTTTAAGTATGTTGTTACCATTTCTACCGATGCAAATGCAACTGACTCCACATGTTTCTCATCTCCGTCCTTTAGATTCAAAGTAACACCAACTTTCAACCTCGATTTATTTGATTTCAGCATCACACGATTCGGAAAATTCGCCCCCTTGAACAGTCCACAAATTTCTCTCTTCAAATCCTTCCAGCAAGTAACTGTTGAGCTACGATTAATCCAGCATTTGGCACCACCTCCAAGTTTCGCCCGAGCAAAACAATACGTTTGATCTTCACTGAATCCATTCTGCTTCGCAAACGTTTCCACACTTTCTAGCCACTGCTCCAGCGAGATGCCATTTGAATGCTCGGGATTAAATTCACAAACCTCGTCCACGCGTGGAGCCCACATATTCCTGCCCAGATGCAATCCGACTCGATTTTCCATCGTAAAACTTTCAGCAATAATCCATCACGCGGTCACCGGTTCCTGACGCCGGCTTCAACCGAAACTTCCTTCCGGTGTGCGGCTGGTCTGCAACGCTTTGGATGATTGGAAATTGGCTAACTGTTTCGGTCTACGGTAACGGAAAACTTTCACCATGCGCTCACAAAGCTCGAAATTCTATCGACCACTCGTGATTACAGTCAAACAACGACTTCGATTGGCGAAACATTCCAGTTACCAACAGGCAGAACTTTCCACACTGTACAGCCTCTGGTGCGTGGTGCCGTAGAACGCATGCTAACTTTATGCAGCAGTTTGGTTGCTTTTGAGGGGAGTATTTGTGCGGTAGAATGGTTCGGATTGATGAAATTAGGCAATGTATATATGCATCGTCAAGGATTTAGGGAGGGATGATGAATAGATGGTTGTGGACCACTTTGGGAAAGCTTATTTCCAGACCAGTCTATTCGGCATCATCCCCCCTAGGAGTATGCATTATTGGAGCATTACCGCAGTCCTCACAAACGCAACAGAGTGGAAAGTGGTATCGTGTGTTTCCATTCTTGCTAAAGTGCTCATAGAACACAAAGTTTAGAGCAGGCGTGAAGTTTTAGATGGCACATAGTAGTCCAAGAAGAAAATGTAGCACGCAGATGGCCTTTTGTTATTATACCATATTTCGAGGTTGAAGGATGCAAGGCTGTCATTTTCGTTGTCTGACAAACAAGATTTTCTAGACAGATGACTGGTTAGTTCGGAATTTTAAGAGCATTAATTTTTAAATTGTTCCAGATACCTTGAGATTATTGCCAAATAATAGCCTTGATGAGCAAAATTGTTCAGAAGGACATGAACTTCTAAACGATAAACATTTTTTACATGGTTCTCTGAAGTACATTTCACACGACATAGGTTTCGTCATCAATATTTTCACATCAACATTTTTGGTGGGTCATCAATACAGGGCTCCTCCTCATTATATTTGTTATGCACAAATGGCTATTCCGAGACAAATGGCAATTTTCATGACAAAAGATACCCAGGACACGACTTGACTAGTGTGCAGTCAGACAGCTTCTATTATACTACATTCTTAGATTGATTGACATAGATTGATCGCGTTTCAAAAAAGCATGAGGTTAACAAAATGGTAGATTGTTCAGTTCAGAATTATCTCAAAAAATGGCAACACTAATAGTAACACTACTATTAGTGTTGCCATTTTTGTATACTCGGAAGTAGGCTGGCAACTATTTGAAAGAAATTTAAAAATAATTCAAGAATTTCAATGTCTTAAGGTGCCATAATCTATACATGGATACAATACTAATCTGGGCTTCAACGAAACGGTCCTTGACTGTTTGAGTTGCATACACTCTATTGCGAAGAAATGCATGTTTGTAGTTGGAGTTCGAAGAGTTCGGTCGTTGTTGTTTCAGAAAGGACGTTCGTTTCAGAAAGGACGTTTCGTTCCTCAGAGCCTCTCCGGCCCGCCGAGTGAGTTTGTGTGGCTCAAGGAATGCTTGCAGTCCATGGCCTGCATGCGGCCTGCGAACTGGCAAATCATTTATAATGTCTTGTTTAAACTGCAGAATTATAATAATTTTCGACAAGAACAATATCATCAACCTCTCAGTATGTACCGTATTTAGTAGGTGGCAACGGTGGCAATCGCCCCCAAAAAATTCCTGAGGGTCGGGAAAATTTTCCTTATGTTCCTTTGACATCTACGAATTTCCGGAAATGAACTAGCCCGTGGCGAAAAATCTCCCTAATAAAGATTTAAATTAGAACCACAGAAACAACGAGTACAAAAGATCATTGACCATTACGAACTAAATTGAGAAAATTTGGCATTTACATTGTTTGCACTAGTAGAAACAACCAACTAAGGACGAGATTTTAAAACACTTAAGACATAGTCAATCATTTAGAAAAAGCAGGAGTTTACTAAATATCCTGTTTCCAGTGTGACAACTACATAGGGCAGACAAAAAGAACTTTAGAAACAAGATTTATAGAACATTTAGCAGAAGTGACAAAAGCTACTAAGGATACGGAAAAAGGTTTTCATTACCATTTCAAATCCAAAGTGACTGAGCATGTATTTACTGATACATATAAATTTAAAAAGAAGGACATAACAATTGTACGACATATTACTTGACGTGGTTGAAAGTTAAGAAATTTACAAACAAAGACAAGCTAATTTACTAAATAAGGACCAATAAATAGATACTCCTGGCTTTGTAGACTATTATCTGCAACACGGAGACAACTAGCCCTAACGACAAATTACGTACCTCAATAAACAAAACACCGGTATATGTACTTTTGGCTACCTACATAACAAACATTCCTAAGCTTTAAACTGGGTTTAGATTAGACAAGTCAAATGATCCACTCAGTTGAATTCAATTGGCTTGAAAAGTTGAGCCTGGTTCTACTTTTTTCAATCCAAATGAGTTGATCACGTCAGTTGAATTGCATGGTTTACACGTTCAATTCGCGTTCAAGTCAGTTGAATTCAACTGACTTGATCAATTGACTTGCCCTGCCTAAACCCAGCTTAACGGCAAACACCATACCTGATTACACAACACACATACATACACAGGGCTGGAAAGCGCCTCAGAGCGTTTGCAAAGCAACTTTGTACATTCATCGCACAACACACGGTAAAGAGTGTGTGGTTCTCTCATTTGCTTCGCACACTCTTTTCCAACTTATCGAAAGCGAAAGCGATTCACACAATGAGCGGTACACTCCGTGCGGCGCAGGGAGCGATTACAATACAGCAAGCAGCTAATACCTTCTTTGAGTTCTTTGCAGACTTTGCTTACCACGAGTGCATGAGATGGAGATGAAGAAGTACATAACTATCCAACAAACAATTGAGAGCTCTTATAAAACACCTGAGTTGATCAAACATTGAATAATAGCTTCCAGAGTTGTACAAGAATGTAGTTGTATTGCCATTTGGTTAAAAGCTTCAAAAGCTGCTTGGAGCACTCTTAAATGATTGTTTACGTTCGACCAACCACCAACCACAATTTTGTTGATAGAAATAGCACAAGTGATAGGCACGTTTATATGACCATAAGGCAATGATTATTCGACTGCAAGAGAAGTCACTCAAGATGAGCTTCATATACTTCTCTCATATGATCAACATATGTATTCAAGAATAGAGCAGATGGAAAATGAAGCGGCTGGCAATCCGGGATAATGAGTTCAAATCTTGCTTCGAGAAACCCTCGGTGGAGTGTTATTATAGGTGTTATTAATAAATGCAAACATTTATTTAAGACATATATCATATAATCAACGATAACATTTCTAGATAAATTCTCTCAATTGATGATTAGAGAGATTAATTGAAAGAATATCAATCAAAGATTAAACAGATGCTTGTTACTACTTCCTCCATGATCACAGAATGTAAATTATGGCATAATTACATATTTTTTCAATGTGCACAAATAAATTATATTAATTAAAACTGTACAAGCAATTATTTTGGCGTATCACGACAATTGTTAAACTAATTTTAATCCGTGAATATTGTGAGTACTTACACAACGGTTATTAAGGAGTCACTGAAAAGTGTTATAAACGCTTTTCACCGCTTGCTGTTCAATTAATATTTAGGAGTCATAAAAGAGTGCAACAAACACCTCTCAGGTTTACTCTCTACTAAATTTCAAAGCAGCTGTCAAGAAGTGTCTACAAACGTTGTATACGAGCTTTCACCAAAATAATACAGCTTGAGTTTAAATATGTATCTATAAACGTTGTGTAAAAGTTGCTTCTACTCCTATACCGCGTATACATATAATGATGTAGTTGAACAGGTTCTCCAAACCAGTGCGTGTAAACAAGAGTTTTACAGCAGTTGTAATAAACAAATTGTACAGTTATTATTCAGCATGCAGTTGAATAAAATCACAATGGAAGTGTTTCTTCAACAAGAAATTGATTTTGGGTAAACGTTTTACTGAATACGTTAGACAACACCTTTGTGTTGCAGTTGTATAGGTTCTCCAAACCAGTGTAAACAAGGGTTTTATAAAAGTTGTGGTGAACACATTGTGCAATTATTATTCAACATGCAGCTGAACAAAATCAAAACGAAAGCGTTTCTTCAGCTGGAAATTGTTACTTGGGTAAGAAGAATTTTGTCTTTTTGTTGGGTTTCCCAGTGTTGCCTGAGTGTCGCTCTTTGCGTTGTAGCCATCGGAGCAATGCCTACACATAGAGTTTTCATTATTTCTGGGTGTGTGCCTTTCTTCTCTTCTCCGCTGCTGTACACTCATGCAGTGTGAAAGGCTTGCAAACTTTGTATTTGCATGATTCTAACTTTGTGGATTTCAGTAAATCTGCACATTGCGTGCAGTGAGTGATCAGATGACTGCCCTGCACACTACCTATACACTAGAGTGATGCAAAATTTGAAATTTTCGCTCTACAATACTTAAACGATTCCAAATCAGATCCTGACTCACCTCTCAAAATTTGAACCCATTTGGTGAGAAACTGAGATGGCACAAACCATTTGAAGTTTGTATGGGAATTACTATGGTAAAACCAAGATTTTTGTTCATGTCTATCTAATGATTCCCCATATCGGTCTGCTTCAAAAGCAAACAACTGTGCTTGTAGGAAATTTTTCCAGCTACAACTTTGCTCAAGACCACTTTTTAATTAAATGCAAGGATCGAAAGTTATCAATGGTTCAATGCGCTGATTTCTTATGATCATGCTCAATCACCTGCTCAGCAGGCAACATTGGTGTTTCTGGGGCGTTGAATAGGACACAACAATCATGGCTACTATGTCACACTGCAAAATACAGTGTTGCCCACAGAGCAGCTGCTTGATCATGTCATAAGTTTACCAATCTCTTCAATAATTAATAACTTTTTCCTGTCTCGTTTTACATAGAAAATTTTCTATAAGAACGGCTATCGAACTGTTTCGCAGCTTAATATGGAAAAAGACTAGAAGGCAATGAACAAAAAGTTGAGATTTCCCATAGTAATTTACATGTAAACTTCAAATGGCTTGTGCGAAGTCTGTTTCTAACCAAATGAGTTGTAACTTTGGGAGGCTAATCAGGACCCAATTTGAAACCATTTAAGCACTGTGGAGCGAAAAAGTCAAATTTTGCATCAGTCTACTATACACGTTTATAAGGAATAGAAGCAATGCTTTTTCTTTAAGTCTACGACTAGACACCGAAGAAGTTTGCATGTAGTAAACGAAATACGCATCTGTGATAGAATTAAAAGGAAAAAGAACGTTAAAGGTATACCAAATTGGCATTTTGGATATCTTCCATTTATTTCGGGGGACTTCCAGGAACATCATCAGAAGAACTTCAGGAAAGATCCATGAGCTTCAGGAAAGACTAGAGATCAGG
Organism: Ochlerotatus camptorhynchus; assembly: GCF_037179485.1. Classification (NCBI taxonomy): domain Eukaryota; kingdom Metazoa; phylum Arthropoda; class Insecta; order Diptera; family Culicidae; genus Ochlerotatus; species Ochlerotatus camptorhynchus. Next base: position 1,411,441 of record NW_027040618.1, read on the forward strand.
ACAGTACCATTGACTCTTCGAAAATTTCAGGTACTTTAAAAAGATTTGAGGAATGAAAAGAAATGCCGAGGAAGATCAAAAACCTTTGGGAGATTTGCGGGATCATCAAGGATTTAAAAGAAAAATCAAGGTAGCCATGAGAACCTCAAAGGTGTAGACATAACATGAGGAAAATTGTGGAATATTAATAGAAGTTCCGAGTACCTAAGATAAGCTAAGTCTAGAGAGCCTTAGATCTTTTTTGGGAGATCTTAAGGGTAGTTCCAATAACTTCAGAGAAGTCCCGTGAACTCCAGGAAACTCCAGACTTTTAGGGAGGCTCAAAAATCTGTAAGCGTAACTTCCGATTAGCTCAGGACAGTTTCATGAGCGACAGGAAAAACTTCCACGTCCCTTAAGAAGTTCCGGCAATTTAAGGAAGTCCAGGGAACAAAAATAACCTTTCAGAAATATTTACAAAAATTTACCTTCCAGGGAACAAAAATAACCTTTCAGAAATAACCTATTCAGAAATAGGTATTAAATAATACCTATTTAATAGAAATAAATATATATAATAGTCCAGAGAAGTTGAATGATATTGAATTGTTTTACGACAGGTCCATTTATATCAGGGCAGTATAAAGAACTTAAATATAACTGAGAAAATTTAAGGGAAGCTCCGAGAACATGCCCAACATACATTGGAAGCAGAATAAGAGCTTATTCGGAGAAAAATATACTTCAGCTGAAAAATGGCTTATTTAGCCTTTAATCACCTACTTACCTTACCAATCAGACTAAGGCCTTGTTGTCCTCTGCTGTCCGAAGAAGTCGTCTCCACTCTACTCGATCCATGGCCACACTTTTTTTTTTTCCTTTGGTTTGTTTTTTCCGTAAATCTTGTTTTCCGTGCTGAGCACCACTGCTACTGACGTGCCAGGAAGGCAGCTCCCACACCTAGACCCTACCTATCGACCCATCAACTCATGAACCGGGGACCAACGGCTTTACTTCCCATCCGAAGGAAGGCGTGATCAGAGATGTTATGCCTCAGAGAATCCCGGCGGCGCGGACTGGGATTGAACCCAGGCCTGCTGGGGTGAGAGGTAATCACGCTTACCACTACACCACCAGCGCCGTTCATGGCCACACTTCGCCAGCCTCGTAGTCTGCGAAGGGTCCGCAAGTCGCCTTCTTGGTCGATCCACCTTGCCCGCTGCGCGCCTCTTCTTCTTGTTCCTGTTGGGTTGCTTTCTAGAACCATTTTCACTGGGTCGTCGTGCGGCATTCTTACGACGTGCCCAGCTCACCGTAGTCGCCCAATTTGTGCAATGTGGTGGATGTGTGGATGGTTCTCCCAGCAGTTGGTGCAATTCGTGGTTCATTCGCCTCCTCCACGTTCCGTCATCCATCTGCACTCCACCGTAGATGGTACGCAACACCTTCCATTCGAAAACACCAAGGGCACGTTGGTACTCCACGAGCATAGTCCATGTCTCGTGGCCGTAGAGGACCACCGGTCTAATCAGCGTCTTGTAGACAGTCAACTTCGTGCGGCGGCGAATTTTATTCGACCGGAGCGTCCTCCGGAGTCCAAAGTAGGCACGATTCCCTGCCATAATGCGTCTTTGAATTTCTCTGCTGGTATCATTTTCGGCGGCCACCAGTGAGCCCAAATACACGAACTCATCGACCACCTCGATTTCGTCACCGTCAATCCGAACTCGGGGTGGGAGGCTAACATTGTCTTCCCTAGAACCTCTTCCTTTCATGTATTTTGTCTTTGATGCGTTGATGGCAAGTCCAATCCGTCTAGCTTCAGCCTTCAGTCTGATGTACGTTTCCGCCATCATCTCAAAGTTCCTTGCCATAATGTCAATGTCATCGGCGAAGCCAAGGAGCTGGATGGACTTCCTGAATATCGTGCCACTCGTGTCTATTCCAGCTCTTCTAATCACACCTTCTAGCGCGATGTTGAACAGCAGACACGAAAGTCCATCACCTTGCCGTAGCCCGCTTCGAGATTCAAAGGGACTCGATACTCAAACAACGTACATCACTCGATCCATCGTCGCCTTGACCAATCGCGTCAGTTTATCCGGATATCCGTACTCGTGCATAATCTGCCATAGCTGATCTCGATCGATTGTGTCGTATGCGGATTTGAAATCGATGAACAAATGATGTGTGGGCACGTTGTATTCGCGGCATTACTGCAGAACCTGCCGAATCGCGAAAATTTGGCCCGTGGTAGCGCGAGCACCCATGAATTCCGTCTGGTATTACCTCACGGACCCGGCAAATGGTGACAGGTGGCGGCATATAATTTGGGAGAGTACCTTGTAGGCGACGCTCAGCAGTGTGATCGCGCGGTAGTTGCAGCAATCCAACTTGTCACCCTTTTTGTAGATTGGGCATACGACACACCTTCCATCTACTCCTCCAGCCTTTAATCACATCGTCACGAATTGTTTTTTTTTTGGGTAAGGACCAATCAAGGGAAATTCAAATGATTTCAAAAAAACTGAAGAAACATTTATGAAGTTCCGAGTAAATTAGGGAATTTTTGAAACATTAGCAAAATTCCAAGAGCTTTATTAAAATTTCAGAAACGTCAGGAAGGTTACATGAGCATTACACTGATGCAAAATTTGAAATTTTCACTCCATAGTGTTCAAACGGTTCCTATTTGGTTCCCGATTAGCCTTTCAAAATTTGAAGTCATTTGAAGTAAGAAACTGGCACAAACCATTTGAAATTACTATGGGAAAACCAAATTTTGTATTCATATCTTTCTAAAAATAAACCCTTTTACTCTGCTGTGAAAATTGATAGCTGTACTTGTATTACATTTTCACAGCTACAACTTTGTTGAAAACCATTTTTTTGATCAAATGTAAGGATCAAAAGTTATTAATGATTCAAGTCACTATTGTCTTATGGTTATGCTCGATCAACTGCTCAGCAGGCAACATTGGTGTTTCTGGCGCGTAGAATAGAGCTAAAACATCATGGCTACTATGTCACACTGCAGAATACAGTGTTACCCACAAAACGGTTGCTTGATCATGCCATAAGATTATTAATTTATTAAACAATTAATAACTATTTAATTTGCGATATACCGCAAAGTTGTAGCTGAGAAAATTTTCTATAAGAATAGCTATAGCATTTTTAACGGTTCAATATGGAAGAAGGATAGAAGACTACGAAGCAAAAGTTTGATTACTCCATAGTAATTTTCATATAAACTTCAAATGGTTTGGGCTAATCTAAACCCGATTTGGAACCATTTGAGCACTGTGGAGCGAAAATGTCAAATTTTGCATCAGTCTAATGAGCATCAACCCGATTCGTACCTGTCCTTTGATCGTTTTATACATTCTAGATTCAATTTACACATTGCCACATTGGTACTTTCAAGAGCTTCAGCAAAAACCAGATAACTTCAATGTAATTCCATTAATTTCTAGATAATTGAGAGTACTTTTAAAAAGTCCAGAGAATGTCACGGAAGTTTAAAGGTTTTAAGTTATGGACCATTCAGTATATTAATCCCATTCGTTATATTAACTAATGGAAATTGCAGAAACATTAAGTTGCAAGGAATTACGGGATATTCTGAGAATTTCAAAACATTTCCGATACTTCACGAACATTGTGGTGGGGTATTTATGGAATTTTATGAATATGAAGGATTGATAATTTTAGGTGATTTCAAAAAAATTTCTAAACCTCAGTGAAGTCCAGCGAAGTTCAGTGAAAATAAGAGATTATAAGGGAAGTTACGTGAGCTTCAATAAATATTACAAAACTTTGGGGATATTGCGGAATTTAAAGATATTAAATGAAGATCAAAGAATTTAATGACTATGAAAATATTGTTTTTGGTATTTTTTTAAAACTTGTACAGGCTTGAATGAACTTTGCAGAGCCGAGGTTTCTTGTTAAATATTAAATACAGTAAATCTTAAACAGTACAGTAGAAGTACAATAAAGAAAGCACCCTGTCTTCCACTATCAAATAAGCTTCCTTTATCACTTCCAATGATTTCAAATTATGGAAATATCACCAAAGGAGTCAACAAATGAACGCAATCCGTGGTCTTCACTTATTCACTCATCACGAATTGTTTCCTTCCAAGGTCGACAACAGAAGGATCAACCGAGCCAACTGCAAATAATCAACTATGAACACAGTATACATATGATTGCGTGATACATATCGAAAGGTACAGCTGGCTGCTGCCGACAAAAAAAAACAGTAACTTCTGTTGACAGCTAAGAGAACACTGAAGGCAATTCAATGAACTCCAGATCAACATTTGAAATAGGCGGAACAACAAGGGGTATTCAACTATGCACACCTTAGTCTGTGCCGAGAGTTTTAGCTCAGCCGAAAGCTGTTCCAAGTACTGTGCCGATCATATCGAAGTGTGCCAATTAACGTGTCAACATCGCATAAGTTTGGCAACCCTGAATTGATAATGACTTTCTTGATTGTTTGTGTTCACAAGTTTGCTGATAGTTTGCAGTTTACACTGGGAAAGATTGGTCTTTCATAGATGTTGTAGGAGGTGAGACACTAGCTGATTCTCATTCCATCCTTTTCGCAGTGAACCAACTGAACGTTTACATTGATCTACTGATTCTAACAGCAGAAAAAAAATCACAGAAACACAATCACCAATTGCTAGCAGGGAAACAGCCATGGCATGATCATTTTCACAGCAACAGCACAAGCAAATCTCCTGCCAACACTATTACCATTGCAACATTTCTGGAAGTGGTCTTCAGTCAGAATCCAATCTAAAACCTAATTCTAAGTTCACCTTTCTTGCAGCAAATCAACTGAACGTTGAACTACCGACATTATGAGTGAAAGAGGATTATAACGAACGGAAGCTAAAGTCGGAACTGTTGGAACGCTACCAAATCTGTCACAAATGTCCTCAACAACAAAAGATAAGCAGGAGAGTACTCTGGAACCCTCAATGACCAGTAGCCCTAATTCGACGAGGCCATCATACCGTGGCCGATAAGAATGATAGTTATGAGCACGACGACAGCTTCGTGACGATTTGTTATAGCGGTAGTTCCGGAATCAATAGTATCTCTCCCGTTATCAATAGCAGTAGTGGTGACGTCACCCTCACTAGCACCACCTGAAGTCCTCTCTCGCTAATAATGGTAACGCCGTTTCTAAAGCATGTTCTCAGGTTTGCTTTAATCTATACAGTTAATTCCGATGTACAGTGTTCACTCGGCTGTCGACAAAAGCAGGCCACTCTCGATGTGTGCCACGCGATAGTCTGTTTTCTCGGCAGCAACCATTGTGTGGTCCTCCTCATTGTTCTTCAACAGCAGTTCTTTTGATCGATGCGTCGTCGACTTTGGAAAGCAACCGTTTAGTGATTAGTGTGTGAGTGCTGACCACGTTTTGCGTCCATTGCTGCAATGGAAGCGCTCTGACCCCCGTTGGCGTAACTGCCATACAATGAAACCACTGAAAGTGGCTCCAGTTCTGATAGAGGGGGCTTTTTGGATAGCGGAAGATAAAGTGTTTATTGTGTTGTACCTTTTGACTATTGTTTTAAGATGTATTGTATAGTGACCAAGAATCCTCGGCTCTGTAAAGTTAATTCGTTTAAATTAATAAACAACAATTCCGTTGTTAATTCTGATGATATGTCTGCTGGAAAGACAAAAATTGGCTGAGAAAAATGATTTTTATTCATCCAATAATTCTAGGCACTTTTTTGGAATTAAACCTTAACCTGGTGATGTAGTCGGTATTTAGTATGTTGCGCCGCAGACAAATTCATTTGCCATAAGATTCAGCTTGGTGCTACATTTGGCATCATTCTAAAAGAGTACACGAGCTTGTTTCATATAGGGGGGACACCCAGTTCTCTACAGATGATCCGGCCGGACAGCTGTTGCTAGCTTCTTCGCCATTCTTCGTAGACTGCCACCGCTTCTGATTTTATTCAGGATCATGTTACTTCAGAACTGAACAGGATTTGTAGGTAGAATTAATTGGAATATCTTCAGTAACAATCGGGGCAACAAGCTTCAAGTTGCGAACCGGTCGAATGACGAATTTACAGATTGTTGTCACTGGTATTCTGATGGTTCAGTTGATCTGAGAATCTAAAAAAAAAAGGATTTTTTTAGACTCAATAAACACATTCCCAAGAGGAAAGAGTGCATTTAATCGGATCATTGGTCCGCCAGGGGCTATTAGGAGTCCACTTTGCATGAGATTTTTTAACAAGCACTAACTTCACTTTGGAGTAAACAAAGCAGTAACCACAGCAATGAATATAGAACGAATGGAAAAAAGTCATCATTCAACAGTGTTGAAATTTTATGTTATATTGATTGAGTAATATGCATCAAAATGTGCCCTAAACGTGTCCAACAGTGTGCCTAGTTGTGCTTTGGCACAGTGTGCAGAGTTGGTTACCCCTTGCAGAACAACCAAACGTAAACACTGGCATCAAACGAAAATTTCTCAAGAATCAAAACACATCCAAGCAGTCTAGCACCAGCAATCGATAGAGCATACTTCCTCTATCGAATGTCGTTGTTAGTTTGTGTGTTTTGTTTAAAGCCATTATTTGCGTTTGACTGTTCCGCTTATTTCAATTTTTGTCTAGAATTAGAAAATTGCGGGAAATCAACAACAAATACATAAACATTCAGGAAATTCTAAAGAATTTAAGTAGGTTAAGAAATATTTCGGGAAGTTCCATTATATCAGAAAAGCACCTTTAACATCAGGAATATGTAGACTACCAGCATAGTTTTAATATATAAAGGGCAGTTCCATGAACTTCAAGAAATGTATCAGATCTTCAGTGAAAATCTACATACTTAGATTTTTTTTACAGGAGTCAGTAGTTTTTTACTGGGTTTTTGAATTACTGAAAAACTCGGTTAAAATTCATAAATTCGATACAATCGACAAATTTTATTTTTCTTGATTGAACGGGGTTAACAGAAGAAGGTCTGTAAATTTTCGTTACAACTTTGAATTTTTCATAGATTTTTTAAATTTTACCGAACAGTTCCGCAATTCAAATACTCGGTAAAAATTACTAACTGGATTAGTGTGTACACAGTTCGAAAATGTAGTGTAAATTTCTGTTCAGTATGATGCACATAAATGGAGCGTCACTTATCATATAAGTTTACATTTTATATCATGTAAAGTTCTGAGACATTTCATGCAATGTAGGAAATATTGTCTACAAAAGCCCATTGTTGAAAACAAAATTTTTTAAAACTTGCTCGGTTGCGTGAAATGAAATACAAGTTTATGTGAATGAATGTTTACATCACTATTAAAATTAAGAATTTTTATCTGTGTAAGATGTAGGGGAATTTACGTATTCTCGCCAATGTAAGCAGCATCTGCACTGCTATTAACATTTTTTCAGCATCACACACACACATATGACGGGTTTGTTTGCTTACATTGATCTGCTGCTTGCTATTCTATCCATTCCATTCGACAGAATTGTCCAAATTGATTTGAACACGTTTTTACAACGCTCCAAGATTCTCGGGTGAGTGTGACTATTGTCGGTAGCCTATTTTGCTTTGGCGACCTTTCAATTTGAGCTGCGTGTTAATTAGCTGTTCAATTATTTAAATCTTGCATGACAGTTTTGTTTGGCCGTAAAAATGGTATCCCATTCAAGCTGAAAGACTAAGGAATCGTTTGAAAATATTAAGCGAAGTGTTTTGGTTGAGAAAATACAGTGAAATTACCGTTTAAATTCTGGTTGCCAAAAACAGTCAATGGGTGCGTAGCCATCATTTACCCTGTATTCATTATTTAATTTCAATTGCAGAAAAAACGAGAGCTCAAAAGAAGTACATACAATTTTAGAGCTGTGCAAAGAACTCCAGGGAAAATAAGTAATTTCCAGAAAACTAGAAGAACTACTGAAAATTTCAGATTACTTCAGGGAAGATCGGAGAAAGTTGTTTTTCCTTTTTATTCTTCTACTTTTGAATCACTTTTACTTTCACTAATTCACTTTTTTGCTTTCACTTATTATTTTTCACTTTAGAAATAGATAAAACAGTTTTTTTTAAGTGATTAAAGTGATATAAAGTGAAAGTGAATTAGTGAAAGTTAAAGTCATACAATAGTAGTGGAATTAAATGGAAAAACAACGTCATAAGGCGTACACGAATGCTAGTTCCACGTTTTGTTATGCTACCGATAATTGAAATATACCAATGATTTGTCATGCATTTTCAAAATAAAGTAGATACAATTAAGGCGTTGTGTGACTTTCCTCTATCTTCCAGTCTAAATACATCCACCTCAAAGTCAGTCAAATCAAAATCTCAACCCATCCATCCGTGAGAAATTATCCTCCGGAAATCAAGAAGGCTGTCAGTCCGAATTGACCAAACATGATTGCAAGCAGGGTTGGCATGCTGGTTCTCTTACATCAATTGTACTTTTCTCTCCATTGATGAAATTTCATTTCACTTTAAACAATTGATAGAGTGGGATCAGAGTTCATTGTTGATCCTCAAAAAAATAGTTAAATCACAACCTTTGAATTCACAGTTATGTTTTTTTGACGAAGACTACGCCTAACGGGAAGGTATAGGGGATAAATCTAAAATCTAAAATTGAAACCGTCACGAAAAGGTGTTAGGTTTTGAACACTTATAACTTTGTCATTTATAGATGAAATTAAAATGCAAATACACCAATCGATAGAAAAAAACTCTACAAATGTGCTGATATAAAAACTTTGTAAATTTTCATTGAAAAATATTTGAAAAATATCCATGATAATATAATATGATAGTTTGCCGCTGTTTTCATGAAATAAACGTTTTCCCTAACTCAGACATCATAATCGAGTACCACTTGGTTGTGCATCATTCTGCTTGAACCTGTTAAGTTATAAACGAGCACTGCTGTCATGACTCATTTTCACATCGGACCATAATGCGTAGCTTTTACGCTTACTATCAAAACATTTAACAGGTGGTGAACCCCTATGCTCTGATTTCGGAATTGAATAACTGAATCCCCATAATGTTCAATTAATGTTGTGCTAAGCACCTACTTATTGGAAACCAAACGTTTGATTTGAAAAAAGGCACTACTACTTCTACTGTATTTTACATCAATATCGAGAAGTTCATTTAACAGCTTGACGTAGTTCACGTCAACATTAATAGGTTGTACACAACCCCACTAATTTTTCATTGAAAGCCCAAAATGAGCAACGTTTTTGTGATGCCAAAATGAGAACAGATTTTTGCCCAAACACAAATTTACTGTATTTTACTCATTTCTATCAGTTGTTTAAGGAAAAATCATGTTTCGTAAAGTGAGTGCAGAGTTGTTAGCAAATGATAAATTTGTGCAAAAATTGAGCATGCCAACCCTGATTGCAAGCGTCCATCGTTTTCTCCTTAACCACACAATGATTCGGTGACTGTTGGGTTGTAAGAAGAATACTGTTCAAATAATTTATTTCTCTCTGTATAGGAACAAAGATAGCGACCCCCACTCCGTCCCAACAGCAAACCTCGAAATACTGTAGCTGGTGGTCTGCAAAACACGCACGGAAAACTACTTTCTGTGACAGGTCAATTAGGTGAGTGGGATCATAATGGAGTGAACTTGAGACCGTCATCTTCTCGTGTTTTTCTTTCTCCGTTAGATTGAGAACGTGAGCAATTGTTTCGCTGAAAGTGATGCTGCAGCCCTTGAGTCCTTGGGTGGAAATTCTAAAAAAAAAAATGAAGCCATCCGAAGAAATCGTTTTATTAGCTAAAGTTGGATTTCGAAGCTCTGAAGTAGGTACTTGATGAAATATTGAGTGTACTGATCTTGGGTAAAATTCGTCGTTTCTCAAGCATCGTTGCAAAAACATCAAAGGAAATATCGTTTGCATCACTTCCCTCGCAAGAGGGGAGAAATCAGCGAAAAATTGTAAATGCATTCGTTTTTCATCTTCTCGGGTACATTGCGAAGCATTCCGGAAGTACAACACGATTCTGGCTGCTCGAGGGTATTCAAGGGTTTTATATTTTCTTCCGGAAAAATCCCTTGACGCTCCCAATTGGCTTCAGTACGAAAGGCAAATTGCAGCAGCGCGGGCGAGGAAGTTGAAACCAAATTCAATAAATGCGATCATTTGTGGTGGAGTGGTTTAGGTTTTGCTTTGATTTTCTCAGATTTCATCGTGCGGATCGTTATTTGAGAAAGTTTTAGATGTTCTTATGACTATGTGGGGATTTTTTTATGTAGGTATGCACTTCTGATTTAAATTATGTCTTAATCGCCGATTTTTTAAAAATCTATGCAAATGCCTGAATGCAATTTATTGAGAAAGGTAATGATGAAGGATGGGGATAAAGAAAAACGACCTACATCGTCATAACACCAATTTATGCACACGAACAGCTTAATCTGGGTAGTTTCAAAATATAAATAATAATGATTAAATGAACTCTGAACTGCATTAATTCCATACTGAAACCTTTAGTACCTTTGGTTTGGTGGCATTCGAAATTACGTTCATTTATTATTAACTCTTATTTTTTATACCTATGTGACCAAACTATTGAAATAGGATCAATATAATCGCACATACCAGAATTTATCATTAATCGTTTCCATTCGTTCTCACAACCCTGCCATCAATTAATGAAGGCCAAACGATTTTTCCCCGTTATCGTTTGACATCCCAGCCACAAGGATCTAATACTCCCATTCATCCCCCTACTGAATGATTCATTAGGAATGCAATTTTTCACCGGCTCTATCGGGTGGATATAATACACCGATAGTGGTTGAACCATTTTTCCGCTTTCCTCGCGCAGAAATCGCCGAAGGTCTTATCATCAATGTAGTACCTACCGCTGTACTTACGCAGGTCAAGACTAATGGCCACATCGAGTGCAATCTGGAATATGCTTCTTTCACATCCCATCGTAGCCAATGCTGCTGCTACTGCTGCTCATTCTCGCTCGTCTAATAACATAGATAAGGAACAATGCGCTTGCCGCGTCTTAGTTTCAACCGGAATGCGGTGGGGAATTTCCTCTGGAAAAGTGAAGAAACGTTCCTTCGTTCTTCGTAATGTTGATGCTCATGCGATCTGTAGTAATTTAATGCTGCATCATTTATTAGAAGGGTATAGTCCTCCTTACCTTCGAAAGGTTTTCCAGGATGCAGGAAGCAGCAGCTGCAGCAGTAATAGTGAGCATTCAGGAAATTTAGATTAAGCCGATGCGATCTAGAAATAATCGAGACTGTTCGTGTTACCATGGTAAAGGGAGTTCAATTTTCCAGAACCATTCATATTTCAGCCCCGCAAAAAATTCTTTCAACGATGCGATGGAGAAAACATCTTGCGATTTTCTGTTTTCGCCAAAGAATATTATTGCTTGGAAACTACCGTTGGGAATATTCACACGTTTTACGTTGCACACCTTGAGTGCCGGGGTAGTCTTCGTACTGTTCATGTGGTTCTGACGTGGTACGAGCTAATATCTCAAGAGCATCATCTTCGTTGCAAGCTTCCAGCTGACGGTTATTGCCCGTTTCTGCCGAGAAGATGGTGATGGTGATGATGATGATGATGATGATTTTGAAACTGCGCAGATTACGACCATAGAGCTAATTTAATTTATTAAAAGTGAAGCTGTTCAATCTTTGAATCTTGTGCATTTTGGATTCCCAACAGCACATAGGAAAATATGTTGCTATAAATTATTCAAGCTGAGACTAAAGAGGGGCTGTTTATTTGCCAACTGTCATTCATAATAAATCACACAGTTGGAGTAAATCTGCTTTAAGGATTTCGCCGTCCGGGTTGGATATTGAAGTTGAACAACAGTTGTGAATTTCTACCTCCTCAACCCTGAGTGATAATTATGCGGTCTTGTCTTTGTCTTATACTTCTTATGACTTTCAACTGGAACTTATGTCTGGCATACACAATAATATTCAGCCGAAAAGTTTCCCACTTCTACCGACTTTATTAAAGAATCACTTGAAGCCATGTTATATCGCATTTGATGACAAGTCTTGTTGTTGTTTATTAATTTATTTGATAAGGCTCAACCGAATTAACTTTACAGAGCCGAGGATTCTTGGTCACTATACAATACATCTTAAAACTATAGTCAAAAGGTACAACACAATAAACACTTTATCTTCCGCTATCCAAAAAGCCTCCTCCATCAGAACTGGAGCCGCTTCCAGTAGTTTCATTGTATGGCAAATTGCTGTATGCCAACGAGGGTCAGAGCGCGTCCATTGCAGCAATGGACGCAAAATGTGGTCAGCACTCACACACTCATCACGAAACGGTTGCTCTCCAAAGTCGACGACGCATCGACCGAAAGAACTGCTGATGAAGAACAATGAGGAGGACCACACAATGGTTGCTGCCGAGAAAACAGACGATCGCGTAGCACACATCGAGAGTGGCATGCTTTTGTCGACAGCCGAGTGAACACTGATGACAAGTCTAACTACATAATTCAATTACTTGAAAATCAATGCAAGACGCCAGCGCCAAATAAGGAGGCCTGATTAATACTTAGGGGGTGTAGGACAGCCTTGTCAGTAAAGACATGATATTACCAATCCGGGGGTGGCGAGTTCGATTCCCGGTCCGTTCCAATAAATCTTCCGGATTGGAAATTGTCTCGACTTCCCTGGGCGTGGATTATCATTGTGTGGCAAATTATACAACTTCATGCGTTAGTTGGCACAGAAGGCTCTCAATTAATAACTGTGGAAATGCAACTCGGTTGAGAGCTGGAAAAACGCTAGCTACAGAAGCATAATATTCCTAGAAAAGTTTGAAAATGAATGCTTGTAATATCAAATTAAATCGCGACGTGATACTTTTCGACACGGTTAAAAAAACAAAGGTTTGGGAAAATCTGCATAATTTTAATAACAAAAAACCAACATTCTCTAGCACACTGAATCACCCTCCCAATCAACGGTTTCAATCTCATTGGAATCATGCTGGAATCGTAGAGCTTTGAAAGCTTTACATTCACCATTTTTTCATTTGATGAAAATGCTTGCTCGTTAATTTCACAGATGTCAGCACCACCGCGGTTGGAAAGCTACTGATTGCTGATGAAAGTCAAATGCATCACCTTTCCCTCCCATGCTATGCGACTGATTAACAGGATGTGTATTGTACCTAACATGAATATGTCGATGTAGAGGGCGGTTATATTTTACCGACAGCTTCCAGTTTATCTTCATCAGTGCTGATAATAATCATTTCCTATGCACTCAACTGAGTTGAAAATGAAGACAACCCTAACAGATAGACCAACTACCTTCATGAATTTGAATTTTGACATAACAACATTCTCTTGATCAAGGTTGCCCTGAGTTTCGAAGTCAACATTTGTTTTTCTTAATTCGTGACTAGATGTTCATAATCACCTGTGTTGTTGTCAATATTAATAGTCGGCTTCATCTGGGTGGGGATGATTTTGAGGATCAAATGCAAAATGATTATTTTCATTTTACACAAATATAACGCCGTAGAACGTGTCGTGTTGGTTTTACCCACAGATCAATGGAAAATGATTGCCTCTTGCTGAATTGATGATAATGTCGAGGTTTTAGGCCGTGGGGTCGACAATATTAAAAATAATAATGTTGTCCAAAATATATTGCAAAATACTCAAGTGACTAACAACATCATCTCACAAGACCAGCTAGCCCTTTTGAGGATCAGAGCACTTCTATTCGCTTCTAATTGCACTCATGCAAAACACTTAACCTATGTGGAACTCGGTCATACAAAATCGACCCCATTTCAGTGATTTCAAGTGGTATAGTAGGACATCGATCTGTCAAACTAATTATACCAGCTCACTTTTTATGGCACAGACCTGTTGGTCCATATTAAATTATACCAGCTGTAAAATGAGAAAGGAGATCAAGGGGGTAGTCAATTCTATTCAAATATTTCTAACGTGATTTATGTCTTCATAGCGCTCTTGAACTCATGTCTTTGTGTTGCCATAATAATTTACGTTCATTATTTATAATTATATAGCTATCGATCTATATAGGGGAAAAGTTGACTTCGGCAATACCTTAACCTATTATCGTCAGGGGGGTAAACAACGTCCTTGAGAGCTAAATTTTGGCATGTGGATACATTGTGCTTCAGAGCAACTATTGGCCAAATTTGAGTGCTCTAGGACTTTGTTTACCCCCTGACGATAATAGGTTAAGGTATTGCCGAAGCCAACATTTCCCCTATATATTTATATAGGGTATACGTCCCTAACCTCGGTCTAATATGCAGCCATCGATTACGTTTTTAATCATAACTCATCAATGAATTTACCTGCAAACGATATTCTACTGCTAAATGGTATGCTTAGATATGCTTATCATGTCGTTTGCTATCAGAAACCACGAAAAGTTGAAAAACTTACTTTTTTTAAGACAATAACTCACGAGGGAAATGTATGTAATATGGGTCTATTGTCCCCAAATTGGGTCTATTTATGGATGCAACTTCGTCCTATCTTGTTTGATCCTCAAAAAAACGCTCTTGGTAACGTTTTCTGATGTATTTTTTTTTATCACTATCACTGTTAACTTAATGCTCTTCATTCCTCAAAACATTTCTTAGAGAAAATTTTACGAAAACTACATTAAATCACTCAATTTAAAAATTAAAAATTAAAAATTTCGCTTATCGTCTTTTGACCGCAGAATATCTAAATCAGAACATTGTGATGTTCATTATACAGGTTTGGCAGAAAAAATCTCCCTTCCTGTTCGTTCCTTATCATCCAAATGCAAAACAACATTGTTGACGTTACTCTTATTGCTATATGCTGTCAAATGAATTTCATGGGCCATAGTTAGGAACATAGAAAAGAAATGTGTCCCTAAAGTTGGGTCCATGTTTTACTTGTGAAAACGTTGTTAAACAATTAAAATAAACATAAAATATTCAAACAGCAACTGTAAGTTTTACGTCTAGTGTGTATTATCAGGTAATTCCAATCAATAAATGCCATAATCAGGCCATTTGATGATCGTCAGTCAACCTTCCCATCTTAACCTTATAAGTCATGGCGGCTAAAAACTCCGAACATTGTGATATTCTCAACCAGTTTTATTACTTACGAGAGCTGAAAATGTATTGAAATGTTGTGATATAAATTGATTTGTGTGTGGTACACATTTATCAACCATCAGTGATCAATATTTTCCTTATTTTTTGTGTAATATTCCTTAATTAATTATTTATTTGCGTGATAGGCCGAATGAAAGGACTAGACCCACATTACATACCGTAACCCTAGCTTTATTTATAAATATAAATTATCGTTTGCATAAAAACGAGACATTTTTTAAGGTGTTTTAAGCGATGACTTGCCATCTAAAACGTAATATTATGCTGCCGTGTGTTAACTGTTTACAATTCAATGTTAAAAGCGAGACGTATTGCTTTTCTGTTTCTCTTTTTTTTTTTGTTCGTCGGTATTTTTTTTCCATTTTCATTCTATATTATAAACTTAGGTTACAAATGTATGCACCATTTTTTCCATTAATTTTTTTGTTGGAACCAATTGCATCAAATTTTTGATTTCATTTCATAACGTAGGGGGAAAAATACGACCGCACAAATTTGGAGTTAGATGCATACAGTTTAAAGCAGCAACATTTTGCAACAAGTGTCCTGGTTTATGGCTTGTGTCCTGGCTTAAGAAGCTGTCAAAGTTCTACCTTAAGTATAAAAAAGAGCTGAATACTGAAAAAAAAAAACATAGTGCGCATTGAGAAATTTAAGTATATTTGCTGGCGATTTTTTGAAGCTTTGTTTTTTTAATAGCTGTAGTGGAACTTCTTTTTCTTGGAATTAATACGTAAAACAGACATAAATCTCTTGATATTGTGGGAAATATGCAGTGTTTTGAGCTGATCTTGCATCTTTCCATTCACAAGAATTTTGTAAGAAGAATGACAAATGAAATCGAGCGCTTATCGATGCCTGTAATACCAAAGGTTTCAACCCTCTCTATGTTTCTCAATTGCGTAAAATTGAATGTTTCTGCTCAAATCCCAACACAAAGATCTACTGACTGATTATCTACAATATTACTGGTTAACAATACGCTTGATTGACTTCTGACCGACTTGAAAACACGCGTTTTAAAACCTTTGTAAAGCCCCTGTGCCCAGAGCTAGTCTAAAAAAGAATGGCCGCATTACCTTGACAATTAGCCTTTTCGGTCACTCTGTAACTCTTTACTCCTATGGTAAAATCCCATAAGCAAACGTCAGTCTGTACGTGAAACATGTTAGACATTACCTTACCTACCTTACCCTTTCACTCCAGTGAAAAATCTCACAAGATCCTTTTAATCTTTGCATGACGGTGGCTCGCTGGTACCATGGTGGAGTGAAGAGATAAGACAAAATCCGCTAGCCTTCGGAATTTTACCATAGGAGTAAAGAGTTAAAAAGCCACAGTCAACGTCAATACTTACACGTTATTTCAAAACTACTCAAATTTGGGTAGAATCCTCCCAGATCGGTCACAACTGAACCTACTCAAAACGGGTGAACTATGTTGGGAGTGACAAGCTGACACATGAGCAACATTGGCATGGATCCGACCGACGTTGTTCAATTGTTAACCTGTCACTCCCAACATAGTTTACCAATTTTTTTTTTATAGATTAATTTTTGACCGGATTTTACTGAAATTTGGGTAATTTTCAAATAACGTGTCTTGAGCATGCAACCAAATATCTGATTTTCTTGCATAAGGGCACATAACATATGTGGAACTCGATCATCAAATATCGACCCCATTTCTGTGATTTCAAGTGGTATAGAAGCAATGAGCTGGATTACCGAGGTGGAGCAGTCGGTTAAGTTGTGTGAGTAAAACCATAGAGGTAACTCTAAGACTTGTAGGTCCCGAAGAAATGTGCTCAACTTTTTGGCTCAGCTCTGGTACTATCTTCGGTCCCAAGCTAATCGATTCACCCCTCGAAACATAGGAAAATCGAATAACCCCTCATTTTATCTGTCAAACTTTCATAGCGAATCAAAACAAACATTGTGTAGTACTAGAATTTTGACTAGAATGAGGTGCGTTAATCGATTTGCTTGGGACCAATAGACTAGTCAAGTAGTGAGCCAATTTAAAATCGTTAGTTTCGTATTGATTGTTGGTAAAACCCCTGTATGATACATGCAATTAGTGACGTCACTACTTGCGATTAGGTTGATTTTTTGGATTACTAATACAACCATATTTCACGATCTGCTTCACCTCTCTCTGTACCTCATTGGTATAGAAGGACATCGATCTGTCAAATTGATTATACCAGCTGTAAAATGAGAAAGGGGATCAAGGGGCTTGTCAATTCTTTTGAATGATTCTACCGTGGTTTATAATTTCATGTGTTCCTAGCACTCCTGAACTCATGTCTTACTATTTCCTTAACCATTTATGTGTTTTATTTAAAATTATGAAGCTAACTTTAACAAATTCATCACCTTGATTCACACAGCAAAACTGTGGTAAGCTTAGAAGAAACATTTCGTAGGAGGAAAAACATGACCGCGTAAATGTGAAATTAAGTGTTTACATTTCGTAGTCCAGAGAGAAGCTGCAAAATTTGGAACAAGAGTCAGAAGTACCATTTGAAAAATATTCAGTGTTTTGAGCTGATTTTGCATCGTTCCATTCGCAAGAATTTTGTAAGCAGAATGATGAATGAAATCGAGTGCTTATCGATACCTGTAATATCCAAGATTTCCCTATGTTTCTCAATTGCCGTCAATTGGGTTCTTTAAGGGTATTGAGGTAAATACATATTCGTAATCTGCAATTAAAATGGAACCCATACCCAAAAATTCATCAATTTCGGTACACTGGAACTATTTTAAATAAGAACGATTACATTTGCAAAAAGCACCTTATTAGCACCCCTCGGTATCACTTTGTGTGGGAGTGAGCTGTCAGTTTGTTACTTTAGTGTCAAACAGTAAAGTTATTATTATGCTTTAAATCTTGATTTAAAAATCGAGATGAAGGTGTGTGGGTTCGAAAAAAAATATCGTTGTGCTCAGAAAACAAAGCTCTTTCAGAAAATATATAAAAACCGATATATTTTTCAAAATTAAAGAACCCAATTGAAAAAAAAACATGGCAAGGTTGATCCTAGTTGATTGAAAAGGCAAAAGAGGAGCAACACCCAATCATAACAAACTTTTTTTCGACCACTATAGCTTAAGTCTTATGTCTTATTCGACCACTCCTAGCTAGCTGTATCAAAGTTAAGCACTATTTACTAACGAAAATAATCGTAAATATGCGTTCAACGTAATTCTCAAATCTTCGAATTGTTTGCATTACATTATATTCAATTAACATAATTTCAGTCATGAATCCAATGCAAACCAATAACACGAAGAAATAATGCATCTGTAAATAGGCAATATTACTGAATAACAACGCACTTGATTGGCTTCTGACCGACTTGAAAATACTAGCTTAAAAATCCTTTTAAAAGCCCCCTGTCGAGCTAGTCGAAAAAAGAATGCGAACACGTCAAACTCCGTCAAGCATTTAAACAGCGAACGAACACCATCTTATTACGCATTACCGTGACTATTGACAATTCGCCTCTTCGGTCACTCTGTAATTCTTCTTTCCTATGGTAAAATCCCATAAGCAAACATCAGTCTGTGCGTGAAACTTGGTGAACATTTCCTTACCCTTTCACTCCTATGAAAATCCCATATGATTCTGTCAATCTTTGCGTGAATAAATGGCGGCTTGCTGGAGGAATGAAGAGATAAGACAAAGTCCGCTAGTTTTCATGCACAAATTGTCAGATGCTTATGGGATTTTACCAGGAGTAAAGAGTTGCAGAGTCTCCCTCAACGTCAATGCTTGCTTTCGTAAGGGCCAATGCTGCAAACGTTAACAATTACTGTTTGTGTGAATTTCTCGAAAATGAAAACTCCTTCAAGAAAACCAACGCCATGATTGTGTAGAGAAAGAGTCCTCCTATCCGATAAAATTAGTGACTTACATGGATTGACTTTGACCTACGAGACACAAGGGGGGGAGGTGGCTGTCAAATACGAACAATCGTCGCCTACCTCGCATAACTGGTTCTAAACGTAAACAAGCCATAAGAAACCTACAGCGTTTGTTTACGTTTGGAACCAGTTTCATACAAGATGATCAGTAGGCTGATTTGATAGCACGTCCCCCCCCAGACGAGACATTTACGCAAGAAGCCATTATTTATGTTTTCGACATTGGTCTTTATGAATGCTCAGTGTCGATATCACGAAAATTTTATTTTGACAGATCGATGTCCAGCTATGCCAGTTATACCACTGAGGCAAAACAAAAAAGGGGTCAGATTTGAGTGAGCTTTTTGCATGAAGTTCCACATATGTTATGTGATTCAGTTCATCTCTCTTAGCGTTTCAAGTTAAAAAGCAAGTTATGTTTAAACCATGGATAACAATTTGTGTAAACCTCTACCTAAACCAAAGAAGTGTTGTTCAGAAACAAGAAACTTGTCAGATGGAGTTATAGAAAAATTAAAATGTATGGTTGTACAATACCTTTGGATAATTTTTTTATGTTTATCGTTTGCCATCAAACAAAACGCCTTTTAATGACGGAATGATGAGAGCAGCAAGATGTGAAACAACCTTCTACCAGTGGTTTACGCTCAATACCACCCGTAGATATCGATAGTGAATCCATTGTGAATATCATTCCATCGGCTACGTCTCTGGCTTCATCGACTTCAGCAGATTCTGTTGTCAATATAATCAGTTTGTCCCATAATATTGAGACATTCAAGGCATGATGGGTATCAATGTAAAACCGATTGGGGGCGACCCCGGCGTAGTGGTTAACATCCATACCTCTCACGCCAAAGTCACGAGTTCAAATCTCACCCCCGGACAAGTCACGAATGACCCAAGAGTGTTAAAGTGACTATAATTAAAAAAAAAAAAAAGTAAAACCGATTACGACAAAAATGCTGAGAAGTCATGGATGCGGCTAAGCGACACATATTCGACCTTTCGGAAGATGATGACTAAGGAATCCTCAACGCCAAGGCTAAGGATTACGATGAGCCAACTGAAGGAAAAATACGCGGATCCGAGATGAAAAGATACAAGTTTTATCCGTATCACCCAAATCTTGGTCTGTGCAAAGAATCATGGATGAATTCGGTGTCAACAGGTATACTGTAGCACAGGTAAGATTTATACAATTTTTTTTTTCCGTCGATCTTGTTTTCCGTGCTGAGCACCAATGCTACCGACGTGCCAGGAAGGCAGCTCCCACACCTGGACCCTACCTATCGACCCATCAACTCATGAACCGGGGACCAACGGCTTTACTTTCCATCCGAAGGAAGGCGTGATCAGAGATGTTATGCCTCAGAACATCCCGGCGGCACCGACTGGGATTGAACCCAGGCCTGCTGGGGTGAGAGGTAATCACGCTTACCACTACACCACCGGCGCCGTTATATACAATTTTTGAACACCATAAAGGAAAAATTAAAAGCAATTCTCATTTTCTTTCTTCCCAGGTGAAAGATTTGGTCGCCCAAGATGGAACATTATGCTCCCCTCGATCCAAAGCAGGGCATGACCTGAGAACAGAGTTTGTAGATACAGTTGTTATACAACCAAATATCAGTAAACATATTCTCTGGTTCTAACAATACACCAAAAATATTCAATGTATCAAATAATATGAGTTGTAAAAAAAATAATGTTTCTTATCTCACCAATACAAATCTTTAATGGATCAATGAAAATGCTGAGGTTACCATATCTTAGAATGATTTTTTTTAATTTAAAATCATGGAAAACCATCTTGATTGCGCACGGATAGGACCTGATTTTTACGTTGTGTGATAAATGTGATAAATCATGATATACGATCGATTAACTGACCGTCCTACCATGATGGAGGTAAAAGTACTACAGTCGTTTATTTACTGCATAACAAGAACAGTACATAACAAGACATGACAATTATATGGGGACAAGTGGTGACATATATGGGTAGGTTCAGTAGCTACTTTATGTTAAGGGTAGAGGCAGTAGTAGTCGCCTGTACGAACACATCTTGTTGCTGGACATCACGACTTACATTTGAAAATGGTATATAATGTTGATTTTTTTTTTTTTTTTTTTTAAATTCTTTATTTAAGAGATTTTTAGCCTTAGGCTAGTTCATCTCTATATAATGTTGAAAATTATTGTTACTTTTGTTATTAATTTGCATTAACTTGAGAACGACTAGACTTAAGAAAAAAGTTATTATGTGCAAATTTATTGAAAGCTAAGCGCAAAACACAAATATATAATAATTCTTCTAAAAAATATGCAATTTCAAAAACATTAAAAATTATCAAAAAAAAAGCTTTGTTTAAGCAAGAGAAAATCAACGTTTTACATTGTTTTAATAATAATTTACTAAGTTTTTTATTTAAATGTTTTAACTTAAAGATTATTTTCCTACGTACAACTTTTTTTGAGATGTTATCTTGATCAGATCAATGGATTTCCTGTTATGAGTTTTTAAAAAAATTAATCAATTTTAAAATACGCCCTTTTAAATAGTTACTGCGTACAAAACATATTTAAATGAAAAATGCAACTATTAATAGCAGTGAACACGTGAGCAATGTTTCCTTTAAATCGGAAAGCTGGAAATGCTATACACTAATCAACTTAGTCAAACACTGCAAATCCGTAGACTTCATACCCACGTTAAAAAGTTTTTTTTTAATTGTTTCCTACTATTGACTGGAACATAATTTAGCTGCACCTAGTTTTCCTACTCGAGACATCTAAAGAAACTTATTCAATCTTATTTGATAGCTTGATATCTTCTTAAATTTGTTCTAAATATTCACATTTTAAATTGGTCGGTTGCTGGAACGTATGTCATTTATGTAGGATAGCGAAATGAAAAACAAACTTGTGCCATCAGGTATTTCAATCATATTGATTTTAGGCTAAACCCCAAAAATAAAGTATACCGTCGTGATAATGTTTACACCATCGTACAAATAAGGTTCCCGTTTCACCTGTGCATACAATGCCTTGGTTTTCTTTGCATGCACGTAACTTATAGTTCATACCGTAGTAGGCTGTGTATAAAAGAAAATGATTTACTTAGTTTGACAGAGTTGCACCATGACGAAGTGGCAGCGTATTCGTGATTTTTCCACGCGCAAATGTCGCAAAAAGACATTTCAATCGCCGTTGGAGTGTCCCGGTGCACCGTCAAAAGGGTTGTAGACCGATAAAAGAAAGGATAACTATCCGCCAAGGTGGCCACAGGTCGTCCGAGGTCAACTCGGGTTCCGAGGGTCATCGCTGCTATCAAAAGGAAGATTCGGGTGAATCCAGTGCGTTCAATAAGGAAAATGGAAAAGGAACACGGGATCAGTGACTTTACGGCACGGAAGATCGTAAAAGAAGATTGTGGGGCGAAGTCGAGGGCACGGAAAAAAAAAAACTCACGTGATTACCAACAGCATCCGGGAGCTACGAGTTGAACGAATCTTGAACTTCCTTAATCGAAAAAATCCGGTAATCCTGTTCACCGACGAGAGCATGTTTACCGTCGATCCCGTATCAAATTCCAGAACCGACCGGAATATTAGTTCTCTTCCGGTAAAAGACGTGGCCGACGAGCACAAGAACGTGTATCTGACGGTGTTTATTCCAGAAAGCGACTGATCAACACGGAGGTCTACATCGGGATTTTAAGTAAGTATGTTCTTCCGTGGATCAAAGAACAGTACGGTTCTAAGCCAAATGTTGTATTCCAACTAGATGGGGCTCCGTGTTACATCTCGAACCGCACTCAGAAGTGGTACAGGAACATCTTCCGTTCTGAGCGAAGGATATGTGGCCGCCATCCAGCCCCGATCTTAATCCGCTGGATTACTCAATATGGCGCGTCATGAAGGTCAAGGCCTGTTCTAAACGCCATCCGAGTACAGCAAGCCTCAGACAAACATTGACCCGTACCTGGAGCGAAATGGATCCAGACTACATTATTAGAACCTGCTGTGCATTCCGAAAGCGTTATTTGAGGACACAAGTAGTGCCAAGGTTTGGAAAAAAATAAAAGGAATATTGGGAAGGAAAAAACATGCTCCAAATATTGAACTTCAATATGATCCCAACTAACATTTTCAGCTTTGTAAGCCAACTTTTCCAGCGTTGTGCTGTAGAGTAGCTGAAAAGAAGCTGCAGATACAGCTACAAGCAAAAGCTAGCAAAATAGTTTTGGAGAGCGTTTACTCAACTTTCTCACAACTATTATTCAATTTGTCAGTCGCACTGAATAACATCAGCCAATAAAGGCTAATGTCACTTCTTTACACACACTAATCAACTTTCAACTAGTAGCTGCAAAACAAAGCTAACAAAGTGAATATATTACTCATTTGATGGCTTCTACACAACCAACCACTCTTGCTGAATAACATAAACATCAGAAGTGCTTTTTCAACAACTAAACAACCTGTACTCATCTTATAAACTGTGTTAGAGCAACTTCGGAAGCATTTTCACAGTCAACTACACGGGAAAAAATCTGATCTCTGAAATGAGACAAATGAGTCATGATTTCATGAACACAGCGTATTTTCATGTTATGAAAATACACCATGAATAATATTCATGATATCATGAGCAACTTTTCCGTAACGCAGCAAACATTCCCAAAATCATGAATCATCCGAGTTGAAATCATGAGCTAATTCATGGGTATAACTTTTAACCAAAAATTGTAAAAAGAATAAAATAAAGCGTCAGAATGGATTCGAACCAAGAACCTTGAGATCATTAAACCCATACTTTGACCACTAGACTATCAGTACTTGTATAAAATGGAAGACAAAAGGTGTGTAACAGATACCTATGTAGTGTGGTTTATGAACACGGTTTGCCAAGTACGTGTAACGCTTGTAGCGGTCTTGATTCCACTGCATTATGAAATCATGAATTTCCATGACAAAATCATGAATCATTGTTACGATTTCATGGGATGGCAAGTTTTTTCATTTCATGATTTTTTATTCATGAAAATGGAATCGGATTTGTTTCCGTGTAGGTTTATTTTTAGACGTGTGCAGTTTTACAGCTTTTACTCTGCTCTTTTATAACTAGTCGAGAAAAGTGATTCATGTGCACTATTATAAAGCCTCTACTCAGCGATTTTGTTGTAGAAGGGAATGTTGATTTGTTTACATAAGTTCAAAGTGTTGGCGTAGCACAGTTGGTAGTGTCAAGGTTTGCCAATGAGGTCGTCTCGAGTTCGATTCCAGGTTCCGGTGCAGGGTAAATAATTTGGTGATGATTTTTAACTAATTTCGATTAATTTGATTCACAGCAAAATAAACTCAATAAATTCCTTCATAAAAAAACGTAAACAGTATTTAACCCGACTTCAAAAGAAAGCTGTGTAGTGATTATTGGACAACCGGGAAAAGGTTGAATAAGCGCCTTTCAAGTTCACACACAACTAAACAGCAGGATAACAGCTGTATATAAGCGTTAATGGATATGCAATAAGAGCTTTCCCGACCGTTCCAACAGCCATAAGTAGCTGACTAAGTTCGCCAGATTTGCTTGTATAGAGGTTGAGTAAAGGTTTCCTCATATCGTATAACGTTTGAATACAGCTTGAGACTGTATAACCCAACTAACAATTTTCACAACGTAAACGCTTTACTCATTTCATTTATACAGCCCCAAGCTGTTTTCAAACGTTATACGATATGAAGAAACCTTTACGCAACCTCTATACAAGCAAATCTGGCGAACTTACTCAGCTACTTATGGCTATTGGAACGGTCGGTAGAAGCTCTTATTGCATATCCATTAACGCTTATATACAGCTGTTATCCTGCTGTTTAGTTGTGTGTGAACTTGAAAGGCGCTTATTCAACCTTTTCCCGGTTATCCAATAATCACTACACAGCTTTCTCTTGAAGCCGGGTTAAATACTGTTTACGCTTTTTGATGAAGGAATTTATTAAGTTTATTTTGCTGTGAATCAAATTAATCGAAATTAGTTACAAATCATCACCAAATTATTTACCCTGCACCGGAGGAACCTGGAATCGAACTCGAGACGACCTCATTGGCAAACCTTGACACTACCAACTATGCTACGCCAACACTTTGAACTTATGTAAATAAATCAACATTCCCTTCTACAACAAAATCACTGAGTAGAGGCTGTATAATAGTGCACATGAATCACTTTTCTCGACTAGTTATAAAAGAGCAGAGTAAAAGCTGTAAAACTGCACACGTCTAAAAATAAACCTAGTTGACTGTGAAAATGCTTCCGAAGTTGCTCTAACACAGTTTATAAGCTGAGTACAGGTTGTGTAGTTGTTGAAAAAGCACTTTTGATGTTTATGTTATTCAGCAAGAGTGGTTGGTTGTGTAGAAGCCATCAAATGAGTAACATATTCACTTTGTTAGCTTTATTTTGCCGCTACAAGTTGAAAGTTGATTAGTGTGTGTATAGAAGTGACATTAGCGTTTATTGGCTGATGTTATTCAGTGCGACTGACAAATTGAATAATGGTTGTGAGAAAGTTGAGTAAACGCTCTCCAAAACTATTTTGCTAGCTTTTGCTTGTAGCTGTATCTGCAGCTTCTTTTCAGCTACTTTACAGTACAACGCTGGAAAAGTTGGCTTACAAAGCTGAAAATGTTAGTTGGGAAATGAAATGAGTAAAGCGTTTACATTGTGAAAATTGTTAGTTGGGATGGACATAAAACATCAAATAGTTCAGAAATTTGTGAAATGTTTAACCAATTCTTCTCAAACATTGGAGCTTATCTTGCTGGTAGTATTCGAAAAAATAACTTAAATCCTTTGAGTACTGAAGTCTCAAAAAAGGTGTGGCCCTGATAATCTTCCAACAAGTAGCATCAAACATAACCTCCATGTGTTTGCAAATATATTTACTCAACTTTTCAATTGTATACTGGGACAAGGGAAGTATCCAGATGGTCTCAAAGTAGCATGAGTGGTGCCTAATTTTAAAGCCGGCGATGTGTCTGATCCTTGTTATTATCGTCCTATTTCCACATATAAATAAACTTTTCGAAAAATTGCTAGTAAATAGACTTGTCAATTTCTTGAACAAATTTAATGTTTTGTATAAATTTCAATACGGGTTTCGGAAAGGATGTAGTACTTCTACAGCAATAGTCGAGCTAGTTGATTTTTTATTGTATAAAATTGATAATAAGTGTATCGTAGGAGGCCTAATTGACCTAAAAAAAGCATTTGATACCCTGAATCACAATATTCTACTGCAAAAATTAGAAAGCTATGGCATACGTGGATTGGCTAATGACATTATACGTAGTTATTTGAGTGATAGGAAACAGTTTGTGGTATATAAAGAAGCACAGAGCTCTCTCCGATCAGTAAATAGCAATATAGCAATATATATATATATATAAGGTAGAAATATCGGGCCTCTCTTATTTCTTATATATATAAACGATATAGGAAATTTACCTCTTAAGGGAATAGCTAAATTATTTGCTCATGACACAGCACTTTTTTTTACCCAATTCAGGATACTGCATCTATCATTTCCTGCATTAACGATGATTTACAGTTACTCATGAGATACTTTGATACTAACTTACTTTCGTTAAACTTATCAAAGACTAAATATATGGTGTTCCACTCACCGAGGAAAAAAATTTCTCCACACAACAGTCCGTCAATTGGGTCTAACGTAATAGAGAAAGTATCAAGTTTTAAATATTTGTGCTTGGTATTAGATCATACGCTCTCTTGGAGGGATCATATAGAAAATGTACAACGCAAAGTATCATCTCTATGTGGCCTAATGTATCGTGTTAGTAAATTTGTGCCTAGGAACGCACTTCTAACTTTTTATCATGGCTGTATTCATTCTCATCTGCAGTACTTAATCATCGTTAGGGGACATGCTTGCAAGGCCAAGCTAAAAAAAATTACAAGTATTGTAAAATAGGTGCATAAAAATCATCTATCACCTTCCACAATTGTTTTCCACTCTTCAACTCTACGCAAATAATTCGCACAGTATTCTCCCGGTACGTGGTTTGTGCAAGTTACAGTCTTGTTGATTCGCTAAAAAATCCCAACATGCATCGTAACCTCATTTTACCGATCACAAATCATGATCATAACACTCGATATGCGAATAACCTAATACGCTCGAGAGCATTCACATGCCTCGGTCAAATACGATTTTTTTTTGAATTCACTTCCGGAATTTTTGAAAAACTTAAACAACCGACTACTTTTCAAAATCAGTTTAAAACGATACTACAAATCCAAAATCAACGAGTTCGTGATATACATTCGCGTCAACTATCGATTTATAATTATAAAATTTACACTCTTTACGCTAAGATTAAGATATTAAATTGTATATATTAATTATTTGAATTGTTTATGAGTTGAAGATTTCTTCAAAGGAACTTTGTTCCACTGGGTACATCCTGACTTTGTTAATGATTGTTGTTTAGTTGTTTAGTAATGTTAAATTTATGTGTCAATATGTTTTCTCTTGTAATATTATCGAGGAGTCCACTAACAGAGGGCTCTCAGTGCGAGCTCTTTGGTGTAGGAGTGTGTTGGAGGGCCACAAAAAAATAAAATAACAAAAAAAAAAACAATCTAAGCAATTCGTTGATTTTCTATAGAAAATTGGTACAACTTACATTTGATATTATTAGTGCTTCAGTTATCTATTTCAAGTGATACAAGTTGTTGACTTACCGGTGTGTTTTCCAATTATTCTGAAGCATCAATGAAAATCAGACACCAGGTACAGCATTCAATTTCCAGCAACGAGCTTGGTGAATCACTTTTCCACATCCTGAAGTTCAATCCTGTTTCATCATGACTAAAACTAAAAAATCAACGACTCATCGTGTTAAGTACCAGCATGGAATCCTCTACTTTATGAACTGTGTTATTAGAAATCATAAAATGGATCCACAAATTTCGCTTTAAGATTCCTAGAATTTGCTATTTTCGCCAGAGTTATTCTAAAAAAAAAAGAATTGTTGCAATCCACGGATGGAGAATTTAGAAGCAGTAAAATTTCACACGAATCGTTATCGTTTTGATATTGTATGTTTTTCATCTGATTAATTTGTCCGATCTTCCGAACGGGATGGGAAATTGTAAGCCAGAGCGAATCAATTTAACTCTTTCCCCCGGGGTGGGCGAGCAGCAAAAGAGTACAAACATTGCAAAGTATACCACTGCTACACGCCTCACCGAATGCCAGATGGTGGCTAACTTTGACGATTTCACATTTTCCAATGAAACAAAGAAGTAGGAGGACAAGAATAAAAAGAAGAAGACGAAGATATACAAGTCCGTGCTTTCGATCCAGCAGCCAGCCAGCCAGCCAGCCAGCCAGTGAGGTTGAAAGTGTAAGAAAAAAGTTTTCCTCGAATACTTGAGAGCATTTCGCACTTTTGCGAAAATGATTCGCATGAACAATCTTCAGCTCGGTTTCGGGCATGTCAAGGGAAATGGAGCAACAGCTGGGCTTGCTTCCCAGGAATGCCATATTTAGAGAACTTTGATATGCTTCCACTTGTTGGGCGACGTTAGAAGTCAGTTAAGAAAAGGAAAACCAGGTCTACTTTATGCGTCGTGAGTTGACGTTCAGGGAAACTTATATTAATTAGGGAACTTGCTTATTAGTGCAACGAACCGGTAAAGATTGAAGTATTTTTTATTGCCTTACACAAAAAAAAAGCAAAGTTTCCACACTTGAACATACCGGAAGAGGAAACGAAAAACTTCTTTACTAGATTTCTTTTTTTTTAATCCTAGCGGAACAACATAATTATTCGCAAATTTCATGTTGTTTGCATTTGCCGTTCATAGCAACAGCAACTTTCACTGCTTGTTCATTGTTGTGAAGATGACGAAAGGAAAACTTAGCATACTTTTTACATTTCCCGCAAAAACCACCATCGGTACTTACTGCGCACTGGTTCCTTCCCTTAAGATCGGCGGACACGACGCAGTGGGGAGAGATTTAGCCAAAGGATGTAATATTAACTATGGTAAGGGTAAACCAGATGGGAAATTCATTTCCGCCTGCAAACTGCCAAAGTAGTGAACCGAAACTTGTTCAAACCCGGAGCAGGGAAAATTTCGATGAATTAAATTTTGCAAGCATCAAACTTTGCGATTAAGTACACACTTAAGAACTAAATCAAACTTTGTAAGTCAAGCGGAGCGATACTGCTTGAAGAATGATGAGCTTTTCTTTTCTCTTTTTTTAATTGAGTTTGATCAGAAAAGGAAGTACATGATTATTCTTTCACTGTTAAGTTTGCAATTTCTGCAAACTAACAAAAGATGCACTCGTTTTTTTCTGAAATTCTCACCCACTCCAGAATAGCAATAGTTCGGCACTCCAAGCCCGGATTTAATCTCTCTGAAAGCAACATCTTCTTAATTCTTTTGTCGACTTCCTACCTTCTTGACTCCCAGGCTGGCACGTGTGCACGTGTCAATCCATGCTGTCAAAAATATGCCCATTATTTTCGCTGTCTCCGAGTGATATTTTGCGAGCGACCCAGACCTTTGCCTTCAACGTCACCATGCAGATGGATGAATGAATGAAGACAAAAACAGCAGAACACCGCTATCCAATCAGAAAAAAAAAATACTTCAGCAAAGTGCTGGCCCCTTTGACAGTAGCAGTGATTCCGAAAATTAAAATCTTCGACAGCCGTTCAGATGATTTCTGAAATCTCCCGATCTGTCACAGAGTGTCACTTCGTTCATCATTATGAAGCAGTGCAGCCGTACAATAATCATTGACAC
This sequence comes from Ochlerotatus camptorhynchus, assembly GCF_037179485.1. Classification (NCBI taxonomy): domain Eukaryota; kingdom Metazoa; phylum Arthropoda; class Insecta; order Diptera; family Culicidae; genus Ochlerotatus; species Ochlerotatus camptorhynchus. The sequence goes on from NW_027040618.1 coordinate 1,441,407, forward strand.
TGTGTCTCGTCATCATTTCACTCATCCGCATTGGATGAGACAGCGCTTGGATAAATAGGGTGGGAATCCGTCCACCCTCCTCGCGGATCCCTTCGATTGCGGAAAAATAGACTCACTAAAGTGGATGGGTACATATGTCAGGAGTTTTAATAAGACAAGGGATCGTAGGTTACACATTCTGGCGGGGATGGAGTGTTTTTCTAGGTTATTTTCTGAAGATTAATCTCCGGCAGAAAGTGCTATTCATTGCTTCTAATTGAATGCTGTCTTGTCCGTGTCAATCAAAATGCAGGATTCCCCTTCGATTTCAACAAACTACTAGTTTGCAGCTGGGTTTGATGTTTTTGGTTTTGGCTTTTTTTTTTGCAACATTTAGGATTGAGAACTTAGCTTTAGTATTATTCCGAATTGTCAACAAAATCATCATAATATGTCAACATATCCAACTTACCTTCCAGCCGATTGCTGGCAGCTGAACTCCACATGAATCCCCACTAGGGCGTCTCAAAACAATATTTTTCGATTAGTTAGCTTGCGCTCTGCTTAAGTTCTGAGGTCATGTGTCCGCCATTTTTTATGGTTATTGAAAATCTAGTGTTTAAACTCAATTATTTCGAATATGATAAAGATGATCGAAACATTCAACGGACAATCTTTTATAATTATGCCAAAATTCTGTGAAACGGCCAAAGACTTTCCCAATTTAAAAAAAATTAAAGGGTTGTGTCCTAGACACGACCGCAGTATGACGTAGAACTACGCAAAAATGATGTAGGATAAATGGATGTAATGTCGACCTAAATGCCCCTAATAACCATTAGTACCGTCCCAATGACGCGTTTATCTAGATAAAATTAATAAGTAGCAGATTTTTAGCGATGGGCCCAATCCTAGATCCATACGCCAACATTAGAGCCATTTTTGACAATTATACATTATTTTAAATTTTTCAAGTATTTCAATGTTTTGGTTATGGTTCAATGTTGGATCAAGTATTTTTTCTGGAATGAAATTATTAAAATTCAAAAGTGGGGTCTTAAACAAGCCGGTTGGACCTATTATATACAGTACCATTTGTATGCTAAAGAGCCCACAGAGCCGAGTGTCAAACACCAATCAACAGCCGCTAAATGCAAGGTATTATGGTCACATAGAGCACATATTTTTTTGGATCGGTCAACCGGTTACGGAAATATGACCGGAACTTGTTACGGTTTATATGAGGTATGAGTCTAATTGCGACCTCAAACAAATAAAACTTATCATTTGGCACCTCAATTCACATTAGAATTAAAAAAAAACTAATTCAATGATAGTCATTTGGCGGGGTACAGTGCCACATTGACCATACCTGGCCATTAGACTGATGCAAAATTTGACTTTTTCGCTCCACAGTGCTTAAATGGTTTCAAATCGGGTCCTGATTAGCCTCCAAAAGTTACAACTCATTTGGTTAGAAACAGACTTCGCACAAACCATTTGAAGTTTACATGTAAATTACTATGGGAAATCTCAACTTTTTGTTCATTGCCTTCTAGTCTTTTTCCATATTGAGCTGTGAAACCGTTCGATAGCCATTCTTATAGATAATTTTCTCAGCTACAACTTTGATGAAGATCGTTTATATGTAAAACGAGACAGGAAAAAGTTATTAATTATTTAAGAGATTGGTAAACTTATGACATGATCAAGCAGCTGCTCTGTAGGCAACACTGTATTTTGCAGTGTGACATAGTAGCCATGATTTTTGTGTCCTATTCAACGCCCCAGAAACACCAATGTTGCCTGCTGAGCAGTTGATTGAGCATGATCATAAGACATCAGTGCATTGAACCATGAATAACTTTCGATCCTTGCATTTAATCAAAAAGTGGTCGTTAGCAAAGTTGTAGCTGGGAAAATTTCCTACAAATATAATTGAAAGTTTTTGAAACAGATCGATGTGGTGAATTATTAGATAGACATGAGCAAAAATCTTGGTTTTACCATAGTAATTCCCATACAAACTTCAAATGGTTTGTGCCATCTCAGTTTCTCACCAAATGGGTTCAAATTTTGAGAGGTTAGTCAGGATCCGATTTGGAATCATTTAAGTATTATGGAGCGAAAATTTCAAATTTTGCATCACTCTACTGGCCATGTTTCGATCCCCCGGAGAAGTGACCAGTTTATAAATATGTTCATAAACCATTAAATCACATTAAAATTCAACAACCATTTAAATGGTACTAATTACAGGGCTGGTAGCGATCACTGTTATCAAAAATCATGTTGAAGAAAAAAGTGACCAAATAGTGACTTATAGTTGTAACAATAGTGACTGAAAAGTGATCTAAGAGAAGCAAAGTAGGCGTTATGATGGCACACCAAATAAATGTTTGATGTTTTAGACTTATTCAATTAGTATCTCATAGGCACTTATGTATTAACCTTTAAAGCGAAAGATTCAATAGAAAGTTTATAGCCAGACCCACAGTATTAGCAAGGGAACTTTTAAGCGCAAAAGAATCATAACCAACATAGGAGAAAATTCGGTAAGACCCTTCCATTGCATTATTTTATGATTCTTCAATATTGTACAAATATTTACACATTACACACAACTACACATAGGAACTCGGAGCGTTTGGTACGGTATGTCCACGCATCCTTCCACCCCTGTAGATTCAAGAAATGTTCCCATTCATTTCCAAGAATCATCTTTGCGGCAAATACAACGCAGTAGGCCTGGCCGTATTGATGTTTATATCATATCAAGACCAACAATTGAAATGGCCTTGGCTCCATTTTGTGGACAAGCCTTGTAAGGCCGTTTTCTCGCGAACAGAAGCCTTTATTCGCAAACCTAAACCACAATCGGGTAGAGGAGAGTTTCCCCTACCTGTTCATTATGTTGGTCTGCCTTTGTGGACTTCGGTTCGCGAGAGTGTGGCCTTACAGGGTTTGTTTGCAAAGTGGAGTTGGGGCCATTTCAATTGTTGGTCTTGATATCTCAGATGTGCTGTAAACATCATTAGACAAGACAAATTATTAGACCACATCTAACCTAATCATTTTCCAGGATGCTTTCTCGTTCTGGCTGCGTTTGTATTAGAATAGATAAGATAAGATTAGATTAGACCCACTGTATTAGCAAGGGTGTCTACTAACTGCAAAAACCTGAAAAACTGGGAATTATTTTTCCTTAAAATACCTGGAAGTCTCAGAGAATATTTCAAAGAAAAGCATGAATTTAAAAATGCAAGAATTTAATTTTTCTCGTTATTTTCATTCAGACTTTGAACTTAATAGATAGATCCACAGTGCATTAATCTTCAGTAACAAAAAAATAAATAAACAGAGGCTTGAAAAGTATGTTTTTTTTTTGGTTTTGGACCATGCGACCTAGACATTTTAAATTCGAACTAGTTCTGGACTTAAAAACTATAATACGTCTAGAAATTTTCAAGAAGTCATATTCCAAGCACTATTTTGTGGAATTTCATTATAATTTATTATTAGTTCTCGAAATGTTTCTGAAGACCACTGTCCTTCTGAGAAGTTTAAGAATATTTTATAAATTTCTGGAACTTCTGTGCTCCTGCAATGTTCATGGCATTAGGACGAAATAATTAATAAAGTTCTATGACTTTCACTGAAGTTCTCAAAACCTCCCTTAAATTATCGACACCATTTTAAAACTTCTTCAATAGTCTAGACATTCATAATGCTATGAAAACTGCCTAAACGATTACTTAAAGTTCTCTAGACTGTCCTGAATTTATAAGTATTTTTAAAGAACCCGTAACTTTACTGAAATTAATTGATTTGCCTTCAAGTTGCGACAATTTTTCTTAAGTAGTATAACCATTATAAACGCTCACTAATTTTCCCTGAACTTATCTATGCTTATCTGAAGTTCTCTAAATTTGTTTAATAGACCGGATTATTTTCTGATACATATTCATAATTCCCTGACGCTTTCGGATCAATCATAAAATTTTTGGAATACCCCATAATTCCACGGAATTCCTTCTATGTCGCTTCAAATTTGCTAAAGTTAATGGGATTATTCTGAAGCTATTTGATCGTCCTCGAAGTGCTCGGATTTTCGATAAATATCATCAAGCTAACTTAAAATATCTAAATTTATTATAATTTCTCTGGAATTTCTTGAAAATATCACTGCTTGCTAAAATTTCTGCTCACTTTATTTTTTTAAATTAATGGAAGTTCGTTGATGTTCTCAATTAAGCTAAATTTTCACATTTTTTTAAGTTCTTGAAATCTCAATAATATCACCCTTAAACTACTCTCACTTTTTCCGGATGTTCTCAATTTTATTGAATATCTCGGTACTGCTCGGAAATAAATGGAATTCCCGTAAACACCTTTATATTTCCCTAAAATTCTCTGGACTTTTGTGAAGCAACTGAAATATTTCTGAAGTTTTCATAAATTCTCTGAAGGTCTCTGTACTTTCCTGAAATTCTCGGAGAACTTATCACATTATAGAACTATCCGCAATTTTTCTTAATTTATGATTAATCGCGGTCTGAAGATATACCTCCATAATTTTTATTGTCTATTTGATATATGTTTCACATCGAAGATGCGTTATACATATCAAAACGGCTAGGCCTACTGTGCAGCATTTAAGGGACAAGATGATTCAGAAAACATCGAGCCTGTTTAAATCGAACATTTAAATAAAGGGTGATACGGTCAAAATTTGGTCAATATCAACTTGACGTATTTCTTTCAATTTTGCATTTAAAAAACCTGAACACCCCTCATTTTGAAGGTGTGTGTGTGTAGAATGTTGCTCCTATTTTGATTTTGGAATTCACTCTTCAGTTGTCAAAATGCCGTCCAAGCAAGAAGAGCAGCGTATCAAAATTTTGCTCGCGCATCGCGAAAATCCGAGCTACTCGCACGCAAAGTTGGCAAAATCGCAAAAAGTTGCCAAATCAACCGTTACAAATGTAATTAAAGTGTTTGGGGAACGTTTGTCGACAGCCAGGAAGTCTGGATCGGGGGGAAATCGAAAACCGGAAGCCGCTGAGACGACAAAGAGAGTTGCCGGTAGTTTCAAGCGAAACCCTAACCTCTCTCTCCGAGATGCCGCAAATAAGCTGGGTGTATCGTCTACAACCGTGCATCGAGCCAAAAAACGAGCCGGACTATCGACTTACAAGAAGGTAGTGACTCCAAATCGCGATGATAAACAAAATACGACGGCCAAAGCGCGATCCCGGAGGCTGTACACGACGATGCTGACGAAGTTTGACTGCGTGGTAATGGACGACGAAACCTACGTCAAAGCCGACTACAAGCAGCTTCCGGGACAGGAGTTTTATACGGCAAAAGGAAGGGGAAAGGTAGCAGATGTTTTCAAGCACATGAAACTGTCAAAGTTCGCAAAGAAATATCTGGTTTGGCAAGCCATCTGTACCTGTGGCTTGAAAAGCAGCATTTTCATAGCTTCCGGGACTGTCAACCAAGAAATTTACGTGAAAGAGTGTTTGAATAAACGTCTGCTGCCTTTCCTGAAGAAACACGGTTGTTCCGTACTGTTTTGGCCGGATTTGGCATCTTGCCATTACGGTAAAAAGGCCATGGAGTGGTACGCCGCCTACAACGTGCAGGTGGTTCCCAAGGACAAGAACCCTCCCAACACGCCAGAGCTCCGCCCAATTGAGAAATACTGGGCTATTGTCAAGCGGAACCTAAAGAAGACCAAAAAGGCAAACTGGCTTTCTGCGGCAAAGAAGGTGGACAAGGTGGCTGTACAAAATCTGATGGCAGGGGTCAAGCGTAAGGCCCGGCAATTCGGATTTGGGAAAGCGGAAGCCTAACTGAATATTTTTCCTGAATTTTATACTAATTGAACTTGAAAAAGAAATTTAATTTGATTTTTTAAATAAACGATTTCACCAAGGGGTAAGTCACTCAGCACAGTGTGCAGAATGTGGACTCGACATAGCTTGGGCACATCAACCGGCACACCTTCGGCACAATCTCGTAGGCATTGGATTGTTCATTAAATAAAATGGGAGCACTGCTGGTCAGCTGTCATTAAAGTTGTTCACAACATTACGTGTTGTTTGACTGTGTATTTCAGAAACATACTCTAATTGAATATACTATAGGAACTCAGACCAGCAATTCACTTCTTGGTTCACATTTAAATTCGAAATGTAGGTTTTCGAGGGCTGTCAATTGCTATCGATGCCAGTCACAAGTCTTTCAGCTACTACGCAAATGGAGTGTACTACGAACTGGAATGCAATAGCAATTTGGATCGATTGGATCGTGCAGTGGTGGCGGTTGGATACGAAAAACTCAAAGGAAAAGATTACTGGCTAATCAAAAACTCCTGATCCAACTTCTGAGGCAACGAAGGATATGCTTTGATGGCGGTGAAGGGTAACAACTGTTGCCTTCACGGGAAAAAAAGAGTTCCCATATTCGTGAACCACAGCCGTGAACCATAGTTCACGGTGTATATTTGAGAAAATTTTGTTCTGGATAGTTGGCCGTGATTTTTAGTTCACGGTCCGTTCCCGTTTTCGGGAACGCATTTTTTTCCGAGTTACCACCAATGCGACGTATGTAAATTTAAGGTGAGAGTTCGGTTTAAATAAGAATTAACTAGGTAAAAGAGTAGTTTTATTTTCGGATATGCGTCATCTTGTACGAGATGAAATAAATGGGTTTCGATTTTTGTAACAAAAATAAAAGTTAATTAGGTTGATTGGAAGCATTAAACATTTCATGTGATTGTGCAGTGAAAAGTAGTCGGTCAATTGGTCGTCTACCAAACCAAACTCATTTGATCAATACCGAACTAATTTTCACGGCACAATCACACGGAATTTTTATAGCTTCTACGCAATCTAAATAACTTACAATTTTTAAACTGAATGTCACTTGTTGAGGTGCTACGATCGAATTCTCCCGGAACTCCAACCCGGTGGTAAAACCGAACGTCTTAGATTGAGATCCTTCTTCTTGGCATAAACCATTCCGACGTCAAAAACCTCCGAGAGCTCCTTGTCCGGAATCATAACCTTCAGCAGTTGCTCTTCCAGATTGAGAAGTAAAGTGTAGTGCTTCTGACCAGCAACGTTCGGACGATATTGGAGTAGTAGAACTTGTAACGCACACCCAGAGCACAGATGATAGATCCAAAGGACAGATAGTTCTTGTCGCTGAATGCACTGAACTTCAAGCTGTAATTGCCACCTGACTGGATAATCGACGTGTAGCACATGTCAACTAGTTGGTATCCACACCGGAGACGTACCTTTCATCCGTCAGTGCCTGCTCGACACCCTCCGACAGTTTGGTATGTTTTACTTTCTTATCAACATCCATAATCTCCATGATGTGATCCTTGAGGTACTTTTTGAATACGTCTACCATCTGATGGTGATAGCCTTGGAGTCCTCCTTGGAGGGCATGATGTACGCAATTGGGACGCTGATGCCCACCGTGTTGAAGCTCTTGTCATTGCTGAAGGCTCGCCACGATTCACAGAAATCACCCGGGAAGTTGTTCTTGGAGAAGACGCCCAACGTGTTGCCATCCTTGGATCTCTTAATCGCCTCTCGCATCTTTTCAAAATTGGCCTTGTCTTTGAGTTCTTTTCCCGAACCAACAGCTTGGCCGACGGAATGCCCTGCTTACCATCCTTCTCGATCTGCTTCAGGAAATCAACCTTCTTCTTACTGGTCAGGAAAAGATTGACTTTTCGCACAACATCGTATCGATCAGCTAGTATCCCAGCAGCCAGGTCTTTAGCGATAGCAGCCAGGACCGCCGTCAGAATGCAATCCACCTTCTGCAGCGAATCATCATGGGAAAAGTCTGGTTCCTTCCAGCTGGCTTAGAGGCCTTTGATTTGTCGGTAGAAGAAATCCTTATCGAGCACGATATTCGACATTTCCGGGGCCGTTGAGATTGCAAACCTAAACAATCGAGGTGTCAGAAATACTGGGTTACCAAATATACCATACTATTCGTATTTTTTGAAAAATCGCGGGTTGCTCTTTGCCCGGCACTGCCGGAATAATCGGCACACCAACGGTACACTTGCAGCACACTGAGAAAAATTTTGACCCAAGATTGGTGTGCGGAGTGACCTACCCCTTGGATTTCACCGATTTACACGCGTTTTCCCTTGACCAAATTTTGACCGTATCCCCCTTTACGATACTTCAGAATCCAATAAATGAATAAAACGTGGACATCTCGTACCGTACGTTTCGATTTTGGTAATTATATGATTGGTTGGTCGTTGGAAGCATCAAAGCTAGAAAGGGTAAGTGATGCTCCAGTTTCTTTAGACGGTTGGGGCATGAGCACTAACTCTGATTGTCCTAGCCTTTTATGACTTATGGCTATATCGCCATTACTCGCTTTCTGAAAAGAGAAGAGGGAGAGGAAAAGGAGAAGGACAAAGGGAAAAGGATTATGTGAAATCTATGAACAGAATCAATATTTTTGATTTGTAATATACAATATAGAAGTGCATAACGTCTTGTTGGTCACTACCCCAGTCTTGTCACTATTATCAAGCCATAAAAAGTAACAAGGACTAAAATGTGATCTTTTGATTACTGGAAAATCCTGATTCCCTAGTTTGAAGATGTCAAGACTAGGGTTCAGTGGTAAATCTTATACCAGCAACGCACCAAAAAAAAAAAGGTTATCTCCCAACGTTACTGGTTTGAAAAGATAAAAATTTACAAAATGGAACGAACTCACCAAGTTCAGCCAATTGAATCTGAAGGCTGCCCGACATGTGTTGATGTAGAAGTCCAAATTGTAGACGAAGCTTGACAAAGATCAACATTAACTTGTCCGGTTTATGGTAGTTGCGCGGAATGTCTTCCTTCGATTTCAGATGAATGTAGTCGATTTTTGATGTGCATTGGCAAGCCTTTTCTTGGCCAATAGTCAGGTTCAACGCTGTGACTCAACGAATTATGGAACTAATGATGGGACGCCTCGTGGAGGTTCTGCTTGGCTTTGGAATAGCTTCTGAGCGGCAAGGAACTAAAAATTGCCTCCTGGGCCTGGTTATGGCCAGATCAGCAACCGATTATAGATAAAAAAAAAACTCCACGGAAAAAAACAAACGTCAGGTTCGAACACACGCACAGCCTACTCTTTTCCTGAAAAATTCACGTAGTTTTATTTAGGAAAAATGAGAAAAACGATTAAACGTCACAAAGCAAAAAATGATCAATCTTGAAATAAATTCACACTAAAAAGTAGAAAATGTTGACTGATTACAAGAAAAAGTGACTTTAGTGACTTTTAAGGTCAAAGAAACTTTTTAGTGACTGGCTTGAAAAAAGTGAACAAGTCACTAAAAAGTGACTCGCTACCAGCCCTGTTATTAGGAATAGCTAGGATCCAATCAATTTCCGGAAACCCCTAGGGAAGTAGCCAGTTTTAGACTTGGATCAAAATCCATTATGCGACGATTCAAATCACATGAGAATTCATCTACTTCCTCCATGCTCTGTTTAAGAAAGTTGTGACTAGGAAAGTAAACAGAAAATTATGTTGTTGCACACGAAGGAAATTGTAAAAAAATCGAAGCTCACCTGACGGCCAATGCAAGAAACAACTAGGTCCAACCATGGTACAAATATAAATTATTGCATAAAGTTTACATCTTTTAGTAGTATTATTAAGTAAACATTCCTCTTGTGGACGTTCTAAAGTGAGTCATGTGGATGAGAAAATTAGTTAAAAGTGAACTATTTTTTTGATAACATAATAAAACCGAAATTATGTTAATTATTAAAACAAATATTTTTCTTTAAAGCTTTGAGCTTTTAGAAGAAGTTTCTTAGACTCTTGAACTAAATTAGTGCCGGTAAAAATAGATCCAACATGATTCATTTTTGGATAGGTCCAACAAAAATTCTTTACTATACCTTACGTGTTGAACGTATGCGGTTCCATAGGGTTGTTACAGATGTATTTGAATTTCCTACCTCGAGTTGAATGACCTTCCCCAGCGTCCCAATCAGTAGATGGTGACGCATTACCTCTGACTGCTTTCATGTTGGCTTGATAAAACCGAACTCTCTCTGCAGTTGTCTTGCAGTGTCCGTCTGCCTGACGATCCTTCGCATCCAAATGACTGTTAAACAATTTTTTTACATTAAATATATTTTTATTCAGTTGTTTTGTTTTACCATAGTTTTACATTGTAAGTGATCAGCATTAGTTATTCATTCTTCCCTAAAATTACTGAAAGCCATTGGCTAATTTTTGCAAATTGGTATTTATCGTTTTACAGTGTGAACATTTGTTCTATTTTAAATTTTTAAGCTTTAAATTTCCTATCGAACTACATTAAATCTTAACTAAACCTACTATTAACAAAATTATGGGTAAAGATTTCTAATTTTGTCGTACTCTGAATTTAGAGTCCTAGTTTGGTGCCAACTAGCGAGCGCAGTCATTCTCTGGTCGATTTGATCGAGATTTGCCAGCCGATAAACGTCGGCTATCTGTGTGCGTGGAGGCAGATTCAGAATCATCTTCAGGAACTTGTTCTGCAGGACTTGGAGCTTCTTCCGATGTGTTTAGCGTAACCCTTACATAATGGAGACCCATACTCCAGCATAGGCGCAACAATTTGCCTGTAGACAGCCAGCTTGTTGACGGTCATCGGATACAGACGTTTCAGCATGATGGTGCCTTTTTTGACTCGGTCTTCCACGAGCGACCGGAAGAGGAGCTTACTGTCGAAAATTTGGCCAAGGTAGCGTACCTAGGGTGACCACTCAGTTTCAGCGTTCAGAACCTTTATCTTTGATGACGGTTTGAGCTGGTCAGTGTTGCTATGCGGAAACACAATGGTTTGCGTTTTGGCCGCGTTCACACATATCTTCCAGTCGGTGAGATATATGGTGTAGGCATCCAATCCGTTTTGGAGCTTCGATACGAGAATGCGCATTACTCGTCCCTTGTAGCTGATTGCCGAATCGTCAGCAAACAGCGACAGTGTTCCACCTTGCGGCAGTGTCGGTATGTCCGATGTGTACAGATTGTACAATATGGGTCCCAGGATGCTTCCTTGAGATACTCCGGCGGGTACATCATACTGTTCCGAGAGAGCACTGCCTACGCATTCTTGAGACGTCCTGCCGTCGAGGTAGTCCGAGATGATCTTCACCAGGTAGCTGGGGAATCGAAATTGCAGAAGCTTGTGCACCAAGCCGTCGTGCCACACGTTTTCGAATGCCTTCTCGATGTCCAGTATCCCATGACCGTTGTTTAAAAGACCGACTTCGCCTGATTTATGAGGTTTGAGACCCGCTTGAGTTGGTCCACCGTCAAGTGACCTCGTCGGAATCCAAATTGCTCGTCCAGTAGGATGTCGTTCGCCTCGGTGTCCTCGAGGAGCCTGGCGTAAATTAGTTTTTCAAACAACTTGCTAAGCGAGGAAAGCAAACTGATCGGACGGTAGCTTGATGGGTTGGTAGGATCCTTTCCCGGTTTCGATATCGGTACCACCTTGGACCATTTCCAAGGCAGCTGGGAAGTGTCCAAGCTGCAGGCAGCGGTTGAAGACGTTCACCAGAAGAGTATGCGCTTTCGGTCCCAAATTCTCCAGGACAATGTTGAAGAGTCCGTTGAAACCCGGTGCCTTCATGTTCTTCGTCGACTTGATGGTGTTTATCAGCTCATCAAGTGTGATTTTCCGGTCCGCCGGAAGCTCGCTAGGCTCAGTAGCTAGCTGGTAGACGCTCTCAAGCACCGGACCCTCCATCGGGCTGACAATATCTCGACCCAGATTATGCGAAGCCATGAAATGTTGAGAAATGGAGTTCACCTTTTCGACGGCTGTTGTGTGAACCTCATTATTAACTCTAAAGGCCCACCCACATTAGATCCGTTTGCGTTGCGTTGACGTAAATTTGACAGTTAGACAATAGATTTTGCTGTCACTTTGCAGCAACGCGTCCGAGCCGGATCTAATGCGCGTGGGCCTTAAGAGTCGACATGGGCTTTGGTTTTAATTACTTTTGTTGAACGCCAGGAGGGCCTAGAGTAATTTGGTAAACTGCTGCCTGTTCCTAAGTTTTTGCAATAATTTTGTTTAATTTTTTTTATATAACTTTCCTACTAACGTTTTGCGTTCTTTGGAACTGCCTCCTAACACAATTCCTAAGAGATATTATACGCTTGGTATCATCATCAAGGTTGGTAAACTTACAGGGGTTGTCGGGATGAACCGTTGTTGCGCTTCGCCTATGTCATCGGAGAGCGCTTGCAGCACGCCGTCGATTTCTTCCGTCGTCGTTAACGCAGGATTTTCGACCACTCGATCCTCCATAAACCGCTGGAGTTGAGGCCAATTCGCTCGATGATAGTTTCGCCTAAGATGCTGCTGGCGTTGGTTGATGGTTTGATTCATCTCGAAAACCACCGGTAGATGGTCGGATGACAACTCGGTAATGGCACGGGGCTCAGAGCAACCGTCCGCCATGTTGGTGAGAACGATGTTGAGGGTGGATCCGTCAGCGGCTGGTCAGTAGAAGGTAGGCGAGTCCGGATGGAGAACCACGAAGTGTCCCGCCTGCGTGTCCGTGGCCAGCACTTCTCCGTTCTTAACTTCCTTTGCTAAAATAATAGTGGTAGTTACAGTTTTATAGTAATTGGTCCGACCATGTGATACTGTTACAAACTGTAAATTATATTATGCTATCTTTTCTATTATGCGTATTGTAATGTACACAGTAGAATTGACTGCGTAATTAAACTTATTTTTACTATGTTGTTCAACCCAGATGTACCATAGCGAATGTAATTTAAGGATAACATTTTAACTAATGTGCTACTGTGCGTGGTTACGAAAACCATGAAAGCTGTAACTTTCAATGGAATACTTGCTGTTGAATTAATAGCAATAAATGATAATTTGAGCCATTAGGTTACATTGGATGACGTTATTTTTACTGTTTTGCGACATAGTTTTTTTTTTCGTTGATTAGTTTTCCGTCGATCTTGTTTTCCGTGCTGAGCACCAATGCTCGACGCCAGGAAGGCAGCTCCCACACCTGGACCCTACCTATTGACCCATCAACTCATGAACCGGGGACCAACGTCTTTACTTCCCTTCCGACGGAAGACGTGATCAGAGATGTAATGCCTCAGATCATCCCGGCGACGCCGACTGGGATTGAACCCAGGCCTGCTGGGGTGAGAGATAATCACGCTCACTACTACACCTCCGCCGCGCTGAAATTTTGACATTTGGCAGCACTTTATTGAATACATCAGCAAAACGCAATTCAGTACAAGAATATTATCGAAGGCAACACATCAAGAAGACTGGCAACATTTTCTCATACGAACGCTATGCGACAGGTACAATCGCGTCATCTGCCGCTCAAAGGTAAATGCTTCGAACGAATTTGATAACAAAGATTACATCCTCAGAAGAAAGGTTTGTGTATTTGCTCATTTTTCTATGCATTGTATCCCCCTTCACTCAAGCGCAGCGCTATTGTATCTGTCGCTTGGATATTGGAAAAGTTGCCAGTCTTCTTGATATGATGTCTTCGATATTATTGAAATCTTGATCATCCTGTCGTAGGTACAATCGGCAACTGGAATCGTGCCACACAAGCTGCTCAAAGCCCTGAAGATGAAGATGGAGATACCGGTTATCCAGCAGTTTATTATACTCAACACCTGTGTCATCGTCCGAAACATCCTGCGCCATGATGACACCAGTCAAGTTCCGGAAGAGTGAAAAGGCACATAGAATCGAACTGAAGTTGTGTGCACATTGTTGTATAAAATGATTGGTTTCGACAGATTAGATATTCCGGCATTATAATGATTGAAAATGCTTGAAATAAGGTCAGATGTTAGCCAACATAATATGCCTTCAATTGCGGAGAACTATTTAGCAATGATTGATTGATAACCTGATAGGTCCAGTAGCTAAATAACCTTATTCAGCGAAAACTCTTGATTGATTTTACATCAGCTGCCAATCGGCAGTAAATGTACTCCATCAACAACTGATCTAAATCGAATATGATGGTCATCAACGCCAAAGTCCAAATCGTTCGTACAAAAAAAAATGTGTGCATCAAACCACCTGCCCGGTGGCAGTTGCACTGGATGGTCCAATAATCACTGTAGAACAAACTTCAACCACCACCAGCGCCATCCACAGTTTATAATATCCATTCTCATTTGCTGTCACTAATGACGATAATGATGACGAATCGAACCGAACCGAACCGATCGGCGGGAACAGAATGCCAATCAGTGTGACTATTGAATCAGAGTGTTTAGTTGCTGTGTCTACACTAAATTGCTTCGCAGAAATCGAATCATATAAACACATCTAACGTGCTCATTTCAGGTGCCCACTTGAAGTTGGACACGGTTTATTAGCATAATATGCGCTCCACTCTGCTTGCACGGGATGAGTGAGAGTGAGACAGAGAGCACGAAACAGTAGTTGGAGCCTGTTGACAATTCGAATCAGTTTTCGAAATTTCTAATGAGCCATAAATTGACTGTCAATAAGCCATATCTGAAAGGGTGGGGGGAAGCCCAATTGGTGCATTGCATTTCACTTGGGCTGTTGTTTGTCCGTTGTTGGTTGCAATTGATGATTATCATCGCTGATTTGATTATGGTTATGCTGGGCGAGGTTGCATGGCACGGAGATGGGAGGATGCGATGAAATTGAATAACTATAAGTGTGTGTGTGTTATTTGGCGAATGGCTTTCTACTTCTGCCAACTCCGGTGCTCGACGGATGATTTTGGGGCTGTTCTGTTGAGTGACACTGGACTGTAAAGCTGGACGATTTGTCTAGCTTTGTTTTATCCAATTGTGGGCATCGAATGCTTGACTGTAATGTTGTTTGATGATCAGATGTTTGATTTAATCTGGATTAGTGAATTGGTAGGTTTGTTGATTGCATTTCAAGTTTCGATTGATGCTTTATTTGGTGGGACGACGAGTACCAAACACAAATACCAGATCAACTGGCTTTGATTGGTTGATATTCGGATAATTTATGCTGTCCAGTTGAGCTGGCTAGTTATGGCTTCTGTTTTTGGAGAGTAATCGATTTGAATCACATTTTACGCTTAAATTTGTCAATCATTTTAAATGATTGGGCAAATCAATTCAATCATTCACGTTCATAGTTGTCAGTACTTTTTGTTTTCTCAATAAACAAATCAGTTAATCATTAAAGTTTGTTAGATAGATACATTTATGAAATCTTGGCTTCTAGTTGATCAAAACTTCAAGATTTACCGCTATTGGTTTGGGCATAACTGCCCGAGTGTATATAAAGTTTGAGGAGTTTAGTACAACACTCGGGTTTGATACATTTTTTTTCATAGTGAACGCATTTTAGTAAAATTTGTGGCATATAAAATATTTTTGTTTTACTTTAAATGAGCAAAATAGGATTATTTTACTTTAAGGGGGGAAATACAAGTAACACGTCAAAAACTCGACGATTTTTGTGAGCAAATGAAACAACGCAAACGTTTGGGGTTTTTTGCATTAAATTGCTTAAATCTTCCTCTACATTTGAGATGTTTTTCATTGGTGTGTGATCTCTGTGGCTCCTTAGGGTCACATCGGAAGGAGGTCGCCTCCGGTGGGGATTGGTAATTGGCGGGCGTTCTAGAGACCTGATAAATGCACAAAACTTACTTTTACCAATTGGACCTTATTCAGAAAAGATTTTTGTTTTATGTTAACCTCTGAAACCCAAAAAACAATTTAAAATTTTTTAGAAAAATATCGGAAAAAATAAGTTGATTATTCACTGCTTTTTTCCACTTTAAGCAGACCTGAAAACTATTTATTCTTATCTCTCATGATATCATGGTTCACATAGAGTAAAAATATATTTCCTTTAAGATGCGCCAGGTTTCAAGTCATTTGGATGAGAATTTTTTGAGTTATCCTTCCCGCCAATTTGGAAAACACCGTTTCGAGAAAAACGCGTTTAATGTTTTGGGTTTTGTAAAAACATGATTTCTGGAACTTACGGTTAATCAGCGATACCGGGGCCATAGATCACTCCTTTTTCGTGCTCGTAGCATTTTTTAAAATGTTTTAAAGTAAAATATAAAAAATCGATCAAAAATAAATTTTACTTGTATTTTCCCCCTTAAGCAGTAGTACACTCATCAAATCAAGTTATATAACTTATAACTTATATAACGTTCTATAACTTTTAAGATGTCTAATATTTCTTTCAGTATAACATAAGTTTCGTCGATAAACGTTTACTCGAAAACCGTCGGCACCGTTCCTTTCTCTAAAAACATTGATTTGAAACATTCTGGCCTGAAATGATACCGGCAGATACTTGATTTTTCACATTTATCTATAGTGAGCTCTTGTCCAGTGAAAATATAAATTGAACATATCCATTGTTTGAGAACGGCAGCATCCGTTGGAAATCTTAAAAGACAATCACTTATTTAAAACATTTGCTGTTCAAATGCAAATATTTAAAACCTATGGCTTGATTTACAACTCTTCACAGACGCATGAGTTATCAAATTTTCGCAATCAATTATTAAACACTTAATTTTTCCATTCAGAAATGTTACCGTCAATCACAAATATTAGTAATCATACATTAAATAATCCACGAGCGATAAACCGGGAACATTAGTTCTCCATTATAAAACGATATTCATTGAAATTACTCACGAATTAACAGATTAAAATTGATTAAAACTAATAAAGCAGATAAAACCAGTACGAAGCACACGCCAGTTGCCTTTTCATCTGTCAAAACAGCACCAGAGCATCACTTCGTTTTGGCTTCACCCGAGTTGTTCGTGGATGACAGTCGTTGCAGTCCTGTGATCATAACATCGACTCTGGTTTCCACTATGGGATTCCACAAATTTGACAGTACCCTCTTAACTGGTCTATAAATTTAAAGCCCAAAAATTCCGGCTTAGCAGCTCCTTGGCATGTACAGTCCGACATGCTTATGAACATTGGCGTAGCTAGACAATTTATCTGGAGAGGCCCTGGCCCCCCTGGCACTCCCATTAGCTACGTCAATGCTTATGAAGCATATTAATGCCTCTTCCGTTGATGGGTCAATGGCCTGAGCGCCTCACCAAATCAAGCTCAATGCTATACCGATAAATATTTAATATTTAATCAACCAGAAACTCTAAGAAGGAAAACTTTAAAACAAACGTACAGGTCCTCTTTGCGAAAAAAAAAACAGGCGACTATTACCTGATCCTGATACTAAACAACTTGTTACTTCTTTGAATGGTTGGTCTTGAAAAATAATGAATGTGTATCTGCTGATAATCCTAAGCGTTATATTCCACTTGACCGTAGTAACGGCTAATAACAAGCCTTACACCTTGGACTTGAACCTAATCCCATCAAACCGGATAGTGTCGCGCAACATCCACCAATCTGTAGCACGAACAACTGCTTCAGGAGGGGAAGCGTGTTCATTTCGATGCAGCATAAAAGAGTTTATAACGCCGTAGCAGAGATAAGTGGGAGCATAGTCTTGAGCATGTGACATAATGCTAGAAGGAAAATATATAACGCTTGTAATGGACGTTTCATTCTTATTAGAGTGGACTTGGCACTCAATGATGAAAATTGCTTCATAATCACTTGTATTACTGCGAACTTGATCAGAGCTTTTAAAATCAAGGTGTAAGCTAAATGCTATACTCTTATATCTTAGCAGCTAGTTGGTATGGAGGAAAATTTCATCACACGTACGGAGAGGTACCGTTGTTTGCGGATGGAGTTTCATTCTACGTTCAGACTACAGAGTTAAAACATGTTACTCTGTAGTCTGAACGCATTAGTCGGTATTTTTTCTGTATTCCTTGATACCATTTGTGATTGGCAGCCTAATAACACTAATGTCTTGTTCAGACTACAGAGTTATAACATGTTATAGCGCTATCTTGAGGGTGGTTTCTATGTTGCAACTATTTGACAACCGTTATAACATGTTATAACTCTGTAGTCTGAACGTAATATAAAAGAAGGGAAAATTCCCTTAGCTTAATGCGAAATTTCCAATAAATTTGCTTGCTCAGGAGCAATAAACTATTGAAAATTAGCAATAGACATATCGAAAGTAGTAATTGAAAATTAAAAAGTTATAATAGAAAATAGTGTTTTCGCTGGTAAAAGAGCACACCAAAAGTAATAACAAATTGAAAGGTTGCAATAGAAAACATATTTTTGAGCAATAAAAATCTTGAATATGCATACCTAATTGAGGAATTTAAAAAAAAAAAACATACTAGGGGAAATGTCTAATGGATCTAAGATTGGGCTCATCGCTCACAATCTGCTATTTATCAATTTTATCTATACGAACGCGTCATTAGGACGGTACCAATGGATATTTTTGGGCGTTATTGAAAATTTAGTCGATTGCTGAACGTATGGGCCCAAATTAGGGACATTTAGGCCAACATTAAGTTGCAATGAAAAAATCAATATAAGCACTATTAAAATGAAAGGAAAATTGTAGTACGCCAACGGCATTTCTGATCGAATTGACGTCTGAGACAAAGTTGAAGGGAAAAAACGTGTTTTTCTGAAAGAAACACGTTTTAACAATTTATAGTAAAAATTAAACGGATGTGCTAAACCCCTAAGTATATCAAAATGTCACTGCCCAATTTTTAATTTCTTTTAAAAAGCTCATGAAAATTGTAAAGTTTTGGAATATCGTAAAAAAATCGTAGAAAAAATTGTTGAACTTTTTGTTAAAACTTGTTTTCATGTAATTTATATTGTTACTTCTGTGGGCGCAGAGCTCTCTATTCTGGCAATGCCCAAGGTCCCTGGTCTACAGCCACGGGGACCATCGGGGTGGGCTTTTCACCAGCCTCTTTTGTTGGCTTAGCTCACGACTCTTCCCCAGGTCGTATCTCGACAAAGGGTGGGATGGTGAGGCTGATCAGGGCGCAAATAACCTTCTACTCGGTCTTCTTTTAGGCACTTTTTATTTAGGTTATTATGTTACTTGCAAATAATAGGGCGAGTGTGTGTGTGTGTGTGTGTGTGTGTGTGTGTGTGTGTGTGTGTGTGTGTGTGTGTGTGTGTGTGTGTGTGTGTGTGTGTGTGTGTGTGTGTGTGTGTGTGTGTGTGTGTGTGTGTGTGTGTGTGTGGATGTGTGAATGGCACGCCTGGAGTGCTGGCTCGTGGATCGCTGGGCGGATGATCTGCTACTGGCTTCGGAATGACTTTTGGAATGACCGCACCGAACCTCGTGCTGGTCACTGGGTATAACCAGCTGCCGTTTACCAACTACCAAAGTTGCGATTTTGTGTCTCCCAACGCTCGCTTGGTTGACCGCTCCAACGGTCTAGACAACGTTCGGTTGATCGCCAGTGATTGCGAGGAACTTCACGCTCGCTGGGGGGGTTGACCGCTCCACAGTGGGGAATCTCCATACAAGAAGGTGGCCAAAAATATTTTCGTGCTTTTTATGCATTTTTGTCTTGATTTATGATAGTATGGGTATGAATTGTTAGCTTCAAGGTGTTTTTGAAGTCATGTAATATCTTAAGGTCTAATTGTCGAGATCTAGATGCCCTCTTGAATCAATGTGGTTTGACTCGTAAATTTTCGACGTATTTGACATGCCCTCAGGTCCCTACTAATGATGTTTAACGCAATATGCATCTTAGGGGCTATGCAGAAACCACGTAGTCAATTTAGGGGGGGGGACGAAAGACCACGATCCATACAAATTTTCATAAATTTGTATGGACGTTTGACCACGTTGTGGGGAGAGGTTCAAATCATAAAAACGTTGTGGGGAGAGATTCAAACTATTCTGGAGTTATGGCCATTGAGTAAGGTTACATTATGTCGTAAACAATGTCCCGAAAATCTTTATGAGTTCAAGAAGTTCTGATTATATGTAAATCACAGAATGGTATTTGGTGCCCTCTTCACTATTCTGGAGCAAAAAGATGATGGAATTTTACAAGTCAAGATCAAGGCCTTAAGCAACCACCCCTATTCTGTCATCGGGTTAATTAAAGTCATTGTTTTAATGTTCATTCATCTCTTTTACAAAGCTTTTTCTTTCTTATTAAAGTGCTTGGGGAACTGTGCGAAAAAATTAAGTTTAATTTATTGTTAGCTGTTATATTTATTCACGCATTTTCTACATTCGCATCTTCAACAAAGTCATCGTAAATTGTATCAACGTCACTCAATAATTCTTCCAATGCTGTTCTCTCTGAAGTTGTTTCTGTTGGAATGTTATTATTCTTAAATACAAGAAATGTCTGTAAGACTGCGGGATATTGATGAATTCATTTTTTATGTAATCGATTACTAAAATAAAGCGAACTTATGAAAGGATCAGAGGCATTCATGGCTCTTATCATGTAAACATTATGTAAATTTTCCACTCTTGATCTTTCCCTAGCATGATGGGTTCGGCTAGTATTCCAAGTGGCTTCTTCGGCTAGTATTCCAAGTGGTGCTGGAGAATGGATCACTATATCTCCTGCATGAACGAGTACTTTATATGCACTGTAGCTGGAATTTTATACCAACTATATAATTGTAGATATAGACGATGCGTTTCTTTGCTATATGTGTCTAGTATTTCAGGGTTGATCGGTTCTTCGCAATTTATTGCAATCAACATGTTTCGAAATCTTTCTATAGGTTCCACGTTGGTATCCAAAACGCTACTCAGCAATTGAGGATTTCGGAATGCTCGTCGGCGAAAATTTCCAGTTGTGCTGGTTCCTGTTCCACCCGCACTTGGTTGATCCACCCTGACACCAAACGCTTCATACAGTACCCAGACAACCAGAAGTCGTATAGCAATGTGCAGACACTGTCGTAAATTGCTACAGTTTAAGTCAAAATCGCATATAAGAATGGCATGTTTCGCATTATGTTTAAGTTAAGTCGTATAGAATACAAATTTCCGACCTATATGCGATGATTCATTTTTCCGTCGTACTGTATCACAAATCAAATCGGATAACATCGTAAGACTTTTCAAAGTGAATTTGTTATTACAGATTAAATCGCATATGATGTTAAATCTACTCGTTTAAAATTAAATTAAAATTTGCACGTATATGGCCCCCACTTTTGTACGTATAAGCCATTTATTTGCATTCTATACGATTTGTTGGTTTGTATATATGTTTGTATATCGTGAAAACAACTTTGAATATACGTGCATTCTGGTTGGCTGGGTATATTCTGAAGTCCACTCTGTATGATACACATTAAGGTAATACACATTCGAATAAACGCATCCACCCATGCAAAGGAGAAATTCCATAGTATAGTGCTTCTGAAATAAAACCTTTTTCAAGATTCTGAAAAAAAAATGCTATTAGCTTATTACGAAATAATAGTTTAAAGTCATGTATACCTCTATACTGGTCATAATATTTGGAGTAGCTTTACAGATTGAACAGTTCTGCATGGATGTTGTATCTGTAATGTAATTGAGAACTTTTCCGTCTATCATTACTCATCACGAAATCAAAATCTATCAAAACATGCTTATCATAGAGTAAATCAATTTTTACAGGAACTAATTTACTTATTTCCTTTTCTATACTTGTCTTTGTACCGAGGACTAATTGTTTAGATTCTTTAACAAACTCTATAACTATTGGTCTACAATATCTTATACTCTGTGGTGTTAAATTATACCAAAATGTTTGTTTTTGATCGTTACGGAAAAATAGCTGAATTTGAGAAGTTGTTACCGAAAATACATCGGAATCGTCTTGCTGACTTGCAGATGAGAACGTTTGATGATGTTGTGAGTATCCAGTTGAGCCGTTCATGCCCCAACTACTAAGTCTAAGTATTCAAGATAATTGTCATTGAGGTATCGTTGAATTTCTGAGCTTACCACTTTTAAAATTCTTTCCGCTTTATGGTGCATAAGCGATTGTAATTTAACCTATAAAAAGGAAAATCAAAACCTTAATTATTGGTTTATTCAATATGAATGCATCATTACTCACTTGTATTTTTGTTGACGTTTCTTCAATGCACTCTACCGGAGGAGAGCAGATCGTTTTCATAGTTTGTATCACTTTATAGGTAGGAAACCTCGCGGGATTTGATTATGTTTTTATGTGTCTGTTCGTATACATATTTGGACATGTAACAATCTAGAAAATACTCAAATGAGAATCTTTTAAAGTAACAAACATTTTGGCAGCATTGTCACTGTTATTCAAAATGTGACCAATCACTTTAACAAGACTGGTTTCACGACGATTGTACGCAGTTCTTCTTGCTACCAAAAGCGCTTTTTCTATCGAATCCACTTTTCAATCGATCAATTCGTCGTTTATTTTCCGCCGTTTACTACGCTCGCTTGATACATCGAATTGTTTTGATGGCCGTCCACGTCCCGATGAAGTTGAAGGTTCTGGTTCGATTTCCACGAATATTTCCATGTTAAACTGCGCGTTAAGAAAACCCTTATTAACAAACTCAAAACGCTCATTGTGTCTGTTAGCCTTTTCCCATAGATGTCGGAATTTTAAGTCAAGATTTTTTAATTTTTGCTTCAGCTGCAGTTGTTTGATTTTATCCACTTGGAAGTTTTCGCTGATGTTCTCATCAAATGTCTTTTGAATTATTTGAGTTAGCTGCCCTGGGGCTTTTAAAATACTAATAATTTTTCGGTTCTCCATATTATCTTTGAATAATCACATCTCACACTAACATGCTTCATATGAATCACTTCATGATTTA
The DNA here is from genome assembly GCF_037179485.1 of Ochlerotatus camptorhynchus. Lineage (NCBI taxonomy): Eukaryota > Metazoa > Arthropoda > Insecta > Diptera > Culicidae > Ochlerotatus > Ochlerotatus camptorhynchus. Next base: position 1,464,198 of record NW_027040618.1, read on the forward strand.
TATACCAAGTTCAGTTTATGGATGATAATTATATTTTTCTTCCAAAATTAGGGGTAAATCGGGCATAACGAACCACTTCCCGAAGTCAACCCTAAACGGGACCATCACCAATCGATTCTTCGATTTTTTTTTCATATAAGATAGGCTATTTTTCAGGACTCCTACCTTGCGCCGTCTAATTGAGTGGGATTTTGGGTCGATTTTCCCCCACTGTGCAATGGGAGGTCTTATTATATGGGTTAGGTGATTCAGGATCGGAGTTCGGATTTAGTAAGACGTCAGTCATACTCTTGGTGTGAATTTAGAATGATTTTATTGAAACGAAATATGGAGAAGGCAAGTTCGGTGAGCGAAGCGAAGCGTTGGTGACAATGTTTGTGAAATAGAGTTTGTTGTTGATGCTCATGTGGTAATAATTAGGAAGGTCTCAAAATAAGGAAAACGGAAAAGGTTTAGCTGCTGACTGTGAGGTCGCGGTTTTGGATGCATAAAGGTTGTCATAAAATCTAGGACACACACACACAGAAGTATGAATCTATATTGTTATGTTTTGACACATGTTAGTCATGTGTGCATTATTGGATGCTACTTTACATGGGAATTAAGGAAAAGTAGTATGGCTTGTACATAGGTATGTTACCTGATTATTTGATTAACGCGTTCCTGAGGTTTTTTTCCCACTTAATTCAACTGGAAAGTCACTTCGACTTGAATTGTTTAAACACTTGAATTGTTTGAACACTTGAATTGTATGAACACTTTGACTTTGTCTGTGAATCTATCGATACTAGTGTGTGAACTATGCTCCAAACCTCCTTCGAGAAGAGCTGAAGTGGAAAAGAATTGCCCATTCGATCTGACCCAGTAGTAGCCTCGATTTTCTCCTACTTGACCATACACCCTGTTTCCACCCGTCATATTTTCCATTTATTTCCTTCTTCTATTATCCGATCCTGGTTGTGGTGTCTGTATGGGAAGTGTACCTTATGTTTAACACCTGTACCTTATGTTTGTTTTTAATAAATTAAGTTTAATAACATAGAACATTAGATAAATAAACAATAACGTATAACAGTTAAATAAATAGCTTAATATAATAAATAACTCAATAGCATATTGCTAGCAACAGTCGGCCTTGCTCGTTCATACCTAATAGCAGTATGGATTACCGATACCTACATTCACTCTCATTGCTCAGTGCTGGTGATATAGGGTAAACTATCCAAACGGTAACAATATTCATAAAAATAAAAATAAAAATAAATAAAAAAGCATTCTAACAAAAAATGTAAAAATTTAACCAAAAGTATGTGTTTATCGGGGCCTCCCTTAGCTCAGTCGGTAAAGGCGCAGCTACAAAGTAAGACCATGCTGGAGGTGGCTGGGTTCAGTTCCTGGTCCGTTCTAGGAATTTTTCGAGTTGGTAAATTTGTCGACTTCCCTGGGCATAGAGTATGATTGTACTTGCCACATAATTATACTAATGCAAAAATGGTACTGGCATCAAAAGCTCTTAATTAATTACTGTGGAAGTGCATCTAGAACACTTAGATGAGAGCACGCAATAAGCTAATATGCGATAAGCAATAAGCTTGAAATGCGAAGATGAAGAAGAAGACGGTGCTTTACGAGTTTTGTATGTTTTAAGGCGTCCATAGTTTTGAACATTTAACTCTGTGGTGATCACTGGGTCCCCTGGTAATCTAAAACTCGAACTATATGAACCTTGACAGCATTCAAACAGCCTTCAATCGGATTCTGGTCAAATGATTATTCCACTTACTTATGTGTTCTGACATCTGGACATCAAAAAATTCTAACAACCATAACTCAGTGTCTGCTAGGATATGTTTTTAATTAATAACCTTCATCCCGAACCTTCCACCCACGTGATACCTCACTTGCTGCTTGGAGATCCAATCTACCTGAACCATAGCAGAAAATATCAGCAAAACTGACATTATTCATCCAAGCATCGGACCCCCGATCCCTACTAATTTGGGATCCATTTAATTTCAGAAATCTGACAGTGCCACTATATCCTGTAGATCTCCTTCAACACGGAAATCCAGAACTGAGAAAGACATGTCAGAACATTCCGGAAAATATTTCCTCATCATCCTGTCTGTCCGAATGCTATTTTATTTTTGCTTGGCAGAAAAAACACACACAGGCACACGTTCATAGCCCCCCCGTTAACCGCAATCGTTTCAGGTGAATGGCTCCAATGGAAGGGGGACCGGGACTGAAAAGGATCCAGCTTTTTGTTCTAAATCAACAAAATTAAGCTGACCGTTGGACAAGGTGAGGGGATGGATTTTGGATCCAAATCCTTATCAGGTGGAAATAACTTCAACTTTCGTTCGTTGTTGGAGTGGCATTCGGGGATGTGATTATCCTCTTAGCATGTGCCAGGGAGTGATGGAATTTTTCTATGCATGTGATGGAATGGGAAAGGGGGAGGGGGAGTTGGGAGGTGGGAGGGAACTGTTGGATATTATAATCTAGTGATGGGTAAAAGGATTAGGTTCGTCGAGACTTGACTGAGATCTTTAGGGGATTTGACAAGAGAATGCAATAAGAACACGTGATTAGTATGATGTAACGTTTTTGCGAAGGTTAGTGCATGTTAATTTGGTTTATGATTGTATGTATGTGAAAGCAGTGGTATCACAGGGCTGCAAATCCGATTTCAATTTGATTTTTGACAAGTGTTATCTGACTAAAGATTGGAGTTTGTGCAAGATAATGGCGATTTACCATTATGTATATGCAAATTAATACTCATCCTTACATTTCCTCAATTCCAGACCCTCACCATTACAAATACACTATCGACACAGTTGCAGTTGATCGAATTATTCACCAATTGCTTTGTTTCCTGATTCAATTCTGCCATTCCTCCATTGTCATGCATATCCTTCCCATTCAAAGCTCACATTTCCCTAACAACTCTCGAAGAAGTTCCCGCTCGGAATTAACACCACAATTGTCAACGCACCCGGTCCCGTTGACTCGTTTCCCCCGCTCGCACCCAAACAAACAACGGTCGGAAAAAAAATCTCGTTCTTTCCAAACAATCGAGCAGCACACACCCACTTTGACTCGACCGGGAAGAAATGGACTTGCCGTAAAAATATTATTGTACACAATTTTATTCCCCACTTAATGTGATTAAATTCAAATGCAATCAAACACAAACTTTGCCAGCATCGCGGGTAGCAAAAAAGAATCGCCCTCCATCGAAGGGAAAATCCCAGTAAAGGACATTCGAGAAGCGAAAGGAAGATTTTCCCCTTTTCACATGGCAAACGTGTTACCGTCGTCGTCTTCGTCATCATCATCATTGCCATCATCTTGTAGTCAAGAGGATTTTCAAACGAATGCGGGAAAAACGATGTATTCCCGGGATTCCTGGAGGAGGATTTCTTGGCCGATTGTTGTGTTTCCCTTTTGTTGGCAACAGAAGAATTACCTTTTCATCGCGGCCCTTCTTCACCTTCGTGGATCTCAAAACCCCTGGTCGGCTTAACGTTACAGTTTTTCTGTCTTCTGCTCGGCAGCTGAGGGAAAGCTCAGCCAAACACAAGCAACAACACAGGCGAGCTAAAGGGCTGTTCTGCTTGATTTGATTATCTGCCATTCGGCGTAATCTACATTTTACTTCGAGTTATTTGCTTTTCCTTTCTTTGTGATTATCCAATCCGATGATTACGCTAAAGGCTTGCTCGGAATTTGTGATCATAGGGTCTTTTCTCGTAGCAGCTTGTAGCAATTATTGTTAGACTTTGCGCAACCCTTCTGGAATCAATATTGCACTACGAGTATGGAGCGCAGGATAAGTATTTCAGCGGTTTCCTCGAAATTATGGGAATTTAAATCTGAACTGCACTAAGTTAATAACTCCACGATACATTTTTTTAGATTCTATGGGCACCTGAGGTAACATGCACCGGTCGGTGCAAGATGCACTTCTTTCGTTTTAAGCCTAAAATTCATTTTAACAACAAAGTAGTTACGCCACAAGTTGAATCTATGTTTGCTTTGAACACAATATCAATTTGGTAGTTCTATGTTTTCAGATAATGTAAATAAAAACACCAAAGGACAGCCCTATGGGGTTTTACGCAATGGTGACGTAGCACTACGTAGTCTTATATAATAAATCTTATTTGTTAACTGCAGCAGGAGCTTGTGTTTTGTGTAGGAATAGGAATTTGAGCGGGGTTCTCTCTGTTTATACTCTTTAATATGACGTGCTTGGTATAGATGGCCCTCAGCGACTCACGACGAGCTTCTGATTCCGATCAATAGCGGTGCGGCTTCTTCCTCCTTCTATGGATGCTCATGTGGGCTGCAGCTTTCGTTGTGTACTGGAGAACAATGTTCAACGCCACGCGCCGAAAGCACTGCTGCTGCTGCTGCTGCTGATGCCGACGACTGGACACGTTAATTGGAACTGAATTCGATAAGCGGTAGCTAGCTGCTTGCGGAGAGCCTGTTGTTGTGAACTGGAGAACACCACTACCCATTGATTGAATAAACACCGTTTGGTGAGACCGGATGGAATTCAACTTTGAAATCTGTGTTAGGGAAATCGCTTTTCACAGGAAATCGGTAATAATTTTACTTATCTTAGCAACAGTTTCACATTCGTGCAAATTTTTATAGTGATATTTTGAAGAATGATAAAGTCTTGAATTTATCAGATGCGTAGAAATATTTCTGATCGATTGGTGATAACATTATTGAAATTGGTCCAGGGACAGCTGAGTTATTAACGTTCAAAATCTTTCATAATTGTGTTACATGTTCCATTTTTGTTTTTCACAAAGTGTACTCCCATATAGAAATCACAGACGTAGTCCTAACTCAAAACAAAATCCAGTTAGTATTGTATACTCGAGCAAAGTCGGATATCGAAATAAAGTCTGTTCCATTTAGAATTTGGCCGCACAAAATAGGTCATTTCTCCAAGGGAAAATAAAGTTCAAAAACGCAAAAGGTATAATTTTATATGTATGTATCTAGTATGGAATCCACAAAATTTCCATACATGAAGAACGCATAGAATCTGTCCAAAAACAATTGCTTTTATATGCGTTACTAAAAATTGAATTGGACTGCATTTCCACTGCAGAACCGCGCTACATGCTTATCAATATACAAACACTTAAGGAGCGCCGTCAATTTGCAATGCTTTTCTTCATCAACGACATTATTTCAATGCGCATAGATTTGGCAGAAATTCACGCACAATTAAACTTTTACACAGCTTGTCGATATCACGGAATTTATTTTCTGAAAAATCGCACAGAACAAACTATGCAAATAATAGCCCAATCAATGGAATGATGTGCCTGTATAATTTGCATTGCGGAACTATTGACATCACTATGTCTAAGCAGCAAATAAAAACTAAGCTAAATCAGAATAGAAAGAATGCATCGTATGTAAGTAAACATTGTTATAATCATTGTATGTAGTCTACACCAGGCATGGAAAATCATTTGCATTCATTTCGTGCATTCATTTACATTCATTTGCCCCTAACCTATTTCGTTGACAGAATTCCGCAAAATGATGTATGAAGCTTTTGTAGATTTTGATATTAACTACAATTTTTGTTATAAACTCAAATCCGTATCTCTTATGCATGACAAACCAGAGCAAACAGAATCCACTACTGTTTTTCAGTGAATGTATTTACATTCACTGAAAAACAGTAACGAGTTCTGCCCGCTCTAATTCGTGATACATAAGAGATAAAAATTTGAGTTGTGAACAAAAGTTGTAGCTAATAATAAAACCTGCTAAATCTCTATACATCATTTTCCGGAATGCTGTTGATGAAAAAAGTTAGAGGCAAATGAATGTAAATGAATGCATGAAATGAATGCAAATGATTTTCCATGCTTGGTCTACACTGGCTTGACGAAATGAATAAAAAAAAAAACGAATTTAGGAGAATCTGTGTTGATTTTCTTTTTAATACCAAGATTATAGTATTCCTTTGAACTTGCGCCATCTATTTAACATTTCATCATTAATGCCGTTTCAGTTGCAGCATTACACACACATCAACCGTAGTGAGCTTACAAGTATGTCTAATAGTGAACTGTTTGCCATTCCTTGTGTCGGCCGTAGCGAATTGATTGCATTTTCAATATATCTGATCTCTTGGGGGGCGCCGAAAGCTTGATATACTTCATGAAATAAGAGTAGAGAAATACTGTTTAACCCTCCGTTACTCGCGCTGTTGTACTTTGTACAACACGCATGAGTTTTCCATTGCCATTTTGTTGCTGAGTTACCAATCGATCTGAAACCAACGAGTATTCCTCAAAAAACTTGTTTCCAACTAAACAAGCTAAACTTTGATTACAGTTCTTCTTCTTCTTCTTCTTCTTCTTCTTCTTCTTCTTCTTTTCTTTTTCGCATTTCAAGCTTATTGCATAACGCATATTTAGCTTATTGCGTGCTCTCAACTTAGTGTTCTAGATGCACTTCCACAGTTATTAATTGAGAGCTTTCGATGCCTGTACTATTTTTGCATTGGTATAATTGTGTGGCAAGTCCAATCATACTTCTATGCCCAGGGAAGTCGGGAAATTTTCCAACCCGAAAAATTCCTAGCCCGGACCGGGAATTGAACCCAGCCACCTCCAGCATGGTCTTACTTTGTAGCTGCACCTTTACCGACTGAGCTAAGGGAGGCCCCTTAGCTCAGTCAGTAAAGGCCCCGCCTTGACCTCCTGAACAACTATGCCGAAGACAGTACCTTTCGATCTGGTTGGGTACTCGAGATATTTTATATGAGAATTTCACGTGTATACTAGCGTCGCGTAGTGAGAAAATTCTGAACTTTTGAGCACCAAGCGATATGATTTGATCTCATCAACAACTTTGTCGACGACAGTAACATTCTATCTGGTCATGATCTCGAGATATATCACATGCGAGAATTTCACGTGTATTCAAGCGCTACGTAGTAAGAAAAATTTTGAACTACTGTCCACTAGCGAAATATATCTCATCAGAATCTCGAAATATTTTACATGCGAGAATTTTGCGTATATACTAACGCCACGTAGTGTGAAAATTCGGAGCTATTGTGCAAGCAATAGACATTGACCTCATTTTCGAAGACAGTAATTTTCTACCTGTTCAGAATCTCGAGTTTAGCATACGCGAGAATTGTACACGTTTACTAGCGCCACATGGTGAGAAAATTCTGAGCTACTGTCCACCAGCCAAAAAGTCTTGACTCTCTGAACAAGTTTGCCGAAAACAGTAACTTTCTATCTGCTCAGGATCTCGAGCTATTGTATATGCGAGAATTGCATATGTATACTAGCACCGAGTAGTGAGGAAATTCTGAACAACTGTCCACCAGCCCAAAATACTTCATCCCTTTGTCGAAGACAGTAACTTTCTATCTGTTCAGGATCTTGACCTATGGGGCTGTTCATAAACTACGTAGACAGTTTAGGGGGGGGGGGGGGGTTGACAATTATCCACGGCCCATACAAATAAAAAAAAAATGTATGGACAATTGTCTACGCAGGGGAGGGGAGTCAAGAATCCCAAAAAAAATTCTACGTAGTTTATGAACAGCCCCTATTGTATATGCAAACATTTCACGTATATACTAGCGCCACGTAGTGAGAATTTTCTGAACTACTCCACCAACGAAAAGATCTTGACTTTCCGAAAAACTTTGCGCTGAAGACAGTAACTTTTTATCTGGTAAGTATCTAGAGATATTTTATATATGCGAGAATTGTACATGTATACTAGCGTCGCATAGTGAGCAACTTCAGAACTATTGAGCTCAAAGCATTAGGCTTTGACCTTCTGAAGAACTTTGCAGAAGACACTAGCTTTCTATCTGGTCAGGATCTCGAGATATTTTATATAAAAATTTCACGTGTGTACTAGCGCCGCGTATTGAAAAAATTTGAACTATTGTGCACCAAGCAATAGGCTTTGATCTCATCAACAACTTTGTCGACGACAGTAACCTTCTACCTGGTCATGATCTCGAGATATATCACATGCGATAATTTCACATGTATTCTAGCGCTACGTAGTGAGAAAATTCTGAACTACTCTCCACCAGCGAAAAGGATATGATCTCTAAAGCAACATTGCCCAAGACAATAACCTTCTATTTTTTATTTTTATTTTTTTATTTATTTATTTAATACAAGCATTAAGCGTAGTACAAATAACCACATGTGTTCTCAAAGCTCGTACTACACTGAGAGATGATCAGTTCCGTCTCGAAAATAATTGTTTGCATTGATTTTTAAAGTATACGTATGAGACAGCTTGCTTGCAATTCATAGGCAGTTCATTCCATAATTTCGCAGCACGTTGATGGAAAGAGCATCTGTAGATCTCTGTACGACATCTAGCGAGTGATAAATTTCTTGAGCGAGATGACCTCAAAAATGAAAAGAAATTATGCAAATAAACAGGACCTTCATTCAGAATTTTGTAAGTTTGGGTACATACTCTCAGCTTCACGTAATTTTCATAAGTGCAACCTAAAATCCCCTTGTGATTGATGCCAATATGTTCAAAGCGAGGAATTTTATAAACATATCTTGTAACAGCATTAAATGCAAGTTGTAATTTTCGACTATTATTGGAGGAAGTAGATGTATATAGAACATCAGCATAGTTAAATAGCGGAACTAGAAGACTTTGAGCTAATTTCAAACGAATATGTTTAGGAGTACAGTCTCTCAACAGCACACATAGAATGCAGACCAAAAAATACTTTTTTTTTAAACACTGTTTACTTGTGTAGTCCAGTTCAGATGCGAGTCCATTATTTTTCCCAAATTCTTAACAACATCTGAATATGCTATTGCGGTATCACCTATCATAATGCAAGAAGCATCTGAAATGTTTACTGATCTATTTTTAAATATGATTGCTTGAGTTTTGTTTGCATTTAATTGTAAGCCGTTTGTTACACTCCATTCACAAATTTTTGAAATATCCGAATTAACACAACGTACGATATTTTGTAAATTTTCGACTTTACCAGAGAGGTATAACTGAACATCATCAGCATAGAGATGGTAAGCACAATAATTTAAAATACTTGGAAGGTCATTGATGAACATGGAAAATAACAGTGGACCTAGAACAGATCCTTGTGGCACACCACTTGTTACATTCAAAAGTTCCGATTTTGTATTATTAAATTCAACATATTGCGTTCGTCCCGTAAGATATGAGGAAAGTAAGTTTACAGAAGTTGTATCGAGATAGAAAAAACTACGTAGCTTACGACATAACAATTTATGATTGATAGAATCGAAAGCTTTACTAAAATCCAAAAGAACTAGAATTGCTAGATTACGTTTGTCAAGCGCAGTTTTTATATCGTTTTCTATTTTAATCAAAGCTGTTGTAGTACTGCAATGTTTACGATAACCAGATTGAAAAGGACATAGTAACGTATTATGAATCAGATAATCGTTTAATTGTTTAGTCAGAAGACTTTCATAAATTTTGGAAATAGCAGGTAGGATGCTAATCGGTCTGTAGTCCTTGTGGTTCATTGGATTATCAATTTTGCCAATAGGTACAACACGTGCTATCTTCCAAAGCTGTGGAAATGTTGAAGTTGTTATAATGTGATTGTATAAGTTCGTTATGGTAGGAAGAATGACAACAAGAGTTTTTTTCAAAACGCTGAGTGGTAACTGGTCAAAGCCGATAGAATCACTGGACGCGGAATTGAATTCGGTTAGGACTTCTTCATTCGTTACATTCCTAAATGAAAAAGAAGATGACGAGGACCTACCAGCCACAGATTGTTCATCAAAAGTAATAGGAGCTTGATTTGACATGAAGAACTGATTCAATGATTCGGCAGTGATGTTACACACATCACCACCACCTGCTCTACTTTGAGTTTTTGAAAGTCCCAAACGTTTTATATTCTCCCAAAGTTTATTGGAAGAAAGAGAAGGGTTAAGGAGCCGAGAGAAGTAAGTGTACTTAGATTGTTTCACTACACGGCTTGACCTATTTCGCAACCTTGCAAAAGCATTCCATTTAGCTGCGCTGGGTTTATCTGTTTTCCATTTATCATAAGCTTCAGATCGTTTTTGGAAGAGATTTTTGATGTATGGATTAACCCATGGAGCACTAGGATCAACAGTAGTTTTCATTTTCAACGGGGCATGATCATCAATGACAGAATAAAGCATATCGTTTAAAATTTGTAATTTTCCATCAACTGAGTTGCAGTAATAAATAGCATCAAGATTGTACCTTTGCAAGTCAGCTATTAAACTATCGGTGTTTATCTTGTGATATTCTCTTGTCCAATACACAGCTGGAGGTTGATGAGGTACCTTAACTCTGTAATCGAAGCAGATCAAATCATGATCGCTAACACCTCCTATAGAAGATTGAAAGATGTTGCTAACGTTAAACGTACAATTTCCAAGTGCATAATCAATAAAAGATGAACTGCAGCCTGATTTATGACAAGTGGGGGAAAGAGGTAAAATTTTAACAGAAAGCGATTTAACCATATCGATTAACTTGTTTGTAACAGGTGAAGAAGTGTCACACAAATTTATATTGAAATCGCCCATCAATACGAAATGAGATTCAGTAGCACTGATTTCCAGCGCAAGTTCGAAAATACTGTTAAGTTTAGCAACCCTTACATCTGGAGGTCTGTAGACAATGCCACACACAAGCTTTGAATGAACTAATTTAACAAAAAGGTAATCAATTTCATCACCAGCATCAGACTTAGCAAAAACCTTATACTTTGCTTTACTGTTTAGATAGAAAGCAACTCCTCCGCCTCGCTTCTTATTGTCTAAAAGTCGATCAGAACGAACAATTTTGTAGCCATCTAACTCAACAAATTTGTTAGTTATTGAAGACTTCAACCAAGACTCAACAATCCCCAACACAGCTAGCTTTGAGTTCTGAAAGAAGGTTCTGTAATAATCAATATTTTCAACAATGTTGCGAACATTATGGAAGGCAATTTTAATGTAGTTCCTAGCGGGTTTCTCAATAAAGTGTTTCATGATCGTATCAGCAATGCAACGTGAATTAACCGATTCATAGACATCATCGGGCCTTACCTCGGAACTGATCATCATCTCATTTGTTAGGACTGCTGAAGGCTCACTGGTCGATTCGCGTTTTTTGATTCGAATTCACGGACCTGAACGCCTTCGGGCCAGTAGAAGGAATCACTGACAATACCAACCAGGTCATCAGATACCGTCACCTTGAAGGAGATGAATGTAAGCTCATCGATGTTTTTGTTTCTCGGAACTAACTTGGCACAGCGAAGTGTAGAATTCTCAGCGTTCGAAATCTCTTTGATGTATACCAGGATGTCGACTTCTGTTTGATCAATGGCGAATGGTGTTACATAGAAAGACCTCAGCACTTCTTCAGTCTGATCACGTTGACGTTGGTTCCTATTTGCAACTCTCAGACGACATTCCGTTTGTGGGTTTCGTTGTTCATCATCTCCCGGGTTAGTGGTGACCGTTGCAGCAGATGATGAGGAAGAGAGAGCGGTGGAGGTGGAAGCAGTAGCAGCAGTTGAAGTGGCAGCAGGAGTACTGGCAGCAGCAGTAGCAGTAGCAGTAGCAGTAGACGTGGCAGAGGTGGCAGCAGTAGTAGTGGCGGCAATGGTAGTTGGAGCAGGAGTAGTGGCAGTAGCAGCAGCAGCAGCAGCAGCGGTAGTAGCAGTAACAGTTGCAATAGTATTGGTAGATGCAGTCGAAACGGAACTTGCAGTATTTTGGGTGGCTGTGAGTTGGTTCACAGAATTGCTTTGCCAGACCATCCTCACCAGCTGATGAGTTCTCCAACTGCGATTGTAAGGAACTGTCCAGGTTTATTCGATCAATACTCGAATGAAAATCCGCAAGACCGCCACCAGAACAGCCGGAAAGTAATTGCTGGAGACGATTGGATGCACTGGATTCCCTTCTGTTAGATGGTACAGCCGATAACATAGTATTGAGAACTTTCAAATTTTCTCCATATTGTCCGATGCGCAGGTCCATGGAATCCACACGTACCAGAAGATCCCTTAAAGTTTTCAGCAGCACTGTCTCTCGGTCCATGACAACAGGATTGAAATTTACTTGGCAGATGTCACAAAACCACAGTAGTCCCACATTCGCCGTCCAGGCTTTGTGATTCGTCGCGTTTAATCCAACACAGCAGGGGTGAAAAAAATTTGCGCATGATCCACTGCACAGGACGATCTTATCCGTGGGCTCAGTTGGATTGCCACAAATTCTACATGGATCCATGATCATCAAATTCACCCTACGTTTCTGCAGCACACTTTCAGAGAGAAGTCCCTACCAGGAGAAGTATGTAAATTCAGTTGGAAACAGGAAATAGCAAAACTCAGAAATCTACCCTGAAACTAGAACTGCACTGTACAATTGCAAGCTAGGTTTCCTATACAATGCGAAATAACCGTCTCGCTCAGAATCCACCAAAGCATCCGACCAGAACCAGAATCTAGCCGAGCTGATGTATACCAACTTTTGAGACCGCCGATATACACAACAACAGCGACTCTATTCACGCATCAGCACCGCACGCACTGTTTAACTTCTGACCAGGACTGGCTCAGGTTGAACAACACGACTTTTGAGACTGTCGTATATAAACACCTTCGCTATCCTATCTAATCGTAAACAGTGGAACGTGTGAATAACTGGAGCAAAACAGAAACAGCAAATTATAGTACTACCCAAAGAGCAACTAACACAGATACAGTATGAGCACAAAGCAGATAATGAGTAACACCACCGATCGTTCCCTAAAGAAAACACGAACACTCCTGGCAACGAAATACCACTGTCAATGGCGGCAGAATAGAAGCAGGGAGTGAATTTTCAAACCAGCTCACCACTTCGATTTGGGCAAAACTCGATGCGTACTTTATGTTGGATGGTACAGGAGCTAATTGTTTACCGATTCACTGAAGTTGCAGTCCAAATGGTATTAAACGATACTATTAAAACCGATTCGAAAACAGAGCGCTTATCTATGCAGGTTTGACGATTTAGCCGTTACGTTACGTGGTCAGGATCACGAGATTTTCCATGTTGTAACCAATTAAGTCAAATCCCACGTAGTACGGACACCGTTTACGCGGTTTCCAGTCAGATTTTCTCTATTATCCGCATTTTTTGGGAGTTAACTGTGATAAAAGATTAGCTTGTTTAGTTAAAAAAAAGTTTTTTAAGGTATACCCGTTGGTTTCATATCGATTGGTAGCTCGGCTGCAAAATGGCAATTGAAAGTTCACACTGTTGTACAAAGTACAACGCGCGAGTACTCGTGTTACAAAAGTTGGTGCGAGTAACTGAGATTTAAGGGCGCCATACGAATCACAAATCATGATGTATGGCCAGAAATATTAATTTCCTTTTATGAAATAAGAGAAAAGAAACGTTACAGCACGGCTGGGAAAGAAAAACTGCCACCTATGCAAGGGAAAGTAATTGAAAACTGAAAACTTCATCATCAAAGTTTTGTTAGTTCATTTTAGGTAATATCCAACGAAATTTATAACAATATTTTTAGAGCGCATAACTTAGAATTATTCAAAAACAAACGTCGGTAAAGCAGTTTGAGTGTTTCGAAAGTCAGATGGTTTCGAATTCATCTTCACATGGGAATGTCAAAGTTGATGCGTATTATTCATTTCGTTCAGAAGTGCTGCTCGATTAAATCAGAGAAAAATGGCTTCAAAAAATTGTCAGGAAGTGCGAACAGAAAATTGAAATCAGACCGCGATAAAGTTGCAGCTTCACTTTCTGGTTAACTTGGAGGACGGTTGTTTCATAGTAATAAGAGTGAAGTGGAATCGGGAAAAAAATGTGAAACAGGTAATAATTTCAAATCGTGTTGTGTGATGAATTGCGTGAAGTTGAAATGTTCTAAATTTTGTTTATTTTTTCATAGATTACCAAACGTTGCAGCTGTGGATGCGAATAAATTTAAATTTTAGGATAAAATAAACTACCAAAACAGACCATTCCCTATGCTGAGCAAATATTCTATGTACCGTCAAAGAACACTACTGAGTGCGATGGTTTGTCCACCATACCCATGCCTAGTTCATCTTCGATTTTTCCTGACCATGAGGTGCTCAAAACAGGTAATTTAATCAGCACATCTTTTTACTCTTAAAGAATTTTTAATTCACAATTTTAAAACAGACAACGTGGCTTACTGCGATTTGTCACCTAGTTTAGTCTCGATTGACACAACGTCAAAAAGTCAGGAAGAAATGTTTAATGTCAAAAATTCATATGAAATCATAACGTATGATAAGTGGCCTGCGATTACCGACAGTTTGCGCACTCTTTTGGTTAAACAGGGGCCAAAACGGTTGACATTGAGTCATTGTTTTTTTTTAAATTCTGAAGAATGGTGACCATGTGAAAAGGCACTGGATGCTGTACAGCGAGTCGAAAAATGCCTTATTCTGTTTCCCTTGCTTAATTAAATTCCACACGAGCTTTAAAGCAACACTATTCTCGGATTTGCAAAAAGGATTTAGCGACTGGAAACATCTCAACCCGTGCATTCAGGTTCATGAAAATTCATATCAGCATCGGGAAATGTATATGAAATGGAAAAGTTTTGAGAAATCTCTGCAACTAGGAAGGACGATCGACAATGAACTGCAATCTAGTATTCAGAGTGAAGTAGAAAAATGGCGGACCATTCTGAAGGTTGTTGTGGACGTTGTAATTTTTTGTGCTCGACATAATTTGGCTTTTCGTGGCGATAGCCATAACGGGGAAAATTATGAAGGTGGTTTATTTCTCAACATTTGGATTTGATAAGCCATTATCACCCATAGCGGGCAACACATATGGCTCATGTGAAGGCAAATAAGTATGCACTGAGCTACTTTTCACCTCAAATCCAAAACGAAATCGTACAGTTGCTAGGAACTAACATAAAAAGGGAGATCATGAACGATCTTAAAGCTGCCAAATATTTCTCTATTATGTTCGATTGCACTCCCGATAAAAGTCGTAAGGAGCAAATTGGTCAGATTTTGCGATTTGTGAATGTGTCAGATGGAAATTGTATAATCAAAGAGCATTTCATCGATTTCATTCATACTCATGAAAAGACTAATAAAATACAGGGAAAGGACTATCCGATGAAACTTTGAATACACTCCAAGCCGATGATTTGAATTTCCAGAACTGTCGTGGCCAGTCTTACGATAATGGGAGCAATATGGCTGGAAAGCACTGTGGAGTGCAAGCTCGTTTGTTAGAATTTAACGAGCTAGCCAGGTTTGTGCCATGCGCTGCACATAGTCTGAATCTAGTTGGAACTCACGCGGAAAGCCTCTCAGAGCAAATATGCTTTTCTGCACTTCCAAATGCAACAATAGCTCAGGGTCACTTCTTGGGGTTTTTTCCTCTGTTCGGGACATAACACATAACACATAAAGGTAAGTACGATAATTTGATGTACTCGATGATTCCTGATCCGTTCATCGCTTGCAGCCAATTTCCGACAGCCTTACCTCATCAGCCATCACAATTCAACCGGACACTGGGACGCACCGAAGTTGGCCTCATGGAAGCCCTTGTATCTCCCACCACAGTCGAGCCATTCCAGCCAGCGTTCAGCAGTCGTCCCGGCCCTGCGTGTGGGAGTAGTGCAGGAGTCTTCCAACTCGACAGCATAGGCAAGTAAACTTCTGTTATCGATTCAACGACTTCTGATCCGCTCATTGCTTCCAGACAATATTCGCCTGCACCATCAAGGCATCCTTCGCAAGTTGCTCAGACTCTAGCACATATTGAAACTATACCTGCTCCTTCAGACTTGCTGCTGTATTATCAGAACGTCGGGGGTATCAACTGTGATGTCGACGATTTTCACGTAGCTACTTCGGATCTTTGCTATGACATCATTATTCTCACGGAGACATGATTGGATTCACGCACGCTCTCTCGTCAGGTGTTCGGCGACGATAATGAAGTTTTCCATTGCGATAGGAATGCTGCTAATAGTCGGAAAGTTAAAGGTGGAGGTGTTTTAGTGGCTATAAATTCTAGGTTTAAAGCGAGGTTACTAGAAAATAATGCTTGGACATGCTTAGAGCAAGTGTGGACGTCGATTAAACTGGGCAATCGTACCTTGTTTCTCTGTGCGGTTTACTTTCCTCCCGACCGTATACGGGAGCGTGACCTCATCGAAACCCATTGCCAATCGGTCTTCTCTGTTCTGGATACTGCCAAAGCAACCGATGAAGTTATTTTGTTTGGTGACTTCAATCTCCCGGGGATTTCATGGAAAAAAAAACTCGCAACGGCTTCCTCTATCCTGACATGGATCACTCTGTCATCCATTCCTACGCTTCGCTCCTTCTGGACAATTACAGCTCAGCCACTCTTTCTCAAATCAACCATGTTATTAACCAGAACAACCGCAGTTTGAATCTTTGTTTTGTAAGCGCCCAGGACATGGCTCCTTTCTTATGCGAGGCGCCCACTCCTCTGGTGAGACTGGATCGTCACCACCCGCCGCTACTGGTGACGTTAAGTACTAAGCTGATGCATGATTTTAATATTTCACCTGCCACCGTTTCCTACGATTTTCGCAACGCCGACCATGGCAGTATCACCGAGTTACTCTCCAATTTAGATTGGGACGACTTAATCGACACCGTTGACATTGAGTCCGCCGCTCAAACTATTTCCAATGTCTTGGCATAGGGTTAACTACCCTATTCTTGGCCTAGTAAGCACAATCCGTACTTAGTCTTTCTTAATTTAGCAGAGTTGAACACCAAACGGAATGTTATTATTACAGATAACTTCCAAATTTATTTACCTATCCATATGTACCGATCATGCTTGGCATACACAGTTTTGGTCACGAACTGCTCATTTGCTAATAACTTTGCACACAGTTGACGGAGCATAGATCTTTTTGAAGCAGTAGATAGAATAGAATACAAGCTTGTTATAAATATGTAAAAAAAAAGTAGATTTTAATGCTAGTAGTAAACTGTATTTGTTTTTGCTTTGTAAAAATGAGGTTAGAAATGCTCACTACACATCTCGTAGTTTAAGTGTTAAATTGGTTAGTGTTGATTCAAATGTTAAACTTTACATAATCTTCGAATATCTATAGTAAACTATGACCCTAATCTATCAATTACTTTAAAGAAAAATAAATTTCAACATCTGAGTGAAAAGTTATTACCAAATGACCAGTTGGTGTGTACATGCCAAGCATGTGTACCGTTCGTTCTGATAAGGGGTCGCGAAATATTTGTTTATTGTTGAAAATGCAAAACTGCTTCTGGCGGCTCAACTTGGCCTACGGATTTTCTTGGGCCTATTAGCCATTGAAACGCCATTGGGATTCTCTTTGGCCTATCGAACGGAAAAGTGAATTCGCGTGCGACTTTTGTACACTTCAAGTGCGCCATTTGTTTTCGAGATCTTATTTTGAGTTCTTCAACACTTCGTCTTGCAGCTATTGAACAGAAGCATCGTACAAAACGTATGTTTGACACGTTCACACCGCAATCACTGATATATTTGATGTTTTCTGCTCGATAGGCCCAAAACGGGTGATTAGGCCGAAGTAGTGCTCTACCCTATATCATTGACAGACACGTTCCGAAAAAGATTCATCATCATACGACCCATCCACCATGACATACGAGCGAATTTCGTCGACTGAAATCCAGAAAGAGAGCCGCTCTTAGGAAGTTCACCAAGCACCGCACACTATCTCTTCCACGTCACTATGTCAGGATCAATCACGCATACAAACACAGCAAAAAAATAATTTTGATATCACATCAAAGTGGATGCACTACAATCATGTCGAAAATTTCATGTAATTTTTATGACCACATAAATAAACAAATGCAGTAAAAGCAGCGTAATGTCAGTTCATGCATTGTATTAATGATAATTTTGTCCTTTTTAGCAAGTAATATTACACCATATTTTCGACATGATTGTAGTGCATCCACTTTGACGTGATATCAAAATTATTTTTTTGCTGTGAACGTGTTGCGAAACGGTGCTTTCTTCAGTATCGACGTGGATGGCAGAGAAAGCTTAAGCAGTTTTGGAATTTTGTCAACGAACAACATGAAGCTGGTCTGCCGTCGTCTATGACACATAATGTTAACGTGGCCTCATCTACGCAAGATATCTGTCAGCTGTTCTCTGAAAAATTTGCTAGTGTCTTCACGGACGAGAGACTGAGTGACGACCATGCCCGACTGGCTGCCAGTTACGTACCACTCTCTGGCCAAACCATGAGCAGAATTGACATCAATCCCGAGATGTTTTTCAGGGCTTCCTCGAAACTCAAGTCGTCGTACAATCCGGGTCCTGACGGAATTTCATCGGCGTTCCTCAAAACGCACTTGGACAGTTTGTTGTCTCCACTGCTGCACGTTTTTCAATGGTCTGTGTACGTCAGAGTTTTCCCATTCTGTTGGAAGCTAGCGCACATGTTTCCAGTACATAAAAAAGGCAACAAACAGGACGTTGGCAACTACCGTGGCATTACTTCGCTTAGCGCTGTTGCTAAATTGTTCGAACTCGTTGTTATGGAACCGTTACTCCCTCACTGTAAGCCGTATATTAGTATCGACCTGCATGGTTTCATGGCTGGTCGCTCCACTGCCACTAACTTGTTGTGCTTTACTTCCTACATCTCTAACAGTATGTCGGATCGTGCTCAGACGGATGTCATTTATACTGACTTATCTTCTTCTTCTTCTTCTTCTCCACATTTCAAGCTTATTGCAAATCGCATATTAGCTTATTGCGTGCTCTCAACTTAGTGTTCTAGATGCACTTCCACAGTTATTAATTGAGAGCTTTTAATGCCTGTACCATTTTTGCATTGGTATAATTGTGTGGCAAGCCCCCTGACTTATCTGCTGCCTTCGATAAATATAATCACCGCATATCAATCGCTAAACTGGACAGGCTTGGTATCCACAGCTGCCTTTTGCAATGGTTTCAGCCGTACCTTACCGATCGCTATCTTACTGTTGTCATTGGTGATCACCAGTCCCGTACGTTCGCTGCCACATCCGGCATACCCCAGGGTAGTCACCTGGGACCGCTCATTTCCCTGATTTATTTCAACGACGTGAATGTGGTAATTGAGGAACCACGATTATCTTACGCAGATGACCTTAAACTCTACCTCCACATTCACTCAATTGAAGACTGTTGCTTCCTTCAACGTCAGCTGAATGCTTTTGCTGATTGGTGTATTCTGAATCGTATGTAGGTTAACCCGTCCAAATGCTCGGTTGTCTCTTTTTCGCGCAAGAAAGAGACTATTATGCTCAAGTATGTTTTGTTAGGCACTGAAATTAAGCGCGTCAGCCAAATTAAGGACCTAGGCGTGATTCTGGATACAAAACTCTCTTTCAAGCAGCACATCTCGCACGCCGTCGACAAAGCTTCCAGAATTCTAGGGTTTATCTTCAGGATTGCCAAAGACTTCACGGATATCTACTGCCTTAAATCGTTGTACTGCTTCTTGTCTCACGCCATATTAGAATACTGCTCGGTTGTCTAGACTCCTCACTAAAACAACGATGTCGAAAGAGTTGAGTCTGTTCAGCGACGGTTCCTGAGATATGCGCTACGTAAACTGCCGTGGACGGATCCCTTCCGATTGCCTAGCTACGAAATTCGTTTGCAACTGATCCATCTGGAGCGCCTGTCGGTCCGAAGAGATACAGTAAGGGCATTGCTAATTGCGGATATTTTGCAAGGACGCACCGATTGCCCTGTCCTCCTTGAGCAAATTGACATCAATGTTCAACCCCGAGCCCTAACGGAATAATTCAATGCTGCGCCTGCCCATACAGCGAACTAATTATAGCATGTTTGGTGTAATCGGTGGTTTACAGAGACTCTTCAATAGGGTCTCCGCACTGTTTAATTTTGACCTGACTCGCCAGCTGCTTTGCCGGAGGTTTAGTTCGGTTTTTTCTAGATCAGTTTAGTTTGCTTAGTAATGTTCCTTTTTTTTACGAGATGACTATCTATGTACTTATTGATGTTTTGTTTTAGTACTTTTCATGTTTAGTTTAAGTTGCATCATTGGGGCAAATAACGCCTGTTGATGTTCAGTCATATAAATAAATAAATAAACACGTTATAAATAAACATCACTGCGTCCAGTAATTTTATCTATTGTAGTATATCCCGTGTCCTTAGTTTAGTGTATGCCGTATTACTCCATCACTGCATTCAACGCAAGGATCCGACTCTAATTGAAAGGTCCCGCTATTTATACTCTTCGGAGTGTTGAAACACCCTCCAAAGGCGCACTCCTTTGTCTGTCAAAATTGGATTCCTTAGCAACAAAATGAAGGAATGACACCTATAATATCCATTCAGCAGAACCCTAGTATTAACCACTTCAAACTAGGGAACAACGAATAGAAGATTAGGAATCACATAGATGAAGACTAACTAACTCATTTTTTTCCTTGTTTCAAGATCATCCTCGTTGGACAAAGCCGAGTCTTGTCACTATCAACAATACATAAAAAGTAAAAAAAGGACTAAGATGTGTTCCTTTGATTACTGAAAAATCCTGTTCCCCTAGTTTGAAGTAGTCGGGACTAGGAATCGGTGGTAGATCTTACATCCCGTAACATACCACGAAAAGGTGATCTACCCACTTCTCGGGGTTACTAACATTTATCAAGGATTATCATGATCTCGTCTAACCTCATAAACTTTTCAATGTTCCGCTGTGCCATCACATAACATGCCATCCTGACTGTTTCATGTAAATTCCTAACCACAGGAGACCCGCGCCGTTGATATACAGTCACTCTGACAAGCCAATATCATCCTGTCATCATCATTTTCCCATTGACATGCATTTCGGAACAAAACCAACAACGCGCCAAACGCCCACCCAACCACGCACAACAAAGTGCAAACGTACGCAATTTACTATCGTTTCTCCATATGACAACTTCAGCTAAGCCTTCACGTCACCCGATATCCCGGCAGTGCCTCCATTATAGAGCATATCGATTGTTGTTAGTTAGTCTCCCTCGAGCCAGTCCCCCATTCTTACCCATTAACTTCTCACCCATAGCTGTGACTTAGATCGACACATTCACTCTCCCGGGGGTGCAAAAATTGTGTGCGTGCACATGCGAAAATTTATAGCACTGTGCACTTTACTCTCTGTACATTCCTTGCTCTGCGTTGGGAAAATGTTCCATCAAACATCATTGGCCAAATCTAGCCGGAATCACGTACGTGCCTATCATGCCTCCGTTGTTCCTTAGATTTCTTAGCATCCAAGGTTGGGAAATTGAAAACCATTCCAGAAAAGCAAATTTTATTGAGTTGATTGTTTTTCCTGCCTTTCGATACAATTAATCATGCACTGTCGAAGCACACCAATTTCATCGGATCAAGAATTTTGGGAGCGATAAATTCCCGCAGGACCAACTTCATCGCTCGTGTTTCGTAGTGCACCACAAATGGCACTTTGCAAACATTGGTAAGCGCACACACATCCAAATTGGCACCCTCTGGATCTCCAATTGTGACTGAGTCGGAATACGACTGTATGCATGCCACCCAATCCAACAACCGCAAAAGTAAAGTTATGCAATTAGCTAAATGAAAACCTCTCTCCATTTCCCTTTGCCCCTTTCACCAAACCGTGAACCGAATCCGAGAGGATGGGTGATGGCAATGAAAAGCTCTTTCTAATTTATAGTTATGAGGTTGCAACATAATTTCCATGACAAAGAGACGAAAGTTTACTCACTCTTGTTCGGTTGGCAGCGCTCTGGTGGCTCCTCGAAGTGGAGCAGGAAACTTTTGAGATGCAAGACACGTGAAGATCGACATTGCACCACACCGACAACGACACACACATAACTATAGGAAGAAATGAACCAAATCAGGGGACGGTTCCTCGGCCAAACTGTTCCACTAACGATGAAAGTTAGAAATTTTACAGCTTCAGGTTTTCATTTGCTCCAACTGCAGGACACTTTGCGTTGGGTCGGGCATAGAGGTTTTCACACCGGGTAGTTTTTCCGACCCATATTTCGACCATTTCTGCCATTTATTTCGATTTCCAGGTTGCACTGGATCCCTACTTTCATCGCAACGAGAAATTAAAAGAGAGAGAGAGAGAGAGCGAGATGAAAGGCAGTGCAATTTATGAGGTAGGTGCAGAGTGCTCAACGGTGGCTAATCCAAATGCAGAGCAAGGCGACCGTAACCTAGTTTTTGCGTACGATTGTATGTTTGTGTGTTTTTTTCCTTTTGGGCTGGTAATTTTAATTTCATTTTCACCTGCTTGGCTTTGGTGGGATTCGAGTCGTAGCCCTGGAGCTTCCATCACCCCCACGCTGCACCCACTTGCTGGTGGATCGGATTGTGTTTTTCGCCTGCTTCCACTGATTCTCCACTCGGACCGGTATGGTCTTAATTAAAATGATTTATTCTGCTATCTGCGGTTTGGGCAAGTTTCTGGAGTGGAGATTTCTTGGAAAATTTCCGTTTTTGCAACCGAAGTGGAAAGGTATGCTAATTTCAAGTGGTGCTTTGAGATTTATTTTCTGGAGATTATGACGTTCTGTCTTTTCAGGTGTGCGGTACCTGTTTTATAAATGCGTAGCAAATATGTTATTTCGAGTAAAACAACAACTTTAGTTTAACAAACGCATTTAAGGAATAACAATCAGGTTTAAAAGTCATTTAAAGACATGAACTTATAAGTATATGCTTAACACAATCAGTAAGTTGTTTCATTGATGTAAGGTTAGCTTTTTCCAGTCTTGATTCTGTACAAAAAAATGAATATTTGTAAATTAAATTTAGGTATAACACTCATATGAACTTTCACATCCTTGATGTTTTGATTTTTGATAAGAATGGGGATATGTTCAGAGGTTAATATTTTTCAACAATAAAACACACTTAATATTCTTGGTGTACATCTTGAAATTTCTCATTACCGAGAATCTTAAAATTTTGAGGTGGCTGGTTGGATATGGTTCCTGATCCGGTCAAGATATTTTTCGGGTTGAAACATTTTTCGACTTCCCTAGGCATAGAGTATGTTTGTACTTGCGACACAATTAATTAATGCAAAAATGGTACAGACATCGAAAGCTCTCAATTGATAATTGTGGAAGTGCATCTAGGTAATAAGAACTGGATTTACTTTAGATTCGGAAAATAAAAGAGATGAAATATTCTTCCATTTAAAGCTTACACAGAACTTAAAATTAAAAAAAATAAAAAAATAACCTGAGACAACTCTTAAGTGAATTCAAACCTCCCATGACAGTCCTAGTCCCTCGAATTAGTTGTCTTTACCGACCTGGTTTCTATTTTTAACCGAAGCATTTTCTAAAATTACAACTCGTTGCGCATGTTGCAGAAAGTATTCAAACATCTTCCACTCCATAAAGTATCTCCCTCAAAGGCTCGTAGCGAAAAGTTATTGAAAAGTTACCGATAATTTGGGTACTGTGATTCTCAAGATAAACCCTTCCCGTCCTCCCGCACGCCATCCCAGGATCCCAGCTTCTTTATTTACGTAATTAATTTTGTCATTGCTAATGGGAAGACCAAGTTCCACTCGAGGGCGTACTCGGCCTACCGCAATAAAGAGAAAAGAAATTACTTAAAAAACCAGAATAAAAACGAACTCCTTCCTGCACCAGTCTGGTCCAGAATCCGAACCATCCGAAAATATATGAAAATTCAATTAAAAGGGACCTTCCGTCCGGGAAGAACGCAGTTGAACAACGAAAACACATACACAAAAAAAAAAGTGAAAGAGGTTCGGGACTGTTCTCCGTATCAAAAATAAAAGAAAAAGGAAAAAGCCATAATGACCGACGGAGGAGACGAACCCAACCAAGGACGGCGACGGCCGACGGAGTTGGGATTCCTTCCTAAAAGCACAAGTTTTGTTTTCCGCTCCCAAGAGGGAAGTTGCCGAAGAAACCAAAAGGGGCGCCTGAAATTATGCTAACAAGTGAATTCCATTTCACCCGAAACTTCTTTGCCGGGTCTTGTTCCGAAAGAGGCAAAAATATGGCACTCTGGCCGTTGAGAAGTACAATGTGTTACACCCCCGGGGGGTACCCGGGAGTGGGTGGGGGAGAGGGACATAATCTCCCTCTTTAGAACTTTCTTCTTTTTTCTTCTTTCTTTGCCTGGGCTGTTGATGCTTGTTTGAACTGCTCCTGCAGTCACAGTCAACAGAAGCAGAGCCTGTCAAGAGGCCCAGGGTGGTGATGTATGGAGCGAATAAATAAAAAAATATATTAAATGTAATACCCCGTCATAACATGAGGGACTACATTGATCCACGCACGCAGGCACGCACCGCCGCTCAATTGCCAGATGGGAACAGGGCAGGTCCCCCGGTCATGGAAATGACTCAAGTACATATATGTATCCCCTTGAAGGCTAGGGAAAGCGAATAATAAAAAAGAAGCAACCAATCAATCGAATGGGAGCATGAATGATAAGTAGCCACTTCTTTCGATGATGGCCATTTCGATTGGATGGGAATGGTAGAAGTAGTGGGAAAAATGAGAAACATTTTCAATACATTCAATCGATAGTCGTTATGGGTAACGATATCGTCAATCACTTGCGGATCTACGCAAGGGGTATCTGATTTGAATTCCATGGAAATATACGCACTCGGGATAATTTTCTCAACTGGACTCAGTCATGTTAAGTACACGACACTGAAGGAGTTTGCAAATTGTAGTTAGTGGACTTGGAAGTTATTACCGATTTCTGCATTGTTCTGCATTCATACCGAAATCTCAACAGTTGAACTTTGACTTCACTGTTGAAACCTATTTTTCTCTATAGAGCAGTTCCACGCCAAATGGCGAATCGGAAAAACTCGACCTTCTTCGATTTGCATGAAACATTGCATAACTGTTAGCTATTTTTCACTATTATTGCAAAATCCGACCATTTTGGATCATATAAAAATTTTAAAATGGCGTCTTTAAATTTTTCAAAAAATTGTAGCATGGAAACAACACTTCCCGTATAAATGCGAATCATTTCTTGACCTTACCAAAAATTGTCAACAATTGTTTATAATCCCTGCTAATCATTAACTAAAATAGTTATGGAACTTTACATGACTTTGTGTGATAATGTTTTTTGGAAATGAACCTTACAAATAATGGGTTGCTAAGAACCATTACCATTTAAAATTTTGTTGGTGTGATAAAGTTTTAACCTTATGTATTATGGTTTTTTTTGGAAATGAACTTCACAAATAATGGGTTGCTAAGAACCATTACCATTTAAAATTGTTGTTTTCTCCATACATTTTCGGAGAGAAAACTATATTAGAACCTTTTTACTTATGGTTTGAAGATGTTAATGGTAGAGGCTATAGTAGTCAGAAAGGTGCATGGATGATTTTGTAACATAGCTCAACTTTATGTGGAATACATCGTGAATAGGTTGCTATTCATAAACCAAACCGAGAATCGATCCCAGCAACCTCCTGCATGGTCTTGCTTTGTAGCTTTGCGCCTTTTCCGACTGCGCTAAGGGAGGCCCGAATCCCACTTGCCTTGTCCCTTTAAATGGTGCATTCTAATTAAAATTATCGTGCTCATTTCGAATCTAGTTTTGTCTCTTTAAATTGGCCACGACTAATTTTTCTACCCTCTTCCCCGCGCTGCTTTTGCCCAAAAACTGTGCATAGCGCATAACTTGTCTCTTGACAGATTTTATGTTGAACTACCAGGGCTATACGGCTACAGCGATGCCAACTGGAGCGATGATCAGCTGCGAACAGCCCATCACTTCCGAGTATGGGAAGAGAATACCGTGGCTAATCATATGGTTGTCGAGAGCTACTGTGGCCTCGAAATCTGCTCGAAGGTTTAGGACGTGGTCAGTTAAGCGCGTGACAATCTTGCTAGATGCACAGAAAGAGTTCGGCAATTTCCAGATTTTTTAAATATATTTCAGATATTCCCAGATTTCTCAAACAACTTGGTTTCAAAATATCACTGCTATACATGCTATCTCCAATATAGGCAATAGGGAGATAGGGAGTGTGAGAATAGAAAACAAAAATAAATTATGTAAATAATGAAGTATTGATATTGGGACATGTTCAGTATAAGTAACCTGACGTATTGAGTTTCAATAAAATCAACCTTAAAACCAAGAGTATATCAAAAGTGTTTATGATAATTCTCCTAGTTAAAATTGGCATCTTCGTGTCATCCCTGTCCCAAAAATACCCATATTTTAGGGTACTTGATATTTTTACTCAAATAGGACCCACCGTCTAGGATTTAACAATGGTGTCGGATATCAATTTCCGGCTTCTAGAAGTTCGTTTCTAAAATAACGTTTGTATGGGTATTTGATAGTATTTCCCACTTTTTCTTAAACTGGAATCCACCATCTTGGATTTCAAAATTGCATCGCATATCTATTTTTAATCTCTAGACGTCACCGTGATTTCAAAATACCTATAATGATGGGTATTTAAAAGTATTTCCCACTTTTTTTTCTGAAATCGTAAGCCGCCTTCTTGGATTTAAAAATAGCGTCGAATATCAATTTTCATTCCCTAGGCGCCCAAGTAACAATCCAGCAACCATTTAGCATCCACTCTGATTTATGATGGTTTTATAACGGCAATGAACAATCCAATTAGTTTAAATGTAGCATTTAAAAGTGTAAAACATTCCTGCTTAGTAATTCAGCTTTTTGCTGTTTTAAAAACCTTTTAGAGTCTGGCAAGAAATTCAAAAACTGTCTTGTTTTAAAAATAAATTTAAAACAGTTATCAATCCCTTCTTAAAACTGTTCTGTAATTCAAGCATAAACGTCATTAGCAATTGTTTATTGATGACATCAATTTGATGTCTTGATAAAATACTTTATAAACGTGTTCTATCATAACCATAGCAACCATAAAAGCATTAGGTTTTGCATTAGAGCAAAAAGCATTTATTGTTGCTTTTTAGGCTTTTTAAAGTGCATCATTAACTCCTCAAATACTCTGTTTACAAATTGAGCTTAAAAAATGGAAATCTCGAAGACGAAGTAGGATGAAAAATTCAAGTCGATTTCAGCAAAATTTACTTCTTTAGAAGAATCAGCACACCATCAACGACTGACCATCTGGCAGAGAAGAGTAAAGTGAGCGTGGCCCTCGAATTCATAAAACATTGTCGAATGTTTTAAAACATACCAGCCTTCTCCAGATCTTGCGAATAGATAACAATAGAAAAAACAACCGACAGCAAACCACTGAATTGTTAGTTAGCGGAGATTAGCTGGTCCCAGACAACCAGAATGCACGTATATTCAAAGTTGTTTTCGTGATATACAAACATATATACAAACAAACAATTCGTATATAATGCAAAGAAATGGCTTATACGTACAAAAGTGGAGGCCATATACGTGCATATTTTAATTTAATTTTAAACGAGTTGATTTAACATCATATACGATTTAATCTGTAATAACAAATTCATCTTGAAAAGTCTTACGATGTAATCCGATTTAATTTGTGATACAGTACGATGGAAAAATGAGTCATCGCATATTGGTCGGAAATTTGCATTCTATACGATTTAATTTAAACATAATGCGAGGTATGCCATTCTTATATGCGATTTTGACTAAAACTGTAGCAATTTACGATACTGTCTGTACATTATTATACGACTTCTGGTTGTCTGGGGTTTCCGATCCATAGCAGCGATTTTATTCGGCGAAAGAATCAACTCTTCGAAAATGAACGTAGCGTACATCCCTGCATCGTTGGATGGTGCACTTCTCTAACCATCCGTAAGAACGGGATCTTTTTCGGGAACGATTGTGCTTCCAGTGGTTCGAAATGCGAAATGATGTAAAACAGTATCGCAAACTATCTGAGTAACTGCTCCCAATCCATCGGGAGAAAACCACCTGGAAGAATCCTGGATCTCACAGCGCAACTATTGAAAGATAAACAAACTTTGACGTTTAACTTTTTGCAGGCAACTTTGCCTCCATAAATGCTGCCATAAAATGGCTTTAGATAAATACAATTCAGCCTGCAAATTTTCTTCATAAAAGCCATTTTAAACCCTCATTAATTTGTTAAGGAATTCTTGAAAGCAAAACAACTTTTTCACAAATGACCCATGAAAATCAACTTTTATGATTTAATATGGCACTTAAAACTAGGCCACTAGGCCACTTAATTAGAACTATTGTAATAAATTTGGATATTCAACAGGATTTTTATATCCTTCAGTTTCTATTTTAATTATTTTGATAAGATCGGATTCATAAATCCTTTTCTATCTTGATTGATGCTTTCCTAGTGGATTCAGCATGCGACTAGAGGAAATGGCTCGGAAAGGGTTTTTATTGTTGCTAAATAGCTTTTATTGTAGCTTTCAAATGGTTCTCAATGCGTTCGTCATACAACCTTTTGCAGTAAATCAATCTTGAAGAGCTTCGAGAGTACACCCATCAGAACCTTCTCCAGGGTGGGCCAACAAGACATATTCTAGTCTTAATGAGGTTTTGGTGGATGCATTAATGACAAAATAGCCTTGACCAGGGTTTTATGAATGTTGTTTTATAGTTGCTTTGTAGTATTTCATAAAACTTAAAATGTTAGTTGGGCGTAATCCCGATTCTAAAAATACTTATATTGATGGGAATTTGAAAGTATATCCCACTTTTCTTAAAATGGAAGCCACCATCTTGGATTTTAAAATGGTGTCGGTGACCGATTTCCATCCTCTAGATGTTAAACCGATTCCTGATGGCTATTTGACAGTTTTTCCCAATTTTCTTAAACTGGAAGCCGCCATCTTTCAAAATGGCGTCGCATATATCAAATTAGGGTAGATATACTAGTTCTGGCAATATGCTCCTATTATAGTGTGTTCCTATCAGTGTTCGGAAAACTCAAAAACTCAAATCTCATGCATGAGTTTATGCGCCTATGAGTATTGCCTTGCAAAATTCAACGTCGCAAAAATCACCGATGAGTTTTTAGGTTCAAAAATTCATTGCTTTATATTTTGGCGTTATTCATTGTTATTATTATTATTTGTGCATCAGGAGTTGGAAAACTTACACAACATGCATCGGCATGATATCAATTGACGTTTGAGTGGTTTTTTTTTTTTTCCTTTGGTTTGTTTTTTTCCGTCGATCTTGTTTTCCGTGCTGAGCACCAATGCTACCGACGTACCAGGAAGGCAGCTCCCACACTTGGACCCTACCTATCGACCCATCAACTCATGAACCGAGGACCAACGTCTTTACTTCCCATCCGAAGGAAGGCGTGATCAGAGATGTTATGCCTCAGAACATCCCGGCGGCGCCGACTGGGATTGAACCCAGGCCTGCTGGGGTGAGAGGTAATCACGCTTACCACCACACCACCGGCGCCGTTATTTTGAGTGGTTTTTATGAGTTCAAAGCAGGAATGATTTTTCGGCGTTGTGAGTGTGAGTACGCGAATATGCATGAGAATCTCAAGCGTGAATTTTGTTTGCCGCATTCACACATGAGTTTATTCTCGCAGGGAGGCTCAATGAATGAGATTTGAGAATGATTTTCCGAACACTGGTTCCTATCATGGCATATGAGAATCCTTATAGGCCATAATTGGTACACACTATAATACGAATGTATAGCCATAACTGGTAAACTCACCCTACATCGATTTATTTCAAGAGATCAGAATAGGATAGCAAATTGTAAATTTAACAATCCTTAATCTTAATGACAATGTTTTTTGCTATTATTATTTTATAAGGCTCAATCGAATTAACATTATAGAGCCGAGAAATCTTTTTTTTATTATACAATACATAGTAAAACTAGAGTCAAAAGGTACAACACAACACTCTATATTCCGCTATCTAATTAGCCTCATCCATCAGAAAGGGATCCACTTCCAGTGGTATCATTGTATGGCAGTATCACCAGCGGGGGGTAGAGCACTTCCATTGCACCAATGAATGCAAAACGTGGTCAGCACTCACACACTCATCACTGAACGGTTGCCTTTCAAAGTCGACGACGCATCGACCGAAAGAACTGCTGATGAAGAACAATGAGGAGGACCACACAATGCACAGTGGTACAGAATGCAGATTTAGCTGGAATGATATGTTTTGAGCCTGCAATTGAAACTTTAGACTAAAAGTCTCTTGTACAAAGTTGTTCCTTATAGTTAGGCCCTCTTTTTTATGACAATGAATTCTAGGGTGGTTCCTATTATCATTAAAATCAAAAAATCTAACTTGTTTGTTTGAATAAATTAAGGTATACATTTTCGGCAAAGTTATAGCTGAGCTAATTTCAAGCAACTTTGTTGGAAATAACTTTTTTGTATCTCTTAAATTGGCCGATTTAGAGCTATTTTCTGAAATTGAGTTAGGGTGACTCTTAAAAAGAACAGTTTTTTGCTCTGTTTTTCTTATTTCGAATTTCTCAGCAAAGGTGTCTTCAGATAACTTTTAGATCTTAAAATGGCGCAAATGTTTGCTGCACAAAGCTTGTCAATATTTTTCGCCGATCATAGAGTTATTGACGTTTGTATACTAAAAATATGCACTTTTCAAATGGTAATATCTCTGGTTGGGGCAAACAAAAAAAAAGCATTTGAAAATATACCCGTTATTCTCAATAATATGAAAAAAATGGAGGTATTTTATTTTTAAAACTCGTATAAAATCAATTTGAATTTATTCTTATTTTTTACTATATTTGAGTTTATCTTTTTTATTAGAAGAGAAACAGGCAACAAATTCAGCTATAAAACATTCGTCTTAAAGAGTTTTAAAATGCTCTAGAAGATAACTTTCATGAGAATTTTCAAATAAAAAAGTTATTGCTAAAAAACTATTTTTTCCAGCAACACCCTAAGTCAACTCCGAAAGATAACTCTAAAATGAGAACGTTAAAAGATAGAAAAAAATTTCTTCGACAAAGTTGCTTGCAAGTAACTTAACTACAACTTTTTTGAACATTACATGTTTATATTTTGTAAAACAAAAAAGTTAGTTTTAAAAATTCCCTAATTTGAGGACAACCCTGACGTCTGCAAACACCAAAAGAAGGGAATTTTCAAGAACAAAAACTTCTTCGAAGACACTAAATGTCCAAATATTGAAACAAATGTACTAGCACATTTTATATAAATTTGTCATTAGAGTGGTCCTATGAAATCCATCTTTTGCCAATAACTTTTTTATTTGAAATTTATCATGAAAGTCATCTTCTAGAGACTTTTAAAACTCTTTAAGACGAATGTTTTATAGCTGAATTTGTTACCTGTATCTCTTCTAATAAAAAAGATATGCTCAAATATAGTAAAAAATATGAATTAATTCAAATTGATTTTATACGAGTTTAAAAAATAACATATCTCCAATTTTTTCATATTATTGAGAAAAATATACGCCCTTTCAAATGCTGCAAAAAAAAACTTTTTTTTTGTTTGCCCCAACCAGAGATATTAACATTTGAAAAGTGAATATTTTTAGTATAAAAACGTCAATAACTCTTGATCGGCGAAAGATATTGACAAGCTTTGTGCAGCAAAAATGTGTGTCTTCTTAAGATCTAAAAGTTATCTCAAGACACCTTTGCTGAAAAATTCTAAATAAGAAAAACAGAGCAAAAAAACTGTTTTTTAAAGAGCCACCCTAACTCAATTCAAGAAAATAGCTGTAAATTGGCCAATTTAAGAGATACAAAAAAGTTCTTTCAACAAAGTTGCTTGAAATTAGCTCAGCTATAACTTTGCCGAAAAATGTATACCTTAATTTATTCAAAAAAAAAAGTTAGATTTTTGATTTTAATGATAATAGGAACCACCCTAGAATTCATTGTCATAAAAAAGAGGGCCTAACTATAAGGAACAACTTTGTAGAAGAGACTTTTAGTCTAAAGTTTCAATTTCAGGCTCAAAACATATCATTCCAGCTAAATCTGCATTCTGTACCACTGTGCAATGGTTGCTGCCGAGAAAACAGACAATCGCGTGACACACATCGAGAGTGGTCGGCTTCTGTCAGCAGCCGAGTGAACACTGTTGATTTTTTTTTCAAATATAGGCATTTTAACACTTTTGGTTCATTAGTGACTTGTTCGCGGGTGAGATTTGAACTCTTGACTTTGGCGTGAGAGGTATGGATAATAACCCCTTACAGAACATGTGAAAAAGTGGCAGTAGAACTGGAGAGATTCAGGTTGTTTGAAGCCCTATCTGAATCAAGTGAGTGCAGAGGTGGTGCAGTTTGAATTCAAAATGTATGAAGTTACCCCCGGACAAAGGTTATGGCAGAATTTGGTTCGTTAGTTCCAATTGGGAGAAATGCATATAAATTTGTTATCACTGATCTTGATTTTTGCGCGTCGTGTGTAGTTCGGTTGTTGCGATTAGAAGCGTATGTTGAGTTTGGAATTTCGGAAAGGATGTATGCATGATCCAATTTGAGAAACATTGTTAATTGCTTTCAGGAACGTCAATTCATTTCAATATCTTTTTGTTAAGGCGGTCGTAGATTGCGGTAATGTAGAACAACCAGTTTTGATTATTGAGCAGAAGATCATGGGTTAAAACCCATGCTTCATTACATTACTTAGTTGGTAGGCTCACGTCATTTGCTTACTAGGCTTTTAAAGATCGCATCACTTTCCAATGTGAATCCATACCTAATTCACCCTTCCCATTAACAAAAACGTCCTTCTTGTGACAAACGTGGAGATGCAGAGGTATATTCGGTCTCTAGTTACAACTGGTATCGAAATAGCAATTTTTTCCCTCCTCCATGACCGTAAAGACGTGGCCGAAGCCGTTATTGACACAAAAATAAGGATTCAAATTTCGCTAAATCTGGTCAATTATGGAGTAGCAACTACTGAAATGTATGGTCGTCAATGCTCATGCTCATGCTCAGAGGTATGGATGATAACCCCTTTTTTTCCTCTGTTCGGGACATAACACCACTGCGACCAGTAATTTGATCTATTGTAGTATATCCCGTGTCCTTAGTGTAGTGCATGTCGTATTACTCCATCACTATTGAGAAATGATGAAGTATTCGGGTTTGATACAGTTGTCATTCTTGCCTTCATCGCAAGGAATCGATTCTAATTGCAAGATCCCGCTATTTATACCCTTCGGAGTGTTCGAACACCCTCCAAAGGCGCGTCCCTTTGTCAGTCAAAAATGCTTTAGCAACAAAATTAAACAATGACACCGATAATGACCATGCATCAGAACCCTATTCTTAACCACTTCAAACTATGGAAAAACGAATAGAAGATTAGGAATCACATAGATCCAACTAACTCATTTTTTTCCTTGTTTCAAGATCACCTTGGTGGACAAAGCCGAGTCTTATCACTATCAATAAGGCATAAAAAGTAACAAGGACTAAGATGTGTTCCTTTGATTACTGAAAAATCCTGTTCCCCTAGTTTGAAGTAGTCAAGACCAGGAATCGGTGGTAGATCTTACATCCCGTAACGTACCACGAAAAGGTGATCTACCCACATTACAGGGCATGATAACCCCTTACAAGGTTGATAGAATCCACGAATGACCGTCGTCAGGGCTGATTATCCTTGTAAATGATAGAGATCATTTGTTGGTTATATCAATCTTGTCCTTAAACAACAGTATACCATAAATTTTCGTATTAGATTTCTTGGAAAATAAACTCAGGGCAAAAATCCTGGTAATCGCAAATACTTCCATCCCCCCAAGACACAAGACATCACAAATCAGATTTGTTTACAATTAATCCTTGCCAGCTTTTTGATGTTGTCAAACAAACGATAAATGCGGCTCGGTTTGTAACCCACAGTCGTCCTCGCAGCAGCAGAAGGATGTATTTTGATGATTTCGGTCCTACTTGGGAAGACCGGTAGAGAGCAATAAACCGTGCCTTCGAGACATCTTCTCCTTAAATAATGTTGTTTCCCTAGGATGATCCTCCTTTGCCTTCATCTTGCCTGCGTTCCACCCGACAAAGCGTGCGTTCTTCAGGGTCAAAATTTAATTTAAATCAAATTCTAATTATTCCACCGTACCCCCGCGTTATATAATTACCTACCTTCCTACGATGACGACGACGACGACGACGACAACGCCGGGTCATTCCGGCGTGAACAAAAAGCTGTGAAAAGCGACCTGGAAAAACCACAATCATCTTGACTTTGAGAGAGAAGCTAAGCATTTGCAGTAAAATTCAGTCGAAAGATAAATACCATTTAAATGAGGGGTGGAATGATTTATAGCCGAATGTTTGCGGTCAACTTGTCTCCGTCGCCGTCGGGGTTGTTCAGTCAGTTTTTTGCAGCAAGGGACTGAAGTCGCTAGTTGAGCCACGTGTTCATCAATCAGTCTCTTCAGCTGCTCGGGATAAATATACCGTGGTCGGCACTGAATATCGATGAGCCCTGTTGGTAATTAGATTATTTCATAGAAGCCGAAGCGTGTCGTCAATTTTTATGCTTCGATCACAAAGGCTCATCGACATAATTGGAATTTATCTGCGAATACTTATTACATGCACGTAATGGGACAAACATTCTATTCCTTGCATGTCATCGGGAAGGGGACGGAATTCCAGGTTAAATGACAAACTCTCTAAGCCACAACTGCGGAACTATGCCAGGGAAGGAGAGGTGCTTCTTTATGGTAGTTTGATATTAATTTTATTGGATCTTTTCCTGATTCGACTTTGCCGTTCTTCTTGTCGTTCAAAGGACTTTTCAAGCTGCTAAGTATTTGTATTATTTCTTCATAAGAAAAAATCCTAAAACAATCCA
This sequence comes from Ochlerotatus camptorhynchus, assembly GCF_037179485.1. Lineage (NCBI taxonomy): Eukaryota > Metazoa > Arthropoda > Insecta > Diptera > Culicidae > Ochlerotatus > Ochlerotatus camptorhynchus. The sequence goes on from NW_027040618.1 coordinate 1,499,141, forward strand.
CATCTTGGAATAATTTGAATTCATGAGATCATGTAAAAAATCAATCGGTCTTATACATCATCATCCTATTGTTGAGATCCTTGTGAACTTATCCTCTATCCAAGTTTAATATTTTCTCTCATTTTGCACAGTGTACACCTCCGGTAAATATGAATCATGAGACACGAACGAAAATCACATGAAATCCAGCGAAGCTGAGCGAGCTTGATCTCATGGAGGGGGTACGTGTTGAAAAACGATGGTCTAGGCCAACGCAGCGTCATCGTTCCGTGGTCCACCAGAACCGATCCACAACATTATAGGCAAACACATTCCCATTTTTTCCAGCAACATTCTGGGGTGCCAAAAAAAATCGCGTAATATGATTTTGTCATGCCACAAACCGGGACCAGACGTTCATCATCACGGCGCACAACCGTCAACCGTTTCACCTACTGGCATAACGCGTAGTGGGAATGTGTGTCCGTAGGCACGAAATGAATGTAATTTGATTAGATTGGTTTTGAAAAGGAATTTTTCATAAAACCACTTTTTTCTCCCTTCACTTGACACAGTGATATTTCTGGTCCACCAAAGTCTACAGCAGCGGCAATGTTGTTAGGCTCTGATTGGAGGTTCCGTCATATTGCGTGGACAAATTGGATGCCAGATTTTTCGCCGGGTAGATGCCACAGAAAATTATTCCATGATTTATTAGAGCGGGTGGAATTCTTTTTCACGGCCTGGTGATGAAATTTTTGCCGGGTGGCCGTTCAGAGGACATAATTTCCACCTATGACCGCTTCAGTTTGCCTAGGGATTATTGACGCTGTTTGCCCGAAGCCGAGGGGGAAACGCCATTGTGTATTGTGGCCAGAGTGGAATTAATTCATTTCCCAGAACGATTCCAAAGGTAGCACTTTGTATGGCGACAGTGGCTGTTTATTTGAAACATTTTCCAGTGCGGTTTTGTATTGCTTCGATGTCTAGTGTATATGTTTTTGAACCTTATAATGAAGCTGGAACATGCGAGGTTAATACTAGCCATTGAGTTTGGTCGTAAAAATAACAAACTCAATATCGAGATGGTTAGGAGTAGGGGTGGCATTATTTGAATGGTTTTGCAATTTGTTTGATTGACATTATCCATGTTTCAAATAGGATTAGATTTATCAAAGAAGGATGAAATTAGGACATGGTGTAGTGCTTTCTACTCTGCTGTACGTTAAACCTGTCGATATGCTGTTTTATTAAAATTCACTCAAATTTACTCTGCTCTACTTTGTTCTTATTTACTCCTCTCTATTAATGTCTATTATTTGCCGGCGCCAGTGGTGTAGTGGTAAGCGTGACTACATTCTCACCCCAATGGGTCTGGGTTCAATCCCAGCCGAGGTCGGTGGGATTTTTCTGAGGCATAAAAATCTCTGGTCACGTCTTCCTTCGGAAGGGAAGTAAAGCCGTTGGTCCCGGCCCATGTGTATTGAATGGGTGCGATATCCTACGCAGGTGTAGAAGCTGCCTTCCTGCAAATTTGATTTCCGTCAATGGATGGCAATCGATGTCCGTCGGTGATTGGCACTAGATTTCGGAATAGAGACCGACGTTAAAGGAAAGAAGAATGTCTATTATAGTCTGCCTACTGTCCTAAACTATACTCTATTTTACTGTTATTTTCGACCCTTCTTTTGAATTCTACGCTTGTATTCTACTCTTCTAAGTTTCTACTCTACTTCCCTTTTAAATTCTTCTAGTATTCTCGAATAACCTTCTCTTCTATAATTCTTCTATAGTTTACTCTTATATTCTCTTCTTATAATCTACTAATCTAGCTACTAATCTAGCTACTAATCCATACTTCTATTCTACTATTTCCTTCTATTTGTTTTCTAATCTTAAATTTTATGTTTCTTTTCTGCAATTTTGTGGTGCTCTGTGGTATTCTTCTGTATGATTATTTGCTTCTATTCTTCTCAATTAAACTATTAATTTCCATTAAATTCTTCATTTTTACTCTTCTTTACTGATCTTCTGTTAAACTCATTTTTTTTTTATTTTACGAGTAGTTTCTTTTCTTTTTTCTTCGCTTCTATTCTGGTTGTCTATTTTTCATCTATGATTATAATCTAATAGGGTAGACGTACGTTACAATTATGGTGTGTTCCAATTATGTCTTGAGATTTCAATATGCCATAATTGGAACACACTATAACACGAACGTAGAGACACAGCTGGTACATAAACCTAAGTCTTTGTGGGAAGATATCAAGTCATGTTTGGGGACGGTCGATTGATAACAAAGCAAATGTTTATGTTGCAGCAGATCCTACAAAAGTGTCAAGAATATTAAGTCCCTAACCACCACCTTTTCATCGATTTCATGGCCACTTACAATACTATTGATTGTGAAGTGCTATGGAAAAGTATGGACGAGAACGGTTTTCCCGGAGCCTGACCAGACTGCCTAAGTAACCAATTAAGAAACTAGGGTAACCAACTGATTTTGGACCCTTAGAGGAAGTGAGATCACGTTTATGTCAAAATAATATTATTTGTTTATTATTATTATGCAATTTACATGCGGTTGTGTTCGAAAGCTACTCATCTTGGATGTAAAATGTCACTAGATGTTTTATTTATTGATATATACTCGAGAAATAATTCTTTTCACATCATGATATTCACATATTTTAGACCCTTCCACTTGATTTTGGACAGTGTCCATAATATATTTTGGACACACTGAATGGGAACGAATATATTTTGGACATGCTAAAGTTCTTTCAACCTATGAGCCTAAAATTAATTACGACGGTCACTTCTTCCTATCTCGCATTTGTTAGGTCCGTCTAGGTGGGAACATTTTCAAAGAAGGTGCCGTAAAACGGGGTGAAATTGATCAGCGGGGTGAATTTGATCGCTGAGTATACCCAATATTGTACTTATGCATAATATTTTTACAATGCATACAAAGATACATTCGTACGCTTAGTAACGAAAAACATGTTACACATGAAAAAATATCACGAGAAATTTCAGCGATCAATTTTGCCCCACTGATCAATTACACCCCGTTTTACGGTATGCATAAAAGTTAACCCCCCGTTACTCGCGCTTTTGTACTTTGTACAACACATATGAGTTTTCCATTGCCATTTTGTTGCTGCCAATCGATCTGAAACCAACTTGTATTCCTCAAAAAACTTGTTTTGAACTAAAAAAGCTAAACTTTGATTACAATTAACCCCCAAAATGCGGATAATAGAGAAAATGTAAATGGAAGCCGCAAAAACGGTGTCCATACTACGTGGGATTGACTTAATTGGTTACAACATGGAATATCTCGAGATCCTGACCAGATAGAAAGTTACTGTCTTGGGCAAAGTTGTTCAGGAGGTTAAAGCCTATTTCTTAGTGTACAATAGTTCAGAATTATCTCACTTCGTGGTGCTAGTATACATGTGAAATTCTCGTGTATAAAATATCTCTAGATCCTGACCAGATAGAAAGTAAATGCCTTCAGCAAAGTTGTTCAGGAAGTCAAGCTCTTTTCGTTGGTTGACTAGTTCAGAAATTTCACACTACGAGGCACTAGTATATACGTGTAATTTTCGCATATACAATAGCTCGAGTTCTTGACCAGCTAGAAAGTTTCTGTATTGAGCAAACTTGTTCAGGGGGTCAAAACTTTTCGACTGGTAGACAGTAGTTCGGAATTTTCTCACCACGTGGCGTTTATATACATATACACTTCTCGCATATGATATATCTCGAGATGCTGACCAAATAGAAAGTTACTGTCTTTGAAAAAGTTGTTCAGGAGGTCAAAGCCTATTGCTTGGTGTAGAATAGTTCAGAATTTTCTCACTATGTAGTTCTAGTATACACGTTAAATTCTCTCATATAAAATATCTAGAGAGCATGACAAGATAGAATGTTACTGTCTTGGGCAAAGTTGTTCAGGTGATCAAGGCCTTTTGGCTAGTGGACGGTAGTTCAGAATATTTCACTTCATGGTACTAGTATATACGTGCAAATCTCGCATATGATATATCTCAAGACCTGCTAAAAATGTACTGTAATCGGCAAAGTTGTCCAGGCAATCAAACCCTATCGTTGGTGGAAAGTACATAATTTTCTCACTAGGTGACGTTGAAAGACACGTGAAATCCTTGCATATAAAATATCTCTGAATGACCGGCATACTAGTGCCACGTAAAGGGAAAATTCTGAATTACTGTACACCAACGAAAAGATCCTAACATCCTGAACAACTTTGCCGAAGACAGTAACTTTCTGTCTGGTCAGGATCTAGAGATATTTTATATGCGAGAATTCCTCATGTATACTAGCGTTGCAAAGTGAGAAAACTCTGAACTTAAGTCCACCAGCAAAAAGGCCTTGACTTCCTGAACAACTTTACCGAAGACAGTAACTTTTTATATGATCAGGATTTCGAGATATTTTATATGAGAATTTCACGTATATACTACCACCATATAGTGAAAAAATTCTGAACTATAGGCTTTGAACTCCTGAACAACTTTTTCGAAGACAATAACTTTCTATCTGGTCATGATTTCGAGATATATCACATGCGAGAACTTCACATGTATACTAGCGCTATGTAGTGAGTAAATTTTGAACTACTGTCCACCAGCAAAAAGGTTATGATCTCTAGAACTACTTTGGCAAAGACAGTAACTTTCTATCTGGTCAGGATCTCGAGATATTCCATGTTGTAACCAATTAAGTCAGAACCCTCGTAGTATGGACACCATTTATGCGGTTTCCATTTACATTTTCTCTATTATCCGCATATTTTGGGGGTTAACTGTAATAAATATTTAGCTTGTTTAGTTAAAAGCAAGTTTTTTGAGGAATACTTGTTGATTTCAGATCGATTGGTAGCTCGGCTGCAAAATGGAAATGGAAAACTCACACTGTTGTACAAAGTACAACGCGTGAGTACTCGTGTTACAAAAGTTGGCGCGATTAACGGAGGAAATATAATATAACATAAAGAAACAACTGATCATACCATAAAAAAAATCATTCAGAAGTATATCTTAATACGGAGACCTGACTCTATGCTTGCAGTCCATATTATTTTTTGTATGGGCTGTTCATAAACTACGTAGACCGTTTTTGAGAGATTTCAACCCCCCCCCCCCCCTTCCGTAGAAGACAGTCTCAAACACAAAATTTAAAAAATTGTATGGACCGTAGACATCTGCCAAGCGCTCCCACCCCCCTAAAGCGTCTACGTAGTTTATGAACAGCCCCTTAGTTAAATGCGTTTGGGAGATAGGAAAACTTTTGTGGAAAACTAGGAAAACTCGGAGTGGACCACTCTACGTGTTTTGCCGTTTTTCCCATTTTGAATCGCCTGATAAACAAGAAACATATTTAAAAACAATGAATTCATATAATTTTGATTGATTTACTTACCAATTTAATCAGAAATCTGAGATAATAGCACGATCGACCAACCGGAATTTTTTTTTGTCGCTCTTTTGATGATTCTCATTTGATAAGTGTCCAAAATAAGTTGGTAACATTTTTTTGCGATCTTTTTTGGACACTTTTTATTTAATACTTTTTAAGTAAAATCTTAAGGTGAAATCTTTATAAACACGTGAAATACATCTTCCAAAGTCAGATAAACTGATTTGATAAAAACAAATCATTGAATTGTATATTTTAGACCAAATTTAAAACAAGTACACTAACGCCGATTCCTCTTGACAAACGTCGAAACATGAAACTTTGTCGATAACATTTTCTAAAACTGCTTAAATTGAGCAATTGTAAGCAATTTGAGGTGTACTAATGATCTTGAGACATAGCAAGTAATTGAAAGAATGTAATTACAACATCAACCCAGATGAATTTGAAGAAACTAGACAGTAAGCGAGGAAAATATATGAAAAGGGTCCAAAATATGTAGGGGTCCAATTCAAGTTGGTTACCCTAAAGGGCCCTTATTGCCTTATACGGGCCTCATTAGAACTGACAAACGCTGGTTTAGCCTTAACTGAGCTGTATATACGAAGGCTACGATGGATGGTGTTCAGTGTTGTGTGAAGATATCGGGTGCGTTATCGGACTCATTTGAAAAAAAAAACAAGTGGGTACGCTCTTTAGTAAATCCAGCTAGTTCTTCTGCTTCACTGTCGGCGTGGACATTGCCGAAAGAAGGCTACCGGTGGTTGCGTAGAACTATACCAGGCTAAAATGTGAAGCAGAAAATGTTGGATTAATGGTAAATACGTCGAAGACATAGTGTCAACAGTGACGTGTTGACGATAGACGTCTTGTCGCACTAGAAGGACTTTCTTCGCAAGTAGATAACTAGCATGAATTCTGCCCAAACCGAATCACTGATCACAATAAATAATTTGTCATCGACCGACCAGAGAAACAGACGACGTAGGTACTGTTTCCTTCAACGTGTATTTTGTAACTGATATATTTACAAATGTGCACATTCCTTATCTCCTACAGTGGTAGTGACCATCGGCTACCTATCGGTCATTATCATATGTACAAAATTCTCTCCCTCTCTCTGCTCGCAATTCAATAACAGTCCGTATCGTTTGGAATGGTAATTCAACACTTAACTAACTGGATTGATATTTACAAAATCTTAATATCTTCCGACCACCTTGAAATATGGAATTTTTCAATGTTTCTTAATCCTACTATAAACAAATTCGTTCCCTATAACTATTCACTGTCGAGGCTCCGATCACGCATTATACTGCTTTTGCTGGCTAAATGGTGGCCGTATGATCATTGTTCCCAGATTGATTCAACGGACGTATGGGATTACGGCAGGGTGGCCAGATTATTTTTGTCATTATCGGTAGGTTCTCAAAAATTTTATCGGTAGGCCGTTTTAAGGAGGTTTTCCCGAAACTTTAAGCTGGCGAGTGGAGGGGGGGGGGGAATGATGAAAACAAATCAAGCTGAACATTGCAGTAAGTTCAAAGTAACACTGACAGATTCTCTTCGTCAACTTTCTCTTTGTATGCCCATGACCATGTAAAGACATTCCCAGGCATTTTTAGTACACAGATCGATAAAGGAAGCTTTCAAGGTAAACAGAAATATATCCGTCCTACAGCCATCGGTTTAATGATATGAGTAATTCGTACCCCTCAAAAATATGCGAATATTAACAATAACAAGTTAGTGCGAGTAGGATGAACGGAATACGACATAAAAAAGGGAGAAACAGAAAATAGCATCAGACAGAGAAAGTCGATTAAACGAAAAAATAACTCATTCGTACACGGTAAAAAAAATTTACCCAACGGCTAGTTCACTTTTACCTACTTTTGACTAGTTTGTCCCCTTTTCTCTTTCTAATTTTGTCAAACACGGAGGATCAAAACCACCTCACAGGGGTAATAAAGTGTGGGAACCCAACAATGAGTATCATCATATTTACCTACTTTTGAGTATAACTAACTAACTTTTGGATAGAAAGCTAGTGGAAAATTCCCTACGAATTCCACCCAAGTAAATGAAAACTACTTTGACCCCCTTTACCTACATTTTGGTCCCTGCACCATGGTGCCGAGATGAGTGAAAATAACTTACTTTTGGTTGTTTTTATCTTACCGCATACGTTACGATTGAAGTTGCACATCACATCACGTTCGATCAAACTGACTGACCACACGAAAAAAAAACAAAACATAGGTTTTGAACATTTTTCAAGATTACTAAGGCTGTGTTCCTCTGATGAATTTTCACTTAAATTTGACGGATGTAAAAATTTCAAATTAACCTGCTATTCCTGCAGACTTATTTCTGACCGATCAGGAATTAATCTTGACAATCACCTTCTCAAAAATCGGACGATCAACAACAGAGGGTTTTTCGAACACTATAATTTATTTTCGAAGTGTAAAGTTTAAGTGAAAATTCACCAATGAAACACAGCCTTAAAATCTGTGATTTTCGGTAGGAAAAGTGAAAAATCGGTAGTTTTGAACCTTTGGTCTGTGAATCGGTAGGCATCCCAAAAATCGGTAGGACTACCGATAAATCGGTAGGTCTGGCCACCCTGGATGACGGTAGATTCCTCGAAGTAGACCGGGAACAAGAAAAACACTAGGTAGATCATTCAAGGCAAATATATATACTTGAACCTGCAATTACCTATGCAATGCGCATCGAGCAAGTTCTCCTATAATGGGTTGCTCTACCTGGCCAGTTGATTGATTTAGGTTGTGACGAAGGAAGTAAGGCGATTCGTGCTACGGGACGCACAACTTCTTTAGATGAGGCTGTGCGGAGATTCACCACTCGGACGACGCCATCTTTTCCAGGATGATGCTTCACGATTTCCCCCAGCGGCCAGTTTGCAGGTGGAACGTTGTCTTCCTTGATGATGAAGATGACACCAACATCAATGGTGACAGGTGGATTGCAACTGTTGTAAGTATACCGGATACCAACGGGACCAGATTTGCTGCACACGCTTCTGGGTCAATTCCCAGTGATTCAAGCGATTATCTGCTGTCTCCTTGCAATTCAAATCAGGAACCGCTTGAGGATTACTTCTAACTAGGAAGTGTCCTGGAGTCAAGACGTCAAGGTCGATGGGGTCTCCCGAAAGCGGTTTGAGGGGTCGAGAGTTAAGACACATCTCTACTTGCGCCAATAAGGTCAGAAGATCCTCATAAGCTATATTGACATTACCGATAGCCTTCAGAAGGTGTGTCTTCGTCTATTTGACTGCGGTCTCCCAGAGACCCCCGAAGTGTGGTGCTCGGGGTGGAATGAACTTCCACGAGATTTCGTTGGATGAACACCAGTCGAAAATTTGTGCACGATCGTAAGTTTCGACCTTCAGCATGCGGTAGATCCTGTTGAGGGCATGCGAAGCATCTTTGAAGGTAGTTGCATTGTCGGAATGGAGTTCGACGACCTTTCCTCGACGGGCGACTAGTCCGTTTACCACCAAAAACGACGGAGTGCAGTTGGAAAAGCAGTGGTTGTTAAGTCGCTAACCAGGTCAATATGGACAGCCCTGGTTGAGAAGCAGATGAAAATGGCCACGTACACTTCGTCGGCCACGCTTTCGAAATGCAGACTTAACGTAGAATGTTCCACAATTATCGACACCGTACACGGAAAACGGACGTGTCGGCAAAACTCGCGATACCGGCAGATCGGCTGTGCTCTGCTGGACTAGAGTGGGCTTGGATCGGAAACAAGTGTGGCATTGGTGGTAAACGGACTTGACAAGATTTCTACCGCCGAGGATCCAGAACTTCTGGCGAAGAGTGGCTAACAGGAGTTGTGGACCTACGTGCAGTAGTCTTACTTGATAACTGCTAGCCAGCAGAGCAGCTAGCGGAAGTTTGGCGGACAACGCGATCGGATATTTGATCACGTCGGACAGCGCGGCATTACGTAGACGACCACAAACGCGGAGGGTACCGTCTTCATCTACGAACGGTGTTAACCATTTCAGTGCTGATGACTTGGCGACACGGTCGCCGTTTGAGAGATCTGACAGCTCCTCAGCGAAACTATCGCGCTGTGCTAAGCGGCAGAGTAGTTGTTCGGCATATTGTAGCTCGGCAGTGTTCAGATCCTGCAATCGCTGCAGATAGCGACCGCAGAATGCTACTACTCGTTGTAGTTTTCAGTAGCGCGAGTAGCGTGAAAACAAATCCCCGCAGAAGTTGGTTTGTGCAGTGGCCATTGCCACTGATCGATGATGGTTTTTGGCCATCGATCAGAAGTGAGCTCAAGCCAAAACGGACTATTCCACCAACGAGATGATTTCAGGATATCCGACGGATTGAAGCCACGCGAAATGTCATCTGCGGGATTCTCGGAACCGGTGATGTGCCTCCAGTGTTCAATGTTCGTAGTGGTCTGGATCTTAGACACTCGGTTTGCGACGAATGTCTTCCTTCGATTTGGAGAGGCACGTAGCCACTGTAGAACGGTACTGGAATCTGACCAGAAATTGGCGGTGACTTTGATCTTCAACGACGCGTCGATCTTTTTGTATAATTGAGTGGCTACTCTAGCCTGGCGATGGAGTGGTGTGTAGACAGTGGTGCTACCTGTGACTTTGACGTCCACAGATGTACGTGAACTCCATTCGCAGATTATGAACGTACGTAACAGCATGCACCATACGCGACAGTGGATGCATCGGAAAAGAAATGCAGCTGAACAGTACCACCTCCGAAAGAAAGCACTAGACGAGAAACACGGACTTCACCGAAAATATGGAGTGTGATGTGAAACTGCTTCCATTCATGTTGTTGCTTTTCTGGAAGCGGAAAGTCCCACTCACAAGAAACTCCGTCTCGTTTTAACGACCATAGACGCTGAATGAACAGCTTCGCCTTTGTTATTACTGGACCCAACAATCCTAGTGGGTCGAATATCTGGGCGATGTATGACAAAACTTTGCGCCTAGTGAGGGAAGCAGCATGAAGGGGTGTTTCCACTTTGAAACGGAGATTGTCTGCCTTCGGATCCCATAATATGCCAAGCGTGGAGATTGTTTGTTCATCTTGGAGATCATGGAGAGAATGAATGGCCAAATCACGGGAGTTTGATGACCATTTCTTTAAGGTGAACCCAGCGGAACCAAGCATGGCGCTTACTTGTCGACGGAGGGTTATGGCAGATGCCACGCCCGGAACCCCGAGTAAACAAATCGTCGACGTAAAAATCTTCTACAACCGAATCAACTGCAGCAGGATACAATTCTTCATGATCCTTGGCAATCTGCTGGAGTGTTTTCGTTGCCAGGTATCTAGCCGTACCGTATGTGACGGTCTGTAATTCGAATGTAGCGATGGGGTTGGATGGAAGTCTGCGATACCGTATACGTAGGAATGGAGGGTCTTCGGGATGATGCACAACTTGCCTGTATATCTTTTCGACACCTGCTACAAATGCGATAAGTCGCGTTCGGAACCTCATGTAGATCGTGTAGAGGTCTTGCTGAACCACCGATCCAACAAGCAGGGTATCGTTTAAGGAACGGCCTGATGAAGTCTTACATGATGCGTCGAAGACTAACCTGACATTTGTGGTCGTGCTAGACTCGTTCATGTCGACGTTCCAGGCTCAGAAATCGTCTATCTGCAATTGACCTGGATTCGCCGAGAACCTTTTCAGGGTCTTCAACCCTTGGGAGATGCACTATGTATCTATGTATCTATGTATCTGGCTCAGATGGAATCGTCTCCATGTCCCACAACTTCTGTAGAGCAGTTTCCAGACCATCGTCAGCGGAAGATAGATAGCAGAAATGTGGAATACAGGTAGCCGAGCGAATTGCGGGACCAGTGACCGCCCAACCAAATCAAGTACCCACGGAAGACCTTCACGAAGAGAAATCTTCCGTCCCGTGTGGAGTTCCCAATAAGTTTCACTTCCGATGACAAGATCAACACTTCCGGGAATACTGAACTGGGGATCTGCTAGCTTCACATTCGGAATCTTCCGTGTCGAAATGTTAATCGGCGTTGTTGGAAGCTCCGATGACGGCTGCTTCAGTACCAAAAACTGCAATTTCATCGAGATCGTTCGATCTCCCGACTAGATGGTTGCGGTAATGGAACTACTGACTTTTTATGTGGATGATCTGATGCCAGCAACGGACACGTTCACAGTTGATCGGTGACTGTAGAGATGCTTAGCCAGTGGTTTCGAAATGAAATTCGACATCGATGCTGAATCGAGGAGAGCTCGTTCCTTGTGAATTTTACCGTGACCGTCGATGAGGTTGATGACAACCGTTTCCAACAATGTCATGGTGCATGCAGTTTGGACTGCCATGCTGACTTGGCGGGAGCCAGGGGATTCCACGATTTGTGACTTGGAAGGAAGCGGGGAACTGAAATCTATGACACGGTAGATGACACAGCTGACCTAGTTTGAATGGCTGGCGTCGCAGATACCTTTGCCAGAGCGGGATCGTGCAGAAGCGGGTGATGTTTCTCGTGACAAATACGGCAAGTAAATTTGGAACCACACTTCTTGGACTGGTGACCGAAGCTGAGGCAGTTCCAACACAATCGTTTCTGGGAAACTACCTCTCGTCGTTGACTGACGTTCTTTCCAAGAAACACTGGACAGGATCGTAGCGAATGATTGTCCGAACATGAAAGTGGACATGGGTAACTCGGAGCAGATGTGGATGCTGCGTTTGCTGACACTTTCTGATTGAAACTTTTCTGTGGATTGCCGGCCACCTTCGTTAGATGATGATTGTCTGGTACGACGGAATTGAGAATACGAACCCGTTGGTACAGAAACTCGATCAGCTCATCGTACTTTACGTCTCCTTTTTGGCTAGTTTTCTCCTCCCACGTACGTAGTGTTGCATGATCCAGTTTATACAAGAGAAGCTGGGATAATGACAAGTCCCAGTGATCTACCGGTTCATCAAGTTTGGCTAGAGTACGAACATGGCGTTGATAATCGTCAACCAATCCATGGATGAGTGTCGCATACTCCTGCTTAACTGCTGGTAAATCATACAGAGCCTTAAAGAGTTGCTTCTTAAGGTACTTGCGGTTGTCGTACCGCTTCATCAATGCGTCCCATGTCGTAGCGTAGCTGTCAGCCTGAATGTCCACAGATTTGAATGGCTTCTTGGCACTGCCTTCAAGAGACTGGAGCAGATACTGAAGTTTAGCGACCGTGGGGATGTCACCGTTTACGTGGACCATCGACGTAAATGTGTCGCGGAAAGAAATCCAACGCGAGAAGTCACCGTTGAACTTAGGCAGGTCGATCTTGGGTAGACGAAGGTGATAACTTGGTTGGTGTTGTTGTGAAGCTAAGATCGCATCATCCATGGTTACTACCTCCAGTGCACTTTGACAGTAGGAAGCCCTTTGCTTGGCAGTACCGCTGCTCGAAATTTACAGGTTCATTGATGTGTGTGTCCAGATTCTCTGAGTTGTCTAACTTCTCTATCACGTCCTGGCAGACCATGAAACGTACATTCAGCTTGTTCAGTGATTAAATTCGCACACACAGTTGACAGGCATCACGACCGTGGTCAAACTCACGAATGAACCGCTCTAGAGCATCTAATATTTTGTCATGTGATATATATTTTTCAGTACTCCAAAAATAGTAGCAGTGATCTGGAAAAGACTGGATTGATCAGTACCGATCGAGGAAAAAAGAAAAAGTATTCTTTTGAACGTTTGTTCAAACTATAATACTAAAATCGTGATTCCTGGCTCACTGTGCACAGATGGTGAAATCACGAACTTAGTTTAATTGTGTAAAAATTATTGACTTAATCCAAAAAGTGGCTTCAGAGGAATTGTTCACATAAGTATAGCCTACAATTTTGCAATTTTAAACATTTATCCTGGCCTACTATGAAAAAATAAATACCCTCACTTGTTCCCCTAAAGTGACAGCAGGATAATTTTCTGTGTAAAGTTGTAGAACTGCTCAAAATATGAAACTGCCCCGGTTTGCCACCTTCTCGCCTATAGGGTAAAATGAAGTTAAAAATTACCATAACTTTCCAAGGATTGTTTATAGCCACACACTGTCTCAGCAAAAATATATAGTTTTGCTTTGTTCATGTTTGCCTGCAACATTATTGGCTTGAACAAGTATTATAAAACAAGTTAATGATAAGATATTCAATTTAAATTGGTAACGACTGCAAAAAGTCCATTGTGTTTATTCCACTTCTCGCGCGAATCGAGATCACCATTATCGTTTCCTTCTCGCGTGACAGTTCTCAATCTATTCCGAATGTCGACTCGCACGACGCGAGATGTTCATTTTGCATCGAGAGGAACGATGAATTGACAGCGAAGTGCTGTTCATTTCTAGAAACGTCAAACTCTAAAAGTTCATTTATCAAGCTATGATAAGAGCGTATGCAGTATTTTCTAATAAAACAGTAATTTGATTCTGGTATAAATATCTGTTTTCTTCAATAAATAAAATCATAGATAAGGATGAAAACAATAGAGCACACGTTTTTCTATCATTTAGAAATTATAACTTAAGGTTCTAGGTAGCTTTCTGTGCCATTTTGATAACATGTAATTTGGTCCTTGTTTGAGAGAGGTGGAGATTTGTTTTGGTTAATTCGAAGATCGTTTTTTTTTTGTGAATCAACCAATCGTGGTAAAACCCGATGTTTAGTGGAAAGTTTTTCGTAATAGTTGTGAGTTTTCCTTTTTTTTAAATGAGTTGTTATAAGTTTTGGTTTAGTGATATGAAGGATGAAACCAGATGTTGAAAACGATTTCTTTGCCGGAATGGCACAACCCACACTATCGAAGGCATTATCAGCTGTTATCGATGTGTTCGAAGCAGAAGTTTGTCCAGCAGCAATAAAATTCCCTGTTTCAGAAGTCGAAAAGCGTGAAATTAAACACAGCTTTAACGAAAAATTCAGATTTCCCGGCGTAATTGGTTGCGTGGATGGTACGCATGTCAGGATTTGTAAACCCGTTAGTGATATTCAGCACCTATATGATGCATCAGTAAATGAAATAAGACAGCAAATAATGCACTCAACCACTTGAATAATACATGAAGGAAATGTGTGAAAATGTTGAAAAATAATTAGTATGAAAGCCCACATTTTTGGAAACATAAACAAGAAAGAACACTATATGGACTTCAAAAATACTCCAAGTTAATTTAAGGAGTTTCATCTTAGATTGTTGTATTTTTCGTGTCATTCACAGGCATCCTTGGGTTCATCCTTACCACGCACATGCATCGTGAGATATCGTTGATGAAACGGATATTGTCGGTTGCTGCGGCTTGATTCCTTGTATCAGTCAGTCCACCCACGCTCACTTATCCCGTCTACAGCAACAGGTAGCATCCCTTTCGAGGATTGAATATCGGTGAACGATCTCGATCTTGTCTTCTCGGCTCCTATTCCACTGTATCGTGGATTTTAAATCTTCGCCCCTTGACCTTTCTCCAGGTTTTATCAATGTATATTTATTTATTTTTTAGCATCGTGATTTTTAGCCGTAGGCTAGTTAATGACTAGGTATTATCAATGATCAACTTCTTCATCTAAGTGTGTAGCTCATCCAGACTGTTTTCGTTTGTTCTTAAAATGGCATTCTTGATGGCCGTCCATTGTTCTTCTACGCCGCCACCATCTGAAAGATTCCCCGCGTGAACCTCAAGTCTTTCGACGAACGATCTCTTCCCGGCGGGGATTTAAGTCAGCGTGTTTTAAATCGCAGTCCGAGTCTCCCCTCCTGCCTTTGAACCCACGCAATGCGTAGGTGAATCTCAGCAACCAGGAGGATTTAGCCATGGCCAAGAACTTTACTTCTTATCGGAAGCCGACAAACAGACATAACACTCGCAAGTTGTTCATCGAACAAGCATTTAACGGTCAAATTAAAAGCATCGTAGTTGGTAGTACCATAGAGGCTATGACCAGAAAGTCACGAAGAAACGTGCTCAACTTTTTGGCTCAGCTCTGGTACTATCTTCGGTCCCAAGCTAATCGATGCACCCCTTGAAACATAGGAAATCCACGAACCCCTCATTTTATCTGTCAAACATTCATAGCGAATCAAAACAAACATTGTGTAGTACTAGAATTTCGACTAGAATGGGGTACGTTAATCGATTTGCTTGGGACTAATAGCAACAATCAATTCGAAACTAACGATTTTAAATTGGTCCCAATCAAACTATTAACGTATCCCATTCTTGTTGAAATTCTAGTACTACACAATGTTTGCTTTGATTCGCTATGAAAGTTTGACAGATAAAATGAGGGATTATTTGATTTTCCTATGTTTCGAGGGGTGAATCGATTTGCTTGGGACCGAAGAGAGTACCAGAGCTGAGCCAAAAAGTTGAGCACGTTTCTTCGGGACCTTCTGGTCTTAGAGTTACCTCTATGCTAATAGCCTAGTCAAGTAGTGAGCCAATTTAAAATCGTTAGTTTCCAACCGGCAGGAACTTCTTTGCAAATTTCGATAATATCTTATTTCAAACATTCTCCGCAACATCGCACTTAGACTTGGCGGTTGACGGAAGTCGACCTTGATGTAAGTTTCGTTATCCATCACGATGCAGCACGATTTGGTGAGCAGCTTCGTATAAAGTTCCCTGGCGCAGATATTCGCAGTGATGTTTTTTTCTTCTTTTCATTCCGTTTTGGGGTTTTCTGCACCTCGTAAACAATTAACCTAGCACGCTTCATGATTTTCTGCACAAAACCGCTGAGACCTTGGACTTTTTAACGACATCTCAAATTGACATGTTTAGACGGTTCTTGATCTGTTGCACCACTTTCCTGGCCATTATACTGTCCATTGGACCACTTTTACAACCATTCTCTTCCTTCCTTCGGGCACTCACACGAGACACAGTTGTATTTGCAATTCCAAACTTCTTAGTGCTCCCTCGGGGGGGGGGGCGTCTCTGAATTTTTAATGTTAATGCACAAAAATTTTTCACGGGCTGTACAGTAAAAGTATGGACGTCTGTCAAAAGTTGTTCCAATCGAACCGTCCAAATGCACCGCTCGATTGGAACAGCTTTTTTCAGTTTTGTGGTGACAGTCGGCATACTTCAACTAAAGGGCTTTAGCTATTTTTTGTTTGTTTTGAAGACATGACTGTAACTACTGTATGCATAACTCTGAAACTTGACAGATGTAACCAATACACTATGAATAAGATCTACTCAAATTTACAGGTTTTTTACTCATACGGTTCAAAAGTTACAGAAGATTTTCGATGTGCCATCTTCTTCGAATACACCCTTTGGTCTCCAGTCATCTTCGTAAAAATTTCTGAAAAAAAACCTCAATTTTCTTAGTTTACATTTGCCTGACTTAATCTGGAGCTCGTCATCCAATCTGTCTTAAGAGTGTATTCTGACAATCTTGTGCAATGTTTGTGGAAATCGGCTCCCAACCGCTCTCAACTTGAGCACCCCTCATTGTAAGGCTCAACAGTTCCCCTCCCCCACAGAACAAACACCAAATTTGTACTTCTCGCCAGAATTGTCCTTCACCCCCTGAAATGCCCCATTGGGGATCAGCATTGCATTTGGGAGGAAACTTTTCACCCGGATTAGACGAGTGTGCGAGCCAGCGATAAAAACGAAAACAAAATAATTTTCCTAATTGAACCCGTACCGGTCGGTAGATATACTCGGTACCGGGGAGGAATGCTCCTTAGGTGTTCCCCTTATTCCGGGGGAAAACACGGGTTTCCGCTTCTGCCAAACGATCAGTAGTGTGACCGTCTGGTGGTGGTGTCTCGCCCAGTCACAGTAGGCACTGGTGTCACCCGGTATCGTGATAAAGGTGCATCTAAAGTAGAAAATTAAACACGAAACCTCCCGGTTTTTAGCCGGGCTGCCGGATTGCAACCGTGTTTTTCTGTTCCGTGAGTACACACAACCCGCTAGTTGGGAGTTGTTGTTTGTGTTTTCGATGAGTGGGAGTATGTGAGCGTGTGTAAACAAAGCATGTCTCAGGCGGCTACAGCGGCGACTGAAGGACTTCCGATGGTGGCTCCGATGTGCATGTGTCGTCGTGTCGTTGGTCAACAGAGATAGAGTTCAGGAAGCTAAATAAGACAAAAATTATACTAAACATACCATTTCAAAGTTTAAATTATTAATTAAACACGAGAGAGAGAGAGAGAGAAAGTCACAGCAGTTCAGTCTGACAGCGATTATAGTGTAGTTCTGGGAAATGGACTCACATGTATGTACGGTAAATTAGCGTTTGCCAACCGGTCATAGAGATAGTTGTATGTTTGTGTTGCGAGTGTAGTTGAGTGTACGGTTGTTGTTGATCCAACGAAATTTTCCTGTGGAAATATTTTAGCCACAGATGAAAGTCGTAGTTCAGCAATGTTTGCTGTTGGACAATTTATTTGCTTATATTTACCGAACAATTCTTTAAGATTTTTCAGTTTGATATATGACAAATTCAAAATACCCCATTCCCACAGTCAGATTACTTGTTAAGGCTCTAACTGCTTCCCTCAGTCCTGATTAGCATAATATTGACATTCAAAACTGCACCACCGAGCAGATAAGTGAGAGCAACGCACTGTTGCTTTATCCCATAGCACATACATATTTTGCTACGTTGAGGAAGTGTCCCCGGTGGTGTGTTGCCGTTCCCATTTTGAGCAGATAAATAGACTTTTCACTTTTTGTTTACTCGTGTTTATTCCGATAGGATCTTATCTAGGCAAATATATCTCTCCTAGGGGCTTATATCAACCTCGAGCTTCTTTTCCCCTGCCGTAAGGAAGCTAATATCAGATTCAGAGGGAAATGCTTTTTTTTGGTAGTTGTTCTTCAGATACAATCCTCTAAACGGGACGTAAATCCTTTTCTGGGGCCGTGTATGAGAGCCGGTTGTATTTGTTTTTGTTTGATCTTGCACAACATGCTACAGTTGTGTTTCATTTCTTGTTGAATAGATAATGCAAATCTAGGGATTTAAGTGTTTCTGTGTTTATCAAAAAATTGACGGTGAACAAACAGTCTGATGGCTCTGGGCTGTCATACATTATAAATAAATGTTCTTTGATAAATCCTATAGCGGATCGAGGTGAAGCCTATTAAGACAGCAACATTTCAATAAACGATTTCATACCAGTTCACTTCAACACCCCTGCTGAATAAAATTTCAATAATCACATTGCAATTTTACGCACATTTCTCCCAATTAAACGCAATTGACTAGTCATGCGAACGATGGATCCTTTCATAGTTTCCAAAATTTTTCTCTCATTAAATGTCAACCCTTCTGCTCGTTGTCGCCCTTGCAACGCGTCACATAATTTGTTATTCAAATATTCAATTTCGTCACGCTTGGCATGAAATTAGAGCTTAGGCTATCTCACGCGGCACAGTCAGCAGTTTTTTCAAGCTCAACTTTTGAAACACAAACAACACCATTCAACCCTTCAATTACGCTAAATTTCTCAAATGTCACGTACGGTAATCCAATTATGCGTACGTCAGCGTCAACCGAGATTTAAAGACGCTACGACGCGGATAAATACAAATAATTGCAAGGGTCAAACCAGTTTCAGCTGGTTTTCCTCCGTTCAAATTGTATCAAAAAATCATTTCAATCAAATTTACACCTCAAATCACTCACCAGCCAAACTATTTCATTTCGGATTGAATCAAAATCCCATTCCTACCCGGTTGAGTACAAAAGTGACCCGAACGACGATGACGATGACGAATTGTAACAAAATGAAGTGTCCGTCCGTCAGTCAGTCTGTCATCACTTATCGCTTATGCAGAGGCGAGCAGTTGTTTGTCACAGTTCACGTTACCTGTGACTGATCAACTGACTAGGAGGAGGCAGATGCACGGGTAGGAAAATCGAAATCACTCTCCGAAAGCCCCGATTCCGATAGTAGGTGTAGTGGGATCAAGGATAAGTGCATATTCTTTCGGTGCTATTTTCAGGTACCAACTGTTTTGCATATAGTGTTCACGGTGGGTTGATTTACAATGAATGCTATAGTTTTGTACTTCTGAAAAAAATTATGGTTTTAAGAAATTACTTTTACTAAAATCATCGCTACTCTTTCATTCTTCAAGCAAATTTTGATCTTTTTACACCAATGTCTTCATAATTAAATTTATTAAATATTTGTGCAATACGCTATCTGTCAAATTCTGCACAAATTAGGATTTTGATGTGAATTTCTTTCAATTATTTTTAATTTAAAGAAAAAAGATTTAACCTGTCTTAACTTTGACAGAATTTGAATCTTCTGAAACCAATTTATTATTATTAGTATTATTTGATATACAATTCATCTGACACTTTTTTGTCGTAATGAATAACATAATGTAGGGTTCATACAAATATACATAAATAAAATTACACAGCGTTTCTATTCCGAGTAGTTGACAACGATCCTGGTATGGTGTCAGATGCTGAGGATGACGCCATGGAAGGTTCCTGAAAGCATAACGTACAAACTTCCTCTGTACAGATTCGATTCGTGTAATCCAACTATCGTGATAAGGACACCAAACGATTGCTCCAAATTCCAGAATTGACCGTACTAGAGCACAGTACAATGACCTCAAACAGAAAACATCACGAAATCCACTAGCAATTTTCATAATGAATCCAAGCTGCCTGTTTGATCTAGAGATGATGTCATCATAGTGGAACCGGAAAGTGAGTTCTTGATCGAGACTAACTCCCAAGTCTCGAATACGTTGTACCCGCGCTAGAGGTTGCCAGGATAACGAGTATGGATATTCGATTGGCTTGAACTTTCTGCTGAACGTGATTACCTGACATTTCTCGATGCTGAGAGTCATACAGTTCCTTGTGCACCAGTTTTCGAAGGAATTCAAGATATTCTGCAGTTCGAGACAGTCTTCAAAGCTGTTTACAATGACGTAGACTTTAGCATCATCAGCATAGAAAAGTCGCACTCCCGGTGGCAGAATCAGTGACACATCGTTGATAAACAAGGAGAACAACAGTGGTCCCAGGTTGCTCCCTTGTGGTACGCCAGATTGATTAACGAACATCTCCGAGTGACTTGAACCGATTTTTACACACAAGGATCTGTTGGTTAGGTACGACCTGAACCAATCCACTGAAGCAGACGTTACACCAATCTTCTCCAGCTTCTTCAGAAGGATGTTATGATCAACCCGATCGAAAGCAGCCTTCAGGTCCATGTAGACAGCGTCCACCTGCTTCCCAGAATCGACTGCTTGAATGCACAGAGAGGTAAATTCAGCAAGGTTTGTAGCAACCGACCTTTTTGGATAGAATCCATGCTGATCAACCGAAATGTAATGTTTAGAGCGGGCAAAAAGAACGTCGTTCACGATGATTTCAAATACCTTTGAACATGCACACAAGGAGGTTATGCCACGGTAATTGCTGACATCTCGTTTATCCCCCTTTTTGAAAACTGGAAACAAGAATGATGATTTCCAATTCGAGGGAAACACTCCTTGTTGAACGAAAGGTTGAAGAGTTTCATCAAAGGTTGACATAGCGCAGAAGTACATCTTTTCAGCATCGCTGAAGGAATTCCGTCAGGTCCAACAGATAGCGAGAATTTCAGTTTACTTATTGCCCTCGCAACCTCATGTTCATCGATGTAGAAATTGTCGAAGTCCAAGACGTCCTGTGGAGTATCTCGAACTGCCTCTTCAACTTCAGCAGGTTGCGCAGCGAAATTATTGAAGGACACTTTGAATTGGGATGCAAAGAGTTCACATTTTTCAGCAGTTGAGTCAGCAGAGAGATTTCCTAGATACATTGACGAAGGAAGACCCTCTTCGTTACGTTTAGATTTGACAAACGACCAAAATTGTTTCGGGTTGGTACGTAGGTTGCGCTGCATCCGAATTATGTACCGAGCGTACAAGAAACGGTTGTGGTTCCTGTATGCTCGGCTTGCACGATTGAACTGTAGTTTTAAGTGCAACGAACGACTGCTGCAATATTTTCGAAGGGCCGAAGAACGGTGGCGTTTAAGCATTCGCAAGCGATTGGTTGACCGGGGTGATTTCTGTGCAGCTCCAGCAAGAGGTACATGTTCAGCGATAATACTGCTTACAGCGTTCGTGAAAAAATCCACAGCATCATCCAAGTTCTGGAATGAATTAAGGTAACTCCAATCGATAGCAAGTAGAGCTTGATTCATCGCAGCAAAATCAGCCTTTCGGAAATTGAAACTGGTGTTATCATGCACCGCTTCGTATGAAACTGGGACCGTATGGGATAATGCAACCTCTATGGCTGGATGATGAATATCAATAGAAGTCAGTGGTTCGATGGCTTCTGAAACCGTACAATTAGGCAAAGCGATGTCATTTGCAAGTATTAGATCGAGGATGCGGCCTTTTGAATTTGCAATCTGGTTGAGCTGCGATAATCCATACAAGTTGAATCCGTCCACCAATGCGCAGCTGGCGCTTGAAAGACGGGAACGATCCATGTCCACAGAAGAGTAACCGTTTTCATTTGATATCCAAAATACGTCTGAATGATTGTAATCGCCAAACTGAAGAGCCATGTAGTTAGCTCCTAGACCAGCGGCGACCGCACGAATTGAGTCTATGTGTAGTTGAATATCGTTGAGATCGTTTTTCCGATCGGGTGGAATATAAATAACTCCGACGCTGATGATGCAACCATTCATATCAATTCTCACCCAAATTTGCTCTAGTGATTTGCAAATGGTTGATGAATCTAAACAGCTACTAAGATGTGTAGAAACAGCTATGAGAACTCCACCTCCTCGATTTTTTTTACTGTTGAGTGGTTGGCGGTCAGTTCTAAAGACAGAAAAATTATTCCCGAATAGCTGCGATGAAAAGATGCACTCGTCAAGCCACGTTTCCGTCAAAACAATGACATCGTATTCTTTTTCGCCAACAGCCAGGTAGAAGTCGTCAATTTTTGTCCTTAGTCCACGCACGTTCTGGTAGTAGATTCGCAAGTTTTGGTGGAGATCATCAGAGTGGCGAGTTGCTGAGCTGGAACATGCAGGCACATCAGGCAATGGAACAGTTCTATTAAACGCATACTTGCCAGTGTCAGGAGGTTGGAAGACCCCGTCACCACTCTCAACCACAGGGCCAGAACGACTGAGGCGACTGGAACCAGCAAGCACGACTGGGTCAAGAGGGCTAGGGGCTTCCATAACGCAATAGGCAGTGCGTTCTGGTATCGGTGATAGGCCATTAGAGATGTCATCGATGCATGGAGTAGAACATTCACTAGGTTCGCCGTGTCTGCATCCAATATCGTCAGGCGAAGGCAAGATGCAGTGTTCTTGCAATCCTTCTGAAGTGGAAGGTTGGAAGACCCCGTCACCAGGCTCAACTGCAGGGCCAGAACGTCTACGATGGCAGCAACCAGCAAGCGCGACTGAGTCGAGTGGATCAGGGGCTTCCATTAGGCAACATGCCGTGCATTCTGGTTTGGAGAGTTTATTCGTGTGATGATAAGCTTTGATGAAATCGCAGAGGCGAAATGCTGTGCTGGAACACGAAAAGTCATCAGGCAATGGAATGATTCTATCGAACACATACTTGCCTGAAAAAGGAGGTTGGAAGCCCCCATCACCATTTTCGACCGCAGGTCCGGAACGGCTAAGATGACAGGAACCAGCAAGCGCGACTGGGTCGATAGGCTTAGGGGCTTCCATAAGGTGACAGGCAGTGCGTACTGGATTGACAGGAACATTGAGTACGACGACGTCCGATGTGAGCAGCTTGTAAGTATTGGTACAGGTGTGTGCAGCGATAACACGTTGCTTGTCAATCAAGTGTTTTTCTGATGATCGCGAGCTCGAGTAGTTTTTTTTTTCACGAGATTCGAAGGTTCGCATTTCGACTCCTTCTGGCCAGTACCATGTATGCTCAACGACGGTTTGAGCGTTTCTTGGTACAGTGGCTTTGAAGGACACAAATGTTAGGTCACGCTGATCCTTACCCCTGGGAATTAGCTTTACTACTTTCACCATGGAGGGGTCGACGTTGGTAATATCACAGATGTGATCCCGAATAGCTACTTCAGTTTGATCTGGTGCGAAAGGTGTCACGTAGTATGCAACTTGGTGTTCGTCAATTTTCAGCTGAGGCTCTTTTCGAGCAACCTTGAGTGAATTGAAACCGGTTGATACGGATAATGGTCCAGGTTGCCCAGTGGTTTGTTGCTGAGGTGTAATTGAAGTGGAGTTCATCAGGTTTGTTGTTTGATTGGGAGGATGAGCAGATGTAACTGGTCTCGATTCAGCAGTGGCGTTAGAAGTGGCACCGGTAATTATGTGAAACTTATAACAGTATATTGTTAGATCATAATTTATGCATTACTTGCATCAATCTGTGATTGAACAAGCTGAATCAGCTGCTCACGTTGCTGGGGACCTTGAATCGCTGGGTATCGGTCAGGTACCTGGTAGTTGTTGGTGTTTAAATGTTTTCAATTTCGTTGGAACTATTTGAATAACTGAACTTGATTTTCTCATTATCGAAGTAAAAACAGACTGTAAGATGAGTTCATTGACTTGGTGTCGGCACGGTAATTAGAGAAAATACCTTTCCAACGATCGTTCGATCCATGTTGCAGCACCATTTTTCATCTTATTTCACAAGAAAATAATTTATAGATCGAATAAAATTAATGGATCTATGTCATTGCCGAAGTTGACCTTTTTTTTTAATAAATTTATTCACTTTATTTTTACAGTCTCAATAAACTTTTTCGGTATTATTTATTAATGTCTTATATTTAAAGTTAGAGGAACTGGACCGAATACTCGTGGTTGTCTCGAGGTTAGTGGAGATTTACAATTTTTTGGTTGTGAAAAGTGAGAAGGAGGTTCGAAATGTGGTTTACAATACAAATATTTAATTAATCCTAAACCATGAACTTTTTTTCTATTCATCTTGAAAACAAACACGAACTAAATAAAAACTTAACACAAGGTTAATCAAACTTACAATCTAAGGTTAATATTCTTCAAGAAAACATATATGGGTTTCATATACTCCAGATCGCGTCCAGCCAAAACATCCCGAACTGGAACATTAGGTTGTCTACCTCGAGCCCGAAGGGAATCATATACCTCAGATCTGACTCCACGATGCTCAGCACAAGACCAAATAATGTGATCGGCGTCTTGGTATCCTTGTCCACATTCACAGAGATTGCTGTCCCCCAGCCCAACAAGTGAGCTTTTAACGAGTAGTGATTGAACATGAGGCGAGACATCATACGAATGAAGTCTCGACCCACATTCAGCCCATTGAACCAAAGACTCTTCGACACCTTAGGGATGATCGAATATAGCCATCGTCCCAAACTCCCTTCACTCCATTTACTTTGCCAGCTGACGAGTGACTGTTGACGATAAATGAAGAAACATTCATCGTAGGCGATTTGTCGATCGTAAATATCGCCTTCCATAGCACCCACCTTAGCAAGTGAGTTCGCCATCTCGTTGCCCGGAATCGAGCAATGAGATGAGACCCATGCAAAGGTGATGACAAAAGATCTTAAAAATAATGCACTTATTTAGAAGCTCTCGTATATTCATGAGAAAATACGAGGAGTGCTTTACCGGTCTCATAAAGCGAATAGCCTCGGCAGAACTGAGACTATCCGTAAAAATTAAATAATGATCTGGTGCAGGTGAGGCAATCGTTTCTAGCGTATAATGTATTGCCGCCAGTTCAGCAACATTTAAGGAGCATGAAGCATTCGAGAGGCGCTATGAAATTCGTTATAAATACTGTATCCAGCGGACGACTCTATTAGTGATCCATATGTGAAGAACGATCTTACGGAATCAACTAGGCCAAACTTTGCAGCGAAAATTGACAAAACAATCATGGTACGATGATGTTCTGGGATTCCGCGAATCTTCCGCGTCATAGATAAATCAAAACTAACTTAATTGCCGAAGTCGGAGAAGCATTCACGATGAGTATTTTGCTGTGAAGGGCTGACATCCTATGTAATGTATACGTAGTACAATGACATAAACCGAGTGTGAGGGTTTAGCTCAAGAATCTTTTCAAAGTTTTCGATTACCAGTGGGTTCATAACTTCGCAACGGGTGAGGAGCCTGAGTGACAATTCCAAAAACCGACCAGAGAGTGGCTACATGCCCGTATGAGTCGAGTGCATGTATCCTAATGCAATACGAAGGACAGCGATACTGCATCCGTTCCAGTTTTATGATGTGTGTCTTAGCCGCCAACTGGAAGCAAAAACCACCGTACTCTAAAACCGATAAAATCTTTGTCCGGTTCAACTTTAGAAGATCTTGCGAATGAGCTCCCCACCACGTTCCGGTAATTGTACGGAGAAAATTGATCCTTTGTTGGTAGTTTCGCTTCAGTTACTCAATGTGGGATCTCCAGGTGAATTTGGAATCGAACCAGACCCCAAGATATTTGAAAGACATGGAATGAGTGATCGGTTTACCCAAAAGTTGAAGCTTCGGTTGTGCTGGGCTATGCTTCCTAGAAAAAAACGACCAACTCAGTTTTCTCCGTGGAGAATTCGATACCTAGCTGAATAGCCCAAGTAGACAAATTGTCTAAGGTATCCTGTAAGGGTCCTTGCAGGTCGACCCCTTTGGGCCCTGTGACAGACAGTAAGCCGTCATCTGCAAGTTGTCTCTGCGTGCAGTTGCCACGTAGACAATTGCCAATTTCTCTGACGTAGAAATTATACAAAAGGGGGCTTCAACATGAGCCCTGAGGGAGACCCATGTAGCTAAATCGTGAAGCAGAAGAGTTTCCATGAGAATAGCTCATATGTTTCTCTGACAGTAAATTGTACAAAAAGTTATTAATTAATGGAGAAAGGCCACAAGCGTGGAGTTTGTCTAAAAGGACTTCAACCGATATGGAATCAAAAGCCCCCTCAATATCCAAGAATACAGAAGCCATTTGCTCTGTTGTTAGCAAAAGCCAACTGAATTTCTGTACAAAGCATCGAGAGACAGTCGTTCGTTCCCTTGCCCCTACGGAAAACAAATTGAGTATCTGAGAGTAGGTGGTTCATCTCAACCCATTTGTCCAGGCGAAAAAGGATCATTTTCTCCAACAATTTTCGAATGCACGATAACATCGCGATGGGTCGGTGCCATTTGTAATCTGACGCGAGTTTGCCAGGCTTTTTAATGGCTATAACTCTCACCTGCCTCCAATCATCCGGAACAATATTGAGCTCCAGAAACTGACCAAACAAGTTCAACATGCGCCTCTTAGCGACGTCTGGGAGGTTCTTCAACAAGTCGAACTTGATTCTATCAGCACCCGGAGCCAGATTGCGACACGAAAGAAACGTGAGTGAGAGCTCCAGCATTGTAAAAGGTTGGCTGATCTCGTCTACTGAATTTGTCGTTTCGCGAGGAACCATCTGTGCCGGCACGAAATCAGGGCATACTTTTCGTGCGAACTCCAGAACCCAACGATCTGAGTAAGTCTCACTCTCGTTGTTTGAAGACCGGTTACGCATCCTTTGTGCCGCGTTCCAAAGCGTATTCATCGACGTTTCGCACGATAATCCATCCACGAATTGCCTCCTGCATCCGCGTTTCTTGGCTTTGATGAGACTCTTGAGTTCGCGTTGAAGAGCCGAGTACGCTTCGAAATCCTCGGGTGTTCCACGTTTCCGGAAAAGCTTAAATGCGTCGGATTATTCACGATAAACCTCTGTGCATTGCTGGTCCCACAAAGGAGATGGAGGTTTTCTACGAAAAGATGCTTCTGGAACCGGCCGAGTTTGAGCTTGAAGTGCGCTGTTCAAGATCAGATTGGAGAGGAAGTTATATCCCTTCAACGGTATAAGCCCTTCTACCGACGTTTGGGCTTCATCGATCACATTCTTGAATTTTGTCCAATCGATATTACGGTTGAGATCGTACGCGACGTTAACGGGCTCCGACGGACTGAATCCACTGGCAATTGAAATAAAATTTGGCAGTTGTTGCGTCAAAACTCATGGCTTTAACATTGGGTCTTTTATTCCAGGCGTCGAAATGATGGATAACTACTTCCGAAATAGCTTTTCCTGTGCTTGAAACAATTGCTGGATCTCCAAGTAATTGAATTGATTGTATTCCAGTGCCAAGAATTGCGATTCGGTCAATGTGCTCATTCTCCTTTCTGTCCCAGTGAACCGTCAAGACATCATCTGGCAGGAATTTGTTTCGTTTGTTGGCCACCGCCATTACGCTCTTTTTTTTCCTTATCACTCATTGATGTTTGTAGTTGCCACATCTGCACCCATTGCTTTGTCAGCTGCTGCAAGAATAGCAGCTGCCTGCTAATATCTGACCTTGGCAGCATCTAAGGCTAAAACGAGCCCCGCAACGTGGGTATATCACCTTTTCATGGTACGTTACGGGACGTAAGATCTACCACCGATTCCTAGCCCTGACTACTTCAAACTAGATGAACAGGATTTTTGAGTAATCAAAGGAACACATCTTAGTCCTTGATACTTGTTATGCCTTGTTGATAGTGACAAGACTCGGCTTTATCCACTGAGGATGATCTTGAAACAAGGAACAAAATGAGTTAGTTAGTCTTCATCTATGTGATTCCTAATCTTCCATTCGTTGTTCCCTAGTTTGAAGTGGTTAAGACTAGGGTTCTGATGCATGGTCATTATCGGTGTCATTCCTTAATTTTGTTGCTAAGGAATCCAATTTTGACTGACAAAGGGCTTCGCATTTGAAGGTGTTTCAACACTCCGAAGGGTATAAATAGCGGGACTTTTTAATTAGAGTCGGATCCTTGCGATAAATGCAAGAATGACAACTGTAAAAAATCGACTACTTCATCATTTCTCAATATTAATGGAGTAATACGACATGCACTAAACTAGGGACACGGAATATAGATCAAATTACTGGTCGCAGTGGTGTTAGGTCTCGAGCAGAGGAAAAAAGGCTATAACGAACTTTTTCGGGGCCACATCCCTTCGTCCACGAAATATTTCGGATCTTGTATAGATTTTCTCTGCTGAACGCATACGACAGTCGGACAGTTCATCATCTTCATCTGCAGTGGTCTCATCTTCATCTATGTCTTCTAAGACATCTTGAGGTCCTTCAGAATAATCTATGCTTAAGGTATATCAATCAGTTTTAGCCAAAACTTACCTGAAAGTTGGCCAATTTCCTCAACGTGTTGTGAAGAACTCGCCATTAAAATTTCCACATCTTGTACAAGCGGTCGCTCACAGATTTTAGTTCATAGAACTCGTGATTTGGATTATTTGTTGTATTAATCCAAAGTATGTGCTAGTATTTTTTTTCCGCTTTGCCGATGGTCCTGCTGCTGTTTCAGCTTCTATGCGAGTGTCTTTCGTGGTTATATCGAACAGTAGATCAAGCTTAGCCAAAAATTAGGAATGCTGGATTGACACTTTGGACATGTTCTTGAATAAGTTGTTCCATTCCACGAAGATTTTGACGCAGGACTACGTCTTTCTTTGCTATACTGGGAGTCACATTACGAAATCGAAAATGTTGCATGTAACGAAAATGCGGGGGTGTTTTCAAATGCATATTTTTCAATACCATTAATGGAAATATGGCATGCAATATGTCATTCGACGGAGACATTATTCAGCAATTTGTTGGTGTATAGCACGAATAGTGAAAAAAGCTAAACAATTAAGAAAGTTCACGAACAAAATAGCAATATTTCATGAAGCAATTAGAAGAGCGGGTGGAACGCAAGAACCTATATTCCATCGCAAGGTCATCTCTTTCCAGCCCATGCAAAAATCAAACCCGCACTGCGCATGCTCCAACTACGGTTTTCATTTCTGCGAGTTGATCGGAGCTCAGAGTAACGTTAAAATGAGGGGAGGCGAAGAGCAGCGTCCAAAAAACCGCCTGCCAAATCACGAGTGTCAGTCGAGCTGATCGCAGCTTGGGGCCATCACCAATACAGGGAAGGAATTCTGCCTCGAAGTCTTAAGGCTGGCGCACAATGCATAAGTTTCCGGGTTTTTTGACAGATAATGCATGGGCCAACTGTCAAAAAGCCTGAAAACTTATCGATTGTGCGCCGGCCTTTAGGCCCTTGGCATTACACTGACCCAGCGCTGCCGGATTGTTTTGAAGCTTATCGGTATCAATGGTTTTAAAACATCGGTATCGATCGGTTTGTACTATTTTAATTAATTTTATATTTTTGGCGTTTTTGAAAGCAAAAATTTTAACTTCCGGGAAAAAAACTCCCGGGAATGTTGGAATTAGCTTCTGAAGGAAGCTAAAAAAACAGCCAGAGAAAGAAGAGAGAAGATTTCCTGGGAGGAAGTTTGAGGAAATTATTCGCGTAAAATTTGAAAAGGGCATATCCTCGTTGATCGATTCTCTTCATCGAGTTTGGTTTACTATGGCAAAATAAACGAATTTTTCACTATGATCGCAGCATAGTTCGACAGAAGACGACGTTAGCTTGTGCCAGAAACAACACACTCAATGAAAAATGCAATTGCAATCAATAATAGGCCCTATTCTCGTGTTGCGCGAGAGTTCTAATAAAAAACTGAAAAACATCCGGGGATCTGCCAAAATAAAACTTGAGAAACTTCTGGCGATAATTTAAAGAAACTATCGGAAAAAATCGGATGTCCAAAGGAAGCCAAAAAAGTTCCGGAAATCGGAAGTAAATTCCAGAAGTAGCTTTTTCCAAGGGAGCCAGCAGAAGCCCGGAAAACCTTCCAATATAAGTCGAAAATAAAACCTATGGCTTATGAAAAAACTTCCAGAAGAAGACGAAATAAATTTCTGGAGAAGTTTAATTGAACTTCCTGGAGCAGACAGAAATCGATATAAAATCTAAAAAATCGGTATTCTGAGGAACCTTATCTGTATATTGGTATCTAGTTTGAAAATCGGTATAAATAAGGATAAATCGGTATATCTAACAATGCTGCTCTGAGCTTCGATCAACTCGCTGACAAGAATACCGTTGAATACGGTACTAAAAGATCGGAATTTGGTCAACAACTGACAAAATTACTGCCTTAATTGTGATTTATAAATCAAAATTTCGTAGAAGAAACTACTTTTTTAAGCACAACAATGTCATAGTGTTATTCTGATACGTGGTTTGTACTTAAAAATTAGTACACATAATTATCTTTACAACGGTACCAACAGATCTGAATTTGGTCTACAATTGACAAAGCTACCACCTAAAACGTGATTTGTTCATCAATACTCTGTTAACAAAATACCTTATGTCGAAATGTTGTTTCAGAGGCATGTTTTACATTTACACCTAGAAATGTTTAGAACACATCATAACCTTTAAAATGGTTCCACAATATTCAAATTCTTTCAAAGTAGGACAAAGTTACGGCAGGTAACATTTTTTTTTAAATATGAAAAATCAACAGAAATTTTAAGGAATTTAGTGTAAAGAGATCCAATATTGGTTGAAAAATGATAGAATTATGATGATTTTAATAAAATTCATTTCTTAAAGGTCAAAAATCCACCTTCAAGACGTTAGCGCTACGTCTAAATCAAAATATGTTTGCGTCATACTCGAGGACATCTCTTTCCAAGCCTTTTAGAACCTGAAAATCGAACGAATTTTAGGTTTCAAGAACATCCCACAAATAAGCCGCACCCTATTTGTACAGGCAATAAATATACTAAAACTAAGTGAAAAAGCAATGGATATCGCTTTTCATTGAGCCCTTGACAAACCCTGAGGGTGTTTACATCTGTGTGGATTTGCTAGCCAACTAGCACGAATTTCAGTTGCTCCTGAAATCTCACTCGGAAAAAAATCCGTTCCCGAAAACGGGAACGGACCGTGAACTAAAAATCACGGCCAGCTATCCAGAACAAAATTTTCTCAAATATACACCGTGAACTATGGTTCACGGCTGTGGTTCACGAATATGGGAACTCGTGCATGCTGGTAGACGCTGATGCCCTGTTTACATAATTCTGGCAACTTTTTTTGCACAGTGCTAGTACACTAGCGCTAGCAAATCCGCGCAAATGTAAACACCCCATAAGCATGAACGATGCCCTTAAAAAGCAGCTTTGAGAGCCCACCCTCAGTAGTTCCCGTGGCTTATAACAGGAATCGAGGGCTTATTAGGAGGGTCCATCTGACCTCCTAGTAACAGCACTTATCGATGTCGAGACGCCAGGAACTGACACAGCAATCTATTGATTATGAATTCGAACCTTGATCATCTTCCTCAATTAGACTACTTTCCATTTCTCAAGTTTCTTTTGACCTTACGAGGAGTATTGGTATTTGGTAACTCTTGGTATTGACTCTTTCGATCCTCTGCCACCATTGGAAGAGTATAGCTTCTTTACCGAACTGATCTACAAAAGCGTATTAGAAGCTCAGAAACGACGTGTTCCAAGCGCATCCTTCAAAAGAAAACCCAACACCCCTGGATGGGATGATGAATGTACAAAGCTGTATCTTGAGAAATCCGATGCCTTTAAAGATTACCGTAGACATGAAAGATCTGAGCTTTTTGAAAAGTATCTAAAGCTTGAAAAAAGGTTAAAAACTAACTGAAAGCAAAGAAAATAAATTACTGGTGCACTTTTATCGAGGGACTTTCTAGAGAAACCTCGATGACAACGCTATGGGAAAAGGCTCGCTATATGCGAAACCACTCATCCTCCAATGAGAGTGACGAATACTTCTCTCTACTTCGACTTCGCTAAAAAGGTTTGTCCAGATTCTGTCCAAGTACAACCGACTTTACGGGATACAGCCCGAAGCAACGGTTCTCTGGATGAACCATTCAAAATGCTGGAATTTTCGATGGCGCTTCTTTCATCGAATAACTCTGCTCCGGGAAGCGATATGATCAAATTCCTTCTAAAAAACCTCCCCGATATCGCAACAAGTCGATTACTTAACCTGTATAATTCCTTTATGGAATTCAATATAGTTCCACCAGATTAAAGCTATTCAAAAGCCTGGGAAACCAGCGTCTGATCACAATTCTTACCCGCCCGATCTCTTTGATATCATGCCTGAGGAAATTATTAGAAAAAATGATCCTATCAAGACTTGACCATTGGGTTGAATCAAACAACCTACTTTCAAATAAGTTGATTGGTTGGTTGTCTTTATTAAGGAGATTTTAAACCATAATTTCTTGTATAATTTGCTGTCAGAAAAACAAATGACCTTCAATCTAGGTCAACTGACAACTTCTAGAATTAGCTACATGGGCTTACCCCAAGGTTCATGTTTAAGTCCCTTACTTTATAATTTCTATGTCAAAGATATTGATAACTGCTTAGATAATCGATGCTCGCTTAGACAGCTTGCAGACGATGCCGTGGTTTGCCTGAGAGGTCTACGTTCGGAAATCTTTCAAAGACCATTGCAAAAAGCCTTAGATAATCTGTCCTTCTGGGCCAGAAATTTGGGGATCGCAAAAACTGAATTGGTAGTGTTTAAAAGGAAGCGGTTTCCAGCCCAACTGCGTCTAATCTTTTGGGCAGGCAGAGACATTACCCAATCTTTGACCTTCAAATACCTTGGAGTCTGGTTTAATTCAAAATACACTTGGGGTAACCAAATTACGTATCAAGACCAACAATTGAAATGGCCTTAACTCCATTTTGTAAACAAACCTTGTAAGGCCATTTTCTCGCGAACCAAAGTCCGCAAAGGCAAACCAACATAATGAACAGGTAGGGGAAATTCTCTTCTACCCGATTGTGGTTTAGGTTTGCGAATGAAGGTTTCGGTTCGCGAAAAAATGGCCTTACAAGGTTTGTTTACAAAATGGAGTTAAGGCCATTTCAATTGTTGGTCTTGGTATTTGAAACAAAAAAGTCAACAAAGGATCAACTTTCTACGATCAATTTCCCGGATATGGTGGGGTGCTCACCCGGAAGACCTCATTAAACTATATGAAACGACTATTCTTTCAGTTCTAGAGTATAACTCTTTTTGCTTCCTCTCGGCAAGAAAATGCCACCTAATTAAATAGGAACGTATTCAATATCGTTGTCTACGTATTGCCCTTGGCTGTATGCACTCAACACACAATATGAGCCTAGAGGTTCTAGTGGGAGTAAAACCCTTGCAGAACCGTTGCTGGGAGCAAGAGGGATTAATAGTATTGATCAAATGTAGTGTCAGTAACAACCTCTTGACTGAAAACTTCGAAACAATGCTCGAATTGAGCACCCAGTGCAGATTCGTGCGAATCTACCTTAATTATATTTCATCGGATATTAGCCTTCCGTGCTATAACCCTCCTCATGTACGCTTTACTAACTACAGTTCCACCATTGACTATGATCTCTCCATGAAACAGGCTATTCAAGGAGTTCCAGATCAACTTTAACCTATCTCAATTCCCCGTATTTTTGCTGAAAAGTACAAACACAACAATTGCAATAGAAGATTTGGATTCACTGGCTTCGGTGTCTTCAATGCGTACTCAACCGCCTTCTGGAAACTTCAGGAGCCTTGTTCCGTTGAGCTAGCAGCAAACAACTTCGCATTGGGGATGATTTCCGACATGCCCACAGACCATTACTTCATCTTCTCGGATAGTCTCAGTTCGATTGAGGCTATTCGGTCGATGAAACAAGGTAGGCACTCATCTTATTTCCTTTCAAAGGTAAGGGAGCGGATGAGTTTGCTGGTCGAAAGGTCATATATGATTATCAAATTGCTCTATCCCAGGTAATGGGAAGGCAGACTCTCTCGCAAAGGTGGGCGCTCAAAAAGGCGAGATATATGATAAAAGAATTTCACATGATGTGTCAGAGTTCTCTTTTAAGTTGGCAAAACGATTGGACAAGTAATTCTCTTGGCCTCTGGTTACATTTCATTACTCCAAATGTTTCTTCGAGAGCGTGGTTCAAAGGTCTGGATGTATGTCGAGGATTCATTCGCATGATGTCAAGACTTATGTCGCTAGACGCACATCTCTACAGAATAAACCTCGTTGACAGCAATATATGTAGGTGCAGAACCGATTATGATGACATCGATCACGCAGTTTGGTATTGCCCGGGTAATGACGCCTCCAGAGCACGACTATTGGATACCCTAGTGGCCCGAGGTAGACAACCCTTCCGTGAAGTAAGAGATGTATTGGGAACCCGTGATCTTCCCTACATGCAGGCGATCTACGAATTCCTTAGTTTGTCTGATGTTAGAGTTTGATGTGAAGCCATTAATACTCGTGTCCTTGTCTTATTATCCACCTATTTCTGTACTACTTGCCCCTGCCCAGCCAGCATTTGGTCAACCGTTCTAGAGTAGTATCTGAAGGAGGCTTCAGAAACCTGTTTCCTACCTCTCTCCTTCCATTCGAAATTGTTACCCATTAACCTCGAGCCCACCACGAGTAATGTGTACCCAATACTAACCTGTAATACTGTCCTCGTCCGGATCCTAGAGGAAGCATCCTAATGGACCTACTCGATCAGGAAGACATGGCGGTGCTCAACCATGGAAACCCAACATTCTTCAACGGACGTCACGCCACGGCTATCGACGTCTCTTCGATCAGCCGTTCCATAGCAGGAAAAGTCACGTGGTGCACCAATGCGGATTTGTACGGAAGTAATCATTACCCCATCCAAATGCAGCTTTCATCAGCCACGGCCCCAGAAGTCACGAAAAGGCCTCGCTGGCGGTACGACGAGGCTGACTGGGATGGGTATCAGGGGACAATTCTGTCGCTGCTCCTCGAACGCAATCCGCTAACCATCCCGGATTTTTTCTAAGTTGGTGTTAGATGCTGCATCCGCTACCATACCAAAGACCAGTAGCCTACCTGTACGAAAAGCCCTCCATTGGCGGAGCGAAGACACCAAAAAAGCCGTTAAAGCCCGCCGGAAAGCTCTACGGAAACTCAGTCGAACCCCGAGAGATGACCCAAACAGGGAAGAGCTACTAACCCGGTACCGTGCACTGCATATTCAATGCAAAAAAGAAGTGAGAAGTGCGAAGCTAAACAGTTGGTCTGGTTTCCTTGAAAGCATCAACGCCTCCCAGTCCTCTGCCGATCTCTAGAGATGCCCCCAGCGGCAAACGGCACTCGACGCCATTACATGTACAAGCTAACGGAGTTACCATCTCCGAACCGGCAGCCGTCGCCGAAGAACTCGGAGGGTATTTCGCAGAAATTTCGGCCATCTCCGGTTACGATAGCCACTTTCAACGGTTGGCAAAGCCTACCCGTACATCAGTCGCTGAGTTCAGCATCCCGCCTGACACGGACAACCTCGAGATCAACGAGCCTTTCTCCTGGGAGGAACTCCAGCACGCAGTAAGCCGCAGCAACGGCAAATCTGCGGGACCTGACGATCTCGGCTATCCACTCTTAAAAAAGCTGCCCCTTGAGGGCAAGTGTTGCATGCTTGAGATGCTCAGCCAACTCTGGGTCTTTGATACCTACCCGACGCTGTGGAAGGAGAGTCTCGTCGTGCCCATCTTGAAGGCGAACGAAAAAGACAGGGGCAGATCTAAGTTCCGACCGATCGCTCTCACATCCTGCATGGCCAAGGTATTCGAACGGATGGTGAACCGTCGACTCAAGATGTTCCTTGAGACCAACAGCTTGCTCGACCACCGACAACATGTCTTTCGACAAGGTTTCGGTACGTCCACGTACTTTGTCACTCTGGGGGACGTGCTCAAGGAAGCTTACGACCAGGAAAACCACGTTGAAATCATCTATTTGGACCTCTTCAAGGCTTTCAACCGGACGTGGACGCCAACCGTCCTGAAAAAAACTAACAAACTGGGGCTTGAAGGGGCATATGATGTATTTCATACGAAACTTCTTGACCGAACGGTCATTTCGTGTATTGGTGGGGAACACGCTGTCGAATAGTTTCAGCGAGGATACCGAAGTCCCTCAAGGCTCCGTTATCGCAGTCAAGTTGTTTCTGGTGGCAATGACAACGACATGGACCGACTCGATGGGTTTCCAGCTATCCGCCAGGAAGAGCATCCGATGCCACGTATGTCCGTCCCAGCACCGAGTCAATAGCACCCCAATTACGATCCACGACCAAGCCATTCCAAACAGGAAAACAGTTCGCGTCCTCGGCGTACTGATCGACCGAACGCTCTCCTTCGACCAGCATTTCCAACAGGTCAAAAAGGACTACCGCAGTAGACTCAACCTCGTTAAAACGATCTCTCGGCCTCACCGATCCAACAACCGCGATGTTCGGTTCCGGATGGTGCGAGCCATCATCGACAGTAGGTTGCTTTACGGGACGGAAATTACTTGCATCGCTTCCGAGAAGCTGGTTAGAACCCTAGCACCAGTCTACAACAGCTACATCCGCATCATATCTGGTCTCCTGCCATCCACTCCAGCAGACGCCGCATGCATCGAAGCGGGTCGTCTTCCTTTCCGGTTCTGCTTAAACGCAAATATTGCCACAAAAGCCGCCGCCTTTTCCGCAGAGACCTCCGGAAACAATAAAAAAACCAATACTAACCTAGAATTACTGCTGTTTAAAAATGTTAATTAAAAAATTACGGATATTTGGCTCCGCAAAGTGTCACACACGACTTAGGTTAGTAAATAAATGAACTAGTTATATTATAATAGCTTAACATTTCTCGAGATAGGAAGAGATCGACATTCAGAACTGTAATTTATTAGCCTTAAGGCTGACTAAAAGTAAATTGGTACGCCCCTCGTGTGCCGGTAGCACGCCTCTAGTGTTGGGAATCTAAAATCTTTGACAGTGGATTTTTTTCACTTCTATAGAGAACAGCTGGTGCAAGTTTGATCAAAGTAGTCGATCGTGTTCAGAAATAGCGTCAAATGGAACTCGAAAGAAGAAAAAATATTGTGCACAAACACCTGAAAATCCGGAGTGGTCCGGTGCCAAGCTGGCTAAAGAGCTGAAGATGCCGAAAACAACAGTTTTTCGAGTGCTCACAACCTTTTTTTTTTTTTGTTTATTAATTTATTTGATAAGGCTCAACCGAATTAACTTTACAGAGCCGAGGATTCTTGGTCACTGTACAATAGATCTTAAAACTATAGTCAAAAGGTACAACACAATAAACACTTTATCTTCCGCTATCCAAAAAGCCTCCTCGATCAGAACTGGAGCCGCTTCCAGTGGTTTCATTGTATGGCAAATTGTTGTACGCCAACGAGGGTCAGAGCGCGTCCATTGCAGCAATGGACGCAAAACGTGGTCAGCACTCACACACTCATCACGAAACGGTTGCTTTCCAAAGTCGACGACGCATCGACCGAAAGAACTGCTGATGAAGAACAATGAGGAGGACCACACAATGGTTGCTGCCGAGAAAACAGACGATCGCGTAGCACACATCGAGAGTGGCCTGCTTTTGTCGACAGCCGAGTGAACACTCAGAGTGCTCACAACCTCCAAGGAAAGAAACTCTGAGTGTGGAAAGGAATCAGCGGATCTACGAAAAAACTGGAACCAGGGATCGTAAGCTGCTCAGCAAGGTGCTGAGGTGCGTTAAAGTCAACCCCGGTCTTTCGATCCGAGATGTGGCCAGAAGGTACAACGCCAACTTTCAAACGGTGCGGAATATCCTTGCCAAGGAAGGATACAAGTTATACAACGCCAGTAAACATCCAAACCGGCACATGAAGCAGAATTTCGTGGCCAAAAAGCGTGCAAGGCTCTTATACGACCGTGTTTTGACGAAACACAAGGGCTGTACTTTGATCGATGACGAAACATACGTCAAACTCGATTTTAAGCAGCTTCCCGGTCAAAAGTTTTACATCGCGACTGGACGTGGGGATCTGCCGTGAAGATTTAAGTTTGTGTTTGCCGACAAGAAAGTCATGATTTAACAAGCGATTTGCAGTTGTGGCCTGAAAACGGAACATCCTCGACCATGACATTCCAAGTTTACATCGAAGTATGTCTGAAAAAGCGTGTAAAGGGTGATACGGTCAAAATTTGGTCAATATCAACTTGACGTATTTCTTTCAATTTTGCATTTAAAAAACCTGAACACCCCTCATTTTGAAGGTGTGTGTGTGTAGAATGTTGCTCCTATTTTGATTTTGGAATTCACTCTTCAGTTGTCAAAATGCCGTCCAAGCAAGAAGAGCAGCGTATCAAAATTTTGCTCGCGCATCGCGAAAATCCGAGCTACTAGCACGCAAAGTTGGCAAAATCGCTAAAAGTTGCCAAATCAACCGTTACAAATGTAATTAAAGTGTTTGGGGAACGTTTGTCGACAGCCAGGAAGTCTGGATCGGGGGGAAATCGAAAACCGGAAGCCGCTGAGACGACAAAGAGAGTTGCCGGTAGTTTCAAGTGAAACCCTAACCTCTCTCTCCGAGATGCCGCAAATAAGCTGGGTGTATCGTCTACAACCGTGCATCGAGCCAAAAAACGAGCCGGACTATCGACTTACAAGAAGGTAGTGACTCCAAATCGCGATGATAAACAAAATACGACGGCCAAAGCGCGATCCCGGAGGCTGTACACGACGATGCTGACGAAGTTTGACTGCGTGGTAATGGACGACGAAACCTACGTCAAAGCCGACTACAAGCAGCTTCCGGGACAGGAGTTTTATACGGCAAAAGGAAGGGGAAAGGTAGCAGATGTTTTCAAGCACATGAAACTGTCAAAGTTCGCAAAGAAATATCTGGTTTGGCAAGCCATCTGTACCTGTGGCTTGAAAAGCAGCATTTTCATAGCTTCCGGGACTGTCAACCAAGAAATTTACGTGAAAGAGTGTTTGAATAAACGTCTGCTGCCTTTCCTGAAGAAACACGGTTGTTCCGTACTGTTTTGGCCGGATTTGGCATCTTGCCATTACGGTAAAAAGGCCATGGAGTGGTACGCCGCCAACAACGTGCAGGTGGTTCCCAAGGACAACAACTCTTCCAACACGCCAGAGCTCCACCCAATTGAGAAATACTGGGCTATTGTCAAGCGGAACCTAAAGAAGACCAAAAAAAACTGCTAAGGGCGAGCAGCAGTTCAAGGCAAACTGGCTTTCTGCGGCGAAGAAGGTGGACAAGGTGGCTGTACAAAATCTGATGGCAGGGGTCAAGCGTAAGGCCCGGCAATTCGGATTTGGAAAAGCGGAAGCCTAACTGAATATTTTTCCTGAATTTTATACTAATTGAACTTGAAAAAGAAATTTAATTTGATTTTTTAAATAAACGATTTCACCGATTTACACGCGTTTTCCCTTGACCAAATTTTGACCGTATCACCCTTTATTGCCGTTCATTCGCAAGCATAGGGTCACCTTTTGGCTCGATTTGGCCAGCTGCCACTACTCCAAGGTGGTTCTGGAGTGGTATACTGCCAACAAAATCGATTTTGTCTTCAAGCTAATGAATCCTCCGAATTTCCCGGAATTTCAACATATCGAAAAATATTGGGCAATTTCAAAGCAGCGACTTTGACGAAACGGCGGGGCAGTCAAGGACATCCAGCAAAAGCGGGCAAAATGGAATGCACTGATTCCATGTCCGTTTCCACTGTGCGGGTGCTGATGGGCTCCATCTAGAGGAAGGTTCGAGATTTCGTTCGAATTGGAGAAATGAAACCATCTAATGCTGTAACTTTGAAGTTTTAATAAAAGCATTGCAAAGGAACCATTAATGGACTTTTTAATCGTATAGAATCACGAATTTCAGGTCTTTTTGTGCGTACCAATTTACTTTTAGTCAGCCTTTCTTAGAACGACCCTAGAAGCACTTCATGTTCAAAAATTGTATTTGTATATCCCGTATCCAAGGAAAAAAACTCGATCACTTACTTCAAACGTTGAAAAAAAAAATGTGAATTCGATTTTTTCCATCTACATATGGAGAGTGATTTGTTCCCGAATATTTTCTAGGGACCATCGACATAGAGAACAATTAAGTGAGTGAGAAGTGACTGCACAAATCATCGGGAAAGGGAGGAATATCTAGATATAGAACAACGTTAAATGAATGTAGGCTTCAATTTGATTATCTACATTTAATGTACGAAAATTTGTTACAAACCCACCCTGTCAAAAATATTTCACTTTATTCTAAACGGATTCCCCCTAACTAACTGCGGTATCCCGATCCCTCTCTCGGGTATCAAGAGTAACTATTTCCACTCATTGGCAACCCAGAAAATGGTCGGATCGAGAAATGTTTCAGTGTAAAATCAATTTCATTCTATTTTCAAATGGTTTAATAATCAAATTATTCAAATGTATTTAAATTCTTGGTTGTAGTGAATCAAAGCCTAGCCTATCTTCCAATTTGAAATAGTTTCTATTTTTGCAAGCGGTATTACTGCCGGAATGAAAGGAAACCCGGAGACGAGCGGTAGCGTCCAGTCCGCTTTTCAGTTCAATGCCGAATGAGGTGGAAAGCTTTGCAATGAACACGATAAAACATTTTCTATTCATGGAAATGCTTCCTATCTGGGCGTCCGTCCGGGCCGGGCAGAAACAGCGAAGCGGGGGATTCCTATGATCATCGGTTCAGTAGTTCCGGTTGTTGCCATCACCAATGCAAGTGCGGTGCAGTGTGTCGGGCTCTATCTACCCTGTATTTGCAATCACCATTTGCCGACCATTTGGGGGATGCTGGTGGGAATCATTTGGAATTTCCAAATGCGATCAGGGTGCAACATTTAGCAGGCTTCTCGCTGTAGATATATCGGGGTGCTTTGGCGTTTCGTTTTTCCACATTTTCGGATTAGAACGGGCTTTTTGCACCCGGAATGGCGGTGTGGGTGCTAAATTTGTTCTGCACACCTCGAAGGTTGGGATGTGGATCGAATTCGGAGTTGATGATATCGAGCTCTGTAATGTCAGTTATTTCAATCAACTGCGGGTGTGCTACATTTAATGGTAATGTATTTTTGTTCGAACCAGAGGTTCAATCGTTGTTGAACTTTTATGAGCGCACATTTGTTAACATGATAATCAAAATCATCAATTTTTTTTTGAGCAACAGGTACTTCGTTCCCATCCAACGAATTTGAATAGATGAGTGCATCCAATTAAATTTTATAATTTTTATCACAACAATGGAAACGTCACTAGCAACGAGAGGCAATTGCCGTGAATGCTTTTCATTATGCTCGATAACACATAAAATGCTTCACTTGATTCCGTTCATTGTTTTTTTTTTGTTTTTAATACGAGCGTGCATAATGCTTCTCCTTCTTCTTATCCATGGATTTTACGACCCAACAGGAACTTTGGGTACTGTCACAGTTGGTAACTAAAAGCTTGCGATCTGTGCAATATTTTTGAAGTTACTTATAAATAGAAGTCGAGAAAATTGATCCCGTTTTAAACTGCATGGTTTTGCTTGGAAGTCAACAAGGCTAAGGGAGACCCCGATGCACATCATGCTTAATGAGGTGTAAACGAGGAGAAATTGTTGCATGTTTTAATTTATTATTAAAATATGGGATCGAATGCTTTTGAATTTTTAACTGTTCGCGTGACTGATAATTGGCGCTCCTATGCGTTAACAGCAATGCTGCTGTAATTTGGGTGAAATGAATGAGATGTTGTTATTGAAAATATTTATAGCTTAGCACTTTTTGTAGAAGAAATAAAAGTTTAACATAGTTCAGGTTCAAAAACTTTAAGAACAATACAATCACAACATACACCATTCACCTAAAAACTGATAGAACTGCAGAAATAGACAGCACACACACACACACACACACACACACACACACACACACACCGCCAATCCCGGAAAAAGCGTCTACGCAAACGAAATTAAAACGTGGATTTATTTTCGCAAGGAAATGAAGCGCAATAAATTGTTCACTTCTGCTCCATCCCTGATGGTTTCCCGAGGGTAATATTTTACATCCCACTCCTCAAGCGGTGTGCAAAACTTGGTTTGAGAAGAGACACTTGAAACAGCACGTTTCCCATTTCAGCAGAACTTTTCCCGAGTTACTCACGGCATTTCAAATTCTGAGAAATGAAACCAGTGCAAATCAACATTTTCTAAAATAACTTCCCATCTCCATCGTCGTCGTCGTCCTTGTCGTCTTAAAAAATTTCATCATCATCATCTGCCGGAAGGTGAAAAACTAACACTCTCTTCCAGTTAGAGAACGCTTTGTGAGTGCACGCGCTAGATAGGATGAAAAATGACGAATATTCATTTGCTCTGGCAGGCAAGTCGTGTTCTATTAGACAAGCTCTTACCTGCTTTGCCTGATGGGGTTTTGAGCTTGAACTTCTGCTGCAGTGGTTCCATTTCCTGGATTTGAGGCAGGAAATATGCTGAAGGGTAAACAGGCTTGATTTGGGGAAAGTGATGGTACAAGAATGAAAGATTGTACTCCAAGACTGACTGACTGGTGTGGTGCAGTGCATGTATGCTTTTCCTCGAGTGATAGTTGTAAGGCTAAATGCTCCGTAGGTTGGTTCGCTTTCGTGGCAATAAGCAGTTCTTCATTCGGCTGGTGTTCACCCCTTGTTGAGTGGGTTCTGTCTATCAAAGTAAGTGCTTTCCTGGAGAAGGTTTCCGAGGCCAAAAAGAGATCGGCGATGAGGGGAAGCCAGCTGGTTTGTCTGGGAAAAGAGCCAGAAGCTAGATGTTCAACGAATTGTCTGTTGTGCAAGTTGTTGGTTTTCCGGAATGTCTTAATAATACTGGAGGGTTGTTAATTTTGTGGGTTAAGTTTCGAGAAAGGTATGCCTGTTAGTAGAACCGACGATTTGTGAATTGCATAGACTTCAGTGTGTAGAATTTTCATCGAATGTCAATGTTCTACATGTTCAAACAAAGTAAATGGACCTTCATTTTATAAAACATATGGTTAGGGTGCTCCCCATTTTAACTAGAATCAGGAATGTAATTTGTAATTTGTTATAGGGCGTTACATTCTTCAGCAAAGATGAGGTATCGATTATTTCGACCAAATTTGCTGAAGACACCATTTATCTAGCTTGTCATTTTATCATATAAGAGCAATTATCTGCATGGCATAAGGAATCCCCTAAGCCATGGCTCTTTTATTTTAACTTTCATGTTTAATTTTTTTTCGAAAAAGTGGTCCACACAAGAGTTGTAGGGATAATTCTGATGTAAATTTTTGCTGAATAAAGTATTCGGAAATAACTTTTATTTTTTGATTTGTTTTCCGTTGATCTTGTTTCGCGTACTCAGTACCAATGCTACCAACACGACTTGGAAGCAGCTCCCAAACCTGGACCCTACCTATCAACCCATCAACTCATGGGCCAGGGACCAACGGCTTTACCTCTCCTCCCCTCCCCGTGATCAGAGATGTTATACCTCAGAAAATCCCGGCGGCACCGACTGGGATTGAACCCAGGTTTTTTTGTCGGGTACAACTTAACATTCAAAAGTTATGAGAAATTTTACCAAAATCACCTATAAATATAATAAAAAAAAAATCAAAAAGCATACATTATTCATATGTTAATACCTCTAGTAGTTGAAAAGATAATTTTATTTTTGATTATCACAAAATGTGGAAATTTTAAAATTTTTAAATGGGGAAAATAAGATTGAAGAAAACCAAAAACAAAATTCTAAAATTACATATAATTCAGTAAATTCTCAACATAGCAACATTTTGTCTGGTTCCAAAAGTCTTCCATATTCTACTTTTGACAAAATGTAAAACAAAAATATTAGAATAAAAAAACAGACTTCTAAAGGCACACTACACAGTTCGAAAAAGTTGTGTAAATTTCTGTTTAAAATGATACACAAAATGGAGTGTCATCTATCATATAAGCTTACTTTTTAAATCGTGTGAAGCTCTGATACACTTCATTAAATGTTGAAAATATGGTATACAAAAGTCCATCTTTGCAAACAACATTGCTTACAAGTTGCTCCTTTGCGTGAAATGAAATACGAGTTTAACATCACAATTCAAATTAAAAATTTTTCGCTGTGTAATAA
The DNA here is from genome assembly GCF_037179485.1 of Ochlerotatus camptorhynchus. Taxonomy (NCBI): domain Eukaryota; kingdom Metazoa; phylum Arthropoda; class Insecta; order Diptera; family Culicidae; genus Ochlerotatus; species Ochlerotatus camptorhynchus. Next base: position 1,543,581 of record NW_027040618.1, read on the forward strand.
TAAGCTGAAAAAAGCTCTTATATGGTCGAACGCAGAGTTAGATTTATGGTGAACTGAGCAAAGTTGCTTGATACAATTTTGCCTACAACTTTGCTGAAGAATGAAGCTATCAATATCTTCAAAAAAGCATAAATTTCTGATTTTTATTTTAAATAAGGACCACCATAATAATGTTATTCAATGTCGTTTTCACATTATTTAAGGGTATTTATTCCATTTAAAAAAGCTGTATTCACAGTCTTTACCTCACATATAGTATTTTGTATGGTCTTTCAAAAGCCGTATCAGTAATTAAGTTATCTGTCCAACTACTTGACCTCATAACATTTGAAGCCTGTATGTGCTAGAGTTAAAATTTCCCACAACTTTTGAATTTAAAACTATAATACTGTTTTCAACAAAAATTTGGGCGATAGCATTATCAACAACTTTTCTAAAGACCGCATTTTCAAAATATTTGAAGCAAACAAGTAAGAATGAAAAACGATATTTTAAGATGCACCCTAATTTAAGCAAACAATTGCACTGGCTCAAATGCATATTTAAACAAATGGTGTCTTCAGAAAAGTTCCTAATAAGTTTACTTGAGACTGTTACCACCTATAACTATAAAAAAAAGTTAGATGTGTAATTGAAATTGAAACGAGGACCATGCTATTCATATTTTTTTTAAAGTAGACTCATTTAGTTAAAAACATTTTCTACGAAGAAAGTATTTCCCAGCCACAAATCCCCTTAAATCCATTGAAACGGAATAAATATTTAATTCCTGTTAAATTTCAGTTTTAGTCCACATTCAATTATTAGCTATAGGCTCCGTGTTAAAACAAAATATACGAAAAACTGATTGAGTATAATAAGCAGCCATAAATTGCGTTTTTAGTCTTATGATTAAAATCAAAATTCATGGCTAGCTGGTTGATTTTTTTAAAATCACTTTATTTGGACACAATTTGCCATATTTCAATTGAAATCTCACAGGCACCAGGTTTAAATCTAAAAAAGCAGAAATGCGCTGAATTTCTCTCATAAATAACCTAATTTGTTATTATTAAAATTTGCAGAAAGCAGCTCAATAACAATTGTGATCAATTGCTGGAAAGTTATTTATTTCCTTGATTGGCCGAATTGAGGGGTTGGGCTTACATTACATCCTGTAACCTTATCTAGTGCATTCTAGTAGTCTAGAGATAATCTAGAGAATTATAGTTAAATATAAATTGAGGGGTCAAAACGAAAGGGTTTTAAGTGACAAACAGAAACCGGCACTATTATAAGGTAATATGAGTCGAACACACTTATCAATTATCACACTATTTCCGGTCCCTTCACGTCACCCAGATTCGAAAAATATCCATGTTTAGGGGTATTTGACCGAATTTCGCAGTTTTTCTGTAACCGGAAGATGCCATTTTGGATTTCTAAATGGCTTCAGACATAGATTTCTTCTCCTTACAAGTCATTCCGGTTCTAAAAATACCCATATTTTGGAGTATTTAATAGTGCTTCCCAGATTTTCTGTAATCGAAAGCACCATCTTTGATTTAAAAATGGCGTCAGATATGGATCTCCACTTCCCTCTTGTCACCCAATTTCAAAAACTTCCCGGTTTTTTTCTAACCGGAAGCCACCGCCTTGGATTAAAAAAAAATAACGTTCCAACACGTCACCCCGATTAAAAAAATACCCATATTGTGGGGTATTTGACAGTATTTCTCAGTTTTTCTTTAACGGAATCCGACATCTTGAACTTCAAAATGGAGTCAGACATGGATGTACGGTCCCTACACGTCACCCCGATTCTGAAATTACCCATATTGTGGGGTAACGTATGCATTTAAAAAAAAATGTCTGATTTTAGCGATTTTCATGCGATTACCCTGCATTGCCAATCATAGCAACCCTGTTGTGTACCAAAACAAAAAATGGTAGCGTTATCAGTTGATTTGCAGCAACCATGGCGAAAACAGTCAAGCAACTACGCTCGATGGTTTGTTCGGAGTGAAGAAGTTAGACATCGTGAGGCACTTCGTGTCCGCCGGATATAGCCGATCCGGCACTTATAACATCCTCTCCCTTCTGGAGAAAGGCAAGCGCGTCAAACGGAAGCCTGGTTCTGGCCGCCGACGGTGCTGCGCGACCGTAAAGTGCAATAGATGCTGAAGAGGAAGACCAAGGGCAGGGTGGCCTCATCGTTTTGCGCCTTGGGCTGGGAGGTTGGAGCAATCAGTCAAACGGTGAAGAAGTACCTGAACAAGATGGACATTGATGATGATGATGATATGGAACTACCACTCATTGTAGCAAGACGCCTGTCCGTAGCTGTGGGTTGTCCTCGTTGTTCAACTTGATCAAGCTTAATAACCTCTAATTGTACTCAATCTGCCATTGTGAGAAGGGCCAAAAACGGATAGGTTAGATCCGTGAGCAACATGATGCAATATACTTGATGAATGAGGATCTCCTTCCAACAGCAGAATCATACAACCGGTCAAAAAGCAAGCCATCCAACACGAGGATACCCCAATGAGTAGGGAGAAGAGCCCACCCCTTATTCACGAAATGTTAACGACTGGAAGTTGGCATTCCCACTCTCCCCATCCATTTCGTTTCAATTGGGTGACCTGATGGTCCCTTCCCTTCTCAGCATTTATTGATTCATTTAAAAATAGAATATTTTTATGCAAATGTTATAATTTTGGAAAAGTATATAAGGAGACGTAACCTTGATGATGAAGTAACTTACCTATCTGATAACCATGTTTATTTTATTTTATTTTATTTTATTTTTTTTTCTTGTATATTTGTTACAAACAGGAATCATTTTTGAAATGCCCTCTCAAACAAACTTTTTGATAAATACTGCAACGCAGATTTAAACACAAAAAATGTAGAAAAATCTGCATTACTATCCCTTTCGACAATTCCTCAAGTTTTTATTACCTTCTTTTTTTTAATTTTTTAAGATGAAGCTTATTGCACAATGTATTGAAAACCGATAAGTGATCCCCACTACATCCTTGAGTAATTACTTTTTTCTTTTCCAGTGTCTATATTTTCTATCACTCTTGCCTTCGTCCTCTGTAGATTCCCCATCTGAAATTTAACTATTGTCTTCTTTATAAATCGCTTCAGCTTGAACTTTTATTTTTTTCCCTGTCTTGCGGCAATAGTACATTTATACATGAATATCTACTAAAGTCCTGATCTAGAGAATTTTTCCAAGTTAAGCTAGGACGTCCTTCCTTTTTCCTTTTGAAATTCATATTGAATGCTAGTCTGATGGGATGATTATGTTCTCTCCTCAAAATGTGACCGTAATAAATGATCCTACCTACTCTAACTCTTTTGTTGATAGTTTTACCGTCGAGCAATTTCTTAGCGTTAAATTTTGATTTTCCATTTCGCTTACATTGACTGTATATATTAAGTGAAATTAGCTTTTCATAATTAGCTATAGAAATCCTGCTCTTTTTCGTAAGAACGGCTACTTTAGTGCCATAGATAAGTGCTGGAGCTAATACTGTTTAATATATAGTCTTACCTAATTCCCAACTTGGATGAAACTGTTAACAAAAATCTACTATCATTCTGCTAGTTTTCAAAGAATTCCTACACCTTTCTCTGTTGGTTAATTTTCTATTCAGTGCTGCTGTTAGACATACTCCCAAGTATTTAATGCGATCACTAACCTTAAATATTTTTCCATTTAAATTAATCTCTTCTGGTTGTTTTGCTTTATTGTTGGGATATCTAAACATAATCTGGCTTTTATCATGATTTATACTTAAGCCTACTTTCTCGAACTCTTGTGTGAGGATTTTCACTTCTTTCTTCATCTCTCTCATGCTCCTAGCAATGATCAATAAGTCAAGATTAGGAATCACGTAGATGAAGACTAACTCATTTTTTTTTCCTTGTTTCAAGATCATCCTCGGTGGATAAAGCCGAGCCTTGTCACTATCGACAAGGCATAAAAAGTAACAAGTACTAAGATACATTCCTATTGTTACTGAAAAATCCTGTTCCCCTAGTTTGAAGCAGTCAGGACTAGGGTTCGGGGGTAGGTCTTACATCCCGTAACGTACCACGAAAAGGTGATCTACCCACGTTACGGGGCTCCTGAACAAGATGGACATTGTTATGCGGAAACGTCAGTCGAGGCCGGCCGTGCCTGAGCAGCAGGTACTCACTCAGAAGGAGCGGCTGAAGGTGCTGGTGGAAAATATCTTTCCGGCGAAGCGTGACGTCGTGGTCGTGAAAGACCGCCAACCCTTCCACCGTCTCACAGCTCTGCGACCGAATGAAAAATTTTGGGCGAACGTCAAACGGAGGATCAATTCTAATAATTTCGTTGCCAAAACGGATGAGCAGCTGATCGCTAGGGCCACGAAAGAGCTGAAGCACATGTAGGCGTCCATCTTTTCATCGATCATTTTCGAAGCATTTTTGTAGAATGCTTAAGGTTCAATTTACTTTGATGTATTTAAAAAAAAAAATCAAAAACAGTTTTTTTCGACGCATTATTTTAGATTGCAAAAAACTCGCGTCATTTTGTGTAAAATATCAAAAGGAATCGAATAGTGCGAGCTTTTTGCAATCTAAAATAATGCGTCGGGAAAAATTGCTTTTGAAATTTTCCAAAAAGCATCAAAGTGAATTGAACCTTAATGAACGTAGGATTTTAGGAAAAATTGGTCCATTGAATTACCTTTTGTAGATTTTTTTCATCGCCATCCGAAATAAGTCAATTTTTTAAATTCATAAATTATTTGACAGTGTTTCCGAGATTTTCTGTAACCACAAGCCGTTACCTTTGAATTAAAAATGGCGTGAATTTATGTACTGGACCAAATTAGGGGCAATTAGTCCGACATTACAATCAATTTTCCCTATTATGAAGCTCCACGGGTTGCAGAAAAAATGGCCCAAGGACACAAGGTCGAAGGACATAGTCTCAATTCGATCGAGGTTATTTGGTCAATGAAACACATCATATTTCCTTTCAAAAGTAAGGGAGCAGATGAGTGCGCTGGTCGAAAGATCATATATGATTATCTTTCTATGGGTCCCCTCACATTGCTCAATTCCCGGCAATGATAAGGCGGAGTCTCTCGCAAAGGTAGGCGCGCAAGAAGGCGACAAATTTCACACGATGAATTTTACCATTTAGTGCGTCAGAGTACACTTTCGAGGTTGCAAACCGATTGGGACAATGAAAATCTTGGACGGTGGTTACATTCAATTATTCCTAATGTTTCTTTGGTTTAAAGGCTTGGACTTCATTCGCGTGATGAGTAGACTCATTTCCAACCACTACTCGCTAGATGCTCACATCAATAGAATAAACCTCGTGGACAGCAACATCTGTCGGTGTGGAAACGGTTACGATGACATCGATCACGCAGTTTGGCAATGTGCCAGAGAGCGACTTTTTAATACCCTCGAGGCCCAAGGAAGACAACCCTATGTTTCTATCAGAGACGTGTTGGAAACTCGCGATATCTGCTATATGCAGTCGGTTTATATGTTTCTTTAAATGTCTAGTATAAGAATTTAATTCAAAAGTCTTTCGTCTCTCTTTAATAGTTTTTGTTTGTCTTGTCCCCTCGTCTCGATGAGTCTCATCGTCGCCCACTGGTCACCATAGCCGGTCGAACTTTAGACGAAACTAGAACCGCACTACTGGCGACAACGCTCTGATGAGACAACGAAACCTTACCCCCAAGCTCCTCCCCTGATCCTATCCTTCGAAAATGTATTCGGCCCAACTCCTACTAGACATAGAATTAAGTGAATTTTGTTACAAACAAAGAACAATGAACTATCGGTACCGTAACGCTAACGCGATTGAGCCTTCCAAATAAACGAACTAGTTAAAAAAAGGTTGAAGGACAAATGATCGAATTTACAAAAGGTAGAAATGGACAAAAATTTAAATGTTCAAAAGGTCAAATCGACAAAGGTCGAATGGAAAAAAATCGAAATGTACAAAAGGTCGATGTGGATGAACTGGTCAAACTGGTAGAGGATAGTAAATCTCACCAAAAATTCATTTTAAGTCGGTTATTTTTGAAACCTCAGGGATTAAAAAAACACATATTAGCAAAGGATAAGTAAAGGTAGTGCAATTAAATGGATATTACTAATCCTTCTCTCTCTCTTTAAACAGGTATTCCACTAAGACGCCCAAATTTGTTTTGCCCCGTAACGTGGGTAGATCACCTTTTCGTGGTACGTTACGGGATGTAAGATCTACCACAGATTCCTAGTCCCGACTACTTCAAACTAGGGGAACAGGATTTTTCAGTAATCAAAGGAACACATCTTAGTCCTTGTTACTTTTTATGCCTTGTTGATAGTGATAAGTCCTCGGGATGCCTGGACCGAGGATGACCTTGAAACAAGGAAAAAATGAGTTAGTTAGTCTTCATCTATGTGATTCCTAATCTTCTATTCGTTGTTCCCTAGTTTAAAGTGGTTAAGACTAGGGTTCTGATGCATGGTCATTATCGGTGCCATTCCTTAATTTTGTTCCTAAGGAATCCTAAGGACAAAGGAGCGCGCCTTTGAACGGTATTCCAACACTCCGAAGGGTATAAATAGCGGGACCTATCAATTAGAGTCGGATTCTTGCGATAAATGCAAGAATGACAACTTAAAAAAAATCGAATACTTCATCATTTCTCAATAGTGATGGAGTAATACGACATGCACTATACTAAGGACACGGGCTATACTACAATAGATCAAATTACTGGTCGCAGTGGTGTTAGGTCCCGAACAGAGGAAAAAAAGACGCCCAAATTCATCAGGACCCATATAAGCTATGTTTTTGGAAAGTTAGTTTATTCAACCTCCTCTCCTAGGCTAAATGCCTGCACCTTGTACTCAACGCTGCCCGTCAAATCCTGTACAAGACTTGTGCCATCTTTCATCCACTCTTTCTTCAAATCCTTGTCGTTTTGAAGACCTTCCATGTTTTCCGGAGCTTTCCCCATTATAATCGCCCAGAATGTTTCTATTGGGCGAAGTTCTGGCGAGCTTGGTGAATTTGCCTCCCTCGGCACAAAAACAACATCGTTGGCTTCGACCACTCCATCGCCTGTTTCACGTAATGGCACGATGCCAGATCCGGCCAAAACAGAGTGTCACCTTCGTGGGACCGGAGGAAGGACAGCAGGCGCTTCTGAAGGCATTCTTCTTTATATATTTGGCCGTTGATGGTGCCGGTCGTTGTGTACGGCTTGCTGAATTTGCCGCACCCACAGATTGCCTGCCACACTAAGTACTTCTTGTCAAATTTGTTGACATCCTTCTTCCGGAACTTTTCTGGATCGTCCAGGCGGAACTTGCCGACGAAAAACTCCAGGCCGGGGATCTGCTTGGCGTCTCCCTTAATGTACGTCGTCCATTACGATGCATTTCGGCTGCACCAACCACTCGCGGTACAGTCATAGAGGTAACTCTAAGAACAGAAGGTCCCGAAGAAACGAGCTTAACTTTTTGGCACAGCTCTGGTACTATCTTCGGTCCCAAGCTGATCGACGCACCCCTTGAAACATAGGAAAATTAACTAACCCTCATTTTATCTGTCAAACTTTCATAGCGAATCAAAACAAACATAGTGTAGTACAGGAATTTATACTAGAATGGGGTACGTAAGTCGATTTGCTTGGGATTTTTTTTTTAACTTACGAACAGGCCCTTATTTATTTATTTCGTCAACCAACATAGACTAGTACATATTAGAATACAGTTTTGTTTTCTTAAATTTATTTATTTATTTCGTCAACTTTGGACAAAAGGTTAAAAGTATAATTTTTTCTTTAATAAAAACTAAGCAGTGTCAGCTTTCCTATTTTTTATGAGTTATAATGCCTTATGGAGTAAAAATATTGTTTTAGTTTATGCCGAGACATTGTAAAGTCAATGGTTTCGCAGTATTAATTGTAAGAGGCCATCATGTGCTTTAATGGCCCATATTTTTCATAATTTGTACGATGATGTTTTATGGCAAATAAATTTTAAATTTGTATTTTAATGGTCTATGAAAGTTAGTTTGGAGTCTAAGATAATCCCTAAATCCCTAACGCTTTCACATTTTTCTACATTTTGATTTCCTAGTGCAATTGAAATATTTGAAGTTGTTCTTTTCCTGCTAAATGATATTAAGTTACATTTTTTTACATTCAATTCTAGTAGACTTTTATGGCACCATATGTAGAATATGTGTATTTCATTCCGGAATATATTGATGTCTTCTTCATTTCTTATTTCTAAAAAGAGCTTCATGTCGTCGGCATAAATAAGACATTTAAGTTTTTTGAGAATGAAAGAAATGTCGTTTACGTATAGAATAAAAAGAAGAGGTCCCAAATGAGAGCCTTGGGGGACGCCTGAAGTGACTTGAATTGGACTCGATTTCTTTCCGTTGAATTTAATTATTTGTTGGCGGTTAGTTAAATATGATTCAAGCCATTTAAGCAGCCCTGACTCAATTCCAATTTTGTGCAATTTAAAAAGCAGCATTGGTATGTCTATGCGGTCAAATGCCTTGCTAAAGTCTGTATAGAGAGCTTCTACGTGGTTTCCATTATTTGCTTGCTTGAAATCGTTAGTTTCGTATTGATTGTTGGTACAGCTTCCTGACGTGGGATTTGGCCACCGTATTCTGTTTATCGATTCGGTTAGGCACCTTCCTTACCTTCCAGACATGAAATCCGGCTCGCTTCATTGTCTGCTGGACGAACCAGACGGAAGAGTTGACCTTCTTGGTCACGTCTCGAATCGAAATGTTTGGATTGCGTTTGAAATAATCCCTCCCCTTTCTTGCGTTCATGGAGTCAGTCGTCTTCGCTTTTTTGCACTGCCAGCTCGCCGCTGGGACGTCTGGGTCTTTTTGAACGATTTTACCATACGAGAAACAGTCGAATTGTCGATTCCAAACTGTTTCGTGATCCACCTGTGGGACTGGCCTGGATTTTCCGCGACCGATCCCATAATTTTTTGTTGAAGCACTTCTTGCTTGGAAACCATCTCGATAACCACTTGACAGATTGTGACGAGATTTTGCACATGTAAACATTACACTCTAAGCTAGTTTTACTCAAAATTTCATCAGTTTTTACCCATGCAATAAAAAGTTAAGAAAAACCGAATAACATGAGATTTTTATCGATGAACCCAGCCTTTAGATCCATAGGCCAACAATAGAGCCTTTCCCTTAAGATGTAAAATATCAAAAATAAAATCAAAAAATCTTTGGGACCATAACTGAGTGATAGCAAAGTCAGTTGTTGCCATATTTAAATAACAGCAAAAATCATAGCAAATGATATCACATTTTTTTCACGATAAATTGTAGTCGTATTTAGGAGTCATATTTACACACTTAGAAATTATAGCCGACTTCGGTAATTTTTACCGAAATCTGTGCGATATCCCCAGGATCATCGGTATTAAATTAAAATCAAAACACTACGCTTACTCATTTAGATTATCAAAACACACCATCTTTATTCCACCTTCGTCGTCTCCCACCCTTTCTGCCCAACTCTCCCAGAAAGCTCTCCCACACTTTAGTGCACGCTCAACTAGAATACCACAATCTGAACAGCTGAACTGTTCGGTAAAATTTTTGCAATTCCATTCAATTGCTTTCTAGCTACTTAGCAACTAAATCTCCACTTAAATGACAAGATTTGATCATTTAAGCAAGTTTGAACATGTTTTTGAAATTATTTTCAAATTCAATAGTTCTACCGAACGTTCAGCTGTTCTGATTTCGGTAAAATTTACCGAACACGAAAACAAAATCTTAGTGTGTAGGATTTAGGATTTGCACGCCATTGCATTCTCTACTCCCAACGTTTAAATGTTATATCACATATTTGCAAGTGATCTACAAGGAATTGTTACTTAGTTTATTAACATATTGTAGAGCAATCATGCTGAAGAAATCATAAAATTATCTCTGAACGGTGATTTTTGACAGCTGATTTCGTGTTGGAGTCGTATATTATCTCGGGGGCTCAAAACGGTTAAAGCGATTTTAGACTCAACATTCGTTTTTCGTGTTAGCGTTAAACTTGTTTAAGGATTTTTTTTTTCCCTGGCTGGCAAGTTCCATTTACGCTTGAAATCCTTCAGGTCAATTGCAGTTCCACCCTTTTTCTTCAGTATGTGCCACATAATTTACCAGTATTCCTCAATTGGTCTTAGTTCCAGAGCATTGACCGGATTCATCTCCTTGGGAACCACTGTGATGCCATTTTCGCTGTACTGCTGTTTAGTAGAATTTGAGTAGTGGCAGCGTGCCAAGTTCAGTCAGAATAAGTAATTCACCTCATGCTATTCCAGAAAAGACAGTAGTCTCTTCCGTATGCTCTCCTGGTAAAGTAGCTTTTCAGCCCACAACTGCAGATTGCTTGCCAGGCAAGGAACTTTTTGGGGAATTTAGACTTATTTTGATTTTACATTTTTTCGGGGCACTCTTCCAGTCAACCGAGGTATAAAATTCTTGCTCAGGAATTTGAACGAAACTGCCAGGAGCGGATAGGCCGGGATTTTCTTTTTGAACGTGCAGGATCGAATCACGACGTGCTTGCTCTGGTGGAACTATGATGTTAAAAAATGAACTTATCCTGACAACCAATGCCTACTGTGATTCTATACACTCTTAGCTTGATTCAGCGAAAAAAAAATATCAAAAAATGCTGTTCTAGTAGGGTGCAGACAAGGGAACTCTCGGATAACGGCAATTAATAAATCTAACTTAATCAACGAGTTCTTTATTTAGTCCGCTCAAGTACGTGTCGTCGGTTCAACTGATTTATACACTCTCATCAGAAACTCATCAGAGGGGCGTGACACTTTGGCTAAATTTGAATTATCACAACATCTTCCCTCTTTTGCAAAACAAACGCAACAGATTTAAGAAACAATGAAATCTCTATACTTAGCTGGCATTCTGATTTCTCTCTTCGAACGGCCCCGACTCATGGGTGAAGATAACATCTCTCCTGGAATAGAACTGACATTCACAACATCGGACGTCTTATCGGTGCACGGTTCATCCTCATCTACGCTGCTGGTGTGAAATGGTTCATCGGTCAGAACGGCTGTCTCCGCTCTTGATGTTTGTGGAAGATCTACAGGCACTGTTGATGATTTGTTTGTTTCCACCATTGGAGATCCAATCGATGCAAAAGAAACTGCATGTTCTTTACGAGGCTTAACGTTTACAGCATCCCGACGATAATTGGTTCCGTCCACATTAACTAAGTATGATCGATCACTAAGTTGATTACTGACGAATCCCGGAGACCAGACCTTAGATGATTGTGGCCGTGCTTGAACGTACACTGGCGATCCAATTTCTAAAGCTGGCAGTTGACGTGAGTGCTTATCGTAATTGTACTTGATCTTTTGACGATTCTTCCTGATTGCTTCTGGAACGCCTTCCACGACTTTCTGCAATAGATTTGTTGCCGGAATTGGTATTCCACAACGGGTACTGCGTGAGAACAATCTGGATGCAGGACTAGTTCCAATATTGTTGGGTGTGTTTCTCCAAAGTTGTATTACGAACCAAAGATCCTGTCCTGACACACTCGCTTTACGGATAAGCTTTTGGCGATTTTTACAGCGGCTTCCGCCTTACCGTTGGCCTGTTGGTGGTGTGGCGCAGACGTAGAATGTTGTAATCCCCATAGTTTTGCAAACTGAGTCATCTCCTCGTTTACAAAGTTAGTTGCATTATCGGTAACTACCAACTGAGGCGTCCCGTGACAAGCAAAGTTTCGCTTACACGGATCTATAACAGAAGCCGGTGTCAAGTCCTTTATCAGATCCAACTCGAAATAATCTGAATAGTGATCAACTGTCACTAAGAAGTTTTGTTGCTTTGCTTTGTATGCTTGAAAGAAAACGTCCATTGACACCAATTGAAACGGGTAGATCGGTACGGCGTGGCTCTTCATCGGTGGGGTTTGCTGGGATGCTCCAAATTTGGCGCATATTGAACATTCTTGGACACAATTCTTAATCTGTCGACTCATTCCCGGCCAGAACACGTTGGTTCTAGCCAATTGCAATGTGGACTCAATGCCGGTGTAACTGGTGTGCAACTTTTCAATCAACGAACGATGAAGCTTTGACGGGATAACGATTCGATCACCTCGAAAAACCAATCCACTCGCGAGATGGCATCAGCTAGAACTTTATCTTTACCGGATACAAACTGGAGCTGGACGTTGTACCTTTGCAGATTTAGTAGCATGTGCTGCAACCGCTTCGGAGCCTTGAGAAGCGGTTTCTGGAAGACGTTTATTAGTGGTTTATGATCTGACTTCACAACTACCCTCGGGTTTCCGATGATTATTTGATCAAACCGGATACAAGCGAATAGCACCGCTAGAAGTTGGTTCCTTCACATCGTAATACTGAAGGGTTTTGACGTCGGACACCATTGCCTTGATCTTGTCGAATTCCTTTTGTTTAACGGAACTCCATATCCACTGAACTTTTTTCGGATATCAGCTTGCGTAGTGTGTGGAGATTTGCGCTAAGGTAAGGAAGAAATCTGCTAAGATAATTCACCATTCCTACGAACCGCATAAGGTCCTTGCGGTTTGCTGGAGCTGGATAGTTTTTAATAACTGATATCTTCGACTCATCGGCCTGAAGGCCCCTATCGGTAAGGACATGTCCAAAGAACTTAACTGACGGTCTACATAACACGAGTTTCGAACGATTAAACTTTATATTGCACTGCTTAAGACGTTCAAAGAGTTTCTCCAGACAACGGTTGTGATCCTGCATAGCCTCTTCCAAGGTTTCACCGCATCCAAAAATCAGCAAATCGTCCGCAAGACATTCTACTCCATCCAAATCTCCGATCGCCTCGCGCAACTTTAACTGAAAGATCTCCGGAGCCGATGATATTCCGAATGGCAGCCTTACCCAGACAACCAGAAGTCGTATAACAATGTACAATGTTTGCTACAGTTTAAGTCAAAATCGCATATTAGAATGGCATACCTCGCATTTTGTTTAAGTTAAATCGTATAGAATGCAAATTCCGGACTTATATGCGATGACTCATTTTTCCGTCGTACTGTATCACAAATTTAATCGGATTACATCGTAAGACTTTTCAAAATGGATTTGTTATTACAGATCAAATTGCATATGATGTTAAATCAACTCGTTTAAAATTAAACGAAAATATGCACGTATATGGCCTCCACTTTTATACGTATAAGCAATTTCTTTGCATTCTATACGACTTGTTTGTTTGTATATATGTTTGTATATCACGAAAACAACTTTGAATATACGTGCATTCTGGTTGTCTGGGTATCCAGCGGTATCTTCCAGAAGATGGTTGGGAGGCTGCTGGCATCATCAAGAACAACTTGCCAGAACCCTTTGCTTGCATCCAACGTTGAAAATACTTTTGCTTTACCCAATTCCGGCATGATCTCATCGAGTGTATTGAATTGAAGATTTGGTCGCCGAATAGCTTAATTCAAAGGTATAGGATCTAGACAGATTCTAAAAGACTCACCTGATGATGAGCGATTTACCAAAAGTATATTGCTCACCCAGTCCGTGTGACGGGATTCCTTCACGATGATACCGTCTTTTTCCAGTTTTAGCAGCTCTTCTTTAAGTTGTTCACGAAGCGCGATGGGTATGCGCAGATAGCAACGGACGATGGTCAACATCAACGACCTGCAGTATTAATTTGTACTTTTCTTCTTTATGGCGACATGGAATTTTCACTTCACCGATTACCGGAATCGATCCTCCACCAAAGCTCTGTAGTTTGAATTTTGACGGAAAAAGAACTGGATCCTTTTCACCATACAACTTGCGAAGCCAATTGTAACCGATAAGGCTCGTGTTTGCTCCGGTGTCAAGCTCGCACTTCACCGTCTTCCAGCGATCACTGATTTTTAGGTGTAAATCTGCCAAGATATGGCCACCACTGGATGCATTGTTGTACACTTTTCCAATTTCCTGCTCAAAATCCGATTCCTCAGATGCACTGGTCTCGTACGATTCACTACTGTCACTCGTGTCATCGTCTTTCAGCACAGCAGGGGCGTGACACTTTGGGTAACTTTGAATTATCACAACAAATGCCTTAATGGCAGTTTTTTTTAATGTGTCCGAACATTCAACCTTTAACTACTGTTCTGTTTGTTCTGAAAATATCGTAAAAAACAACAAAAATGTCCCAGTCATAAGATACCTTGATACTTTTTTCTTGGCATGCCTTTTTTCACATGGGACCGTTATGCGTTCATGAGCAGTAAAGGTGATCTAGTCTAAAATTGACCATCTATCATTAACAAAAATTCTAGATCGTATATCGGGTTCCATTACGTGCCACTCCATGTTTTCTGTAATCTGATTGGTTGGTAGACTTCTCGACTTCGACGTTTTCGAGGGTGAACTCCGTGTATTTTAATTACTCGAAATTATCCAGTGAACAGATCTACGAATCATAATATATACTTATTGCAATATATTCGAAATTGTTGCTTAAAACTCTTGTTTAGGTCTCTAATTTTCAGCATTTTTTCGTTATTTTACAATAGTGCTCTTTGCGATGGGCCATAAGTAAAGATACTTCTTTTATGACTAAATATAATCCTCAATTGTTCCTTCTAAAATGTATTCAAGATAAAACATCCCTAGTACAAAATGTTGCACCAATTGAACTTATCACATCATCTCTCAAATTCACCCCTTTCTTATTGTATTCTTAACCAGTCGAGAGGAAAACAACCAAATTAGCATATGCACCAGATTTCACGCTAATGATCGAGATTAACGAACATCCGAGCTGCATCAAAGCAATTTCCTAACAAAACAATTCGAGCAGGGGATTTCCGGTAACGAATTAAGGATGTCCAATGAAAAAAAAAATCAAGTTTGTTCTCCTCCCTGCGTCGCACCATCTTCACGGATGAGCAGTTTTCAGTCATGGATTAAGTGCATGTCATGTTCCACTCGTTCCTATATGACCTCTCACTCTCCCCTTCTCTTGGAAAGGGTTCGACGATAACGCTGAATAGAAATGAACACACTGCGAACCGCGAAGTTCATGCCACAGTGAGTGACGAGTTCGAAGAGACGTTACTGCGCGCTGCAGCAGCTGGTGGCGAATGGAACTGCCAAAATGTATGCAGCTGGAGGCACTGAAACCAGCCGGCAAGTTTAGAATCTCTTCGTTTTGTACAGAATAAAATCCTACTGGGATGGAAAACTTAAAACACTTGAGCAGGTATTTATTACGAGGTTGTGTAGTTGATTGCAGCTTAGCCGTTTGGATGGTTGGGTGGAATTACACGTACCTAGGTAACCAAACGGGTGCAACTAATGACTTGAATCGAGCTTTCCGTTTGCTTAGTTCGATGTTGCTTGGGTAGATGTAGAACTGCTAATTGAAACAGCACCCCACAGAATCCATTAGTTACACGAATTCCCTGATTGGAGCAAAGTCCATGTTTCCCGAATGATGCCACACAAGTGTGGGATTGTACCTGCCAGGTTGCATTTCGCCTCCCCCCTACAAACGATAAAAGGATTTCTTCCTACTTTTTCTGCAGCTTATGTCGAGCTACGTTCATGTTCTGCACGCTGCTGCAGCTTTATCTACGACTTTCATCCGCAAATTCCGTTGGTAACCAAAGACGGATTATGGATGCAGCGTGCTTCTACTCATCTCGCACTCGGAACGAGCTCCCATCCCAATCTCGACATTATAATAGAGCTGATATGCGCTTGGGACGCATCCAGGGGATTCATCTTTGTGTGCATGTAGCAAAAGATGTATGGGAAAAGGATAAGATGAATTGAATTGGTGGAATAAAGAGACGTGATCGATCCACGTAGTGAACAAATTGAGGGATGATGGAAAAACCCTTCGGTTCTTCTTCCAATAGGAAGCCGGGGAACTTCCTGCACCTGAGCACTACGTCGAACTACTTTGGTTCGAAGCGATCGGAAAGTTATTGTTTCCACTTCAAAGAAAGGTTATAACAAGGTATCAGTTGGGAGAACTACTTTCATGTAATGGCACAAATGCCTTGGCAGATTACGGTGCATTCGGGTGGAAAAAAGAAATCGCTATGTGATGCCATTTCTTATCGACATCATATACTGGAGGTTGTGTGTAGGTACTGCATACTGTGGGGGCATCCCAGCAGGACTAACTGCATACCCAGTGCTTCTTTTAGTCCGCCTGATGATCATGGTGCTGGTTGTTGATGAAGTGAGAGGATAAAATATTCCCGCTTAGAGCCGGCGAGGGAAAATAGATTTCTTGTTTTATGCAAATTGAGCTGAGATTGAGCGAGCTCTTGCCCGTCAACATGGTCAGGATTATTCACACGCATCTGCGGTCGATTGGAAGAAGGTTGACTATGGTTTTTTGAATTCATCGTCCATCACACCGGATGGAAGTAGGAAGATGATGGTGTGGCTATCCAAATCGAATGATATTGGTTATTGGATTTCAAGGCATCCGTGCATGGGTAAAATATGTACTTATCGTTAATAATCGTTAGCAGCGGTCGTGGAAATCTTTTGGGTTGAAAGTTTTCTCGACTTCCTTTGGCATTGTGACTGCCTCACAATACACAAATTCATGCAATGGTTGGCATAAAACACTCTCAATTAATAACTGTGGAAATGCATCTACAACACTAAGTTGAGAGCCGGCAAAACGCAGAAGGGGGAAAAAAAAAAGCCTAGAAGATAAGTTAGTAGAAGGGTTCGAGCATAATTCTAAGCCTGAGCATCGGTCTTTGGCCTAGGATGTCTGTATAAATGGAGTAAACATTAAATTAAAATAGCAGGATTGAAGAAAAATTAGAAATATGTCAAATGAAAACTGAGATCGAAGAAAGTAACCATGAAATCTGTACTGATCCGAACTGAAATAAAATCTGATAAATGAATGCTGACTACTACACACAGAAAAATAACATAGTTTGACCAAATTAAGTACATTTTATTTTAAATAAAATTTTGAATTGCCGGTGCCAGTGATGCAGTTGTAAGCGTGACTGCTTTCCCACCCCAATGGGTCTGTGTTCAATCCCAGCCGAGGTCGGTGGGATTTTTCTGAGGCATAAAAATCTCTGGTCACGTCTTTCTTCGGAAGGGATTTAAAGCCGTTGGTCTCGGCCGAGGTGTGTTGAATGGGTGCGATATCCTACACAGGTGTGGAAGCTGCCCTCCTGCACATTTGATTGCTGTCAATGGATGGCAATCGATGTCCGTCGGTGATTGGAACTAGATAGCGAAACAGAGTTCGACGTTAAATAAGGAAATTAAGAATTTTTTTTGAATAGTTGAAGTGAAGAAGCCTCAAATAAAAGACTAAGGTGAGGTTATTTTTATACGATAGATGAGGAGATGAAAGTATACAGTTGATAGTTCCGTTAAGGTACGGCAGTGTGAACATTGTAAATAGAGAGTAGAAAGCGAGCAAGGACAACTTTGAGGAAGGTACGAATCGGGTTGATCATCTCTCTTTACCAAACTCCCCGGTTGGGAGAGGTTTGAAAATGATGATCAGCTTCAGATACGGAAACCCTAACAGAGATAGGGGAATCAGATCCCAGATTCGGGAATTGAATCAAAAGCGTGGTGAATCCTTCATCGCATATGTGACTGAAGTGGAAAAACTGAACAAATGTTTACAACGACCTTTTTCATCTAGGACGTTATTTGATTTGGTTTGGGAGAACATGCGCCCCCATTACCCATCACGTTTATCAGTCCTTCACATAAAAGGCTTGGAACATTTGATTGAGGTCAATCACAAAATAAAATTGACACAAATGATTCTAGTTTGTACAGATCAGGTCAGTTGATCAGAGTCAGAGGAAAAATTCATCATCTTGAAGCAGCAAACTCAAAGAAAGAAGATGAGCATCCAATAAATGCACTTTAGGAAAATAAATTAAATACGAGGGCTCCTGCGAACAGAGATCAGCAACTGAGAGCTACCAATCGTCCGCGACAGCAAAATGAGGCATGAACAGTCACATGCTGGAACTGTCAGAAATCTGGACACATTTGGAGGGTTTGTGAAGATACTAAGCGCGTATTTTGCTATTTATGTGGAAATATGGGACGAACAACCAGAAACTATGAGAAGAACCATCAGTACCAAACATCTCAGAGTACGCCACGTTCGATAAACTAAATGCGAGGTGTTTGCTAGGGGATCCAGTCATCTCGCCAGTGGTAGAGATTCCCAAGATCATCAGGATAGGAAATGGTAATGAGGTGTCCATATTACAAGAACGGGTTATTCCCAGTGCTTGTGCACTAGGCTGATGCAAAATTTGAATTTATCGCTCCACAGTGTTCAAATGATTTCAAATCGGGTCCTGAATAACCTCCGAAAGTTTAAACTCATTTGATAAGAAACTGACTTGGCACAAACTATTCGAAGTTTATATGGAAATTACTATGGGAAAACCAAACTTTTTTTTTCATCGTCTTCTAGCCTTTTTTCCATATTGTACTGTTAACAAGTTCTATTGCTATTCTCATGGGAATTTTTATCAGCTACAACTTTGCAGAAGTTGTCAACGTCAAACTAAATAGTTATTAATTGTTTTAGAGATTGATAATCTTATGGCAACCCAACAAACATTGAATGTTGAATAAGAGCTTATTCAGGCAAAAACGAGCTTCTTCAGCTAAAAAAAATGCTTATTCAGCTGTTGATCAACTCAAATTGTTTGTTGGGAAGTTTAAGCAACTTTATTGTTGGCAACACTGTATTCTGCAGTGTGACATAGTAGTCATGATTTTTGTCCTCTATTCTACGCGCCATAAACACCAATGTTGCCTGCTGAACAGTTGAGTGAGCATTATCATAAGACATCAGTGACTTGAATCATTGATAATTTTTGTTCTTTACACAGCAAAAAAATAATTTTGATATCACATCAAAGTGGATGCACTACGATCATCCCGAAAATTTCATGTAATTTTTATGACCACATAAATAAACAAATGCAGTAAAAGCAGCGTAATGTCAGTTCATGCATTGTATTAATATTAATTTTGTCCTTTTTAGCAAGTAATATTACACCATATATTCCATGATTGTAGTGCATCCACTTTGACGTGATATCAAAATTATTTTTTTGCTGTGTACACACTTAGAAAAATTCATGTAAATTTAGGTGCTCTGAGACTGACATATACGAGTGTAAATTTTGACATAAAAGTGAGTTATAATAGACGTGAAATTCAGCTCAATCAAACGTTCTTTTCGTCGAGTAACGAACTTTTCAATCTCGGAGGACTTAATGTTACATGACATGTTTGTTTACGTCTCATTCTTTATGTCAAAGATGGATTCCATCACGTGTAAAATTAGTTATTTCTTAGTGTGTACATTTGATCGACAAGTGGAAATGAACAAAGTTGTAGCTGAGAAAATTTCAACAAGCTCAGCTATCATTTTCTAAAGTAGAGTAAACTGGTGAATTTTGAGGTATATATGAACCGAAATTATGGTTTCCCCAAGGTAATTTCTAAATATTTATTGTTTGTTTTTACATACAAGTACAGCACATTATAGTAGATACTTGATAAAAGTGACAATTATAGATGGACAAGTGGTGACATCTATGGACAGGTTCAATAACTGTGTTATGCTTAGGGTAAAGGTGGTAATCGTTGCTTGCACGAACATACCGGCCCACCAAAACCAACGATTTTAATTTAATTCGATGGCTTCTATAATATGCTGGTGATTACTATCAGCAATGTACGTATTCTTTAGAAGAAGTAATGAAAATACAAGTGACTCGCTTCTTATTGGTAACTGAAGAAGAAACAGTGCACTGTTGTTTGTTGCTTACACTCAGTCTGGTGGATATCCAACGTAAGCACTTGTCCGATGAATGACCATCCGCTTCCAGGAAAATACTGAGCCGTTTGCAGCGGTACCAGACGATGAGCTGGATCCGAGCGGGATGCTCTGCTAGATGGCTAATTGAAAAGCCACACCATCGTAGCCGATAGTGTAGTGAAATTTTCCATTGCACTGGTGTTGAGCGCAACAAATATTTCACGTCACTTGTAAAACGGTTCGCGCTATCCTGGTCACGGCACCATATGATCGCGCACGGTAGGACCCGATTTTCTACGTTGTGTGAT
Source organism: Ochlerotatus camptorhynchus (assembly GCF_037179485.1). Classification (NCBI taxonomy): domain Eukaryota; kingdom Metazoa; phylum Arthropoda; class Insecta; order Diptera; family Culicidae; genus Ochlerotatus; species Ochlerotatus camptorhynchus. Next base: position 1,563,792 of record NW_027040618.1, read on the forward strand.
TAATTGAAACAGACCGATTTATTGGCCGTCCTGCCATGGCGGAGGCATTTGAACTAAATATGTATTGTTTGTTTTTACATACAAGTACAGCACATTACAGTAGATACTTGATAAAAGTTGTAACGATGTTACAAGAAATACTAGGCCATAAGTATATATAAGTTACTTCACTTGCCTCAATTCAGGCAAAATATAAAATTTGAGCATGGGATCAGCAAGGGTTATTCGTGCACTTTTCTAGTTATCTGAGCGCCCCTGGTGGTGGGAGATTAAATCACCAAAATTTGAAAAAGATCACTCGCTCGCTCAGTATATTTGTATGTTTTCTTCTCATCACCTAAAAATGAACCTATAGCCATATCAGTTCGAGGACCAACTGATATGAACTTCTATATTGTTCTACATGGAACAAAAGAAATGGGAAAACGTGTCGGGTTAGCTTGGAGGGTAATGCGATACCTCGGGACGTTGATCTGCCTCTTCTCGTTCGATCGGTGTACTGTTCAGACGCTAAAGAACAAAAGTTAAAAAAAGTATAAAACGATAGTGGATAGATAGTAGATTGAAAAAAGTTAATGTGAGTTTATAGCCCTAGTGGAACTATTATATCTATAAATATCTATTCCTCACAAATGGTAGAGGATGGTCAATTCAGCAGGTCAAGCCAAAAATTGTAATGCGAACGTTTATTTCTCCGTTTATCCTTGAAGGACATAACCTTCCTTCAAGTGAAGGTGTCACCATAGGGCGTAGGGAGTAGCGACAGCCACGCTATTCCTAGGGACGAATCCGAAGCCCGGCGGTGTTTTTTAACCTTCGATTAAGATTATTTTTTTACCGGAATAAATTTGCAAACCTACATACGCAGAACTTAACTAATTAGTGCAGGTAGCACCACCATAAACACACCGAAAGAGAAAAATAGAGGTGGATCACTAGCTTTGTTCGGTTTCGTTGATATTTTCCCCTCATTGGTTATTTTTCGTTGGTGCGATTTGAACGGTGAATTGCGAAGCGAGTGGGTCGGGATTCGACTAATATACTAAGAAGACTCGCCTTGAGGAGTCTCGCCGGGAAGGAACTTGCTGGTCCACATGCAAGCAGATTAATTGGCTTGCTTGGCGCATAAGTGGACTGACATCTATGGACAGATTCAATAACTGTGTTATGCTTAGGGTAAAGGTGGTAATCGTTGCTTGCACGAACAAAACGTTTATATCTCAGCAATTATAAGAGCTTGAAAGTTAAAATCTGCAGCAGAGCTGCTCACAGTAATATTCTCTACAGCTCTGCTGTGCAGAATTATTTTGTATCTCATCATATTAAAAAAATAAATCTTGCATCTCACTTTTAGGTGGATTAATCTTTAATTTTCTTTTACCATAAAAAGGAGTGTTGTACCCCGAGAAACTTTTCAGAAGACATCAAGTACCTTTAATCAACCATTTCAGCGTAGATAAAAAAGGGCGTGTTTTCGATCCCACTGATACTAATAAGACTGCACATTGTAGTCAAAATACGTATCTGTCATGGATACCAAAATTAATTAAGTGGAATCAAATGGAAGATAACCTTTACTTGCTGTTTTATTTTTATTCAAAAATATTTTAAATATTGTGATGCTTTGTAATGCAAATGTTAATATGAATAAAGTGAGTAATTGTTCTCGAATTCCATGAAATAATAATGTTGAAAATTAATTTTGGAATTAGTTTAACATCCAGTCATTTATTAAGCATATAGTAAATTTATTTAAAAAAAAACTTAATTTCAGGCTTAACTTGATTGTTTTTCGGTCAACATTGCTTTCACTTGTTCTGGTAGTTCATCTTTAATGTTCCGTTTGTTTCGTCTATATAAGGTTATCATAAGATCTGACGCAATTAGCAAATCATGAAAAATATTCTCATTGGTTGGCTTTCGGGATGCTTTACGTGAGTGATTTATTCTCAATCTTCTTATTTCTTTGTTGAGAGCTTCCTGGGCTTCTTCTGATAGCCGCCCAATCGGCAGTATTGCATTCCTAATTATGTCGGTTCCATGGATTAACATCTTGTGGACCATGGTAGGCAAATACCAACCATACAAAGATACGTATAGTTTTGCTGTATCCAAAGCATAGTCTTTAAACTTTTCCGCATCAATATCCTCGCCAGACGATATGGCAATTATGATTTATGTCGATTCCAGTAATCTCAGATGAAATCTCAGCATTAATGTAAAAGTCCTCGCTGTGTTCCCGTCATTTGAGTAACTGGAAGTTTGCCTTGGTTTATCAACGTGTAATCCACGCAACATGAAACATTTGTGTTGGATCAGCGTCTTAGATGACTGAAAGTCGTCAGCATGCCCAGTTTTACTCCATTTTTTGAATTTCAATCTGTATGAGATGTGTAGTAAGCACTCGAAAGATCTAATCCAGCAGTGAAGGGAGCTAAAACCGAACTGCAAGTAATTTTGTTCAATACTCCTTTTTTATCTAGTTCGTTTATTTGGAAGGCTCAATCGCGTTAGCTTTACGGAGCCGATAATTCATTGTTCACTGTGTGTAACAAAATTCACTTAATTCTATGTCTAGTAGGAGTTGGGCCGATTACTCGCGGCTTACTCGAGGTTAGAAGGGTACATTTTTGAAGGATAGGATCAGGGGAGGAGCTTGGGGTAGGGTTTCGTTGTCTCATCAGAGCGTTGTCGCCAGTATGAACGGTAGTGCTGTTCTAGCTTCGTCCGGAGTTCGACCGGCTATGGTGGGTGACCAGTGGGGTTCAATACTCCTGATTTGCATGTCTGTAATATTATTGAACAGTTTTGAAGTTGCCCCACACAGATAACATCTTTGAGATGAAGCTGTTCTAGTTACTGCATTGATGACCTTACCATCTATTATCATCAGCGCAATTTTGTACGAAATTTCTTTCGAAAATGAATCCATTTTCTAAAATGTGAAAGGCAAAAGATTTTGGATATTGAAATTCATCCGGTTACATTCTGCAACTGTGAATTCGGTGGATTCCTTTACATATTGCAAACTAATACGACGATAGAGCCTGATAGAAGAATGTAATGGATTATCCCACAAAATGATCGTATTGCTGCAATGGGACCACTGATGATAAGCATATAGAAGCGTCTGAGCCTGTTGTTAACTGTTGTTTGTGCTCAGAATGTCCCGAAGACCCATTACAGCTTACCTTACCAATCAGGCTAAGGGCTTGTTGTCCTCTGCTGTCCGAAGAAGTCGTCTCCACTCTACTCGATCCATGGCCACAGTTCGCCAGCCTCGTAGTCTGCGAAGGGTCCGCAGGTCACCTTCTACTTGGTCGATCCACCTTGCCCGCTGCGCGCCTCTTCTTCTTGTTCCTGTTGGGTCGCTTTCTAGAACCTTTTTCACTGGGTCGTCGTGCGGCATTCTTACGACGTGCCCAGCCCACCGTAGTCGCCCAATTTTTGCAATGTGGACGATGGATGGTTCTCCCAGCAGCTGGTGCAATTCGTGGTTCATTCGCCTCCTCCACGTTCCGTCATCCATCTGCACTCCACCGTAGATGGTACGCAACACCTTCCGTTCGAAAACACCAACACCACGTTGGTCCTCCACGAGCATAGTCCAGGTCTCGTGGCCGTAAAGGACCACCGGTCTAATCAGCGTCTTGTAGATAGTCAACTTCGTGCGGCGGCGAATTTTATTCGACCGGAGCGTCCTCCGGAGTCCAAAGTAGGCACGATTCCCTGCCATAATGCGTCTTTGAATTTCTCTGCTGGTATCATTTTCGGCGGTCACCAGTGAGCCCAAATACACGAACTCATCGACCACCTCGATTTCGTCACCGTCAATCTGAACTCGGGGTGGGAGGCTAACATTGTCTTCCCTAGAACCTCTTGCTTTCATATATTTTGTCTTTGATGCGTTGATGGCAAGTCCAATCCGTCTAGCTTCAGCCTTCAGTCTGATGTACGTTTCCGCCATCATCTCAAAGTTCCGTGCCATAATGTCAATGTCATCGGCGAAACCAAGGAGCTGGATGGACTTCCTGAATATCGTGCCACTCGTGTCTATCCCAGCTCTTCTGATCACACCTTCTAACGCGATGTTGCACAGCAGACACGAAAGTCCATCACCCTGCCGTAACCCCCTTCGAGATTCAAAGGGACTCGAGAGTGTCCCCGATACTCGAACAACGCACGTCACTCGATCCATCGTCGCCTTGACCAATCGCGTCAGTTTATCCGGAAATCCGTACTCGTGCATAATCTGCCATAGCTGATATCGATCGATTGTGTCGTATGCGGATTTGAAATCGATGAACAAATGATGTGTGGGCACGTTGTATTCGCGGCATTTCTGCAGAACCTGCCGAATCGCGAAAATTTGGTGCGTGGTAGCGCGGGCACCCATAAATCCCGCCTGGTATTGCCCCACAAACTCTCTTGCATATGGTGACAGGCGGCGGCATATAATTTGGGAGAGTACCTTGTAGGCGGCGCTCAGCAGTGTGATCGCGCGGTAGTTGCAGCAATCCAACTTGTCGCCCTTTTTGTAGATTGGGCATACGACACCTTCCATCCACTCCTCCGGTAATATCTCCTCCTCCCAAATCTTGGCAATTACCCAGTGCAGCGCTCTAGCCAGCGCTTCACCACCGTATTTTAATAGGTCACTTGGTAGTTGATCTACACCAGTTGCTTTGTTGTTCTTCAGCCGACCGATCTCCTCCTCAACTTCTTGAAGATCAGGGGCCGGTAGCCTGTCGTCTTCTGCGCGTGCTCCAAGGTCTGTTGCCGTGCCACCTTCGTTTTCTGCTGCTTCACCGTTGAGGTGCTCGTCATAGTACTGCTTCCACCTCTCAATCACCTCACACTCGTTCGTGAGAAGGTTACCGTCCAAGTCCTTGCACATATCGGCTTGCGGCACGTAGCCTTTGCGCGAACTATTTAGCTTCTCGTAGAACTTCCGTGTGTCGTTTACGCGGTACAGATTTTCCATCGCCTCGCGATCTCGATCTTCCTGCTGACGCTTCTTCCTTCGGAAAACCGAGTTTTGTCTGTTCCGCGCTTGTCTGTATCGCTCCACATTCAATCTCGTGCGGTGTTGCAGCATTCTCGCCCGTGCTGCATTCTTCTCCTCTACTAACAGTTTGCATTCGCCGTCAAACCAGTCATTTCTTCGGTCCGGGATTGCAGTACCTAGTGCCGCTACAGCAGTACTACCTATGGCTGAACGGATGTCCCTCCAGCCATCTTCAAGAGAAGCTGCGCCAAGCTGCTCTTCCGTGGGTAGTGCAACTTCCAGCTGCTGCGCGTAGTCCTGGGCAACTCCGGTGTCCCGTAGTTGCTCAATGTTGGGTTGTGGCGTTCGACTTCGACGTGTGTTATGCACCGTCGAGAGTTTTGAGCGCATGCATACTGCAACTAGGTAGTGGTCCGAATCTATGTTCGCACTGCGGTACGTGCGGACGTTGATAATGTCGGAGAAGAATTTCCCGTCGATTAGAACGTGATCGATTTGGTTTTCTGTGTGTTGGTCAGGTGATCTCCAGGTGGCTTTGTGGATATCCTTGCGGGGAAAAAACGTACTTCGAACTACCATACCCCGGGAGGCTGCAAAGTTCACGCATCGTTGGCCGTTGTCGTTCGATACGGCATGCAGGCTGTTTGGCCCGATTGCCGGTCTATACATTGCCTCCCGTCCTACCTGAGCGTTCATGTCGCCGATGACGATTTTGACGTCCCGTTGCGAACAGCCGTCGTACACCTGCTCCAGCTGCGCATAGAACGCTTCTTTCTCGTCGTCGGGTCTCCCTTCGTGTGGGCAGTGCACGTTGATGATGCTGTAGTTGAAGAAACGGCCCTTAATCCTCAACTTGCACATCCTCGCGTTGATCGGCTGCCAACCAATCACGCGTTGGCGCATCTTACCCAGCACTACAAAGCCGGTTCCCAGCTCGTTGGTGGTGCCACAGCTCTGGTAGAAAGTAGCCGCTCGATGCCCGCTTTTCCATACCTTTTGTCTCGTCCAGCAAAGTTCCTGCAGTGCTACGACTTCGAAGTTGCGTGGTTGAAGTTCGTCATAGATTAACCTATCGCAACCCGGGAAGCCGAGCGATTTGCAGTTCCATGTTCCGAGTTTCCAATCGTAGTCCTTATTTCGTCGCGTAGGTCTGTGCCGATTGTTCCGATCCGTATTTCTTTCTTCGGTATTTGCAACTTTGTTTTTTTCCAGGGCGGCTTGTTGGGCCTGTCCCAACCCCCTGTCTCGCCGGGGGACCATCGTGCACAGCTCTGTTTAGAGTCCCACGCTGGCACTAGGACGGTGATCAGCCGCTCCTAACATGGAGAACAGACGCCGTTTTGAGCCGCACCTCCATGGTGAGCAGACGCTCAGGTTTGGTGAAGCATTTCCTCTATCACCGTACTATGGTTACCGCGCCAGTGTTCGCGTCGCACCTCTTCACTTTGCTATTGCCGGACTGGCAACATTGCCCAGGCTACGCCAACCAGCTGTGTCCATGTTTCAGCTGGTAGTCTTTTGTTATCATATGACTCGAGGAGGCGTGAAGTAGGAACTTGTGAGGACCAGGGCTAGGTATTCCGCTCCTTCCAGGTTGTCAACTCACCATTTTGTAGCCCATTACAGCCCCACTTTAAAACAATTCCAGATTTAACAAATCACTTGTCTGTATGTCAACAATTTGCTCTGAAATAGATTCAACCAGTCATTCAGCGGTGTGGTCCAGTAGTTCTTGGAGCTGTACTCGAACATATGTTTCGGTAATTTCAATGCTGAAAGGATAACACCGAACTTTGGCTGAAACCATATTATCGTAGGACGGATACACATTTTTTGCCGGGCCTCTTATGATCTCTTAAGACAACTTAGTCAGCTTTGCATCAACTAATATGGCCTAAGCATAATCGCCACTTACGTGAGGATTAGTTTTATTTTGCAAAATATTCAACCCTGTAGAATTTCCTTCTAACCTCATTTGCATTGTTGTAGCATGGAGTAGCTCACCAGCGCTATATCTTTTTCCGAATGTCTTCTGTCTTCCTTGGTTTACTTCGATTACTGCTGTTTTCAAATGGCTTCCTTGGTCTTCCTCCAATACTACCAAATGAACAAGGACCACTAAAGTAGATGTAATCCTCCAACCAATCAGCATTGGTGCTTTTTAACTGGTTTTGTTTCCTCTGCGCATTTTGCCATCGGCGTTGAAATTCCCACAAAAAGCTATTGGGTACCATCATCAATGAATATAGTATGAGACCTAAAAATACAAAAAATACATTCCGCTTCTGGTCATGGCTTTTGTCATGCACAGCATCTAGTATTTCCTTTCTCTCTAACAATATTTCAACATTAATATCAGTATATGTTCCCTTTTTTCAACTGTGCTTACTTACCACTCATTTCCGTCGATTAAAAAGTGTTGTAACCTTAAAATATGACCGAAAAAACTTTTATTTACTACTTCCGTGCACTTCTGAGTCATTTGTTGACTGTAATTAAGTGCCTGAGTTTCGATGAATGTGCCCAGTTGTAACTTTGGATGTTGCATGTTTCATGCAAATAAAATATCATGCGTTTCCATAAGACAGCATTCCGAAATTTGAAAAAAAAACGGAGCTTAGCGCAAAAAAGCGCAGAACAAGGCTTTATTTTCTGAAAAGTAGAAAAAAAAATCTAAGTCATGCAATAGATAGTTTTTTTTTCAGCTGCTGAAGGCAGTTTTTTCACCCTATCAAAAACATTTGAAAAAATCGACATACATTGATCTTAATATGTCATTTGAAATAACTTTTAATAAGCAATAAAAGAACCTAATTATTGCAGCGCAAACTATTCTTGCAATATTTGTATTGCAAATCACATAGCTTTTATATGCAAAATTTAAACATTGTAATTCACTCGACATGCTCGAGTTTAAATAATCACCAAAAATTTAATTTTGATCCAAACTGTTTCAAAAATTGAGTAGAGTATGTTTAGATATTATATTTCGATTAAAAATATACATAAGGCTTGTACTTGAAAAAAAAATGCACCATTTTTATCCGTGTGTAACTTTTTTATCCGTGGGTAAAAATTGATGAAAATCTGGGTATAACTAGTTTGGAGTGAATTGTTTACATGTGCAAAATTTCATAACAATCGGTTCAGTGGTTATTGAGATGTCATCGAAACAAGAAGAAAATCGCCGGAGAATTTTGCGCGCCGTCATGGAAAATCCGAGTGCGACCATGAGATGGATCGGAGGACAACTGGGAATCACCCATACAACTGTGTCTCGGGTGGTAAATCGTTTAAGGAGTCCCAGACGACCGAGTGGTGGGCTGGAAGTGGAAGAAAATCGTAGACAGCTGACCCTGTGAAGGCCCGGAAGGTGTTGGATTATTTCAAGCGTAATCCGAACCTTTCGATTCGCGACGCGGCTCTAAAGGCAAAGTGTTCCGCTTGGTTCGTTCAGCAAACCATGAAACGAGCTGGGCTCCGTGTATTCAAGGTCCGGAAGGCACCGAACCCGCGTGATCAACAAAACACGGCGGCCAAATCCCGCGCAAGGAAGCTGTATCGAGAGTGGTTAACGAAACCGATGTGTGTGGTTATGGATGACTAAACCTACATCAAGGCAGACGCAAAGCAGATACCGGGGCTGGAGTTCTACGTTGCCAAATCACGGTTTGATGTTCCGGAAGACATTTTTTTCCCTTTATTTAACGTCGGTTTCTGTTCCGCAATCTAGTGACAATCACCGACGGACATCGATTGCCATCCATTGCTGACAATCGAATGTGCAGGAAGGCAGCTTCCACACCTGCGTAGGATATCGCACCCATTCAACACACATGGGCCGGGACCAACGGCTTTACTTCCCTTCCGAAGGAAGACGTGACCAGAGATTTTTATGCCTCAGAAAAATCCCACCGATCTTGGCTGGGATTGAACCCAGACCCATTGGGGTGTTAGAAAGCAGTCACGCTTACCACTACACCACCGGCGCCGGCCAGATTCCGGAAGACATAAGGAAGAAGAAAGTGGACAAATTCGCCAAAAAATACTTGCTCTGGCGGGCCATATGTTAATGCGGTAAACTGAGTAAACCGTACATCACAATGGGTACTATCAACGCACCGAGTGTCTCCAGAAGCGTATGTTGCCCTTCCTGCGGTCCCACGGAGGCGAGACATTATTTTGGCTGGACCTGGCAACATGCCATTACGCGCGATCGACGTTGGATTGTTACATAGACAATAACGTTGTTTTTTTACCAAAAACCGCCTACCCCCCAAATTCACCAGAGATTCGTCCGGTGGAATGATTTTGGGCCATAATGAAGGCCAAAGTTCGAAAATCGTCCAAGGTGTTTAAGAACCAGCTGGAGTTGAGGAACGAATGGATGAAAGTGACCAAAAAGGTCGGCTCCACCATTCCACAAAATGTAATGAGGGGTCTTAAGGGAAAGGTGCGGGCTTTCAGCGATGGAAAGGAAATTGAATAAAGTAATTATGCCGAAACATAATCCATATGTATTAGTTCATTCCCTGGAAGTTTTAAGAAAATCCGACTTAAAATAAATTTTTGGCAAACACTTTTGTCTGGTGCATTTTTTTCGAGTACAGGCCTTAGTGATATATAATGAAGTTGAATTTATAGGTTTTGGCCAGCTTTCGCCTACTGTGCACCGGCGGCGCCGCAGATTCGCAAAGCTCAGAAACTTGCTAAGCAATTCGAGAGTTTCCATAATTTCAGTTTGGGTCTTACTAGTCATATTCCAAATGAGGTTGCTCGGGATTATCTGAATATTTACTCTCGGGAAAATATTTTTGATGATTCCTGGGGGACTGATTTGGACGAAGTAAGATCTAGAACTAAAAAGTTTTAAAATATGGAAACTCCAAGTGACGATGGCATTTTCTATATGCACATCATAAAATTCTCAGAGAGTACCTTGTCTTTCTTGGGAAAAGTATTTAACAGATGCTTCCATTCGGCATACTTTCCTAATAAATGGTAAAAATACAAAAGATGTTTCAATTGTTAAGCTGTTAATAATTCAGCTGAATTTGAGCTATGTTGTCAAAATTTAAGCTCGAAAGAAGAATCAGATCTCACCACTGATTGATTAATTCTGGTTTTTTTAGTGTAGGACCTCGACAGTTTTTTAAAACATGAAATTATAAAGAAATTTCGAGATCTTTAAATGGATGCCAAGTGTCACATTTTTGAAAATTTTCTACAGTTAAAAACATAAAAAAAATGTTAATTCAATGACTACTTTTATTAAATGAATCAACTCTGTGATTAGGACTGTCAATAAACCAGGTGGAAAAAAGATGACCCGACCCGTGATGCCATTGATGAGTTCTATCCTGATTAAAGGAAAATTAAACACACCCATCGTAGCGCTCACCTGGGAATAATTTGAAACAATTCTTTTTCCTACCTTCCAACGAAACGCTGCTGTTGTTTGTTTGTCCACCGTTTTCCACTGTTTTTAGCTTATTTTCCCATTGAATTGGCAAACGTTTGCTGTTTTGCTGATTCTGCCGTTTTTCCTTCTCTTTTCCCCAACTCTTCCTTTGCCGGTTCAACCCGGTGATGATTTGATTATGAAAAACAAGCTCATAATAGTATGTATATAGCGAGCAAGCTTCCAAACGACCCCGGGACCAACAATGGCATCCTTTTTCGCGAAATAGCGTTTCTGGTTAGGTCGTTCGGAAGTTGAAGGCAACACAAACACAAAATAAAAAATGGAAGAGGTAAGCAAACGACGACGATGGACGACACCGGAGATAATGAGATGTGAACCCGAAAAGACAATGGGATATCAATGTTTGTATTTTAATGAGGATGTGGTCGGCCGAGCATGTGTAGCAGCACAGTGACATCAAAGAGTGCGGTCGGTCGGTTACCATACCGGTTCGAGCGGGATGCGAAAGGTCGGGAGCTTTATGCTAACCATCAGCCCTCCAACTGTGTGTGTTGTGACAACGCAACTTTTCAGCCGTCCGATACGTTGACATTGGGTGAACGAGGACGTGCGAACGCAAAGTTCTGAACGGAAGAGGCCACCACGCGATTGGGTTTCACCAGAGCAAACGGCGATAATGCCCTGCCGGGTGGGGAACACTCAGGTATGGTTTATGCTTTACCGTTTGCTTAAATGGGTAAACAATGCGGAATCCTGGTCGGGGTTGTTTCTGCCATCGCAATAATGAGTGTGTAATGTGATGCCATTGTTGCGAGCGTGTCACTCGCAGTGATTTGATAAGGACTGTTAACCGTTAACCTTATAGTGGGTGGCACCGTTGGAGCTTTTGATGATGCAACCAAAGCAGGTGTTATTAGAAGATTAAATAGAGCGTGACGTTGAATTTTGAAGCCCTTTTTTGGCTAAGAGTGATAAGGAAGTTCACGCGCATCCTCCACACTTCGTTTGGTGACAGGTGTCCCACAGACACAATAATCGAAGTTTTCTCAATCAAATACTGGAAAAATTCCGATCATTATCACCAGAAATTAAATTCAAATTAAATTAAATTCTTCTAACGAATTCCCCCAGTGACACATTTCCTCGTCAGCAGATGAAAAACACATCCCAATATTGGAATCGATATGCATCATTCACATCCAATCGCTCATCAGGTGGGAGAAATTTTCTAACTTACTTCCGTGTCTCGCCCCTCAACTTGAAGAGCGTTCTTGGTCCTGAAACCTGCAACCTGGAGCGAAGTAAGTCATCCATACCGGATGTACCTTAGAGCAGCCAATATAAGAATTAGTGCAAGGAAGCGAACATTGCAAAATTGGAACCAAGTTGCCTTCTTGCGCCGCTTTCCGTAGCAGGGTGGAAGAAAATCCTAATTTAATTAAAAACTTTTACAGAACGCCACCCCGGCTCACATGGCGATGATTTCGCTTCGCATCGCGACCGAACGGAATAATTCGCCCCCAGTCCCAGTGCGCTGCAATGAACGAAGAACCCTGGGGACACTGGCGTGCTCAGAATGGGGGTGGCAAACGATTCCCAAACAGCGACTCCCGTCAGTCATCTAAGAGCAATCTTCGGTAAATTCGAACCACCAACCTGCACCCCCTCCCTGCTGTGCACGCTAGAAACATTGTCGCGTCTTTGCTCCCGTTGCAGCGTAAAATTTCGTGTATGTTCCCTATCACCTACACTATCCCGGCTGTTGGAAGGAGAACGGAAAATTTTATTTCTTCTGCAGTTTATTCAGCTCTTGTTTTCCTCTCACGGGAGGGAAAGAAAGCAGCTTTTCGTGCGACAAAAGACAAAGAAAACGGGGAAAAGCTTGTAGAATGGGAATCCGGGCGACAAGTGTTAATTGAATAAAGTCGGAGTGGAAAATATTTTCCTTTCCTTCCAGTGCAGTGAACTCTGCTGGTCCACGGGACTTGCTGTTCTCAGTGGGGCTTGATTTACATACACTCGTCTGGTTTTGGGAATAATGATTTTTTTTTGTTTTAATTTTGTTGACAATTGCAGATTTTATTTTTTACCTTGCGGTTTTCACTTTTCCGTTCATAAATTCAGCAGTTATTGTTTTTTGTTTACTATTTGTTTAGTATTGTTTTAAGCTTGCAGAGCTCAGTCATCTATTGTTTGATTTAAATTTTCATTTTCATGTAAACTTTTTACTGTTTACGTTTTAAGTTTTCAGATTTTAGCTATATTTCATCTGCTTTTCATCTTTTTCGTGTTTGGCTTATTGTTTTAAGTTCTTGTGTTAAAATGTCAGCTCTCAGCTCTTCTGTATGTGTATGTCGAAAGCTTTGCGTTTTCATTTCAGATTTCAGTTTACAGTTTTTAGATGACCGGTTCAAGTCTACGGTTTCCAATTTGTAGTTTAAAATTATTTGTTTTATGTTTTCTTCAAGTGGTGAGCCATCTATGATGAACTAAAGCTCACTTTGATTTAGCTATTAACGGACACTTTTCAGTTTTCCGTTTACATATTTTACACATGTTTCTATTTTTTTAAATCCTTCCGGTGAGTGAGAAGAATTCCACAGTCATACATGCAAAGCCAGATTTTAATGTTCCTTGGTATTAGTTAGGCGTGTTTGCAGTGCTGCTATGGTAAATTTAAAGCTGGTTCCTTACTTTTTCAAATTCTTTTCTTTTTATTTGTTGCACCTTAAAATTAAATTACATATGATTTTAATCTAGGTTACATACCTTACCAATCAGGCTAAGGCCTTGTTGTCCTCTGCTGTCCGAAGAAGTCATCTCCACTCTACTCGATCCTTGGCCACACTTCGCCAGCCTCGTAGTCTGCGAAGGGTCCGCAGGTCGCCTTATACTTGGTCGATCCACCTTGCCCGCTGCGTGCCTCTTCTTCTTGTTCCTGTTGGGTCACTTTCTAGAACCCTTTTCACTGGGTCATCGTGCGGCATTTTTGCGACGTGCCCAGCCCACCGCAATGTGGACGATGGATGGTTCTCCTAGCAGCTGGTGCAATTCGTGGTTCATTCGCTTCCTCCACGTTCCGTCATCCATCTGCACTCCACCGTAGATGGTACGCAACACCTTCCGTTCGAAAACACCAAGGGCGCGTTGGTACTCCACGAGCATAGTCCAGGTCTCGTGGCCGTAGAGGACCACCGGTCTAATCAGCGTCTTGTAGACAGTCAACTTCGTGCGGCGGCGAATTTTGTTCGGCCGGAGCGTCCTCCGGAGTCCAAAGTAGGCACGATTCCCTGCCATAATGCGTCTTTGAATTTCTCTGCTGGTATCATTTTCGGCGGTCACCAGTGAGCCCAAATACACGAACTCATCGACCACCTCGATTTCGTCACCGTCAATCTGAACTCGGGGTGGGAGGCTAACATTGTCTTCCCTAGAACCTGGAAGGTTACCGTCCAAGTCCTTGCACATATCGGCTTGCGGCACGTAGACTTTGCGCGAACTATTTAGCTTCTCGTAGAACTTCCGTGTGTCATTTACGCGGTACAGATTTTCCATCGTCTTGCGATCTCGGTCTTCCTGCTGACGCTTCTTCCTTCGGAATACCGAGTTCTGTCTGTTCCGCGCTTGTCTGTATCCTCCACAATCAATTTCGTGCGGTGTTGCTGCATTCTAGCCCGTGCTGCATTCTTCTCCTCTACCAACAGTTTGCATTTGCCGTCAAACCAGTCATTTCTTCGGTCCGGGATTGCAGTACCTAGTGCCGCTGCAGCAGTACTACCTATGGCGGAACGAATGTCCCTCCAGTTATCTTCAAGAGAAGCTGCGTCACGCTGCTCTTCCGTGGGTAGTGCAACTTCCAGCTGCTGCGCCTAGTTCTGGGCAACTCCGGGGTCCCGTAGTTGCTCAATGTTGGGTCGCGGCGTTCGACTTCGACGGGTGTTATGCACCGTCGAGTGTTTTGAGCGCATGCATACTGCAACTAGGTAGTGGTCCGAATCTATGTTCACACTGCGGTACGTGCGGACGTTGATAATGTCGGAGAAGAATTTCCCGTAGATTAGAACGTGATCGATTTGGTTTTCTGTGTGTTGGTCAGGTGATCTCCAGGTGGCTTTGTGGATATCCTTGCGGGGGAAAAAGGTACTTCGACCTACCATACCCCCGCGGGCCCCGAGAGGCTGCAAAGTTCGCGCATCTTTGGGCGTTGTCGTTCGATGCGGCATGCAGGCTGTTTGGCCCGATTGCCGGTCTATACATTGCCTCCCGTCCTACCTGAGCCTTCATGTTGCCAATGACGATTTTGACGTCCCGTTGCGAACAGCCGTCGTACACCTGCTCCAGCTGCGCATAGAACGCTTCTTTCTCGTCGTCAGGTCTCCCTTCGTGTGGGCAGTGCACGTTGATGATGCTGTAGTTGAAGAAACGGCCCTTAATCCTCAACTTGCACATCCTCGCGTTGATCGGCTGCCAACCAATCACGCGTTGGCGCATCTTACCCAGCACTACAAAGCCGGTTCCCAGCTCGTTGGTGGTGCCACAGCTTTGGTAGAAAGTAGCCGCTTGATGCCCGCTTTTCCATACCTTTTGTCCCGTCCAGCAAAGTTCCTGCAGTGCTACGACTTCGAAGTTGCGTAGTTGAAGTTCGTCATAGATTAACCTATCGCAGCCCGGGAATCCGAGCGATTTGCAGTTCCATGTTCCGAGTTTCCAATCGTAATCCTTATTTCGTCGCGTAGGTCTGTGCCGATTGTTCCGATCCGTATTTCTTTCTTCAGTATTTGCAACTTAATATTTTCCAAGGCGGCTTGTTGGGTCTGCCCCAACACCCTTTCTCGCCGGGGGACCATCGTGCACAGCTCTGTTTAGAGTCCCACGCTGGCACTAGGATGGTGATCGGCCGCTCCTAACATGAAAACAGACGCCGTTTCGAGCCGCAGGTGAACAGACGCTCGGGTTTGGTGAAGCATTTCCTCTATCACCGTACTTTGGTTACCGCGCCAGTGTTCGCGTCGCACCTCTTCACTTTGCTATTGCCAGACTGGCAACATTTCCCAGGCTACGTCATCCACCTGTGTCCATGTTTCAGCTGGTAGTCTTTTGTTATCATCGAGGGGGCGACTCTATCTACGATGCAAAAAAGATTGTGTTTTGTTGTAGCTACCTGCGCGCACGCTGAGTAGATAGAAAGAAGACTGAAGACGATTCTGAAGATTTCCTGCAAAAACTTGATGAGCGATGCAAGTAGATGCGACAAATGAAAGAAGATTGTTCAAGGATTGATTCGCTAGTGTGAGATTTGTTGAGCATCTAAACTTGAGATTTAGATGTGTCGCCCCCCTCGGTTATCATATAACTCGTGGAGTCGTGAAGTAGAAACTTGTGAGGACCAGAGCTAGGTATTCCGCTCCTTCCAGGTTGTCAACTCACATTTTTTAGCCCTAGTCTTTTAATCTAGGTGCTCCAGCTAACTTACCAGCCATAAATGTTATGATATAAATCTAAAGGGTGTCCCACATTAAATTTCATCACGGAAAATATTATGTAGAAAATTACCTAGTTGAACGATCGTTTTAAAACTTTCAGACAATAAAATATAACCCATTAGTAAGCTTTTGGCATATGTATTTCATTCAATTTCAATACCATAACCGTACGCTCGCACCTTACGCTTAACTCCACTTATTAGGTTCTGTACAGCATCTGGCTGCAGCTTCTTCTGTACGAAAACCCATTTTGTGGGCAAAGTGGCACAAAGCTAGATCCGACTAGAAGATCGTAGGCCCCTCGTGTTGCTTCAACAGAGAAAGCAGACGCTTCTGTAGACACTCCTTGAGGTAGATCCCCCCGTTTACAGTCCCCGTAATCACGAACGGCGCATTCATTTGCCATATGAGCAGATCGCTTGCCAAATCATATTTTTCTTGGCAAACTTTGAAAGTTTCTGCTTCCTTACTTCCTCCGAAACATCAAACTTGTGTTGGGCGGTGAAGAACAGTAGCCCTGGATGCTGCCGGAAGTCCGTCTTGACGTAAGTTTCATCATCCATGATGAGACAATGAGGCTTCGTTAGCATCTGGGTGTACAATTTCCGGGCCCGTGACTTTACCACCGTATTTTGCCGTTCGTCACGACTTGGAGCCTTCTGCACTTTGTACGTATGCAGTCTCTTCCGGTCATTGGCTCTCTGAACGGAAGACTTGGACAGATTCAACTTTTTGGCCACATCCCTGACCGAAGCATTGGGACTCCGCTTAAATGCTTTCACAACACGCAGGATCACTAATAGAACATCCATTCTGACTGCATTTCTCCTTCCGTGAGATGCTCAAAGTTTCGTAGTAACGTTTAATCACACGACTTACCGTTGACTGCACGATTTCGAATTGTTTTCCGGTGTCCCGATGAGTGAGTTGAGGTTTTTCCAGGTGCTTGTGCAAAATCAATTCGCGACGTTGCTTTTCGGGTGGCGCCATTTTTTCAACTTTCGAAAAACTGACAGCGATAAAAATACAGTGTAAACAATACATTCTGAGCTACTTCTATCCAAATTTTCAAGAGAAAATACCCAATGGGTAATTTCCTACAGCGTTTTTCCGTGATGCAATTTGATGTGGGACACCCTTTATTTTGACAGTCCACTGCATCGCCCATAACAAAATAGATTTTCAATGATTCGTTTCGTTTTTTAAGGAATCCGTAGGTATGTATGTATATATATATATATATGATTTTATGATCAGGAATTATTTCTGAAACCTCTAGTTGAAAACAAAGACAATCTGTTACCCAGAAAATGTAACGGGTGTTCAATAAAAAATGAGAATGATTTCAGTGCCGTCCAGCGCTCTTGTTAAATCATCGCGACTAAGTTGCGTCGTACGGCTGACCAGAAGAATTTTTTGAAAAATTAACATTATGTTTTTAATTAAAAATATTGAATTCGTTGAAAAAAGATTTTTTTTACTAGCTATATGACTGAAAAAAATCTCATTTTTCTTGAACACCCGTTATTTGAGGAAAAGTTATTGTTGTTTTTTTTCTATAAGTGGGCATTTTACCCCAGGGGTGTATTATGGGCTTTTCTCCCTTACTCCTTTGCTGCTGCTTGTTTGTGGCTGCATAAGGTAAACTCGATGATAATGACGATGATGATGATGATGACCTTTCACCGGTTTAGAAATGGGCACTCGAAATTGACGGCCTCGCGCTAATCACTTTGGCACTGATGCGGAAAAAAAAACACGCGAGTGGAAAAATTCACAGATTCACAAACTGAGGTGTGACGAGACCGGGACCGTGTTAACCGGTTCAGTACACGATACGGAATGAACCTTGACATGGTGTAAGTTTGTTATCTTATTATCAATTGAGCTGAAATCTTAATCACAGAACTGCACATATGTTCAATTTTACGATTAAAAAATACTAAATTTTTGGAAGCACCTGCCGGAAAGTGAGATACTAGGAAAAAAATTTCGAAATACTAGGAGTTTTAATAATTTACATTTCAGCCAAATTTTAAGTTGAGTTGAGTTTCTCAAAACTCAAACAGTGCCCACCCAATTAACAAATGTACATACCAGTTAAAATTGTTTAAAATATTCGCAGTACATGCATTTTCAAATCAAAAACTGCTTATATTTCAAACAATTTTAACTAGTATCTCACTTTCCGGCAGGTGCTTCCAAAAATTTAGTATTTAGTAATCGTAAAAATTAACATATTTTTACTTCTGTAGCGAACGTTTCAGCTCAACTGATGTTACGAAAACAAAGTTACAACATGCCAAAGTGGTCAATTTTGTATGAAGACTGGCATTCGCTGCTATTTTACATCACGCAGACAATGTAGTGAATGTTGTGTACGCATTTCGGCGATTAAGATAGTATCTTGCAAAAGCCATGTAGGCTTCTTGCAAAAATTCTGAGGACTTAGTCAAAGTGAAAATAGCCCATGAGCTTCATCCTTGATGCTATGTAGACATCCCTCTGTAGTCCTGTTTGATTTTTCAAGAAGATTTTGAGAGGTTCCTCGAGTAGTATTGAAAGTTGTCTCCAGAAGTTTTGGGAAGTTCTGTGGTATATGAGTAGGGTTGATTACCGGTATATTCGGTACCCTAATCAAACTTGTCATAAAAAGAAGGACCTTTCAATTATAAACAAATTTTAAAAAGACACCAACCGCTTAAAAAGAAACAAACACAGCGTAAATCATTTTTTTTTCTGATAATGTGATCCTGGCACTCGATATGATTGCCAGTGAATTTGCCATTGAGTTCTCATGTAATTAATGTGAGTTTTGACCCAGATACAGGCTACTTCCTCGGGACACCCAAATCATGTCCAGACGTATTCAATGTGGTCCTGGGAATTCGACTTTGCAGCCATTGAACTTATTTTTGAATTGGGTATCATGTGATTTGATGAGGTTTGAATAAGTCAGAGACTGGCCACTTCCCAAGGGGCACCCGTAAAGTTTCTGTGACGAATGTGGTCTAAGGCACTTGGAATTACTAAAAATTGTATATCTTTCCCATCCAACTTTGTCCGAGACGTCATTTCGATCAGAAGTGCCGTTTTCAAGCTTACATGTTTTGAAAAATTTTAAACACGCCATTTTGAAATTTTTTACAATGTTAACAATGGTTGAAGTTTTGCAAAAATTTGAATCATATATACAAATTTGAATCATAACATACAATTTTGCAAAGTTTCATACAGATCGGAGAAGGTCGAGTTTTTCCGATTCGTCATTAGAACAGCTATATTATTACCGGTGAACTTGGTTTCGATTGCTATTGTGTTTTGAGGTGTAGCACTAATCGCTCAAGTAATCCTCGGTGGCACACGGAACATGTCTGGATGTGGTCCCGGACACTTGATGTGACTACCTTTGAACTTGTGTTTGAATCCTCGTGTGATTTGATGTGATGAATGGTGGGTTTCACTTATTCTTCTTCTTCTTCTTCTTCTTCTTCTTATTCTTCTTCGAATTTCAAGCTTATTGCTTATTGCATATTGGCTTATTGCGTGCTCTCAACTTAGTGTTTTAGATTCACTTCCACAATGAAGTAATGAAATTGGGTTGTTAGCGGAATGCTTAAATAAAACAGCAAAAAATGGTTATCTTCCATTTAATTCCACTTAATTCATTTTGGTATCCATGACAGATACGTGTTTCGACTACAATGTGCAGTCTTAATCAGTGTCACTAAAGAACTTATCAAAATCTAACTGCCTGAAGACTGCACATTGTAGTCGAAATACGTATCTGTCATGGATACCAAAATTAATTAAGTGGAATTAAATGGAAGATAACCTTTTTTGCTGTTTTATTTAAGCATTCCGCTAACAATCCAATTTCATTACTTCACTATGATGGCTACCAAGCCTTTGGGATTTTCCTTATTAGAGAGTTGTATGGATTTTTCTCCTTTAGTTTACTTAAATCTTTGGTTTTTATTAGTTAGGTAGGTTCCGATTCAACACATTGTAGTTTCATTTTTATACCTATGATCTTTACTTCCACAGTTATTAATTGAGAGCTTTTGATGCCTGAACCATTTTTGCATTAGTATATTTGTGTGGCAAGTACAATCATACTCTATGCCCAAAGACGTTGAGTAATTTACCTAGACCGAACCGGAAATCGAACCCAGCATGGTCTTGCTTTGTAGCTGCACCTTCACCGACTGAACTAAGGGAGGTTTCACCTCGAAACCGTTTGCAGAAAATCATGTAAATTTCGAATAAGGATTGGAAAAAAATTGTAACTTTTTAACGATCCCAACCAATACCATAACTTTTCAGAGATGATTCCGGGTGACCCTGCGATAGTGAACAGAATTTAAAATGAAGCATTTTAATGTATTGATAGAAAGGCACTTGTCATCGGTAGTAAATCGATTCAATACTTTCGAAGCATAACAAAATAAATGCGTTCATCCATACCCCCACTCAATTAACTACGCCAATATTTGTACCCTGTGTATCATTTCCCCGTGGGACCTTCAACGCGTCACCAGGTTCTGCATCATCCATCCTATTATAATTTTCCTTGTGGATACATGCTTACCCAAGTAACAATTTGGGTTTTATAAGGGTTCTGTAGACCATGATTTAGACTTGTAGAATGCTATAAAACCACGATAAAACTTGCAATGTTGCTTGGGTACCCAAGACGCAAGCCCAGTCCATATCAAGAGCGCTCTGATTAAACAAAAAAATAAACACTGTGCTGTAACCAGTAATCCCAAATCAGTAGCCATGTAGTTCGACGCTCGTTTGTGGGTGGGTGGTTTCCACTCTCTCTCTCTCTCTCTCGCGCGCGCCACTTCTCGCAACAAACCAGATGCAAATGCAGCAAGGAGTCATCGTCGTCGTCGTTGTCGTCGTCATCGAACGGCACAATGCATTGTAAGTGCCTCGACAGTGCAGTCAGTGCCTGCATTCGAAGCAACAATCGCATCAGAAAAAGAGAAACAGCAGCAGCAGCAGAATTCAAAGGGAAGAACATGCATAAAATGATATTATTAACGAGTTATGCAAATATTATGATTATAATTTAGCTTCTGGCTTTATTGTTTCGTCTGCGCTTGTGCCCTTCGCTTCTGGCAGGGCTGCTGAGGCTCTGAATCAGGGATTGTTTATGTTTCCTCCTACGTGGTGGTACGTCGCTTGTTGTACACGGGAGGATAGCAAACCTCGTCTGTGGGGCTTTCGGGTGGTTCGGATTTATGGAGATGATGATGGGCCAGCTGCATTTGAATGATGCACGTTAATGTCCCTCGAGATTGAGGCTCTGATTAGTACGAGGCTTTCAGAACTGAAGCAATCGCAAATAATTTTATTCCCAACAATATTTGCTTGCTAACAGTACGATAAGTGCTTGTTATCTATTGTAATATGGTTTGATAAGACAAACAAAACTCTTTTGTCCCATGTTGAACAAGTCACTAGACTCTGCCGGATAGCTGCATTTATCAACCTCACTTATCGCTCGAGCAACCTCATCGATCCACTGACTGCTCTATCGGCAGACAACTAGCTAAGTTGGTCTCTTTATCTAACTTCGCTTGATTTGGTGCTGAGAGGAAAGTCAACCTAGAGCAACAATAGATGATCTCTTATCATCCATCTGCTTGGCTTGGCTGACTGATGAAATGGCTAGCACTCGCTTCACTTGGTTGGAATGTGGATCTAGGACAACCCAAAAGGATATCATCCTTTATGCACACACACACACCAACACATACACTGGGGGAAAATGCACAAACGCCCGGCAGTGAACGTTGGGAAAGGATAAATTGAAAAAGCTAAACGAACTCTCAGCTCTAAACTATTACCGATCTATAAAATAAAATATTCCATATAGCCGGATGGATCCATTGTTCATTCAGGTGGTGGTGCTCCTTGGGGAAGGAGTCTCAATATTCATACACCGAAAGAATTTCCATCCTTTGTGCCCTGTTTGAGAGGGAAATTTAGATTCGCTATTTTTGTCAGAGTGCTTCGAAGGCGATGGAGATTGAAAAATGAAGCCCGGATACCAAGAGGATCGACTATCTTAGGTCGCACTTTCCCACCCCTTAACCCACTCGTAATGGACCAACGGAAAAAGGAGTTGAACAAATCAATTTGCATTCTCAAGTGGAAACCAATTGATATAGTGTTCGCTTGCTGCCTCTATCGTCATCATCATCGGGGGGTTCGGGTTGCGTGTGTGTGTGTGTGAGTACGTACCTACGTCGTTGAATGTGCATGGGAATGCATTTTTACAACAACGAAACAGGATAGGACCTTCCTGGCAACCACCAAGACGAGAAGAAAGCAATGGTACTAACTCAAATTTCGATTACGCTCTTCTTGCTCTACTTGAACGAAGATCGGTGGTACCTACCTACACACTACTACTTCTGCATAAATGGGATCCATAAGGAGCTCTCACATATAGCTATGCATTACCAAACTTCCTCAATAGAAGAACCTACTGCGGAACAAAGCCGACAAGAATATGGGCAAGTGGATATGCAAATACCTGCCTTCAATGAAAGTCTCTCGAACCTCTCAAGTTGAAGCCCGACCGATTACTATCCTATGATTACTGCAGAGGTTCTTAACTGAGAGTCTCAGGAATAAGAAGAAGAAGGTCGTTTCATTCGAACGGAATTCTGAGTGCTGTTATGGTAAATGGATTTCCTTGGGTATTACTGACAATGCGATAATCGTAGGTGGACGACTCTAACTTAATGGTGGAATGAATAGATAATCGGGATACATCAAATTGGAAGGGTTTTATTTATCGTATCTGAATTATAGAGCTGAGGTGAGATGTTAGTTATCTCTCGTTCTGCATCTCTATGGGTTGTTTGCTGGTTTTTTCCGGTAAAAATCAAATTTAAAAAGCCTTAAACATCCAAATGTGATTAAAAGTGAGTGGGATCGTTAAATAAAGCAAAATTTGTCAATTGGGGCCTCCCTTAGCTCAGTCGGTACAGACTCAGCTATAAAGCAAGACCATGCTGGTTCTATTCTCAGTCCGGTCAAGGATTTTTTTCAGGTTGAAAATTTCTCGACTTCTCTTGATATGATTGTACTTGCCACACAATTATAGCAATGTAAAAATGGTATAGGTTTGGATAAACGTAAATTAACAACTGTGGTAGTCCTCAAAGAACACCAAGTTGAGAGCCAGTGTAAAGTCCCAGTGGGGACGTTATAAAGCCTAAAGCAGAAGAAGATGTCAATTGAATCTAATTTACTCCGAATTCGGGAGCTCACGGACTACAGTACCGACCCGAATATCGAAAATACCAGATTCAGGATACTTTGGATTGGATTTGGCAGAATTCGAAGCAAATTAGTGTAAATTGACATATTTATTTTTAATTTATCACTCTCACTCAACTAAAATCACATTTTGATGTTTTAGCCTTTTTGAATTTGATTTTAAAACGAAAGCCCACAGAACTTCCCAGAAATTATGAACTTTCTCTTCATGAAAACTACTCAAAGAAGCTTTCAGAATCTTCTTAAAAAAATCAAGCAGATATCTACTTTGCATTAAGGATGAACCTCATTGACCTTCTTCACTTGGAGGAAGTCCTCACCAATTTGGCTATTAGGAGATTCCAACAGGATTCATAGCAGTCTTGGGGTAATATAATTTTTTTTTATTATCGTGATTTTTAGCCGTAGGCTATTTTATCACGTTTGATATCAGAGAGTCAAGCTTAGTGCCTTGAGGAGAGGTTTCAATATGACATTAACGTAACGTACAACTGGTTCTGATTAGGGGCTGTTCATAAACTACGTAGAAAGTTTTTTTTTTTATTCTTGACCTCCCCTCCCTGCGTAGACAATTGTCAAACCCCCTCCACCCGTGGATAATTGTCAACCCCCCTTCCCCCCTAAACTCTCTACGTAGCTTATGAACAGCCCCTTAGCCGCGGAAAGAGACAGACAACATTTTAAAAACTTTACGCAAATTGAGAATTACATCGGGGTTGTGGCGAAGTGGTGATGAATGGATCCGCGAACAAAGTAGAGCTCCACCGTAGAAGGCAGTGATCCCGTCTGGCAGACATACTCAGACGGCAGCACGATCAGCGCAGCCACCGTCGAGAGAGCTATATTTGGTTGTAAAGTTGGACGTCCTTCAGAAAAGTGATCAGTGCAGCCAACGTCGAGGGGTCATTACCAAGTAGGTTAATGACGTTCTCCGGGGGGTCCGTATTGCTCGCGTAGCCTCTGGAACTCCAGGCAGACACACAACACGTGTTCCACCGAGGCGGGGATGGAGGAAAGGTGTCCCACTGAAATTGCAGGAAATCCTCGCGTGGCCGGTACGGAATCTTGAACTGATCTGCTGGTTCTTGTACTTGTGATGGTCCAGCCAGGGTCGAACGGTTTCCTTGATTTTCCTCAGGAAAGTGATCCGCAACTGAAACCATTCATGCTGCCAGGCTTCCATGATAGTATTCGCAATCAAACCCATAACGTCTAGGAGGGGTATGTTCCTGGTGCAGTCGGGACCGGATGATCTGCCAGAGTGATTGCTGCATCGTAAATAGCTGTGGCTTCTACGGAAAAGATGGAACACTCCTTCTATAGACTTTGACTTGTTGCGACCGCGAACCGTCCGTAGAGCGATGAACATGTCCCGGATAAACTGCCTCGAGAAGCTCTGCAACATAATTCCTTAACGCTGCAGAACTCTCTCTTAATCCGCTTCTCGATTTTGACAACGTTTGATCGCCAACTCTTCTCTCCATGCTAGTGGTCCCTGGCCATCGGAGGGAGGTCAAGGTTGGCTGCAGTTCTCGTTGAGTAGAAATACCCTATCGTTCCCGGATGTCTTAGCGGTGAGGGCAGCGACTTTCGTAGCAATGGCTGCAGCAGATCGATTGCGGAAAGGGAGCATTCCGATTTCCACACATGCGGCATATGCAGGCGTGGAAGGGATTTGGCCGGATACGATGCGTACGTAGGTATTGTATCCGGAGCGAGGATGTGGTTGAGCTTCTCGGTGGCTATGCAGGCAGCTTCGAGGCCGTAGAAAAGCCAACTGTCGATAACAACCTGGGCGACACGGTTGCTGGAGCGACGCCGGCCGCACATTGTCCTGACGATGTTGATGCGGCTACGAGAGTTTTCTTTAACCGTCCTGAAGTGCTGGTGGAAGCTTAGTGTGCGGTCTAGAACAACTCGGAATGGATCGGTTGGTCTTCGATGGTGATCGGTGGTTCCCAATTAGATGCCCCAAGTTTGGGGTTATACTTCACATTCACAAGACTTAAAGATGAAGCTCACAGTACAGAATACCAAATACCAAATGATTATGGAACTCTGGAGCTTGTTAGGAAGTATATGAGTTTTCTTTTGGATGCTGATGGTTATCCGGGCAATGTTCTCAGATTTTCTGTGACATCCAAAGGTCTTCTGTAGAAAAATAGTCCAGAGAACTTCAGACAGAAGTGTTTATAAATTCCGACGAAAATCACAAGTCTAAGGACTCTAAAAAATGTCCAAAGAAACACTAACTTCACAACACTGCTGGAATTATTGCACATTTTCTGGGGAAAGTTCACAGAAATTTGGAGGAAGTCTATGAGATTTCTAAGAAAAGTCATACTACTTGAAAAAGGTCATGGGGCTTCAACGAAAAGTCCACAAGGCTTCAGATAATGTCCACAAGAGTTCGGAGGAATTGCCACATAAGTTCTGGAACTTCTGAAAAAGGTTCATTGAACACCACCAAGAACATTCCACAGTATTTCTGAAAACAGACCACGGATCTTCTTGATAAAGTCTACGGGATTTCTATAGGAAGCTATCATGAATTCTAAAAAAAAGATCACTGAGCTTCTAAGAGGAAATCACAGTACTTCTGGGGATGTCTAGAGGGCTTCGAAAGACTTCTTGATAATATCTACAGGACGTCTGAGGATGTTCACAATACATCCAAGGTATGCCACCTAATTGTAGGGAAATGATCGCAGGATTTCTGCGAAAAGCTCACAAAATTTCTAAAGAACGTCCTAAGGACAGCTGGATTCCTAGGGAATTTTCATGGTACGACCGGGCAAAGTCCTTGGGGCTTCTTGGAGCGTTCAATTAAATTCTTAAGAATATCCACAGCCTTTTCGAGAGAGAAAAAAGGCCCCCTACCATGTGCGTGAAAATGTTTGCACCATTAAGCAATATCAAAATTTAAAAAAATCTCAAAAATTTCGTTTTCGAGTTTTTTTTATTTATTTAAAGGGGGATGTTTCTAAGAGTCTTAAACTATAATAATCATCGATCGAGTTTCCACGGCCTCCACACGCTTCCGGAATGCACGGCAAGTTCTTATAATGTAGTCTGGATCAATTTATCTCCAGGTACGGGTCAATGTTTGTCTGAGACTTGCTGTACTCGGGTGGCGTTTAGAACAGGCCTTGGCCTTTATGACGCACCATATTGAGTAATCCAGCGGATTAAGATCGGGGCTGGATGGCGGCCACATATCCTTCACCCAGAACGGAAGATGTTCCTGCAACCACTTCTGAGTGCGGTTCGAGGTGTGGCGCGGAGCCCCATCTTGTTGAAATACAACATTTGGCTTCGGACCGTACTGTTCTTTGATCCACGGAAGAACATACTTACTTAAAATCCCCATGTAGACCTCCGTGTTGACCTTGTCGCTTTCTGGAATGAACACCGGGTCCATTTTTTGCCATCGGAAGCCACCAATCCAAACACCATAACGCTAGCAGGATGCTTGGTCAGATACACGTTCTTGTGCTCGACGGCCACGTCTTTTACCGAAAGAGAACTAATATACCGGTCAGTTCTGGAATTTGATACGGGATCGACGGTAAACATGTTCTCGTCGGTGAACAGGATTACCGGATTTTTTTTCGCTTAAGGAAGTTCAAGATTTGCTTGCATCGTTCGACTCGTAGCTCCCGGATGCGGTTGGTAATCATGCAAGTTTTTTTCCGTAGCCTCAACTTCGCCGCGTAATCTTCCTTTACGATCTTCCGTGCCGTAAAGTCACTGATCCCGTGTTCTTTTGCCATTTTCCTTATTGAACGCACTGGATTCACCCGAATCTTCCTTTTGATAGCAGCGATAACCCTCGGAACCCGAGCTGACCTCGGACGACCTGTGGCCACCTTCGCGGATTGTTGTCCTTTCTTTTCTCGGTCTAAAATCCTTTTGACGGTCCACCGGGACACTCCCACGGCGATTTAAATGTCTTTTTGCGACATTTGCGCGTGGGACAAATCACGAATACGCTGCCACTTCGTCATGGTGCAACTGCCATATTAAGTAAATCACACAGCCTACTACGGTATGGGCTATAGAGATCTCTAAGCGCAATCTCACGAACACTAAAATCCAACATCCATATATAAAAATGAAGAAGAAGAAGAACCAAAAAGGTATCACGATATCACAACTACTTAAAAAGGTAGCGCGCGGTCTCACGCACACTTTTGTGCATCTGGAGAACTCTATAGGTTGCGTGCATGCAAAGAAAACCAAGGCATTGTACGCACAGGTGAAACGGTAACCTTATTTGTACGATGGTGCAAACATTATCACGCATACGGTACAATCAGAGTTGCAGTTTAATCAGAGTTGTTGCTGTCATAAATCATTTGATGTTGTAGTAGAAATCAACCGTTGGCGTTATCCATTTGAGCAAGTAATGTAGATGTAGTATTGTCGGTTATCCAGGTTCGTATTCAAGTGAGAAGCTAAGGTCGGACTTTGTGGGGGTGGTACAAATTGTGATCGGGTTCAATGGGTCCAATGGTTAAATGTTAAATATATTCCAGTAGTCTGGCTTCTCTGCGGAAATCGAGTAACGCCGCGTTTATGGTTGGGTCCTCACAAGGGGCATCTTTGATGCTTCCAGGTTTATCATAAAATTAACGGGAGCCCTCATTTTGGGGGTGGTGGAATATGATGTACTCTACCGTGTGTGGGACATGGCAGATATCACAGATCCATTTCCGGAGAAGTTATGGCCCCGTTCTTAGGCGAGACATCACGATTTGAATTCGGTGTCTTCCTGGGTCCTCCCACCTATGTATGACTTCCTAGATCATTCGGATCAAAGTATTTCCTGTGCAAAGCCGATCATTCGCTGGGACCTCCCGGGTGTAAATAGGAACTTGTCTTCTGGATGCTGCCAGGTGATCGGCCTCTATAGTCCCGTGGATATCGCAGTGTCCAGGAATCCAGACAAGTACTGTTTCTGAATGCCCTGGATCCAAGGATGCTTGGAAACATCTGTTCCGATGACTTCGACCACGCTGTCAGAGTCCGTGAAAACCACGATTGATCTGTTGGATGGTGTAGTGGCAGCGATGAACGCAGCGGCAGCCTCCGTCGAACGTATGGAGTACTGATCCGGTTACCGGTAGCATATAGCCATGAGAGAGTCCGTTATTCCTATGCCGCTACAATACATCTTAAAACTATTATCAAAAGGTACAACATAATAAACACTTTATCGTCCGTTATTCAATAAGCCTATTCAATCAATTCCAGTGGTTTTATTGTATGGCAGCATCGCAAACGTGGGGCAGGGCGCTTTTATTGCAGCAATGGACGCAAACCGCGGCCAGCACTTACACACTTATCACGAAATGGTTGCTTTCCAAAGTCGACGACGCATCGACAGAAATAACTGCTGATGAAGAACAAAAAGGAGAAGCACACAATGGTTGCTGCCGAGTAAACAGACGATCGCGTGACATACATCGAGAGTGACCTGCTTCTGTTGACAGCTAAGTGAACACTGTCCAACAAGATGGTGTTGCTAGTTTGCTTGGGAGTGTTAAGAGTGTCAACTAATTGACGTTTAAATCTTTGTGAAAACTAATCGAGAAATCTCAAAAAATTTCTTCGTTATAGAGTTCAAGTGACAGGATATGTTTTGGATACTCCTGGAAACCCAGTATTTCGTGTTTGAAATTCCGGCATGTTTCCGTTGCCCCTGCCCTCACCAGTGATCGGAATATGAAATGAAGATATTTAATACTATACAAAAATGAAACTTGTCACCGGTAGGTGAAATAATTAGGGTTTTTGCCAATGTAAGGTCTGTATCCACATTGATTCGGACACCTTCAAATCACTGTAATTTTTGAAATATTGCACGTAGGAGTTAAATTTTTTGCTGAGGTATAGCTAGGAGTCATTAATGAAAAAGACTATGATTGGTGTTTACATTCCATGTTTAGTGTTCAAGATGGCGACGAATGAAAAACACGTGCGTGAGTGGATTTTGTACGGACGAAATGCAAATGCTGACTTGTCAATACGAGAACTTGTAAAAACTTTGATTTACCTAGATCCACTGTTCATCGTAGGCTCAAATTATTTTCGGAACGTTTGACGGTCGAGAGGAAACCGAGCAGTGTTAAAAAACATTGGACGTCTGATCCTGTCATGGACCGATAGGAAATTGAAGGAAATCCCGAATCGCTCTGTTCGAACGGTGGCTCGTAAAATAGGAATGTCACCGGGTTTGGTCCAAAAATCAAAACATCGTTTGAGGCTGAAGCCGTATGAAGTAAAAACAGTTCCAAATCGCAATGACAAACAGAATTTGACAGCAAAATTACGGGCTCGACGCTAATACCAACCGCTGAAAACTAACGATTTTAAATTGGCTCACTACTTGACTAGCCTATTGGTCCCAAGCAAATCGATTAACGTAACCCATTCTAGTCGAAATTCTAGTACTACACTATGTTTGTTTTGATTCGCTATGAAAGTTTGACAGATAAATTGAGGGGTTCGTGGATTTTCCTATGTTTCGAGGGGTGTATAGATCAGCTTGGGACCGAAGAGAGTACCAGAGCTGAACCAAAAAGTTGAGCACGTTGCTTCGGGACCTTCTGGTCTTAGAGTTACCTCTATGCTTATACTGCGAATATTTGACGATGAAACTTATGTTCAAGAGGATTACAAGCAGCTTCCAGGGCTGGCTTTCTATTATGCTATGGCAAAAAATTCTACAGCTGAGTATTTCAGGACGAAGAAGGCATCAACATTTCTCAAAAAATACCTTATTTGGCAAGCAATTTGCACGTGTGGCCGAAAGAGTAAATCTTTCGTCACTACAGGCATAATCTACAAGGAGTCGACAGAAAGAGGCCCGCAGAAGCGGCTTCATCAAAAGCCACAAAGAAAACCCTTTGTTCTGGCCTGATTTGGCATCATGCCATTATGCTAAAACAGTGATGGAGTGGTACGAAGCAAATCAAGTGAATAAATATCGTTCCGAAAACCGCAAATCCACCAAATTGTCCAGCGTTACGTCCAATCGAGAGATATTGGCTATGATGAAGTGGATGCTTTCTGGAAAGGAACAAATTTGAACAAAGACGGCCACCACGGTATCTGATGAGTCTGTATAAACCCTAATGGAGTTAAGCGCGAAGTTCGAAAATGTCATGCAAATACCGAAGTACTATGTTTGGACTTCGTGAATTTTTAAATCATATCCCATTAATCTAAAACAAACAACAATTGAAATATAATGCGTGTTTGTGTTTTACTTAAGTTTTGATGTGTCTGGATTACTATGGATACAGACATTAAACGCCATGCACCAAAGTTTTAAATTTTGGTTCGAGTTTCAAACATAAATGAAACCAAATTAACGATGTACATCCCTCAATACTGAAGTGCAATTAATTAATGCATGCCAGATAAAACTGATAATCGGCATATTCGAAAGCTATAGCAACATTGTAGAGTCAATTTTCAAAGTAAATGAAATACTCGAATCTATCAATTGATAAGCAATCATATAGGAATCCAAACGGGAGTAAGTGTTTCATTTTATTCCAGTTGTCAGGAATGATCGCCAATCGGTAAACCTTGCTTTATATCCCTGTATGGATACAACACTTGATAAAAAGTTATCACTTCATCCCAACTGAATCTAGCTCAATTCAATCTACCCATCAATACATATAGTTTATCGGAACATTCTCGTTAGCAACACTTCAAAGCATTTTCGCTGCATGGCACAACAAAAAGTGCCTTTCCACATACAGTATTCACTGTATGCGTCAATGGCCAATCAATTAGCCGACCCTCACAGGATGTTCTCCACTCGTGTGAAGGGTGGAGGTGACCGAAGGACGCGAACGGGAAGGGATTGCAAAATAAATTGGCCGATTTACAGCTCGGTGCAAAAATCAAGTGGTTTCGGGCAGTTTCGAGAATCAATAGAGTCCAACATCGCGCTCACACAGTTAATCAATGACCATGCATCGGCGGACCGGATTGACCAAAACCGGCCGGCGGGGGGCTCTCTCAGCGCATGTAAATGGATGTTTTGTGGTATTTTGAAAAATTATACCGCTGCTTGCCTAATTGATTGAGCCACTTGATTGAACGACGATCGTTTCGATAAAATTTCAACTATTTGATCCATGTTGCTCGCAGAAATTGCTCACGCAACTGCGAGAAGCACCGGGAAAAATCTGTCACGTTTGTGATTAGCAAACTTTTGCCTCCTGGCGAGTGTGAAAGGTAGGGAAATTTACTGCCATTACGCAAACTATGCTTCCAACTATGCTCATTAATTATTCGGAACACCTACCCCACCCTCTTCTCTCCTGCCACAACAGGTGAGGCTCGGTTCGACTCGACCCGACTACTGGAGTGGGACAATCTTTGCCGGGGAAATTTTCCGGCTGCCACTTTGGTGTCGCGCTCGGAAATTGGTCTTTCTACTTGTTCCGCGCATTCTTCTCGAGACGTTCTTCAATGTTTCAATGTGCTCCCGGTCGGCGTAGGGAAGCATGAAGGCGGGAAAAATTCGCCAAGAATTCAACAGCAGTAATTTATAACTTTTCACCTACACGCAAAATGTGCGCTTCCCCGGGGTATGACTGGCGTGTGGGCGTCATTCAGCTAAGAAGAATTCTGTCGGCTGTTTGTCGTCTGCGAAGAAGGAGTTCTTCGTGTAGGATGTGCTACGATCTGGAATTACAGAGTCAATGTTGATAAACGCTGCAGCTGCCAGTGGTTTTTGTTTTAATTTTTTTAGTTTTGTTTTTTATAATAAAAATCTGTACGAGTCGGTAGGAAAAATACTATATGTGTGGAGAGATTTATTTTTATAAAATTCTGGCTAATTGAAACACTTTGATTTAAAATTATCTTTTACGAAATCCTGTGAATGACTGTGAATGAATTATTTTAATCAACTGACATGTGTATAAAACTTTATCTAGCAATAATTTTAATTTATTGCATCCACCTGATAGGTCTGTTAGATACTGTAGATGCGATATTTTCTAGCTAAATTTTCGTTGGTTGGATTTTAAATGCTTTATTGACGTGGTACATCTCAGAGAACTTCAGGACCGTTCCATAAATTTAATGAAAATAACAGAAAATTTATAAAAGTTTTGAAAAATTCACTTCAGAATAAATCAAAGAAGTTTAGAACTTTTTGTACCATTTTCGAAGACTTCAGTGGTATTTCAAACACTTTAGGGGATATCCGAAATATTCAGAGAACTTTCTTATAGGGCAAATGGCTCTAATGTTGGCCTATGGATCTAAGATTGGGCCCATTGCTAAAAATCTGCTATTTATCAATTTTATCTAGATGAACACGTCATTGGGACGGTACTAATGGATATTTTTGGTCACTATTGAAAATTTTGTCGATTACTGAATTTTTGTATGGGCCCAAATTAGGGGGATTTAGGCCAACATTACATCCATTTTCCTACTTGAAGAAAGTGCCGTAGAGTACAGGAATGTTCAAGATTTTTGGGGAAGTATAAGCATCATTAAGCCGTGGAACTTCAGTGCTGTATCATGAACATCAGACAGACAGACAAAACAGTTGCATCAATTTCAGGAAAATTTCAGAAACCTTACAAGAACTTCAAAAACTAAAAAAAAAATCAGGTTCTTTATAGATCTTCAAGAAAGTTCAGAGAGCAACGAAAAATTCTGAAAACTTCAGGGCAGTTCCACGAATATCCGAAAAATTGTGAAAACTACAGGAAGTTCTTAAAATTTCCGGAACATTTTTAAAACTTAAGGTCCGTGCGGTGCCGGTGGTGTAGTGGTTAGCGTGATTGCTTCTCACCCCAAAAGGCGTGAGTTGAATCCCAGTCAGCACCGCCGGGATTTTCTGAGGCATACAATCTCTGATCATGCCTTCCTTCCGAAGGGCAGTAAAGCCGTTGGTCTCTGGTCTATGAGTTGTTGGGTCGTAGGTAGGGTCCAGGTGTGGGAGCTGCCTCCCTGGAGTCGGTAGCATTGGTGCTCAGCACGGAACACAAGATCGACGGAAAACAAATCAACGAAATAAAAAAATAAAACTTCAAGTCCGTTCGATTAACATTATAAAATGTCAGGTACTTTACATATGTTCCAAGAACAAAGTCCAGAAAATGTCAATAAAGTTGGGAGTCGTATGAACACCAGGATAATTGCAGGAACTTTAGTAGAGTTTCGAGAAGTTATGGAAATCATTATTAACTTTGTTAACATCACTTAAATTGCGAGATTTTTTGAGGTTCTGAGAATTTCATGGAAATTCCATGAATTTAAAGGAAGTTCCGAAAGCTACAGGGTAATTCCGAGAACTTCAAGAACGTTCATTACAACATGCAAGTTTTAAGATCTTTTAAGGTACGTTCCTATAGCTACAAGGAAATTTCATAGTTTCAGAACAATTTCGAGTACATCAGTCAAGATCAAAGACCTCCAGGGCAGTTTCATCAACTTCAATTGCAAGAATTTGACTGAAATTTTTAAACTTCAGTTGATTTTAAACCTGTCCTCCAGGTTATGGACTTCCAGTCCATTTAGTTTTAGTCAATCTACCATTAAATAGTCACTATTTATTAAAGCTTCTCCATGTACTCATCATTCTCGTTCATGTGTGTTCAAGAGAATTCATCTGAGCATCTATTGAAAAACAATTGAAATGCAGTCACCCCAATATTATGGGTTACCCACAATTAAGGGCCACGTCCATTTGGTTAACAGGCGGAACCTATTGACCCATATTAGTGACTAGCTAACTATTGATTTTCTAATCTAATCTAATCTTATCTAATCTAATACAAACGCAGCCAGTACGAGAAAGCATCCTGGAAAATGATTAGGTTAGATGAGGTCTAATCATTTGTCTTGTCTATTTAATGTTTACATCATATCTGAGATATAATATAAACATCAATACGGCCAGGCCTACTGCGTTGTATTTGCCGCAAAGATGATTCTTGGAAATGAATGGGAACATTTCGTGAATCTACTGGTGTGGAAGGATACGTGGACATACCGTACCAAACGCTCCGAGTTACTATGTTTAGTTGTGTGTAATGTGTAAATATTTGTACAATATTGAAGAATCATAAAATAATGCAATGGAAGGATCTTTCCGAATTTCTTACTATGTTGGTAATCGGACTGGAACTGTTTGCATCTATGCATAAACATAGGTGTAAACAATTTTCTTCCATAAAAGCACTGCCGGCGAGTCGCACAGTGGCTCCAAGGGTATCAAAACAAGCGCTTTTTTATTGACGCTGAAATGGTTGATTAAAGGTACTAGGTGTCTTCTGAGAAGTTTCTCGGGTTACAACACTCCTTCTTATGGTAACAGAAAACCTAAAACTGAGATGCAAAATTTATTTTTTCAATATAATAAGATACAACATCATTTTGAACGGCAAAACTGTAGGGAACATTACTGTGAACAACTTTGCTGAAAACTAGCTCTTATAACTGCTGAGATATAAAGGGTTTTTTTGTGGAGACATCGTTAAAATCAGTTTTGTATCTGTAACTTTTTCTACAATATTTCTACATGTCTGGCATGTTCTACAAATATGTTAAAAATATCAAATCACATATCTTTTTAGAAGGCTGCAAATTGCTACCATCAATATTTGAAAAGTTATTTACATTTTTTGGTTGAAAATTACCCAAATTCCAATAACAATAACTTCTAAACGGGCAAAAACGAGCAGGCCATTCATTGAGCAATTGAAAGTACAAGAAAATGCAATAAAATGGTGAAGAAACCAGACCGCCCCCAATTGACCCTTAACCAAAATAGGGGAATTTACGTATTCTCGCAACCTAAGCAGCGACCTTCTTTCTATAGCCTTTTTCTCTAAGGAACGCACACATATGCAGTATTGGTTTGTTTACAATCTTTTGCTGCCAGCTGCTCTAACAATTTCAGTCGAAAGAATTGTCAAAAACTGTTTTGAAACGCTTTTACAAAGCTCCAATCTTCTCTAGTGAGAGCGAGTATTGTCGGCAACCAGTTTTTCTTCGGCAACCATTCCATTTGAACTGCATGTAGATCAGCTGTTCTATTATCGGCAACTCGAAATCAGCTACAATTTGTAGTGTGTGTGTTTCATTTCAAGAAAACCTTGCTAGATTGCTTTTTCTCAGTGGTAAAAATATAGTCAAATTGAAGCTGAAAGCATAAAGAATCGTTTGCATGCATTCAGCGAAGTGTTTTCGTAAGAAAATTCAGTGAAAATAGTGTTTCAATTTGGGTTGCCGAAAATAGTCTGTCATGCCGAAGCCGTCATTTCCCCTACTTGAATTAAAACTTGTAATTTTTTAGAATTTGAAATGACGATTTTGTGAAACCACGGGACTGCTATCGAGTAGGTGTGAAAAGAAGCATACAAATGGATAACCAAGCAACCTGGGTTATTTCTAATGACTGACAAAATGACTCAGGATAAAACCAGACCACCCCCAAACGACCCTTGACTGAATCGCTTATGTACTTTAAATATTTTTCGATTTTGTCAATAAACAATACCAAAATCATTCATGTTTAATGTTACTTACGTTCCAATTCAAATTGTACGAATCTCAAAGAGCGCTTGCAGTTTCCTGTTCTCGCCGTTGTCATCTTTGATGGACAAAAGTTGCAAAGCATCCCCGGAGCACACGTCACTTGTGTTTTTCGGTAGTTCCTTCATGTTGGAAATTAACGGATCTAAGGATTCCAGAAGACGGTGAAGAAGATCTGTACTCGTAGTTTCTCTGGAAAACTTTCTCGTTTGGTAGATTCTGTATTGCTTGGTATCGTTGTTTCTGCTTTCCTGGGCCTTTTCAGACAGTTCCCCAATGGGTATTAGAAACGTAGAAATCACTTTCTCCCCGTGTATGAACACTTTATGAACAGACACGGGAAGATAGTACCATGGATATAGATCGACTAGTTTACGAGCCGTTTCTATTCCGTAGCTTTCGAACCTTTCACAGTTAATTTCGTTTGACGTTTTGATCCCGAGTCATTTTGTTAGTCACTAGAAATAACCCAGGTTGCTTGGTTATCGATTTGTATGCCTATTTTCACACCTACTCGATAGGAGTCCCGTGGTTTCACAAAATCGGCATTTCAAATTCTGAAAAGTGACAAGTTTTAATGCAAGTCTTTTGGTTAAGGGTCAAGTGGAGGCGGTCTGGTTTCTTCACCATTTTATTTCATTTTCTTGAACTTTCAATTGCTCAATCAATGGCCTGCTCGTTTTTGCCCGTTTAGAAGCTATTGCTATTGGAATTTGGGTAATTTTCAACCAAAAAATGTAAATAACTTTTCAAGTATTGATGGTAGCAATTTGCAGTATTGTGAAAAGCTATGTAATTTAATATTTCTAACATCTTTATAGAACATGCCAGACATGTAGAAATATTGTAGAAATAGTTACAGGTACAAAACTGATTTTAACTATGTCTCCACAAAAAAACCTTTATATATCAGAAGTTATAAGAGCTAGAAAGTTATAGTCTTCAGCAAAGTTGTTCACAGTAATGTTCCCTACCGCTTTGCCTTACACAATTATTTTGTATCTTATTATGTTAAAAAATAAATTTTGCATCTCACTTTTAGGTGGATTAATCTTTAAATTTATGTTACCATAAGAAGGAGTGTTGTAATTCACGAAACTTCTCAGAAGACACCTAGTACCTTCAAGCAACCATTTCAGCGTAAATAAAAAAGCGCGTGTTTTGATACCCTTGGCACCACTGTGAGTCGGTTGAGAGAAAACGGCCACGCCAGCCGCATCGTCTTTAGTCATCATCGTCCCCCGCCATCCGTAGTCCTATCGTCCTCTTCATGG
Organism: Ochlerotatus camptorhynchus; assembly: GCF_037179485.1. Classification (NCBI taxonomy): domain Eukaryota; kingdom Metazoa; phylum Arthropoda; class Insecta; order Diptera; family Culicidae; genus Ochlerotatus; species Ochlerotatus camptorhynchus. The sequence goes on from NW_027040618.1 coordinate 1,600,872, forward strand.
CCTTCTATTTCCTATGCAGAATATAGCACATGCATTACGATTTATTATTATTATTTAGCTTTATTTAGGAGGCTTTCAGCCTTAGGCTGGTTCGCCTCCACTGTGTAGCATGGTCACTTTTATGTAAATATAATTTAACTAATTTAAGGATTGCCACTTATTTATTTGAATTTATATTCTGTTTTTCCATCTATTTTTGAATTCCATTAATAATTATCGGTCACGTTATTTATTTATTATTTATATTCATTACATAATAACTACATGTTCACTTGAATTAAATTGAAATCACCATTACAAATGAAACGAATTGTAAATCCGCATAAAAACGAAACGCTTGCATACAAGCTGCCTTCCAAAATTCATTTGATCCGCCACTGGAAACGTTCACTGGTTTGCGAGACTCGTCGTAAAGTCCGAGGTTCGAATCCGAACATTCTCTCTCGTAAAAAATCAATCAAACCAGAAATAGATTGAAGCGAGACAGTTTAATCAAACGGTACGAGCGAGAAAGAGATAGAGTGTAAAATCGGCTCGAGATCGTAGTTGATGAGATTTGTCGTTTGAAAAGGTCGTTAATTACTTCGGTAATTGACGTACTTCCGGCCACGAAGACTATGATCACGATTTGATCTGAGGGTTTCGGAACGTCCAATCGTCCATTTTGACCTGGACCGTGGAAGAGGCGAGAGTGCGTGAAATAGTTTTCTTGTGTCGCGGTGTGTTTTAATTGGTACCTATAAAAATGTGAGAAGTCTAGTGATCGAATTTAATGTTACTTTTGTTCCCTTCGTGTAGCCTAAAGTTCAGCAGTTAGGTCAAAGTTGACGTGCGGTCATTTTTTTGTGTGTGCGTACGTAGAGAAAAGGTAATTCGTGGATAATTGTTTTGTGTGGAAATTTTATTGTTAACGCGTCGAACAGCCGTTCGACGGCTTTTTATGTAGGATTCGCTTCTAGCGATATACGGCCGAAGCTCGGCACACCGCATCTCGAGATAAAGCGCGACTCTCGACCCCACGATTCTGTGTCAAAAGTCCCGGCTTGAGGGGAAAGCCGGAAGGAAACAAACCGTTTCGACAGAGCGGCCATTTTGCCATTTCCGCCACGTACAGCGACGTCCCAACGTCGTCTACAGCGCCAATTCATATTTCGGCGCGATTTCAGTACCAGCTTCGAGACCATCCATCGACTGGGAATTTCCGCAGCATCATCGCCAATCGCCGCATTTCGGGCGATAGCCACAATACCGCGGCAAACCAGCCGGTATCTGCTTTGCCGACCAATTCATCAGGCAGCTATTTCGGTACCGTGAGTAAACCCAACAATTTATCTAACCATGCGCATGCGTTAACGACACCACACACACACCACGAAGAACTCGATGAGAAAAGCTAGCTAGCGATCACTAGATCAAAATCCGCACACAGTAGGGAACAAGAGAGGAAGAAACACGAAAAATGAAAACCTAGGTTATACAATTAAATAAAGTTACTTAAATGTTTTATAGTAGTTTACCCCAATAAATGTTTTTCCGTTAAATGTTAAAGTTTCCCATGTAACTTATTTTTTGGTTTCGAGTATTCTCACATTTCGCGTCGTTCTACTTTTTTGTGTTAATGTTCTTGTACGCCAGGTTAGACTGCCTGGGAAATCAGTCTCTCCACTCACGTGTCTCGATCGGCGGGGATCTTTGAATAAGTGAGTTCCTCCGGTGATGATACTGGTGAGTGTTGTTTTCGTGAGTAGGTAGAACGACCGGTAGCATCAACTATTCTCTCGTTGCGATTGTGGCGACCTCTTTGTGTGGAGAATCTCGATCCATCGTGTTGTTTGAGTCTTCTGTTTCGTTTTGAAATTAAATTTTTGGTTCTGATTGAACAAACCCGCCCTGAGGTCGGGTTTCTAGCCGGGCAAACAAGACTCGACGGACGGTCCTCCTTGGAGGTGGCGCTTAAGCCATCCGTTTATCGAGCCAGGGAACGATCCAGAAGACGGAAAACCGTTAGCCGCATTTTGCGCGCTACAACTGCATTACGATTTCTCCGCTTTTACCAATGTTGTCCAAAAGTATTTTACAACATCACAGTGAAATGACATATTTAGACCAATGAACCAATGGGCAAATATGTGCTAGAACTTGACCATTTCCACTCATTCCCAACCTCTGAACATAGCGCGCTCGGCATTTTTCAACAAATTACAACACGAAACCGGGTATTTGAAATGATGTCTAAGACGAATTGTAGACAATCATCTCGTAATTCTAGCTCAACATTTCACAACATTCCATCCGATCTTCAAAGAATCTCTTGCAGAATCCGCCTCCAATCAGAATCATCGGGCCAGGCCAGCCTGCCAATTACCTGATAACAGTTCTGACAAAAATATGCTGATTTTAAAAAATGCTTCGGAATGCATTTCACCCAATCATTTGCACTTGCTTTGCACTAAATTTGTTTTCCAGAACATTCCAGACACTCGGAAATTTCTCACGTCCGTAAAGAAGCAGAGCACACATTATTTTACAAATTCGATAATTTTAGTCTGTGTGGAACATCTTTAGTTCAAGCACTTTTTTTTTAAACACATCTCAAAACAACGGAAAATACTACCCAAAATTTGAGTTCTTTTTCTTTTATATTTAGCCTCTCACTTGCACTCTTTATTGTTGTCAAAACAGGAACGAGCGATTCGACCCAACGATATAGTTCAGCCCAATAAGTTACTTTTGAGAAAATTTCATATTCTCAAATTTACGAGAATTAAATTTAAATTTGGGTAGAATATACTCAAGAGTATGGGCTTTTTTGCTGGTGTTAAATGGAAACTACTATATGCGATTTATTAAATTTGGGCTAATGAGCTGAACCTCGGAATTGAGGGAAAAGTACTTAATTTTGGGTAGTTTTTCATCTCCGTGTAGGGCAGTAGCAGTTTAATGGGTTGTGGAACAAATGCTCCAAACATAAAACATCGGTTGACAAAAGTTCTTCTATTCTTTATTTAACGTCGGCCTCTGTTCCGCAATCTAGTGCCAATCACCAATGCCAGTGCCAATCGAATGTGCAAGTAGGCAGCTTCCACACCTGCGTAAGATATCGCATCCATTCAACACACATGGGCCGGGTCCAACGACTTTACTTCCCTTCCGAAGGAAGACTTGACCAGAGATTTTTATGCCTCAGAAAAATCCCATCGATCTCGGCTGGGATTGAACCCAGACCACCAACGCCAGCTATTTGACAAAAGTTCGAAAGGATGAAAGGTTGAAGGTACAAAAGGTTTAATGATTAGAAGGGGGGTCAAAAGGTTGAAGTTGCCCCCAACCGGGGAATGTAAGATTCGCTTACAATTTTGTGGGATTCATCATCAGAGGATGTTAGTGGAGACCGCATGAACCGAGGATGCGATATAGCTAGCTGCGGTCCAATGCAATAAAATTAGAGACCGAAAAGTGTGCTTTCTCCACTGCTCTCTCCATGCTTATGAATATGGATAGCCTAAAAGCAAACTAGAAGCGCTCATTTTCTCGACTTCGTTTGCTTTTTCTGCTGGAGAGAATCGAAGCAAGTGTGTGCGTCGTTCTACCATGTTATACATAAAAGTCAAGGCAAATGCTTGCTTGTGTAGGTAAAATCATATACAGAACACGGAATAAAAAAAGATTAAAAATCAGCACATCGTCTGCAAGGTCAACTTCTACCATTCGCTGTAATGTTCATGAACAGAGGATGATTGGAAATGTATCTAACATTCATTGTAATAAATTTTTGGTTTGCATATGGATAAAAGGAAAATGGACAATAGGTCGAATGGACAAAAGATCGAATGGACGAAAGGTCGAATGGACGAAAGGTCGAATGGACAAAAGGTCGAATGGGAAAAAAAGGTCGAATGGAAAAAATGGTCGAATGGGAAAAAAGGTCGAATGGACAAAATGTCGAACGTTTTAGTAAAATAATTGAATAAATTATTACGTTGTTTCTCCTTTTAATTCTACTACTATTATATCATTTTAACTATTCAAGGTCACTATTCACTTTAACTATTCGCTTTCACTATTCACTTTCACTATTCACTTTCAGTATTCACTTTCACCATTGACTTTCACTATTCACTTTCACTATTCACTTTCACTATTCACCTTCACTATTCACCTTCATTATTCACTATCTTTAGTTACTTTCACTATTCATTTTCACTATTCAGTTTCAACATTCACTTTCACTATTTGCTTTCACTATTCACTTTCATTTTCACTATTCACTTTAACTGCTCACTTTTACTATTCTTTTTCAGTATTCACTTTCCCTGTTCACTTTCATTATTATTATTTTCTAGTACATCGTCTGCAAGGTCAACTTCTACCATTCGCTGCAATGTTCATGAACAGAGGATGATTGGAAATGTATCTAACATTCATTGTAGTAAATTTTTGGTTTGCATGTTGATAAAAAGAAAATGGACAATAGGTAGAATGGACAAAAGTTCGAATGGGAAAAAAAGGTCGAATGGACAAAATGTCGAATGGGAAAAAAGGTCGAAATGACAAAATGTCCAACGATTTAGTAAAATAATTGAATAAATTCTATAATAATACACTATTCACTTTCACTATTCTCTTTCACTATTCTCTTTCACTATTCACTTTCAGTATTCACTTTCAATAGTCACTTCCACTATTCACTTTCACTATTCACTTTCACTAATCACGTTCACTGTTCTCTTTCACTATTCACTTTCACTATTTACTTTTACTATTCACTTTCACTGTTCAATTTCACTATCACAAAAAAAAAAGCTATAACAAATACGTATTTCGTTTACTACTTGCAAACTTCTTCAGTGTCATAGTTTCTTGTATCTCTTATAGTTTTTTTTTTAAGTGATAGTGACAACGTTTTATTCATTCAGCAATTTTTCACCCATCTCATTTTTCGACCTTTTGTAGCTTAGTCTTTTTGTTATTAAACGGCTTGCACGTTCGATCATTTTATTTTGTCTCTGTTTTAATCATTCGAACTTTTGTCCATTATTCTTTTTGTACATTCGACCTTTTGTCCATTTGAACTAATTTAAGCTAAAAAAAAAAGTTTTTCGGAATAATAAAACCAAAAGAAAGAACGATCACGCCGATTGGTCTGGTTGATATCAGAGGCAACTTTTCTGAAGTTCATGTAATTTTCCTGATAATGACTAAACGATTGTTTGACAACTGTTCACAAGACAAAACGTCAATTGACAATATGTCGAATGTGAAAAGGTCGAATGGACAAAAGGTTGAACAAGATTGCAAATACTCATATCAGCTAAAAACAATGTTTATTTTTTCTAAATTATGAAATATTTAGATGCTGTGATCATATTTTGTATTGGTAAGATTCAAGAAGAGGTTACAAAGTATGTGTTTGACACAAACAACCTGTACCGTATGCGTGATAGTGTTTGCACCATCGTACAAATAAGGTTCCCGTTTCACCTGTGCATACAATGCCTTGGTTTTCTTTGCATGAACGTAACCTATAGCTCATATCGTAGTAGGCTGTGTACAGAAGAAAATGATTTACTTAGTTTGACAGTTGCACCCTGACGAAGTGGCAGCGTATTAGTGATTTGTCCCACGCGCAAATGTTGCAAAAAGACATTTCAATCGCCGTGGGAGTGTCCCGGTGGACCGTCAAAAAGGTTTTAGACCGAGAAAAGACAGGACAACTGTCCGCGAAGGTGGCCACATGTCGTCTGAGGTCAGCTCGGGTTCCGAGGGTTATCGTTGCTATCAAAACAAAGATTCGGGTGACTCCAGTGTGTTCAATAAGGAAAATGGCAAAGGAACACGGAATCAGTGACTTTACGGCAAAGGAAGGTCGTAAAGGAAGATTGCGGGGCGAAGTTGAGGGCACGGAAAAAAACTCACATGATTACCAACCGCATCCGAGAGCTACGAGTCGAACGATGCAGGAAAATCTTGAACTTCCTTATGTGAAAAAATCCGGTAATTCTGTTCACCAACGAGAACATGTTTACCGTCGATCCCGTATCAAATTCCAGAACCGACCGGTATATTACTTCTCTTCCGGTCAAAGACAAGGCCGACGAGCACAAGAACGTGTATCTGACCAAGCATCCTGCTAGCGTTATGGTGTTTGGATTGGTGGCTTCCTTGGCAAAAAAAAATGGACCCGGTGTTCATTCTAGAAGGCGACAAGGTCAACACGGAGGTCTACATCGGGATTTTAAGTAAGTATGTTCTTCCGTGGATCAAAGAACAGTACGGTCCGAAGCCAAATGCTGTATTTCAACAAGATGGGGCTCCGTACCACACCTCGAACCGCAGTCAGAAGTGGTTGCAGGAACATCTTCCGTTCTGGGCGAAGGATATGTGGCCGCCATCCAGCCCCGATCTTAATCCGCTGGATTACTCAATATGGCGCGTCATGAAGGCCAAGGCCTGTTCTAAACGATAGAGGCCGTAATTGCAGCAAGTGGAAACTCGATCGATGATTAACATAGTTTAAGACATCCCCCCTTTGAATAAATAGAAAAAAACTCGAAAACGAAATTTTTGATTTTTTTTTTAATTTTGACATTGCTTAATGGTGCAAACATTATCACGCATACGGTAAATTCTGCTTTTCATTAGTCACAATCAGCGATTTTCTGATCGCTGAGTGAGTGGGTGAGTGAAAAATCGCTGATTGTGACTCTCATGAAGTGAAATAAACAGGTTTTATGTGTCAAACACATTCTTTACAACCTCTTCTTGTATCTATCTTACCAATACAAAATATGATCACAGCATCTAATTATTTCATGATTTAGAAAAACATTGTTTTTAGCTGAAATGAGTATTTGCAAACTTGTTCAACCTTTTGTCATTCGACATATGGTCATTTGACGTTTTGTCTTTCGAACAGTTGTCAAACAATCGTTTAGTCATTATCAGAAAAATTATATGGGAAGCCCTAAGTATGCACCTTTTGAATTGATAAAACTATCCATAAAATATTGAAAAACATTCTTTAAAAAACATCCAAATGACCCTTGAAACACCGCAGGAAATCTCATGAAAAGTGTGAATGATCCTTAAAAAATATGAATATCATCCATATTTTCAGTAAAATTTAGCAACACAATTGTAAAAATGTACTGCTAAATTTCTAAAGAATGAGAATTGAAATTGCACGAATTACCCACAAACATATTGCAAATGATCCATAAAACATTCAACAATGAAAGTGACGAACCAGACAGTGGCTGAAAGTCACTCTAATAAAGAAAAAAAAAAATCAGCAATGAACTTTAAACTAATGATTAATTAAAAATATAGGCACGAGCCATAAATTAGACATCTATTGTTCATGTTTTGTTTTTTTTTTTTGTTAATTACTTTATTTGTACAGGCTCATTCGAATAAACTTTACAGAGCCAAGTTATCATTTTCTTTATACATTATAAATGTCTTAAATCTAAAATTAAAGGATTGGAACCGATTACTCGCGGTCTTCTCGAGGTTAGTGGATGACAATTGTTTGGATCGGGAGAGGGAAAAGGAGATTTGGAATATGATTTATGATTCAAAAATTACACTATTTCTAAAACAAATACTTAATCCTATCGACGTTATATCAACTCTGTAATTATACAATTATTACAGAAACAAATCTACAAAAAAAAAATACACACACACATACAAAACACAAACTAAACAAAAGGTTAATCAAACTTACAATCTATGGTTAATATTCTTCAAGAAAACATATATGAGTTGCATAAACTCCAGATCGCGTCTAGCCAAAATATCCCGAACTGGAACATTAGGTTGTCTACCTCGAGCCCGAAGGGAATCATACAACTCGGATCTGACTCCACGGTGCTCAGCACATGACCAAATAATGTGATCTGCGTCCTGGTAACCTTGTCCACATTCACAGAGATTACTGTCGCCCAGCTCAACACGGAACAAGTGAGCGTTTAACGAGTAGTGATTGGACATGAGGCGAGACATCATACGAATGAAGTCTCGACCCACATCCAACCCCTTGAACCAAGGACACTTCGACACCTTAGGGATGATTGAATATAACCATCGTCCCAAACTCCCTTCACTCCATTTATTTTGCCAGCTGGCGAGGGACTGTTGACGATAAATGAAGAAAAATTCGTCGTAGGCGATTTGTCGATCGTAAATATCGCCTTCCATAGCGCCCACCTTTGCAAGCGAGTCCGCCTTCTCATTGCCCGGAATCGAGCAATGAGATGGGACCCATGCAAAGGTGATGACAAAAGATCTTAAAGATAAAGCACTTAGAAGCTCTCGTATTTTCATGAGAAAATACGAGGAGTGCTTTACCGGCCTCATAGAGCGAATAGCCTTGACAGAACTGAGACTATCCGTAAAAATAAAATAATGATCTGGTGCAAGTGAGGTGATCATTTCTAGCGTATAGTATATTGCCGCCAGTTCAGCAACATATACGGAACAAGGAGCTTGAAGCATTTGAGAGGCGCTATGAAATTCGTTATAAATACCAAAACCAGCGGACGCCTCTATTAGTGATCCATCTGTGAAGAACGATCTTGCGGAATCAACTTGGCCAAACTTTGCAGCGAAAATTGACGGAGCAATCATGGAACGATGATGCTCTGGGATTCCGCGAATCTCTTGCGTCATTGATAAATCAAAATGAACAGAACTGTCGAAGTCGTAGAAGCAAACACGATAGGGATTATGCTGCGAAGGGCTGACATCCTGTGTTATGTACACGTAGTACAATGACATAAAACGAGTTTGAGGGTTTAGCTCAAGAAGCTTCTCAAAGTTTGCAATCACCAGTGGGTTCATAATTTCACAACGGGTGAGGAGCCTGAGGGATAATTCCGAAAACCGATCAGAGAGTGGCAACATGCCCGCTAACACTTCGAGACTCATCGTATGAGTCGAGTGCATGCATCCTAACGCGATACGAAGACAGCGATACTGGATCCGTTCCAGTTTGATGATGTGCGTTTTAGCCGCCGACTGGAAGCAAAAACTACCGTACTCTAAAACCGATAAAATCGTTGTCCGGTACAACGTTAGAAGATCTTGCGGATGGGCTCCCCACCACGTTCCGGTAATTGTTCGGAGAAAATTGATCCTTTGTTGGCATTTCCGCTTCAGATACTCAATGTGGGATCTCCAGGTGCATTTTGAATCGAACCAGACCCCAAGATATTTGAAGGACATAGAATGAGTGATCGGTTTACCCAAAAGTTGAAGCTTTGGTTGTGCTGGGCTATGCTTCCTAGAAAAAACGACCAACTCAGTTTTCTCCGTGGAGAATTCGATACCTAGCTGGATAGCCCAAGTAGACAAATTGTCTAAGGTATCCTGTAAGGGTCCTTGCAGGTCGGCCTCTCTGGGTCCTGTCATAGACACTACTCCGTCATCTGCAAGTTGTCTCAACGTGCAGTTGTCCCTTAGACAATTGTCAATTTCTCTGACGTAGAAATTATACAGAAGGGGGCTTAAACATGAGCCCTGGGGGAGACCCATGTAGCTAAATCGTGAAGCTGTAGAGTTTCCATGAGAAAAGCTCATATGTTTCTCTGACAGCAAATTGTACAAAAAGTTATTAATTAATGGAGAAAGGCCACAAGCGTGGAGTTTGTCTGAAAGGACTTCAACCGATACTGAATCAAAAGCCCCCTTAATATCCAAGAAGACAGAAGCCATTTGCTCTTTATTAGCAAAAGCCAACTGAATTTCAGTGGAAAGCAACGCGAGACAGTCGTTCGTTCCCTTGCCCCTACGGAAACCAAATTGAGTATCTGAGAGTAGGTGGTTCAACTCAACCCATTTGTCCAGACGAAAAAGGATCATTTTCTCCATCAATTTTCGAATGCACGATAACATCGCAATGGGACGATACGAATTGTGATCTGACGCGGGTTTTCCAGGCTTTTTAATGGCTATAACTCTCACCCGCCTCCAATCATCCGGAACAATATTGAGCTCCAGGAACTGACCAAACAAGTTCAACATGCGCCTCTTAGCGACGTCTGGGAGGTTCTTCAACAAGTTGAACTTGATTCTATCAGCCCCCGGAGCCGAATTGCCACACGAAAGGAGCGCGAGTGAGAGCTCCAGCATTGAAAAAGGCTGGCTGATCTCGTCTACCGAATTCGTCGTTTCGCGAGGAATCATCTGTGCCGGCACAGAATCAGGACATACTTTTCGCGCGAACTTGAGAATCCAACGATCTGAGTACTCCTCGCTCTCGTTGTTTGAAGACCGGTTACGCATCCTTCGCGCCGCATTCCAAAGCGTATTCATCGACGTTTCGCGCGATAATCCGTCCACGAATTGCCGCCAGTATCCGCGTTTCTTGGCTTTGATGAGGCTCTTGAGTTCGCGTTCAAGAGCCGAGTACGCTTCGAAATGTACGGGTGTTCCACGTTTCCGGAAAAGCTTAAACGCGTCGGACTTTTTACGATAAACCTCAGTGCATTGCTGGTCCCACCAAGGGGAAGGAGGTTTCCTACGGAAAGACGTTCCTGGAACCGGCCGAGTTTGAGCTTGAAGCGCGCTGTCCAAGATCAGATTGGAGAGGAAGTTATATTCCTCCAACGGTGGAAGCCCTTCTACCGACGTTAGGGCATCTTCTATCACATTCTTGAACTTTGTCCAATCGATATTACGGGTAAGATCGTACGCGACGTTAACGGGTTCCGACGGATTGAACCCACTGGCAACTGAAACTTTGATCGGCAAGTGATCACTACCGTGGGGATCTTGGATCACATTCCACGTGCAATCCAACGATAATGAGTTAGAGCAAAGTGTGAGGTCTAATCTACTTCCATTTGAGGATGGGCCAGCCAAACGTGTTACTTCTCCATTGTTAAGAATTGTCATATTAAAGCTGTCGCAGAGGTCATATATCAAAGTAGAACGGTTGTCATCATACAGTTCCCCCCAGCCTGTACCGTGGGAATTCAAATCTCCCATAATCAACCGTGGAGCAGGAAGTACCGAACAGATATCTGAAAGTTGTTTGCGATTAACAACGGCTCTAGGAGGAATATAAACAGAAGCAATACAAAGGCTCTTACCTTTAATAATAGCCTGACATGCAACAACTTCAATACCTGGAAATTGTGGAAGATTCACTCTATAGAAGGAATGGCACTTTTTGATCCCCAAAAGTACCCCTCCTCCACGCGAATCCTCACGATCCAGTCGAATAATGTTAAAATCATAAAAAGGAAGATCGATATCTGAAGAGAGCCAAGTTTCACAAACAGCAAATGCATCACAATCATTATTGTGAATTAAAAACTTAAAAGAATCTAATTTAGGAATGAGACTTCGACAATTCCACTGTAGAACAGTGATCAAATCCCCGACCTCGTTTGGAAAATTATGCATCGAAGGAAATGATTGCTGCAATGAGGGGCCACTTCAATGTCAATTGCTTCAAGAGGGTCTTCACAGAAGGAAGCATTGCCAGAACAATGCTTTTGAGAGGATCAGAAATATTGAGGTACTTGAGAATATCGTCCACAATTTTATCAAATGAGAACAACCCGGATGAAGAAGGGGCTTCTGTTCTTAAAAATGGGCCATCAGGGGTTTTTGATGTCCCCGGGAGAGATGGAAAGTTCTGGTTATAGTCAGTTCGGCGGAAACCAGGAGGAGTTGAAACTTCCTTTTTTCCATCACTCCTTGATTTGGGCAAGCTGATTTGGGGTTCCTTATCTGCAACTTTCCGCGAACGGATGCGTTTTCGTTTCCGTGCAGAACCTTCCGGAAAACTGAAAGAAACTCCCTCCTCAGCCAAGTCAGAGTCAGACTCGTCATCAGACAAAACAGCAAAGGGATTTTTGTCGTTGGTTGATGGTGTGGCTGTTTTTAGCATTGCTGCAAAAGACTGCCTGGAACGCTCCTTAAGAGAGCGTTCTAGTTTCTCCCCGCGTTGTTTGTACGCCGGGCACGATGAGAGACCATGAGGAATTCCCTTACAGTACACGCATTTTGGTGCAGTGACTGTGCAGGCGCCATCCTCGTGCTTCTCCCCGCATTTGGAACAGCGTGCCTTGCTGCCACAGTGAGAGGCCGTATGTCCCAACTGTTTGCAATTTTGGCAGTTCATGACCCGAGGAACAAACAAACGCACAGGTAGCCGAAGTTTTCCCAACTCGATGTAGTGAGGAAGGGCTGAACCAGAAAAGGTCACCCGAAACGAGTCTGTGGGGGTAAAGCTCTTTTTACCCTCGCTGAAAGATACTGAGTTCAGCTTCTGGACTTCCAGTATCTCAACCGTGGGAAGCAAGGGGTTCTTGAAACGGCCAACCGCTTGCTTCGCCAAGATCTCGGGGGTCAGACTCGCTTCGGTGACCACACCTTCGATCTCCACATTACGAGCTGGGATGTACACTCTATACTCGAGTGTAAAGAGCTGGGAGGCAGCAATCTCGTTAGCTTGTTTCAGGTTAGAGACGACAACGCGAAGTTTATTGTACCTCACCTTCGAGATTTCGGTCACGGCCGAGAACCGCTTCGTCAGATCATTAGTAATTTGCATTACATTCAAAGGTTTCTTTTTGGGCTGAAAGTAAACAACCCATGGGCCAGTCGAGTCTTCTGGGTAGGCTCGCGATCGGGGGCTTATCTGTCCCTGTCCATTACCAGACTGAGATGACGAACCAGGGATGGCATCATCTGATTTCTGGGATGACAGACGTTTTCGACCCTTCTTGCTATCGCGTGGCAAAGAAGTGTCATCTTCCGACAAAACGTCCATTTCGTCTTCCGACAAAATGTCCATTTTGCCGTACTAGTGGGAGCGAAAAACGCTCTACCACTGCAACGATAATCAAAATTACTCGGACACAATACACGAGAAAAAAAAAATACAAACACAGAAACACAAACTTAAAATTTAACTGATGGGAGAAAGAAAGAAACAAGAAACAAAAACTTATCTGATAATCCTATACTACTATCACCGAGCGTTTACACAGCAGCAGCGGAGCGACGCGCAGCTTTGATGATCTTCGATCCGCGTGTGCGGGCGGTCTTCGTTGGTGTGTGCTTGTATGAAGCTCGGCACTCAGCTGAACACACGAGATGGATGAGCGGTTTGAATGTGGAGGCAGATGCTGACACTCGATGACGATGATCCGTGTGCACAGGTATGCGTGACCACGCACCGATGGTGCGCAAAATGGTTGGCGAATTGGCAATCGCAAAAACAATTTTCCTTCCGATGATGCCGAAAACACACTTTCTTCTCAGAAAAAAACTCACTTTTTGATAAATTTATCGGGAATTATGCCAGGAATCACTAAGCGAGAAAAAACTGATTATTTACGTCAGATAATAGCGAGAAAACTTCCAAATTAACAGAGCGCGAAACAAGTCGACCGTACTTCTTGCTAGGACGCAGTGAGATGGTTCATGTTTTGGACACTAGTTTTTTTTTTTATTTGGTCCATTAACCTTGGAAAATTTCCCCATTACTGAGTAGCTACTCTGGTTTACTGTTCTGCCCGTGCTTTTTTTTTGTCAGAAGAGCGGAGCGATGGGCGAGCATCTAGAATAAGCATCTAAAAGAAGCTTATAAGATAGGATACTTCTTAGCACTCTTAAGACGATGCAACCGGTAAAATGTGTAACGAAAAATTGGTAGTGTTTGAAAAATCATTTCTCAACAATTTATCAATAGATTTTAAGCCTATTCATACCGGAAACATTTTTAAAATCTTTAGTTTGACGTGAAGCCCATAGATTTGAAGTTCGTCAATAAATAACTAAGCTAAGATTTTTCAAACATTACAAGTTTGCCGTTACACATTGGACCAGAGGCATCGTGTTCAGAGTGTTAAAAAGATTATTATGGAAGCTAATTCTAGACGCTTACCCGTCGTTTCGCACTTCTAACTCAAAAAACACGGCTATGTCAGTAAATCTAATTAGCTTCATAGTAATGGAACATCTTTTCAAGGTTTATGGAACTGAATCAAAAAGTTAGTGTCCAAAACATGAACAGTATATGTCTAATTTATGGATCATGCCTATATTTTTAAGAGTGCAAACTTGATTTTCTATTGATTACTTTTATTAGTTTAAGGTTCATTGCTGAATGTTTTATGGATCATTTGCAATATGTGTATGGGTAGTTCTTACAATTTCAATGCTCATTCATTAGATATTTAGCGGTAAATTTTTACAATTGTGTTGCTAAATTTTACTGAAAATATGGATGATATTCAAATTTTTTTTGGATCATTCACACATTTTAAGGTATTTTCACTGGGGTTTTATGGATCATTTGCGTGTTTTTAAGGAGCGTCTTTAAATTTGTTATGGATCATTTATTGGTTTTTATATTCAAAAGTATGTTTGCTAATTACATGAACTACAGAAAAGTTGCCTCTGATATCAACCAGACCAATCGACAGTCCATGAGTCAGTGAGCAATTGTATAAAAGTCGTTCCAATAGCCAGGATGTTCTCACCGGATCTAAAACTGTTATCACAGTTTTGTACTACTATTGATCATGTGTGGTCAGCAACTAGAGTGACCATTTAGTTACTGATTTTGTTCAAAGTTGGAAAATCGACAATTGAATTCGAAATACAACTCGACTATCGACTACAACGATTAGCCAAATCACCACTGCATGAGATCTCACTCTCCGATTATGTGCTCCGGTTCGTGCCATGTGTACACAAATATTTTAACTTTCAAGATTTCATACCAAATACCAACAAACTGTTCGACCTGATTCGTTACTAGCGATAAATCACCTCCCTCCCGCTTCCAAGCGAAAATCAACATCGATAATGAACACTCATTTGTACCAATTGGGAATCAATTACCCGAACCGTTTTATTTATTAATTATTAATTGATTTATGATGTATCTATACATGAACCACCAGATCGAAAACCGCCATCTATCATACCAATTTCCAATAGAACTACCATTCCGCCACCACCACCATCTATCGTTGAGTCGTTCTACACTCCAATTCGACCGAATCGAGCAAAGCGATAGCAACTAACTTCTCACTCTTAATAAATAGCATTTTCGCTTCGAATCATCGTTCTGTGCATCGTCGTGTGAGAACATCATTGCGTCATTACCAGCACTGCACCCCCCCTCCTCGTTGCGTTCGATGGAAAATTGTGTCATTTGTGATAATTGTCTACTGACAAATCGATACCAATCCTCCAGCCGGGGTGGCAAAAGTTAAAATTGTATCAATGTACAGCTTTCCCCTCCCCCGCACTATTTTGGTACCGAATACGAGCAGGAGGAAGCTAATAAATTTTAATTAAATATTCACAATTGGTTCACTTTGGTGTCACAGAGTTTTCGATTGCAGTACATACATGCATATAGCGATCCGTTGTTCATTAGCATTCTCTGCTCGACGAATTGACACCCATCAAGGGCAATAATAACAAAAACAGCGGGTGCGCGGTCGGCGGTCGGTGGTGGCAGTGACGGCGAACAAAACAAGGAATGGAATGTGTCATGTGGGTTTCTGCATGTCACAGGCTCGACGGTCGGTGCAGCGGCGGGCGGATAGAATTTCACATACTTACTTCTCACTGTAATATGCCACAGTTTTTGCTCTTGGCATTGCTATGCTTGCGGCAAAAGAGGACATGCTGTGTGAAATGTCGTAATGTTTATCTAACGAAATGGGTACCTACTATTCTCTCGGTCCGCGGGGGAAGGCACTGCACTCACTGGGAAGCGTAGTTTACGAGAAGACCGAAATATTCGTTCCCCGATTCAGAGTGCCAAGTTGCAGTGGCAGAAAATATTCCAGCTGCAAACCGTCAGATGATGTAGGGAACTGTCTGAAGTCAAAATTCTTGACTGCCAGCGTCCTTCTTTCGCTTCCTAGTTCAGCACTTGCGCAAGGCTTGAACGCAAGAGATGTCAACAGAAATGTACACGGTAGTTCCAATACACTGGTTTCTCATAGTGAGAAACAGTTTTTTTTTTAGTTCTCCCCTGATGAAGATGGTAAATTATCAGATATTGGCAGTACGCAGATCTTGGAGATCACTCACTTGTAGCTGCCATCCTTCGTGCGAACAGTCACTACTCGAATGTTTCCATCGATTCCAGCATGAACTTCAGAGACACGTCCCAGTTGCCATTTCAACGGAGGTTGATTTTCGTCTTTCAGCACTACCATTGTCCCAATCTTTACATTATCTCGCTGTTTGGTCCACTTTGTATGGTTGTGTAGATTGAACAGATATTGTGTCGACCATTTCCTCCATACGCATTGAACCTTCTGCCATTCCGATAAACGATTTTCTGGTAATCCATCGAACTGGGTTCAGGAATTGTTATCAGCGGACGTTGGATGAGGAAATGACCCGGTGTAAGAGCTTCGTAATCACTCGGATCATTGCTGAGTGGGGTCAGCGGACGAGAATACAGAACTGATTCAACCTGTGTGAGAACAGTCTAAAATTCGTCGTACAGCAAGGTTCGTAATCCTATCGTTCTCTTCAGTAGCGTTTTGAACGATTTCACAGCACTCTCCCACAAACCTCCGAAGTTGGATGAGCGCGCAGGAATAAAACGAAATTCTATATTGCCGTTCGCTGCATCTCTGGACACGCTATTTTGGAACTCCTGGCTGATGAAGAGTTTGCGTAGTTCTTCTAGCTCTCGTTTAGCTCCGACAAAGTTTTTGGCATTGTCGCACATAATGATAGGTTTTCCACGTCGGGAAGAAAATCGCCTGAGGGAAGCTAGAAAAGCTTGTGTTGTTAGGTCAGCCACTAACTCCAGATGAACAGCTTTTGTGACTAGGCAAATGAAGACAACGACGAAACATTTCACAGGGCGAGCCCGGCGCTGAGGAAAAGCGACCAGAAATGGACCACAGAGGTCGATGCCAACACGTTGAAAGGGAGTGCATGGTGTTACCCTCTCCCATGGAAGGTCGGCTATTAGCTGCACATGAACTTTCGGTTTGGCACGAAAGCAGCGTACGCAGCCGTGGATTACTTTTCTCGCTAGATTTCGGATGTTTGTAGGCCAGTACTTCCCACGAACAGATGAGACCAGTAGTTGCTGGCCAGCATGAAATAGATTCTCGTGATACTCGGTCATGATTAGCATCGTAAGTGGATGACGATGATCTAATATGTATGGATGCTTTCTACTTGTTGCCGTTTCGTAGCCTGCCGCCAACGTATTTAATGCCATCTACAATCTTTGGATTCAGAGATGCAATTCTCGAAGAACCTTGAACTTCACGATCTTTCAACAAATCGGCATACTCTTGGGGGAAGCATTTCTTCTGTTGCAAGCGTACTAGCAGTCGAAGTGCATCGTCGCGTGTTAGATAACCTTGTTTCCGACAACCTCGATTGGCAACCTTGGCGTTGAAGCTGAAACGCTGAATGTACGCTATCAACCATATGAGATTTGTTAAAGATGAACGTAGACTAAAAATTTCACTTGTTTCTATTCCTTGTAATGCTGTGGTTTCTACGCTCCTTTCCTCCAGAAGCGACGGATGGAGTTCGCTCTGACTTAGCTCGGATGTTGGCCAGTTTGCTTTATCCTGCAACAACCAGTGTGGTCCATGCCACCAAAGGGACTCGTACTGCAGCTGTGGTGGAGCCATCCCACGAGATAAAATATCTGCTGGATTCTCCGTCCCGGAAAGGTTCCAGCCTTGGTAATGTGCTGGATTTCTGATACTCGATTTGTCACAAACTCTTTCCATCTGGATGGTATCGATGCCAACCAGTACTTCACGATAGTGGAATCCGTCCAGAAGTACGATTCCACAGTCATGCGACTGCTGTTGATGACCTTCTCGAAAAGGTGTGCGAGTAGTAGTGCTGATGATAGTTCGAGGCGAGGTATTGGAAGAGATGTCTTATTCATCTTTAGATTTTCGAGGGGTGCAACTCGAGATTTGGCTGTGAACAAGCGAACTTCAACTGTGTCGTCTTCCGAAATAGTTTTGATGTAGATGCAAGCCCCGTAGGATTTCTTAGAAGCATCGCAGAATCCATGTAACTCGATCCTTTTCAACGATTTGATAATTCCAACCCAGCGTGGAACCGTTAATCCATCCAATCCGATCATGTTCCTCCGATACTCCAGCCATATTTCTAGTGGATCGTTGCTCAGCAAATCATCCCACTTACATTCACGCTTCCACAATTCCTGGACGAACAGTTTGGCTTGAACGATAACAATTCGCTTGGTTATTAATCCTGATTCCGTCCATTTAGGTGCGCTGAAGTGATAGCAATCCGTCCGTGGTTCCCACTGCAATCCCAGAATCTTCACAGTAGGATCAGTTGATTCTAGAGTCAAAATAATTAGATCGTCCCGCAGATGCTCCGGAACGTGTAGCAAAATCTCCTAGCAATTTGAATTCCATTTTCTCAGCGTAAGACCCCCAGAATGCATCAAGTCTACCATTTCATCGACGAAGCGTTTGCCATCTTCTATGTCGTCAACTCCTGATAGCATATCATCAACATAGAAGTCGTGTTTTAGCACTTCTGACGCTACTGGATGTGACTGCTTTCCATCTTCTGCTAGTTTCAGCAAACATCTTGTAGCCAGACAGGGAGCGGATGCGGTTTCGTATATTACGGTGGTCAATTCAAACGTTCGGATGATTTAATTGTCGGGACCTAGCCATACAATCTTTTCGAGTTTCGGATCTGGGCCACATACACCAATCATGCGGTACATTTTGGCAACATCAGCTACTACTGCAAAGCGATGGAGACTAAAGCGCAGATTTATGTTGACTAATTCATCCTGTACGACAGGTCCATCCATTAAAGTATCATTTAACGAGACTCCTGTTGACGTTTTGCATGAGGCGTCAAAGACCACTCGCAGCTTCGTTGTAGTGCTTTCGGGCTTCAGAATTGCGTGATGTGGCATATAATAAGTCAACTCCGTTATCAGCATTCTCTTCGAAAACTTCAACCATATGTCCCATGTCCAGATACTCCTGAATAAATTCCGTGTAAATATTTCTCAGCTCGGGGTTTGCTGAAAATCTACGCTCCAAGCTAAGCAACCGTCGTACTGCAGTGGATCTTGATTCACTTGATTCAGTTTCTCTATGAGGAAGTCCTTTTTCGGTAGAGTGACGATGAATCTCCCGGTTTCGTCGCGTACAGTTGTCTTCGCAAATAAATCCTCGCAAGCTGATTCTGTTACGGAATGTGTGCTTATGCTTCGACAAGTTTCAACTTCCCAGAATCTGGTTAACTGGTCATTTTACTCCGCAGTAGAGCAGATATTAGTAACGCGACTCGTTGATTGGGCTATCCGGCACTCGACCAGACACGATCCATCCAAATACAGTATTCTGCAATGTGGGTCCTTTATCCGTTGCCTTTAGGTGTCCATCGACCAAAAGATCTAAATAGTATTCTGCCTCAATGATTACGTCTACCGGACCAGATTGGTAGAAGTTTGGATCAGCAAGGAACGATTACTCAGGGAGGTTCCACTCCGACGGATTGAAACTGGCTGTAGGCAACGATATAGTGAGCTTCGGCAACACGAAAAACTGCATTTCTTCGTCGAAGGGTGTTCTTGGAGCTACGTCTGCACAGACAGATAGGTGGGTGAGACTCGAAAATTGAGTTTGTTCAAGACCTCCTTGGTCATCAAGGAACAAGAGTCCAACAATGCTCGAGCTAGCATGACGTTTCCAAAACGGTCTTTAACTCGAACGAGTGCCGTTGACAAGAGAATGTTGTGTGTAGGTGTTTTGGGGAGTGCAACATAATTTTGGCTTGTGGATGCTTGACCTGTTGGCTGTGTGTTTGTGCTTTGTGAGTTTTCAGAGTGGGTGGGTGCATTTCTTGACTTGTGTGGAACGTAGGATCTTACCGTGTTTATGTGCAGCATAGAGTGATGTTTTTGCCTGCAGTGGTGACAAACTCCTTTATCGCACGTTCGTGACCAATGACCAGGGTGTAGACAATTTTGGCACAGCTTACTCTTGACGACTGCTTCATTCCTCTCCGTGATCTTCAACAGATGTCCACTGCACTTGGGCATCTGTTGGAAATCTGTTGGAAATCTGTTGGACATTTTCACCGCAGCATTGCAAACCGCAACTTTTGACTGGTGATCGGAACTGGTAGACTTCGGTGGGGCAATTGATTATAATACCGAACACTGATTGCGCAGGAAAGTCATCAAATTCTGGAACGTTGGCACTTCTTTGTTGTTGTGCTGAGCTTCCCATAAACGCAATGTTGCTGTATCCAATCTAGAACACATCATGTACGCAAGAATAGTGCTCCAATTGGCAGTTTGTTCTTCGTTCTTGTCCAGCATCTGTAAGTTCTTTTCGAACTCACTAATGAGGTGGTTCAATCCCTCTTATGACTCCTTCTTGAGTGGTTCTAACGAAAAGAGTGCATCCAGGTACGCCTTCACAATGAGTTTTTTATTCTCGTATCGACCTTGAAGTACCTTCCATGCAACCTCATAATTTGCAGCGGGGAGTTCGATAGTGTTGATTTCCTTCAGAGCATGTTCCGTAGGCGATGACTTCAGGTATGTGAATTTGTCCATCGGGTTCAACTGCACATTTTGATGAATCAAACTCCGAAAGGTATCATGGAACATTACCCACTCACGCAATTTGCCGCTAAACGATGGCAAACTGATTTCAGGAAGCTTGACCTTGGAAAATGTTGTTGGTTGTTGAGGATGGTGATTATTGTGCGGGATTGGTTCAGGAAGCAGCTTCAACAGATCCGACTTCAGCTTGCAGAAACGGTTTTCGAATTTTTCAATAGCATGGAAATTCTCCTGTTCCCGAGCAGCGTTTCTCTTGGGTCCAGCTTATTCAGCATCGCTTGCTTCTTCATCGTGGTCATCCAGCAGCACTTCGATCTTCTCACGTAATGTGAAGAATTCCGCATAAACAGCATCCAAACCTTGCACTCGCACTTCAATCTGACACTCATCTTTAACCTTATCGAAATTTTGCACAAACTTCTCAGCTATACCCAACTTTTGTTGAAGAAAGCGTTCTCGCTTCAACAAATTTCTTAATTCAGCACTCATCACTGATCACTTTTAATTCAAAACTTATCAATCACTTGCACTGGCACAAAACTATCACCGTATTGACAGATCGACTCGACGTTCCACTTACGCGTATCCGCGATGGAAACTTTCAACCCTAGGGGGAGAGGTAGCTCATCGATTAGAACAGGTTTAGGTGGGCGTTGGCCAGATTTGGATTTTTCAGATGTAATTCTGGATAGGACCCTGTCATTGAACGTCGCGTGAAAGTGGAGCTTAATGAAGGCCTAAGTACTTTTTCGTAGTTTTTAGTTTTCGGATTTGAAAGATGCTTACTGAGCAGAAACACGCTGTCCCAGGTCCTTACATATCAAAGAGATTTATGGTAAAATCGCTTGTGTATCGTGTATTTTGCGAAACTCGTTGTTGTCGTTGGTTCCGGGTTTGAATGGATACACAACGGTATTATGTGATATGAGGGGCTCGGTGGCCTTAGAGCAACCGTTTTTGCTTACTGAGCAGAACATCATGAGTCTAATCTCAGGCCCATCCACATTCAAGATTCGTCAATCGTTTTATTTGTTAATATGACTACATGGTAATAACAGGAACTCGATGATTAAAAAGGTGCTCATCTGCCTAGTGGCAAACGTTTTTGCTTACTGAGCAGAAGACCGTGGGTTTAGTCCCAAGCTCCTTCGCGTTATATGATCGTTACGACATCAATTCAGCTTATCGTTTATCAAAACGAACCCTGCTGCAAACCCAACCCTCTTATCCAACATCCCAGTGATTCCTCGTGGAAGTGCAGAGGTGTTCTCGGCTTCCATCAAAGCGAGTGTCATGTCAACACAATCCTTCCCATTCCTTTTTTGACCTGTGTTCGGGCGCGGCCGGCGCTGGTATTGCCTAATTTAAGATCACCAGTTTTTACACATTGAGGATGATTGCTAGTCCCAAAAATCGTCTATTGGTTCTCTGTGTAATTACAGCTGATCTGGCAGTAACAGAGTAGCAACCGTGGGCGGTCAATCAAGCTCAAGCTCAAGCTCAAGTTCATCGATGGAAACTTTCAACCCAATCGACAGTAACGAGGGTGAATCGATCAAACAATGTTTGTATTCGTACACTCATCCTCTACCATCGTCTCTCTCACACAACACGAACGGTAGAATAACATTCGAGCTAAAAGAAAATTATCAAAATAACTATCATATGACATGTGTGATTTCGTTGTAATTCCTCAATTTGGTGTAAATTAAACCATTTCTGATCAGAAATGTTATTACTAGGACATCATTGCTTACTATTTTCAGAATTCACACAAGCACAACATCAGCCGCTCTTTTTTTATCTAGTTCGTTTATTTGGTAGGCTCAATCGCGTTAGCTTTACGGAGCCGATAATTCATTGTTCTTTGTTTGTAACAAAATTCACTTAATTCTATGTCTAGTAGGAGTTGGGCCGAATACTCGCGGCTTACTCGAGGTTAGAGAGGTACATTGTCGAAGAATAGGATGAGGGGAGGAGCTTGGGGGTAAGGTTTCGTTGTCTCATCAGAGTGGTGTCGCCAGTATGAATGGTAGAGCGGTTCTAGTTTCGTCTGGAGTTCGACCGGCTATGGTTACCAGTGGGCGATAATGAGACTCATCGATACGTCGGGACAAGACAAACAAAAACTATTAAAGAGAGACATTTGAAGAAACACATAAATCGACTGCATATAGCTGATATCGCGAATTCCCAACACGTCTCTGATACGAACATAGGGTTGTCTTCCTTGGGCCTCAAGGGTATTCAAAAGTCGCTCTCTGGCGGCGTAATTATCCGTACATTGCCAAACTGCGTGATCGATGTCATCGTAACCGTTTCCACACCGACAGATGTTGCTGTCCACGAGGTTTATTCTATTGAGATGAGCATCTAGCGAGTAGTGGTTGGACATAAGTCTACTCATCACGCGAATGAATTCACGGCTTAAGTGCAAGCCTTTAAACCACGCGCTCGAAGATACATTAATCAGCAGCTCTTATTATGAGAAAAATCCAAATACATACATTCGTGACGGTCTTCGGCGACAATATCGTATGACAGAGCCTGTCATATGACATTTTAGTTTTGTACTGAACTATCATAGCTTGTTTTGCAAGTGTCGGGTGCAAAGGCAGTTGATTATCACAGAAAATGTGTCAACTACCGTGACCGCTTACAAGACTAAACATAAAACACTTAGCTTCACAAAAATAGCTGACCCTCAAAAGGTCATATCTCTAATCTCTTATCAACTGATCGAAACAGATATACAAATGCAATGCGATGAACAAAGACAACTACAGCTATACACCTGTGGATCATGTTTGCTCTCCCTACTAACCCTCGCGTAATCGATTTCGGACACAAGGAAAAAATGAGTTCGTTAGTCTTCATCATGTAATTCCTAATCTTCTATTCGTTGTTCCCTAGTTTGAAGTGTGTTAGTTAAACTTTTTACGGGACTAAATTCAACCGACTCTACGAGGATTCAGTGAATTACTGATGAGACGTTCTTTCTTGTAGACACTGTTAGGTAGGGTTTTGATTTACTAGTGAGTTCTTTGTTCTAAATAATTCTCGATTTTATACCCAATACCATACAAATACAATGATACCTCAAACTACCGGAAACTATCGCCGTTACTATAGAATTATTACTCAATACAATTCCAGTTATGAGCAATGCAATGAACTGTATTTCAGGCGAATTCATCGTCGCACAGTAACAAAATTTCAATAAAAATAAATTGATTTCAAGAATTAACAAAGTGGTTAAGACTAGGTTTCTGATCATGGGCGTAGCCAGGATTTAAATTTTGGGGGGGGGGGGCAAAAAAAACTATATTTGGAGAATTATGTCAGACCCCGATTAGCTGAACGCCATTATATCAAATACTATTATACCGGACGGACTACTAAGTCAATCATCATTTAATCGAAGCTGAATTTTCCCAAGCAGAAAGTGAAAATTATTTTAAAAAAGTACAAGGGTCTATTGCTAGGGGCACGAACGGAAGCTTGACGTAGGACCGCTAGTGGACGGAACAAATATGTTGATCATTTAGTTCTTTTAATTGATTGATAATCCGTAACTCTTTCCGTTTTTTAATTGGGGATCGTGGGAAAATTAAAAAAAATCTCGAATTTGGAAGAACATGGTTTACAAATTCGTTCTATTTTTGCAGCTTAAGTGCGGGTACAAATCGATAGAACTGTTTCACCACGGCGTAGGTATATGAGCAAATCAGTCTTCGTTCTATTTTTGCCAGCGGTGGTAGTGGGGCCGATAACCCATCACCATCCCTCTTCAATGTAGGAGCTTAGCAAAAATAGATGACGACCGATTCGTACCTTCTCAATGTTCCTTGCTCGCTTTCTCTTTCTATATACAATTTTCATACTGCCGTACTCTAACGGAACTATCAATTCTAGACTTTCATCTCCTCATCTATCGTATAAAAATGACCACTTTAGTCTGTTATTTGAAATTAGCATCTCAACTATGAATTAAACCTACCTTTTTTGTTGCAGAACTGAACCAATGACCAGTTTGAAGGTTGAAAATTCATAATTCACATTGCAATTTCTGAAGTTAAAATATTGGAAACAACTTAAATGACCATCACTTATTTTTACCTTGATTTACCTTAATTTGGATTTCATAAGATTTGTCACCACAATGAACAATTAAAACTAGAAATAACTAAAAAAAATATTTTTATTTCCGAGTTTTGGCGGTCTTGAAAAGAAACATTTTACTATTTTAGGGAATTGTTGGTATATTTGATAGTGATAAAATATTATATTATTAGTACAATATAACGCTTCGTAAAATATACTTATTTCAGAATCATTCTTCTCTTATCTTCAGAGAATCTCTCCAGCGCTAGTTCCTCAAATTTTGAACGATCTTTTTTTATCATCTGACGATGAACACTCAGCAAGCAAAGAGCATTCAAACGCTGTTCAGCCATTGTGGACCTCAGCCAGGTTTTCACCCGACGCAATGTGCTGAACGAACGTTCGATGGTGCATGTTGTGCATGGTTGGGCGAGTGCAATTTTGATTGCTTTCGCAGTGGCAGGGAAGAATGGATGGGCTTCAGCAAGAAGATCTATAAGATCAAGCTCTTCGATGTTTTTGCCTTCTGAGTTCATGCTGATGTAATGCTGGTACCACAACTCCGCCTCTCCAGAAAAATGTTCAATATCATAAAAATTTACGAAAGACTTGGTTTCGCGCTCGAAGTCCTCAAATGTCAGTTTCAACATGTTTGCAGGATGCAACAGCGATAATGAATAAGCAGGAGTATTATCTTCACCGAACCGTGTTTCCAACGACATAATAAGGGAATCGAGGTAAGGAATCATCAATGCTCGGTTCCAATATTCCTTATCTGAGGATGCAGGTGGGTTTGCCCTGTGTTTTTGTCGCTGCGTGGTTCTTGGTTGAGTCATTTGAATATTTGCTTTCTCAGCTGTAAGACACGCTTCTGTCAAAAGTTTTTCGGTCACATTATCGGATTTTTCACGATGGCTTCTAATAATGCAGATAATATTCTGTACGTGTCTTTTGCATTTCAGCATATCCACTGATTTTGACTGCATATTATTTACTACTGGCTCAATCAATGCAGAGTATTTTGCAATCACCTTCAAACAAAACACGAATTCTGGTCTTGCAACAGCGCTATAAAGCTGATAATCGGTTTTGCGAGTAGCGCTGTTGCCTTCCTGTGAAAGCTTTTCAAGAGCTTCAATTATGGCATCGATATGCAGGTTAAAAGCTGAAATGCTTTTGTATTTCTGAGACCAGCGAGTCTCACAGAGGCTGGGAATGTTCGGAATGTATTTCCTGCGAATCGTGGATTCCTTAAAAAAAATGATGATATCCTTCACCGTGCCTACTGTGTTCCGAACTTGCGACACTTGGTTCAAGTCATTGACCACAAGATTAAGCTTATGACTGGCACAGTGCACGAATATAGCTTTCGGAAATTGTTCTCTCAAACGTTTTTGTACGCCATTGTCTTTCCCAGCCATCGTTGAACACCCGTCATAACCCTGGCCCACACATTTTTCAGGGTCCAGACCAGTGCTTTCGAGGAATTTGGCAATACTGGTAGCAATCGTATGAGCGTCCATTGCATCTAGCTCAACGAATCCCAAAAATTCTTCACGGATTTCATTTTTTTTCATATCAAAAAAACGAACACCAACCGACAACTGCTCTTTCCCAGAAATATCGCAAGATTCGTCAGCCAGAATGCTGTATGCCGCAGCCTGTTGTACATCTCCGATTAGCTCATCACGGACGACGTCACCACAGATGGAAATGAGCTGGTTTTGGATGTGTGGCGAGAGATAAGTAACGTTTTTCTTTGCATGAGAAAGATGATCATCCAGATCCGCGTCTCCTGATTCTGCTCTGAACTGAATCAGGTCTTCAAAAATTCCGGTATGGGTTTCTTTACCACGGAATGGCAAATCGTGAGTCCCACAAAATATAACGATTGAAATAATAGATTTTATAATTTACCTGTTTTCCTTCACGGATTTCTGGTGAGCCGAGATCAGTTGAACGTTAACAGGAATATTTTCCATCAAATTTTTGGCAGCCATAGATGCTGACTTGTGCCATTAAGACTGCATATGGTTCTTGCAAGATTCATGCATATGTTTGTATTTTGTGAATGGACGAACAATGAAGGCTCCCAAAACACCCTGGATCACAGTTGATGGGAAGACCACGCAGAAAAGACACAGTGCTCCTTTAACTTCCTTTGAATAGACCAGCCATGGAGCGAACGTTTTAAGCCAACTAATCAAAAACTTCCGTTGGGGATCAATTGAATCCCCAGAGAAGTTATAACTTGCTGGAGGTACCCAATGGCGTTTCAATAACTCAATTTTTTCAGTCATCGTCATCGTAGCAGCATTTCCCATCCACATGCCCACATCACGTGGTGCTGATTGGTGTTGGGAACTCCCCACAGACACGGGTATCACATCAAGCTCCTTAACAACTTCGAAAGACATCGAAGACGATGTCGATTGAGGCTCATCTTGGATTGCGGAAATTTTATCACGTTTTCGTTTCGAGGCAACTGCATAGTAAACATTTTGATTAAGTCATTTAATCCGTAAAGGTTGAACCTCACATCTTTAGAACACTAGATCTCGATGGTGTTTCATTGGAGAATTTCAAAATCAAGGCGAACATTTGTATCGAAAAAGATCCCTTCAATCCAATTTGGTTCCGCATTTCATTATAACTATTCAACTAAAAAATCAAAGCCAATAGGATTATGTTGAAGCTATGCTTGAGGACATGTTCTGGATCACGAACTTTGGAAATTGGTTATCACGGACTACACAAAATTACTAAATTTTGGGCCCCCGATTGCGGACTACGACTCCATTGCTCTCATGAATCTAAACTTGATTGTGCAACACTATGCACAAGTTTGTTGGAAAGTTCCCAAACTTAAAAAAAAATGTGAAATTCGGAATGAAATTGTGTTCGGGATAATCACGTTTTCATATGAAGATAAAGTTTAAAATTTTCTAATGTACAGCTGGGAAAACTTTGAAATTTTAATATAATATAAGAACAGCTTCCAAAATAGTCGCATGACGTCCTAATGATTTATGTTGGCCATATTTTAACAGGATGATCACTTCTCATGAAGTAATTTCTATTCTTCTAAAAAAAATCTGTTTTATCCAAACTGGTGCACATGACCGCTAAATATAGCTGTTTAAATTATCGTTTTGTTGATTTTCATGGCAATGTCTAATAAATTATTGTTATCTCGCTTAAGCGTGGAGAAAATATGCTAAAAGCATGTTAATTATAACACAACAATATCATTAATATGTGTGCGAAATATTTATTTATTTATCGGTTAATTACACAGGAACAAACAAAAAACTAATTCAAAATGTAGATTTATCAATGATTTTATTAGTAATTTTTGTAAAACGAGCCTTCAAATAATCGTGCAATTATAAATGTTAACAAAAAAAACTTGATGGTGGTCGATTGGCCTCTGATTTAAGATTCTTAGCTCTTCAAATTCACCAATCAGTCGCTTTTTTAACGTACTTTTCGTTCACGTACCCTCCAAGTTGAGAATCGAGGTGAACGCATGAATGGTCATCCTTATCCAACGAATGGCAGTTCTTTGGGTACGTATCTTTCAGAAAAAAATGAACCTAACTAATGAACGAGAACCACTTCGAAGAAAATAAATAACAAACATAATCAGTCTACGAGAATGAACAAAATGACTCGGTGGTAGGTGCTGGAAAAGGTTGCTTCTCAGTTCTCTCACACTGACACAGTTTCCGCTCTTGTTCGCAGGAGCGTAAGCAACCGGTTTACTGCATTGCAAACAGAAAATCAAAGCAAACCGTTAGTTAAAATATTGAATGAATTTTATTCATTACAATGCGTTTCCCGCCTCTCCGATTTTATTTCATATTCTCTTTGCTCTATCAAGAAGTGTTTAACGCTTATTTTCGCTCTATGGATTTTTTGTTGTTCCATGTCATGCCTTGTTAAGCAAGGCGTTAGTTTTTCATAATCATCTCCAATAGGAATAGCATTTCGCGCGCTAAGTTTGGGTCATACGCTGAAGGTAGGATTTGGTTAATCAGTCCTGTTGAATATATTATGTCGATATATTAAAAAAAAAACTCTATTTAAATGCAGATACGCTCCTAAGGCAAGATGATTTGAAAGGGATGTGGATTGAACTATCGATAGAGAGCATATAGCATATGTTTAATTAATGCATTGTTTTGAACATGGAAAGCCGATGTGTATATAAAAAAATAAACAAATACAACTACACTTTAAAGGGTCACTGTTTGTACATTTTAATTAGGATATGTAAATGTAAAAACTACAAAAACAACCTCAAACAATTACTGAATAAATATATTTTTTGAAAGAGGTTTTTTCAGTGAAACATCTTATTAATCTTGGTTCTAATCAAAGATGCGAGGTCCGTTGTGATCATTTACGAATTAAAAAACAAGCAAAAGAAAATGCTTACCAACATCGTCGGATCCAGATGCTATATGCGAGCTTCCCACCAATCCTGGTACTATATCAAGCACCTTATCAGTGGACGATGTAGAAGATACTGCTGAATGGAACTCATTTCCTATTTCGGGAATACTTTCGTTTTTTCGCTTCGAGCTAGCTGTAGCATAAAATTAAATAATTTTTTAATTTCTTATTACGCTGAAAATAACAGTCAGATACTGACAGCTGAAAAACTTCCGAATATCCATTTACGGTTTCTTTCACAACACTGCACAACTATTTTAATCCAGAAAAATCTGCTGATATTTGCGAGGCGTTCTTAACACCCGTTAATTAAACCGGTCATTTCGACCAAACAACAAGCACTTCTTTCACTACCAGCACTAACATGCTCGTCAATTAAATGGAACCGAACGATACCGACAATGTAGTGGTGCAAAGTTCATCGGTGAATTTTCTGTCAATGGACCGTCTTTTCATACAGCGAGTGATCCAAGGTTCTTTCTATCTGGTGACCCGGTTCGTATAAACGGTAATATAGGAAAATATGAATGAATGTATTTTCAGAAAATTAGATTAAATAAATGCACAGTTTTCTATGACGTAAATGGAAACGAAATGCTCACGAAATTCCATTACCATGCCATATAGTTCAAAATACACTTATAAATAGTATGTTATTAGCGGTTTTATTGTTTCTCAGCATGAGTAACATCAAATAACAGGAAAAAAGAATTGCTTCGAAGCTTTGTTTTTGAACGAAAATAGTTAATTACAGATCTAATTGAGTAAAACATTTACGAAAATCAGGGTTGATTTCAATCTTTAGAGAATAAGACTGTAAGAAAAGAGCAGTTGATACATGGTCTATTATTCCAATTCAGGCTGACCATTAAACTATTTAAAAAATAAACATAAACATAAACACATTTATGAGTGTCCTTTAGATTTTTCATCGAAGCAGAGATCAAGGGTAACCTAAAAAATAAATAAAAGGGAAAAAATATATTCCAAAAAAATGCCACCGATTAGGGGGGGGGGGGGGCAGTTGCCCCCCCCCCCTCCTGCCCCCCCCTGGCTACGCCTATGGTTCTGATGCATGGTCATTACCTGTGTCATTGCGTAATTTTGTTGCTAAGGAATCCAATTTTGGCTGGCGCGCCTTTGGAGGGTGTTCCAACACTCCGAAGAGTATAAATAGCGGGACCTTTCAATTAGAATCGATTCCTTGCGATGAAGGTAAGAATGACAACTGTATCAAAACCGAATAATTCATCATTTCTCAAAAGTGATGAAGTAATATGACATGCACTAAACTAAGGAAACGGGATATCCTACAATAGATCAAATTACTGGTCGCAGTAGTTTTATGTCCCGAACAGAGGAGAAAAAAGGCAATGAAAACAAAACAGCAACAACTTAGTTCTGAAGAGCAAATGTACAGCAAAATGAAAACAAAATTTGTTATCAAATTTTTCAATCCCGTAAATTGAAGTGAGATTATGATCCCAGTTTTATGTTGATATTAGATTAAGATTTGCTGTCATTTTGATGCTGGACTTTGCTCGGGTTTATATATGGGGTTGTGAAACGAATACGTTACTGAAGCAATATCAAAGGCATTCATCAGGGCATCAAATAGTAGCCAGGTCGAAAAGCTTTTTTATCAGGCAAATTAAATAAAACCTCAAAAACCTTCAACACGAGAATTTCAGACCTTACAGTATGCGGCACAATAAAATGTGAAAGTCTTCAAGCATGAAAAGAACCATTCTTACGTCCAAAACATACTACCCAAGGCTGATTTACCAACGCACTCTTAATGTATGTACTCAATAATGCAAATTGCGTGATGTTCGGATGATGCAGGGTAGCAGCCTGCGGAGAACTCACAGCAAGAATCACCACACTGACTCCAGTTCAATGCGGTTACCGCCATTCCGATCGAAGGTATGTATCGACTGTCCGATCGTGAGCTTGGACTCAAGCTGAGCCATCATTTAGAAGGCTATAAAATAAACAATTATTTACAGATAACATGTTAATAACGTTTTTCTTCTGCTAGAGCGAACAAAGTGAAATTAATTTGCCTGAAAGCAACACGGTTGGTGGTGGCTGCAAGAAGCAATCACTCCAATTTGTCCAGCCGTCGGTTCATCACCAGACTGGCTTATGTACCAATCCATATGAGCCGTTTTTGCCAGTGGAGATTCTTCACCATTACCCTGCCCATTAATCCTTGGTAGGATCCCGCGATAACGATGCTCTTGTTTATGCTTCCCCACCAACAGGCAGCGCAGCCAGGAGACGGCAAACGGAAAGGAAAATAAAATAATACCGCTGGACCAGCATCATCCGGGAGGCAAGCAACAGCATGCTCCCATATTTACATAAAGAATTATGATTAAAACATAAAATAAATTAGCAGCGAAGCATCCGAAGGCGCATTCCTAATGCCCTTTTGAGCCAGGCGAAGTAAAGTGCATTTCTTTTATGCTCCTCCTTCGGTTGCTCCTGCTGCACTCCCTACTCGGAAATGTGTTTCGCTGCACATTCCGACCCCGGCACTATTTAATGCGCTTACTCGCGAATGGTATGAACATTATTTTCTTCTAGACCTACCTTTTCGCGCGAGGGAGCGAGTGAGCGGTGTTTTATTTGGAGGAGCTTTATTCTGTTTTCTTGCACGGAATCTTTTGATGCAATTGCACACAATTCAGTTCCTTTTTTTTTGCATTTGATCCCCGGTCGGCCGGTGGTGTCCGGCAGCAGCCGGCGACTTTTATTGCTACTGAGCACGCATATTTGTATGATTTATGTGCTTTTAATGCAACGACGTAATCGGTCTTTCGTTCTTTCAAATTCTAATAAGCTGTGTAAGTGCTATTCCTGTCCCTTCGTGGAGATTGGCGAAAGAGTGAAGATAATCCTGCCCTCCACCTCCCAAACAGGAACTTTTTGTGTGAACGTCTGCATGCTTTTCAAATCTTTATCGGGACTTTCTGCATTCATTGCATTTCATAATTCGCTTTGTTCGCCTTTTTGTTTGATGTCGCTTTTGAAAGCATTTCAAGCTGGACATTGCATTAGGTCCTCAGTAACATTGATCGATTCTCACATTCTCATTGTCGTATTGGATGCTAGATAAAAGATTCTTTTATCGATCTGTGTGCTGAAAATATCTGAGAATGTTTTTACATGGCCGTGTGGATACAAAGAGAAAGTCGACGAAGATAATCTGTCAATGTTACTTGAGACCTAATGCAATATTTAGCTTGATTTTACTGCGGAATCCTTCACTGATTCGCGTCAGGAAAAGTGCCTACACACAAGTCAACTAATTACCGAACCGTTTTGCGCTGAGCAAATAGATACAACCAATCATTCCTTCGTGTTGCTGCTTGTTTACATTTAATTAAAATCCATTTCTCAACTTTTTTGCAACTGTCGGTTGGCTGGGAGGTAGTGGTGTATTTCGCTTCGTCTGTCATTGGTTTGCTAATTTAGAGGTGCGCCTCGAGAGATGTGAATGGAGTTGGTAGTTTCGTTTGATCTTGCCAACCAACTAATGAGGAAGAAATTCGTTGTTTAAATGTGTGAAAGTCGTGCTTTCCAGCTATCTCGAGTGTTTACCTCATTCAATGACTCGTGTGTCAATTTGTATGAGCTTTTATACAAGCATTACCCTCATTAATAATGTCACGGGCTCTAAAACAGCACCACGCTAAATACACTTTGGTTGAATTGATGTTTGTACAATTTAGAAGGAACCCGCATGCCTAACCTACCAGCAGCAACCCTGAAGCAAATCATCAGCGACACCTATTGTTATTAATGCACCATTCAAAACAAGCATTGCTATGATGCGATTGCTTTTGGCGTTACCAGTCAATGCTTGCGGGGGGTGCCGCGACGGTTGACGTCGAAAATAAATCAATCCATACATTGTAGCACAGCTTTGACTGCGTTCTCGCGGAGTTCAAGCCCAAGTTCTTACAGCGTTTTTAATTTCAACAGGCACTACAACTGCGTCCTAGGCATACGCAGCGCAGTGTTGCTGCACTACATGTCATCTATTAACCCTCGGGTGGGCAGTGCGAAGAGTTGTTTCTCTTTCACAGCTACGGCGGCGGCAGCAGCAGCACCATCAGCTACAACTATGAACAAGTAATAATTTATTGCCTGTAATTACAGTGACATTGATACCGACCGAACGGGATCTTCCTCCTCTACTGTCGCGTTGCCAGAGATAGTTCTATGACGCAGAGATAGTTCTACCACAGACAAACATATGTTAAAGGGTGTCCACGATGAAATTGCCACACACAAAATTGATTCGCAAAATTCGAGTTTTCATCCGATTGCCATCAAATTTTCAGGGATTGAGAAATAACTATTAAACTTCATTTTACCATTTTACTCGTATTTTATTTACAGTCCATACGCAAATGCCCGCACCTTGGCCTTAACCCCGGCCATAAGATTCTGCACAACCTGTGAATCAACCGTTTTTTGCATGTAAACCCATACTTTCTTCAGTTCCTCGACTGTCTTCACTACCTTAGGTCGTTTAAGAAGGTGCTGCTTCATAATCGCCCAGTACTTCTCGATGGGGCGGAGCTCCGGAGTGTTGGGAGGGTTGAACATTTTCGGCACGAAATTGACCTTATTGTCCGCATACCACTTCAGCACGTCCTTTGGCATGAGGCCAAATCCGACCAGAAGATTTTTGGGACGTTGTGGGCCTTCAGGAGAGGAAGCAGCCGCTTCTGGAGGCACTCTTTTATGTACACCTGTCCGTTCATCGTGTCCTGGGTCACGAAAGGTGCACTCCGCTTCCCGCACGTGCAGATGGCTTGCCAAACCAGGAATTTCTTCGCAAATTTGGACATCTTCTGAGTGCGGACATGCTCCGGAACGCTGAACTTATCCTTGGCCGTGAAAAACAGGTTGCCGGGGATCTGTTTGAAGTCGGCCTTCACATATGTTTCGTCGTCCATGATGCAGCATTCAACTTTCGTCAGCATGTTGAGGTACAACTTCCTGGCACGGGTTTTGGCGGACTTGTTCTGCTTCTCGTCGCGATTAGGGGCCTTTTGTACCTTGAACGTTCGAAGCCCAGCCTTAGTTTTGGCCTTCTGGACAAAACTTCGGCTTAGGTGCAGCTTCTTAGCCACATCCCTAACCGAGGCGTTCGGATTTCGGTTGAAGGCCCCAACTACGCGGTTGTGATTTTTGGTGTTGTACGGAATACTTTTTCCTTCACTTCTGGGCTTCCGATCGGTGGTCAACCGTTCCTCGAACCGCTTAATCACTCACGACACCGTGGAATTCGTGATTCCCAACGTTTTAGCGATGGAACGATGCGAGAGATCCTTGTTCTCGTGATGAATGCGCAAGATTTTATCACGCAAGAGCTGTTCTTTCGACTCCATTTCCGCGAGTTTTGATCACAGGATTTTAAAACTTGCAGGATGTAAATAATGCACTATGAACTAAATCCACCCAAATTTTCATTAAATTCTACCCAACGGTTAAAAAGTTAGAGCAATTTCATAGTGTGGCAATTTCATCGTGGACACCCTTTACTCTTTCTCCTCAACCGTCGTACACACATTCAACGTTAAATTGACATATTGACATAGGACTACGTCTTAAATTTCTATAATGTGGGTCACATTAAAAAAAAAAATCAAAATTCAGACATGTAACGAAAAATCCCAAACACGGACGTAACAATAGAACGTTAATCGAACACACAACGCATGAGCTAGCTCACCGCTCGGTTGACCGCTTACCATTTCAGCAATGAATGGAAGGGAGGTGAAAATCAGTGGTAATAAAAACGCTTACCAAATCGTTTTCTTCGTCATTTACTTTCGAGCAACGGACACGACGAATGAGTGGAACAGCACGCATCGCATCAATACGAAGACGACGACGAATGCACCCAAATCGACCGGAGGAAAGGCCACCGTCATCCGGTCGGCATTGACTTGCACTGGTGTGAAAGAGTCAAGTGGCGCTAGTTGTTCTTTCACAACAATCCAATTCAATGCTGGTCGGAGCACATCTTGGTCTGGTGTGAATGCTGCCATATACTTGCAACTAGGAACGCTCTGACGAAAACTACTCCAAAAGGGAGGGGCCTAGTTAGCTATTCTGCAAGTATAAAACATACTGCAATTCAGTGAACGTGATCAGTTGCAATTTCATTAGCTGTGGGGACAGGCGTCATAACTAATTTGAAAGACCCAGAAAGTAGACGCGGCCATCGGAATAAGAAGCATTACCAACAGCAACGACTCCTTCGAACGTTACACAGCTGAGTTTGACTACAATGATCACCTGCGTAATGCTGCTGCCAGGAAAGCCAACTGAGCACGCCGTGTTTGCAGATACCCAAGTACACCAGTTTGCTCGCTTCGATCCAAAATGGCAGTTTCATTTGCGACGGAGATGGTCACCAAAAATTTGGTAGAACCCTGAAGGACGTGGACATCGGAGGCTCTCTAAGTAGCTTCACCGTCTTCACGTTCCACTGCAGTCGTTTCGTTAGGCTGACTACAACATTGATCACCTGCAAAATTTCAACCGCTGTGTAATGGTTTAAGCACGTCATCCCGAAAGTACCAGCATGTAAATCTCTTGGATCCCAAATGGCCTTTTTCAGGGCCACTATATTTTTACGCTATAGAATTTCATTTACGGCCGTACCGTTTACCGTACCTTGAAAGAAACAACAAGCGGCTCTTTTCAGGGCCACCATTTGAAAAACAAAGGCCCCTTTTCAGGAACAACAACCAACAAACAAAGGGCCACTTATTCAAAAACGGAATAAGTTCAGATAATATATTATCGATTAATAATATTAAAAATAATAATAGTATTCTTTTGTATTTGAATTTCAGGCTAATTTTATAAAACTATGTTTATCTCAGTTGTTTGAAGATGCGCTATATATCTTGGACAATTGTTTATAAATTTCGAAGTTCTACAACTTTTCCAGCCATAGAAAACCTCTGTCTTGGGAAATAATAAAGTTTGTATTGCTGCGCCATCTTTTCGGCCAAAACTTGAACTATTTTTATCGACCAAATTCTAGTCCCAATTATTCTAAGAAACTTCACTGCAGACGTCAATTCAATTGGATGCAAACCAGACTGCGACGACTCCTTGAATGCAACGACTCCTCAACTGCAACGACTCCTCGACTGCGACGACTCCTCGACTGCGACGACTCCTCGATTGCGACGACTCCTCCACTGCGACTCCTCGATCATAAAATAATAATAAGTCTTAAACCATTTCGGTTGATTAAGTATTTGAGAAAACAAAATCAAGAAGCAAATATTAAATGGGATGTGACTAGGAACTTTAATGATTGATATTTTTAAGATAATATTTTTAAAGATTAATTTTTTAAGATTAAATTTTTGGATATCAATTTAATAAACAAATTGACTGTGCTACGTATTCAACTTATATCAACATCGGTCACAACTTTCTAACCACTTTTCAACGAAATTGGTCATCAAGGAAGAGGTGACAATTTGTAGAAGAAGATTTAAAAAAAAAATTTCCAGAGCTTTTAACAACTTGATCTTAACCTTTCACCAATTTCAACTCAAATGGACACCGCTTTTACAAGCACTTGTCACAATATCTGAATAAATTGATCATGTTTTATTATCAAAAAATTCCCCTCAACTGCTAACGGGATGATTTTAAAAATATATCAAACTCAGATGCCAATCTTTTAATTGAATTGGTCTTGATCTAAACGAAATTGGTCAAATTTATAAAATAAATTGGCCACAGATTCTAATAAACTTGATTACTATATTTAACGGAATTAAACACATCCTTCTATATTGATTCTTATTGATTCAATTTTCAAATACAAATGGGCAGACAATCAAAAAAATATTTCTACTGCTT
Organism: Ochlerotatus camptorhynchus; assembly: GCF_037179485.1. Classification (NCBI taxonomy): domain Eukaryota; kingdom Metazoa; phylum Arthropoda; class Insecta; order Diptera; family Culicidae; genus Ochlerotatus; species Ochlerotatus camptorhynchus. The sequence goes on from NW_027040618.1 coordinate 1,637,962, forward strand.
TTAAAGAAAAAGGTCACAATTTTGAACGAAAATATCGTCATAAGTTTAACCGGAAATTTTCACGACATTTGACAGTTAAAAAAAAATCATTTTGATTAGCTTGCCACAATTTATTTTAAAATCCTAATGTTGTTAAAATTAACATGGTCGCTATCTTAAACCAAATTGGTCCTAACTGTTGGCGATTTGTTTATTATTTCAAAACCGAACCGAACTCAAATTTTCCAAACTGTGAACAAGAGCAGCTTACAATGAACACAGAATGGAAATAATCTTTCTGCAATTTTAATGTATAAAATTGATAATCATAGTTTTTTTCAATCATTAATCAATTGTCTAATTAATTTGATGTTAATTTTAATTCATGCTTTAGGAAAAATTTCTCGGTATCAGTTCAAATAACAATCAAGACATTTGAAGGAAATTAAAAAAAAAAAATGCTAAAAATTTAAAAAACATCTTTTATTGATCTGTACTAGCTGGAGATTTGTTAGATTTAAATCAGAGTTAGATTTCATAATAGGCACTTAAATTTATTCAAATTGATCATGAGCCAAATACGGTGCTCATTGACCAACTTTTGGGTTGATCTAGTTTAAAATCATTTTACATATTCCATTGCTAATTTTTGACGTAGACTACGTTATTAAAAATCTTAAATTGCGACCGTTGCGAAGAGGTGTTAGGTTTTGAACGCTTATAACTTTGTCATTGATAGATTTAAATAAAATCATTCAGCCGACGAGTAAAGAATTTTGAAATATTTTATACAGGGAAATCCCGGTATAAAAACTTCGACCATCTGAACACCCCTCAAATCACGATTAGAGCCATATTTACGGAGATAAATCGATTTAAAGGTTTGGGAAATCCACCAGCCGAAAAGGGAAGAATTTTGAAATATTTTATACTGGGAAATCCGGGTATAACAATTTCGACCATCTGAACACCCCCCAAATCGCGATTAGAGCCATATTTACAGAGATAAATCGATTTAAAGGTTTGGGAAATCCACCAGCCGAAAAGGGAAGAATTTTAAATATTTTACACAGGGAAATCCGGGTATGAAAATTTCGACCATCTGAACACCCCCCAAATCGCGATTAGAGCCATATTTACGGAGATAAATCGATTTAAAGGTTTGGGAAATTCACCAGCCGACAAGTGAAAAATTTTGAAATATTTTCTACTGGGAAACCCAGGTATCAAAATTTCGACCATCTGAACACCCCCCAAATCGCGATTAGAGCCATACCCAAGCAACAATTTTTGTTTTATCGAACTTTTATAGCAGTTGATAAAGCCAAATTATAAAACTTTTACTGACGACCACATTGTTTTAACAACCTCCTGATGACCGCTATATAGCCATCTCATGGCCAATTGGCCCAGTTGTAATGCAACCATTAAAACTTGATATGCGAACCAGCTTAGGAGCATCGGTTTTATATCAGTTATATCATATACTTCAGGTGGTTGTAGAAAAAGTATGCTTAAAACTTTTTCCTGGCCAGAAAGTCAATCCAACCTCTTGAAGACTACTATAAAGCTATGTTACAACTGCATAAATAGCTCCTGAAAAAGTTGATAAAACTTCATATGCAAAACCATTTTGATAACTTTGATGGTTTTAATTTGGATTTATTTGGTTGATGGGTTGCATTGATTATAATTTTATTATGGTTTTATTCTTTTGATGTTCGATATATGAAATCATAATTAATGTCAATGTGTAAAACAATATATTCTAGCATATTGAAAATAAGACGGTTTAATTACCATTTTTAATCCACTTGAATACGTTTGAGATCATGCCGTTTATTATTTATGGTGAATATTATACTAAATAGTAGCATAAATTCACTGCGCCTCATATATATTAAAATATAGGAATATTTTTATTTCGATTACATTAGCACCGTATTTTGAAAAATCATTAAAATATATTCAATTTAAGAAAAAAAATGTTTCTGCCGTTGAACAATGATCAGACACATATTGTTGCATTATAAATAGTTGTATGACTGTGTTTTTTCTTATCCATCCAGGGAATGCTTCGTCATATTATGTAAAATTTTCTCCTACGGCGACATTTTTTTACTATATAACTTGTCGCTCCGCTGAAATGCCTCAATATGACACACTCTCCTAGGATAAAATTTTAAAGCATAACATAAAGCTAACTGTTATATCTTAGCATTTCCTAGTCTGTCTTGAGAGCGTTAAGTTTTATGTTGGTTGTATGGATTGCTTGCTGGTTATATTACGTATAGAATCAAAACAAAACAAACACATTAATTGACTTCCACTGCCGCTACCTAAGAGGAAGAGGAGACAAATGGCTTTCTTTTGTCTGTGACGGTTTCTTCTTCTCTCGCGGAAAAGACCGTGCAAAAACTATTTAATTATGGGCGACGCAGTCGACTTTCAAAATACAAGAAAATAGATGCCCTGTTGTAAAAATTATCGCCCGACCAATCAGGCACTGGTTCGCGATTTACAAAAAAAAATGGTTCATAAAAGGCCCCCTATTGTCTCCTCTTCATCTTAGGCCGCTACCATTCTGCTTTAATCACAGCAACCATCGGTTTGATTGTAAGCAAAACAAAAGGGAAACCAGCTCTCAAATCAAGTAAATTTTCAAATTAATTTGTGCTATTATTATCTAACATTAATATTTGTAATTCACAGCATGCCCTTCAAGATTGTTCAAACATTCGAAGACGGTGAGCAGTGCCTCAGTGTTGTCCCTTCGGGCTGGGAGAAAGAGAATAAATTATGGTGGCCAAAGGCAACAAGTGCTGCTAAATTGCTGCGTGATGAACATTCGCGTCCCACGTCCAAATGGCAACGGATGGAGTACACCAAGAAGCGAGAATACCGCACCAGGCTGGAGGCAGAAGCAGAACATGAAAAGATGGAACCGCTTTCCGATACCGAGGCAGAAGAGAGGATTATGGTTCCTGCCAAAAAGACACGCAAAAACGGTGTCTCAAATTCGAGCGTAACAAAACATGTGCCGAAAAACTTCAACGACTTCCTAACGCCTGCTAATCCTAATGTCCCGCTTGAAATCCAAACGGATTACCTTCAACCAGTGCCAGACGAAGTTCAAGACTCTTCGGTAAGTTAAACTAAAATATGTGATTTATTCTCAATTTATCTAATCGTAAATTTCCTTTTAGGTTACTTTGCAGCTGTCCGATGGAGCCATGCAGAATTTTGTATACGTACCGCAAATTGAACAAGATCCTGGAGAATTGGAGGCGAACCAGCCTAAGGCTGAAAGCCTCCTAAATAAAGCTAAATTAATTAATTAAGATCCTGGAGAAAATACAAGTGGAGGCAGAGTTTTGATTCAGTCGATCGACAACAACATCAGCTATCAGTCAGTATCATTGGAGGACGTTGTATCGAACCAAACATTGATTATTGGTAATCAGGCAAAAATAATCAACAGCCTCGCTCAATTGAAAGCCAGCATGGATTACATCAATGATAGGGTCCTGCAAATCGAATCAGGCTCTCTTGGAAACGCCACAGGAGTCCATTCAGATGTATTGTTGAAACCTATTGAATCACTGGAAATGCTTAATGACAGGGATCTCAAGAGACAATGCTGCTGCTGAAGAGTCAAATGGAGAGTCTGAGCCGCAGATTAAAGTTCCGTTTATGATGTACAAGAAAATTCGACAGCTGTTTTTGAAGCTGGTCCTGCAGGCAGATAACGACTTCACAGCTATCAAATGTGAAGAGTTTTTTAAACGGGTACTGAAAAACAGCAAGCAAAGATTGCTAGCTAAAACAGTGTCCAAGCATAAGAATCGTCCGAAAAATTTAGTGTATAATGCCCGTCAACAGCAAGCTGAACAGAATCCTCAATAATAGGGTAAATACACCAGTTATGGTTATACGTTCCTATTAAGGGTTTGTTCCAGTTATAGCCTGTGGAAATCCTATAGGCCATGACAGGAACACACCATGATAGGCACGTATAGCCGTAACTGGCACATCTACCTATGTATTTAATGGACCTGATTGGAGATGTGGTAGCAGATTTTTTCATCTGTAATGTTTAATCGATTAAAATAAATTTGACTCGTTCTTGGTTTTATTCTTTATTTTTTCTCTAATGAAAGACTTGTTCACAAAGTATGCAGCAGTGGGGAAAAAACAGAATCAGTATCATTAAGGGGAATACAGACCATTTTACATTTAACTTTTGAAAGATCATGCGGTTTTACAGAACTGGATTTACAATCAGATTGATAGATATTAAGTACATTTGATCGTATCGGTGTCTCGAAAAAGGATTTTAAGCGATTTAAGCTAGAACCTGTTATTTCAACTAATCCATGCTGTTCAGTTATACACTTCAAAGCTACTGGGCCTTATTACGGGTGTCACTACACGGTGATAAGCAAGTGATACTCAGAATAAGAGCCGTGATTACCGTACAAATCAAATCGGAATCACTTCACCGTGACGACAAGTGACAACTTTTCACCGTGACGTGACATCCGTAATAAGCCCCACTATATGATTATCAGTTGTTAAGAACCATTTATTATTGTGATCGGTGCTCAACGAAAAATTTTCCAATTGTATTTTAGAGAATATTCTAGGGTTGCCTGAAGAATTTGCTTGACTTCGATCATTGTTTGCCGATTGTGAAAAGATCTCGTTTTTCAAGGTTGGTTAGATTTAGGAGTTAAATTGGCGTTTTTGGTAACATGATTCAACTCACTCAGGCGTTTAGCGATCTGTATTAACGGTTTACTACCGGTTCGAATTAGGTTTTTGATCTCAAACAGCTTACTTTCAAAAGGATAAGCGTTGAATTTATGCAATGGACCGAATCGCTTCACGTCATCGACCAAATGTATGAGGTTATGAACATTGCTCGTTATATAATCTTCACCGTACACATTTTTAAACAGTTCAATAAAGTGTGCTAACAACAGGTGTCCTAAATCAAGCATTGAAGAATACACCTCTGACGAACAAATGGTGATTGCACAAAAAAACACTAGAAAATGTTCATATACATCCGGTGGCAGTACAGGTTTAAGGATGACAATAGAAACATAATGCAAGAATGTACGAAATTCCAGACCTTTCCAATGAGAAAGACAATCCAAACCACGAATCGATCGGTGTATCTCTACAGGCATCCGAAGCTGCAACAGTTTTTTAGATATCTCGGCTGTTACTTGAGCTGGCCACTTCGTTCTATAAGTGCCAACTTTTCCATCTCGCCATCCAAGTAGTAATTTCTTCATAATGCCAAGGTCAATTAGGTGAAGCGAATCCCCTATTGCGAAATCCTTGACCATGTCTATTGGAAGCCTCAGCAACGGTGAGTCGTTTTTGTGATGAGTTCCATAGATTTTATTTCGAAATCCGACATCAGTTCGCTTTGGACAATCGGTCTGGGGATAATAATTTGTATGTGATACGTACGAATATTCTCCTTGCGTACAACACTTTTGGCATCCATTCTGAGCATTGAAATTCGCTACTCCTGAATAAAAATAAAATAAAAATTTAATGCTATGTTCATTAGGGTGCTTCATTCTGAAAAAAGTGATGAATTTCTGATGGGCCACCCTCCAGTTCGATTCATAGCCCCAAAATATGAACCTGTGCAAAAATTGGTAAAGATTGATGAAGGTTTAGAGGTCGCGCCAATGATTTGAAATTTGTATGGGAATTACTATGGAAGAATTTAAAAAATCGCTTATATCGCTATAACTTTGCTTCTACTTGTCCAAATGTCGAAAAAATTTAGTATGTTATTGCTATGGCAATAAACAAAAAGCCTACAGTTGCTACGCTCAGTTTTGCAGCGTATCAAGAATTATAAAAATGTGAAAAAATGGCAAAATAGGGTAAATTGACAGATGAATATGTACAAGGCAACAACGCCAATTTCATCGCAACAACAACAGGCTTGTTGATCATTGTCATGACAACCACATATTTTTTTTTTCAACGTTTGGACAACTACAACCAAAGTTAGAGCAATGTAAACGAAAATCAATAATTTCCCATACTAATTCACCAAAATCTCCATACAAAATCCAAATCATTGGCGCGACCTCTAAACCTTCATCAATCTTTACCATTTTTTGCACAGGTTCATATTTTGGGGCTATGAATCGAACTGGAGGGTGGCCTATCAAAAATTCATCACTTTTTTCAAAATGAAACACCCTAATGTTCATATACCAAGTGTAATATTACCTACCCTTTACAAAGGCTCTAGCCGGTGAATCGCATACGATACATCGAATAGTTATGGTAATTTTGTGTCCATTGACCAATAAACCTTTTTCACAAACGTCCTTCATTTCTTCAACAAACGGGTTCAGGAATGCTGTTAAATCCGTTGGTTTGTGTTTTCCACTGTAGATCCCTATAACCATAGGTTTAATATAGGGATGTTCAACGATATTGAAAAGGATGGGCCAAAACTCGTCCTTAGAACTCTTGTAGACAGGTAGACCGTCCATATTTATCTTTATGGAAATGCTTATTGGCTCCACTATTCCACTAAAAACTTTTTCAATGCATGGTTTAAAGCCGTGATGCCAATACTGGCCATCTCCAACCGGAATCAGTGAAACTGCCTGCGTAGTTTTAAGAAGGGTTCGTGGATCTTGCGGAAGCGTATCGGAAAGCCGCTTATTTAATATTTTTAGGAGCTCTTTCACTGCACTGTGCCTTATGTTGTGTGCGAGAGCCCACAACTGTAGATCCTCCAGCAGTTCCACATTAGCAATCGTCTCTTCCTCCTCATACTCAGAATCACTGAAAAGGTTATCATCTGTCAAATCTAAATCAATTTGATTATGTGCGTCGACATAAGTGCCAACATCATTCCTGGTATCGAATTTTTCCAGTATTGTATTTTCAGCATCCGGAACAACTGGATTTGATGGCGTTGCATCCATAGCTTGATGTTCATTTATTATGATGCTGTTCTGCGTCGACGAATCCATTATTTTTCGAAAATGCATCTTCACTTTTCTTTTAAACGTTCCACTCGATTTATATAATTTCCACGCACTCATAATGAAATTTATGGTTATTTGTAACGATTTATAGAGTATTTTTTGTTATTGTTATGATGTTTTACCTATCTGTAAATCTTAGGCCTCTGATAAGAATGATAGTTTTATAGTGGTTATAATGAAGTATAATTAGTGCTTAAAGTTTTATAATGGTCATGAAAAAGTATGTTACAAATCTTAGTTGCATGTTTTATTCTTCAGTTTTAAAGAGGAATACAGAACCACCTTACAGCCATAGTTAAAACTATAAAGGCTGAGTTTTAATTTGGTAGTTATAAAATAGTTTTAAAAACTTCTTAAATGCCTAATTTTAAAGCCACCACATAAAACCATCATACAACCATAGGCTGCCAGTGATGCTATGATAAAACAATAATAAAATAAGAATAAATCTTTCAAGCATTTTGATTGTTACTTGGGATATTTACGAAAAAAAAAATCGATTAAGGTTTGGGAAATACACCAGCCGACAAGTAAAGAATTTTGAAATATTTCATACTGGGAAATCCGGGTATAAAAATTTCGACCATCTGAACACCCCCCAAATCGCGATAAGAGCCATATTTACGGAGATAGATCTATTTAAAGGTTTTGGAAAGCCACCAGCCGACAAGTAAAGAATTTTGAAATATTTTATATTAGGGAATCCCTGGATCAGATCAAAAAGGAATTGACTAATTTTTTTTTTCGGGAACATCATCGGGAACATCATCCATCTATAAATTTCGTTTTCACTTGTGCTTGACTATTTAAAATTACTTAACATGTTCATACATTTTACTCAAAAACTGTGTTTGAAACGATCCCGAAATCTCACGAAATTTACCACTGGAAATCTGGTGAGTCCTTTGATGAATACAAGACTTTGTTATTTACTTAGAAACTGTATTCTTAATATTATCATACATCATCCGTGTTGAGCTGTTGTTGGTCAAAAGGAAACTATTATTGATTTTATGTTCAACATCAATCATATCTAGAAAGTTCATTCAAACATGAGCCATGGGCATGGGCCTCTTCCTATTATAGCCAAATCCTAGAAAATCCCTTGAAATGCTCTGCAAACAATCCTCAAACGAAGTACCTATGTATAGCAAAAATGCGCTTGATCTCACACTGCACGATCACACGCCTCTAATTCTCAAAAAAGGACACCTTCCCTTCTTTGTCACCATGTTTGGATTATTTGGATTATGATATCTCGGTGAGTGACGATGCGACGATCACTGTAACAATACAAGGGTGGCAGCATCTCTCCGGTCATTGTTGTTCGAAATGATGCAAGATCCAACGAAGGATACATGAGCCATGAATGACAAAGACCAGAGCAAACGATGCATGCATTATGAGTCACAGAACACATGGCTTTGTGCTATAAAGGAAGCATGAACAGGACCTCTTGGGACAGGAAAATGAGCAACGATTTTTGAGTAAGTGTAGTTGTTTTGCGGAACAGCTGAAGGTGTGAAAACGATGTTTGAATTGTATAGTATTTTGAAAATAAAAATAAAATATATATTCACATGAAAATTTCATTCTTATAAATGGAACTGATGTGTTTGTTTAGATGAATTTTATAGAACTCAGTTTTGCTTGAATTCTTCCTCAAACTCGCACCGTTTCAGCGGTATTTCAATCGAAATTAAATACCTGAGCGTGCACCCAAAAACGAGAACAAGATCCCTCGGCAGCAAACACGCCAAATAACAATGATCTTTGGTGTGTATTTTGACACCTTTATTATGGTTTAGTTTACCTGGTCGTTTCCCGGTTTCATGTTTCTGTTATTTTATTCCTCTCTTGGGCTGTGTTCCTCGTCGGAGGCTGTAATTTCTCCCATTCGAAGAAGATCGTCGGTCGGTTTTGTGATGCTGTTGATGATTATGATTATTATAGTTATCCGGTTCATTTTACTGCTACTGTGTCGGTGCAGTTTCATCATCGTTCACGCAAACTTGAGATGTTTGGCGTTTTAAGGGCACTTCTACTGCCGCTTCAGAAAGAAAAGGGCTCACCGACCGTTCCCGTGAGCATGCGATTGACGTGCCTTTGTGATGGCCGAACTTTATTAGGCCCTATTAGGAGCATCTGATTATGGGTGTGATGTTCCTAAGAAAACTAATCCCGGTGAGAAATTTCTCTTATTTGAATCTTTATGATCCCGCATGGGAGATAAGACCAATCAATTCCACTTCGACCTATCAATACAATGGGAAACCACTGCATCGTCATGTAATCAGTCAGAATGTGTGGTTTTTCTGTTGAATCCCAGCGTACCATCTGTCCCGGCACAAATCATCCGCATCAGATGTTTGACAACGGTTATAACGAGAAATGATTTTTTGTAAACAAACATCGCCGGGAAATAAACAGTGCCTGGTGGGGAATCGCTTCGCAATAATGTTTGTAAGCCACTCATCATCTGTGCCGTCCGTTTGCGTTGATCCGTGTTATTCGATGGATCTTCACTTAAGTAAGCGAGGCAAAGCACAAGATTTAGTCACGCAAATCCCCATTCAGTGACAGACGGAAAACAACGTGTGTGAAAGTTATGAATAGTAACACCTGTCGTTTCGGAATCGAGGTATCGCCACGGATTCATTTCATCCTGAAAGGTGCTTCGCGTACATTTTTTACTTTGCTATATGCACTGACATACCGGCAAAGAGCGTTCTTAGCGAGAGTTCATTTGGCAAGCACTTTGTAATTTTCATTATCATAAAAGTGCAACCGGTGAGTCGTAACGTCTAACCCCCATTTGGTCCGCGTAATCCTGACAACCATCACTTTAAGAGCTGAGATGCACAATAATGCTCTGGAGCGAGTGCTTCACTAGCGAATGTTTGTCACCTTCCGCAGTATGTAGGTAGTAGAAGCAGCAGTATCACATGGAGTGCAATGTGCAAAATTTACGTTCCTTGAGTTGGCATCAAAATGAAAAATGAAACCGTACTTTGGACGTATTTTTCTCGGAATGATTTCTGGATGCAGGTTTGCAAACTAAAAGGTGATGGAAGAGTGTGCGTGTGTTGAGGGGGTGTTGAAGCGCACACGTACTTCTACTTGATGAACGTCTTTTAAACGTGATGGGGATTTGCTAAGTAACCGGAGTGGAAATTGGGAATGTTAAAATATGTTTATTTGCTCCAGTGATGCCATTTGTACGTAACCACTGACTTGCTCCTGCTTGCTGAAGGACCCACTGCCCCGCCGTTCGAAGCGGTAATGAGCAGAGATACGTTTTTTTACTTTAATGATTTTTATTTTTTGTATTTGTGTGGTTTGCTCCAAGTGACACAGGGGGTCTTTTCAACTTCAGTTTATTTGTAACTTTTAAAATTATTATTTAGGTTCCTAATCCTATCAGGCTTGTTAAGAGAATTCCCACCTTGGTGGAATTGGTTTTTTTGAAATAAAAAAACCTAATTTTAGAACGTTCGTATCTTGGTGGAGGGCTGGCATTCTTGTGTCAGAGGGACGATCAAGGATCATCCTCAGCACTCTATTCTGAGCGACCTGGATTTTGTTCCTGTGATTTCCTGCTACAGAGCTGCGTAGAGGATTGCACGTGCTATGATTTGTTTGTAGACTGCCAGTTTGTTCACCCTTGTGAGGCGGGATCTGCGGCAAATCAGGCACCTATCCAAGTTGGCACACATAACTACGGTTTTCTCTACATGCGAACGGAAAAGAAGCCTTTCATCGAACAACATCCCAAGATAGGTTACTTCGGCAGACCACTCAACCCTTGTGCCATCCATGATTACAGTACAAGATGGATCCGGTTTTGCCTGCAGAGGAACATGATTGTTTGAGTTTTGGGAGAAATGTCGGAAGTGTAGATCTGTAAAGCGAAGGGCGCTACAGACTATTCAACGATACCTTAACAACCTTTGCTGGAGACAGTTACGGGTGATTTTAACCAGATGTAATGGGAAGTTGAAGTTACAAAGCTTGTACAAAAGTCCGTCAAACACCTTTTCAACGTCTAGCAAGGCCATGGCTGTGAACTTGGATACAGCTTTGCTACTTCAGATGTTATTCATCACCCGTACTAGCTGGTGATTGGTGGAGTGTACCTTTCTGAATCCAAACTGTTCCGGAAGGAGAATGTTGTTTTCCTCGACAAACTTAAGCAAACGATTGAGAATGAGTTTCTCGAACAATTTGCTCAGCGCTGAAATGAGGCTAATCAGTCTGTAGCTTGCCGGCAATGTTGGATATTTCCGGACTTATTTGGTATGATGTTTTCTACCTTCTAAATGCTTGGAAGTACTGCAGTTCCAAGCAACTGTTGAAGATAGTGGCCAAAAGAGACTGCATTTTCATGCTGAGTCTCTTCAAGATTAAGTTGAATTTGCCGTCAAACCCGGAATCCTTCATGTTCTTGGTGTATTTTAGCACTGAGAAAATCTGTTGTACTGCAATCTTAACCGTTGGAGGCATGCACAAGGTTTTATTAAGGAGATTTTTAGCCTATGGCTAGTTCATCTCCGGCATGACACAAGGGGAGGCATGTAGGTTTTGAACGCATTGTGCAACCTGATCTTCGAACGGACTTTGGTTAGTCGAGCCAAGCATATGCGATGAAGCGACATGCTCGCCGATCGCATTTGCTTTCTCCTGTGGGGTAATTAAGAGCCGATCGTCACCATATTCATCTCTGAGAAGTGGAACCGGTTTGAGATGAGTTTTCAAGACCTTGGCTACCTTCCAGAATGATCTGGAGCGGTTGTTTAGATTTGCCCGACACTTTCTGTCTGTTCAGATCGGCCATTTCACGTTTTTTTTTCAGATCTCAAGTCCTTTGAAACTTGCGTCTACGAACATTTCTTAACCGAATCAATAATTGGGTGTGGGAATCAATAGCAACAAACTTACCCCGTCACATGAATTTGCCAAACACATAGACTTCTCTGACGTTTATGAATTGCACAAGTATTAGTGCAGAACGTTGGGTGAATTCAAAGGTTTTCTTGCACTAATACTTCTAATTTACCCCAAGTTCTGCACCCAGTTGACGTGGTGGTAGTGTTGGCGTAGGTTTGGAGTTGGAACTGAGATCGTTTTGCGCCTCCGGCTTGGATAGTCCAATGTTCGACAGGATAAAAAAAACCCAAGGTGGAGGGATTACCCGCGGAGAGATGAAAGTTGGTTCGTCCGGGAACTGCATAGTATACAGTCCATGTTGTGCGTGGTCAAACAGGAGACATCCCAAGTAACATTTAACGTTTTATGAAGTACTACAAGGCTTCTATAAAACAACATTCATAAAACCCTGGTCGAGCTAGCTTTGTATTTATTACATCCACCAAAACCTTATTACCACATACCGTGGTAGATGTAAAAATGGCTGCATTTTCCAAACCTACGACTGGATGCCTTCCTTCAGATAACAACTTGAGTGCGGTAAAATCGATAGAACTGTTTAAAATGCATCGTCGTGTTTTAAACGCATCGTACCCCTCACCATCCTTCTCCAACGTGGGAGTTTGGTAACGAGAGATGATCAAACCGATTTGAACTAAAGAGCCTGAATTTATAAAGAGACGACATCTTATCCATTTGACAGGTCTTCTGCTCGATTGGAATGACTGTTCGTATGACTTTGACAGATAGTCGATTGTTCCAATTTTGACATGTCGTCTCTTTATAAATTCAGGCTCTTTAATTTGTACCTTCCTGAAAAGTTGTCCTTGCTCGCTTTCTACTCTCTATACACATTTTCACACTGCTGTACTCTAACGGAACTATCAACTCTGTACTTTAATCTCCTCAATCTCCGTATCGTAATCGTATACAAATTACTACATTAATCTGTTGTTTGAAATTATCATCTTCAACTAAATTAGAATCTGTCTAGATGGCCCACCCTGAAGAAGATTCAAGAATGACTTGCTGTAAAAAGGTTATATGATGAATGCAGAAGAGAACCATTTTAAATCCTTTTTAAAAGTACAATAAAAGCGCACTAAAAGTAAAGAATCAATCCAGATAAATCAAGATAACATAAATATCGTCCAATCTTGCCAAATTCATTGTTCAAAAATGAATCGGTCAAAAATCCTCATGAATTTCTTCATCGTTACAGTGAATGAATTACTCAAATAATCGAAACTCATATTGTGGTATATTTGTAGGTGACAGATTAAATCTTATGGGAAATGTGCTTTGGAAGATCGAAAAAATAAGTCCACATTCGGAAAAAGTTAATTTGACTAATTATTTTTAATTTAGGAAACAAAATATAGTTATTTGTCATGTTAATCATTGCTCTAAGCCGAGATAATTTGATGATTTTCGTAATTTCTATTGCTGTTCATTGATGAATTAATGAGAATAAAGTTATCCTAAAGGAAAAACATCTTGAAAAACGAAGGTTGTAAAAAAGCTAATGGAATAATAACAATAAGGTGATAGCATAAAGAATAATTTTTCATAAGCCTTTTGTAAAAAGTTCTTTTGCTTCCATGAAATCGCTAACAAAGGCAAAACATTTTAATGCGACTTTTGTGAAGATAACTTACAGACTAAATAGTTTTTATCTGAAACCATTTTTGAAGAGCTTTGAGTGGGTTGGTTTATTTCCTTTAAATTCCGTTATAATTGCTTATCTTTTGCCAGATACGCGTATTTCGTCTACTACTTGTAAAAACCAAGGTTGCAAAGACTCATTTCAGCTAAAATAATGTTTTTCGGAATAATAAAACCAAAAGATGGTATGATGGCATGTTTTACTTGTAACTTACAAGAAGAGGTTACAAAGTATGCGTTGGAAACATAAAACCTGTAAATTTTGCTTTCTATGAGTCACAATCAGCGATTTGCTGATCGCTGAGTGAGTGAGTGAGTGAGTGAGTGAGTTTGTGAAAAACCGCTGATTGTGACCCTCATGAAGTGAAATAAACAGGTTTAATATGTCAAACACATTCTTTGCAACCTCTTCTTGTATCCTACCAATTCAAAATTTGTTCATGGCATCTAATTATTTCATAATTTTGAAAAACATTGTTTTAGCTGAAATGAGTCTTTGCAACCTTGGTAAAAACCATTTTGCATGATCCTATTCCGTTTAGTTTTATGACGGCATTAATGGTGGCAAAGTTGCCTGTAAAAAGTTAAGCTTCAAAATTTGTTTATCTTTCGATAGTTTTATTGTGCGATCATTGCAACGATATTCTACTCCAGCGTTGAATCCACAAGCTGCGTGACATCCTTGATAAGGGAAATTCATCTGGAAGCAGTTACTCAGGATGTGTATCTACATATGTAACTTGAAACAGGTGGAAGCTTAATCGTTCCCGGAAAATTTTCCTTCTTCCGGATGATGCGAAGAAGTTTATGTACGCTTGCTTGGAATGTCTTCTTCTTCTTCTTCTTCTTCTTCTTCTTCTTCTTCTTCTTCTTCTTCTTCTTCGCATTTCAAGCTTATTGCATATCGCATATTATCTTATTGCGTGCTCTCAACTTAGCGTTCTACACACTTAGAAATACCTAATTTTACATGTGACGGAATCCATCTTTGACATAAAGGATGAGACGTAAACAAACATGTCATGTAAAATTAAGTGCTCCGAGACTGAAAAGTTCGTTACTCAACGAAAAGTACGTTTGATTGAGCTCAATTTCGCGTCTATTATGACTCAATTTTATGTCAAAATTGACGCTCGTATATGTCAGTCTCAGAGCACCTAAATTTACATGATTTTTTTTAGTGTGTAGATGCACTTCCACAGTTATTAATTGAGAGCTTTCGATGCCTGTACCATTTTTGCATTGGTATAATTGTGTGGCAAGTCCAATCATACTTTTATGCCCAGGGAAGTCGAGACATTTTCCAACCCGAAAAATTCCTATACCGGACCGGGAATTGAACCCAGCCACCGCCAGCATGGTCTTGCTTTGTAGCTGCGCCTTTACCGACTGAGCTATGGGAGGCTTGGAATGTTCGGAACAGTTAACCCTTTCTCCGAATGAAATCGTTGCTATGGTTCGGAAGGCAGTCAATTTCCAGCTGAAGTTTCCTGTCAGCAGTTTTCCGCAGTCCCAGTTTAACACTGATGCTATTCGGATCATCATCGCAACGTTAATTCTGGAGAAGGCTGCCATTGACAATATACTGTGTATTCCTGTTAATTTTAAGCGTCTACCGTATGCGTGATTATGTTTGCACCATCGTACAAATAAGGTTTCCGTTTCACCTGTGCATACAATGCCTTGGTTTTCTTTGCATGCACGTAACCTATAGCTCATACCGTAGTAGGCTGTATAAAAAGAAAATGATTTACTTAGTTTGACAGTTGCACCATGACGAAGTGGCAGCGTATTCGTGATTTGTCCCACTCGCAAATGTCACAAAAAGACATTTCAATCGCCATGGGAGTGTCCCGGCGGACTGTCAAAAGGGTTTTAGACCGAGAAAAGAAACGACAACTATCCGCGAAGGTGGCCACAGGTCGTCCGAGGTCAGCTCGGGTTCCAAGGGTTATAGCTGCTATCAAAAGGAAGATTCGGATGAATCCAGTGCGTTCAATAAGGAAAATGGCAAAGGAACACGGGATCAGTGACTTTACGGCACGGAAGATCGTAAAGGAAGATTGCGGGGCGAAGTCGAGGGCACGGAAAAAAAACTCACATGATTACCAACCGCATCCGGGAGCTACGAGTCGAACGATGCAAGAAAATCTTGAACTTCCTTAAGCTAAAAAATCCGGTAATCCTGTTCACCGACGAGAGCATGTTTACCGTCGATCCCGTATCAAATTCCAGAACCGACCGGTATATTAGTTCTCTTCCGGTAAAAGACGTGGCCGACGAGCACAAGAACGTGTATCTGACCAAGCATCCTGCTAGCGTTATGGTGTTTGGATTGGTGGCTTCCAATGGCAAAAAAAATGGATCCGGTGTTCATTCCAGAAGACGACAAGCTCAACACGGAGGTCTATATCGGGATTTTAAGTAAATACGTTCTTCCGTGGATCAAAGACCAGTGCGGTCCGAAGCCAAATGTTGTAGTTTAACAATGGGGCTCCGTCCCACACCTCGAACCGCACCCAGAAGTGGTTGCAGGAACATCTTCCATTCTGGGCGAAGGATATGTGGCCGCCATCCAGCCCCGATCTTAATCCGCTGTATTACTCAATATGGCGCGTCATGAAGGTCAAGGCCTGTTCTAAACGCCACCCGAGTACAGCAAGCCTCAGACAAACATTGACCCGTAACTGGAGATAAATGGATCCAGACTACATTATTAGAACCTGCCGTGCATTCCGGAAGCGTGTGGAGGCCGTAATTGCAGCAAGTGTAAACTCGATCGATGATTAACATAGTTTAAGACTCTGAGAAACATCCCCCCTTTGAATAAATAAAAAAAACTCGAAAACCGAATTTTTTGAGAATTTTTTTAAATTTTGACATTGCTCAATGGTGCAAACATTATCACGCATCCGGTCATTTGACAGCTTCAAGTGCTTCGTAAACCGCATTTACTTCGCTCCTCGCAGTCAACTGCAGTTGCATGCTCTGTTGTTGTTGTTGATTTTTTTTGCTAAAATTACTACTTGATTATCCTTTGACATTTCCTTGCTAGTCTGCGTTTGAAAGTTCCGCTCGATTATATTTTTCTCTGTCTCTAGCCGGATCCATCTTTGATTTTTATTTGTTAACAGTGGAAGGTTTTGTGATACACTTCATTTACACCAAAACGCATCAATATCTGCTTTTTGATCCCGTTTGAAACCGAATGAAGTATTTTGTCGTGACATAAACAAGACAAATACAGAATGATTGACTGAACAGTTTTATAAAGGAAAGGAGTGCTGAATTAAATTCATTTTTAAAACCAGACACTTTCTGATTTTCTCGTCAGACTTTAAAAGGTTTTTAAAACAGCTGAACTACTAATCAAGAATGTTTTGCACTTTTAAATGCTGTATTTAAACTCAAAAGATTGCTCATTGCCGTTATAAAACCACAATAAATCAGAATGAAAGCCCAAAGGCTATTAAATTGTTATTCGGAATCCCGGTTCCGGTGGTACTTCCATCAAGCTTCATGGTGGGCATGAGATGAGATTTTACGCTCATTTAAAAGTGCATAAGGTTTTTTTTTATTGATTGCTGTATTTTACCTATTTTGTAATCTTTTTTTTTCGGATTGGAACTAAGTGGTCATCGATTACCCACGACTACCCACGATAACCCACAACCACAGCACTGGATATAGCATATATTGGAAGTACACATTTACACTAGCACTGTGTGGTGACCAAAATCTGGGCTTATCTGTTCATCATTCGAAAGGCTGTGGTTTCTTAAAAAGTTAGCCAACTTATGCCACGAAGTGATTTTATTATCAACTGACCTGTCCACCATTTAGATGTTCTTGGTAAGCTAAACCACTTTTCGGAAACGTCAACTACCTGGATAGTAAAAATCTCGAGGTATAGGGGAAATGGCTCTGATGTTGGCCTATGGATCTAATATTGGGCCCATCGCTAAAAATCTACTATTTATCAATTTTATCTAGATGAAAGTGTCATTGGGACGGTACTAATGGATATTTTTGGTCGCTATTGAAAATTTAGTCGATTGCTGAATTTATGTATGGGCCCAAATTAGGGGCATGTAGGCCGACATTACATCCATCTCCCCTAGTACATTTTGAACATGCAAATTGCAAATTGCAAAAAAAGTGCTGCGTAGTGGCAGAATTCAGATATTAACTGCTCACCATTTGAGAGGTTTTGGTTATCTGAACAGCCTTGCCGAAAACAGCATTTTTTTTTAAATCTTTTTTTTTAAATTCTCATATGATTTGAGGTTACATGATGGGTTTAACGCGATTGAGGCCGATTATAGACCCACAACCCGTATTCTCCGGTGCATTATTCAATAGCATTCAATAGGGGAGGGGGGGGGGGAACGTCAAAGGTAGCTGCGACAAGATACAAACCCTGATTGACTGCGTGCCTACCACTCAACTTAATTATCCTGTTGAAGAGGAATGAATAAAGGCCCAACAGTTTCTTCGATTTTTGAGTAATTTGGTGCAAATGAAAAACGCATTTGATTCAAAATGTTGTTTTCGGTTGTAAAAACTACGCGGAAGATTTTTTTTTCAATTACCGCTGGTGAACAAACCGGTGTTCTTTCGGAAGCAGAATTTTGTGCGATCCATCTGATTATAAATCAGTCATAAATGCATATTTCCATATATTACTAAATACACGCCAGATTTCAAAACAATCAATTTCAGCATTTATAAAAAAAATCTACATTTGCCAGCAACACTGACTGGGTGTATCCTATGGCTTACATTCCCTGCCAACATAATTCCTAAATTCCTGAGACTTTTATGAGGGGTCGTAGAGTTCTCTGCATCTCTCTTAAGGTGATACTCTAAGGAAGCCTTAGCGTGAAACTTCAAAGGCACAAATGTCAGCTTCCACAAAACATACAAATTTGAAATTGCTACTCTGTGTTTGTAGTAGCACAGCAAAAAAGGAGTAGCAATTTCAAATTTGTATGTTTTGTGGAAGCTGACATTTGTGCCTTTAAAGTTTCACGCTAAGGCTTCCTTAGAGTATCACCTTAAGTAAATGTTAGACTAACATACCTTTCCTATCCCTACCAGTTGTAAGGTCGTGGTCAGGACAATCCTTAACTGTTGGAGCGGGATATGTCTTTATCATCATATTATTTATCAGGGAGATAGTAATTATTTCCAACTTACTATCTGTCCAGTAATAGAACCTGGAGTCGAACCAGCCTCCTAAATAAAGATAAATCACACATAAATCTTAAAAGTTTTGAATTTGTACCACCTACGATATTGTGCAACTTGTTCGATGCTAATGCTAATGATAAGAGTTTCTTCGATTTTTGACTAAAAAATATCTTCTCTTTGTATAAAGAAACAGAGAAGTAATTTCCATTTGATTCCACTTTCTTCTTTACTTATCCTTGACAGTTACGCGTATTTCGTCTGCAATGGGCAGACTTCTACAATGTCTGGTACTAAAACTTGACTGAAGAAACCACCACAACTTACCGATTAGGTTTTAACCTTCGTATTTTTTCACTTAGAAGCTAGGTAAACTTAAATCTAATTTCCTGTAGAATCAGCACTCTACTCAAGTAACTACCAAGGACACATCAACGAGTAATTTTATTATAAAAGTTTAAAGTGTGCTTTATCTTGAGACACTGTTTTTTTCCTTGATTTATTTTCCGTCGATCTTGTTTTCCGTGCTGAGCACCAATGCTGTTGATGCCAGAGACTCTACCTAGCGACCCATCAACTTATGAACTGGGGACCAACGGCATAACTTCCCTTCCGATGGAAGGCGTGATCAGAGATTGTATGCCTCAGAACATCCCGTCGGCGCCGACTGGGATTGAATCCAGGCCCTTTGAAGTGAGAGGAAGTCATACTTACCACCACACCACCGGCGCCCGATGGCTTATTTCCTAATACTCATAATCTATTCTCGATCGCCCAGAGTCATGGATTGTTGGACTACTCCAAATCGATGTCACTGATGCTCCCCTTATTGGTTACAATATCACAATTTGTGTTACTAGAGTACCATACACTATTTCAGAGAGTGGAGAGTTGATGTAACGCATCCCTTTGGATGGGAAGTAAAACCTTTGGTCACAGGTCCATGAGTTTGATGAGTCTGTAGATAGGGTCCAGGTGTGGGAGTACCAATGGCAATGCTAGAGTGTAAAAATGTATTAACGGAATCCCTTTATTAACCCAAGTTATGGCAAATTTTCTGGCAGAGGCTTTACCCGTTACGATATTGTGGATTGCTTCGATCACCCAGCTAACAATTTTAGCTGCAGCAGTCAAAAATTTGCTCATACAGCTATTTTTATCCTGTATTAGCTAGTCTGCAGCTAAACTTGTAAGTTGGGCAAGGCTATAATTCTGATCATACCAAGGGATGAATAAAACGAAGATATTTACCAATTCATTCCACCGCCACCATCATAAATTATGCGTACCCAAGTAAAAAGCAAGTCCGTCAATCGCCCTTTTTTTTATAATATGGTTGATATAGGACTTTCAAACTGTATTTAAGTCGTTTATTTGCATAAAATTGTAATATGGATAATTAGGAGGCATGTTTGTTTATCTGGCTTCATAGACTTTATGGGTGATTCTCTGAAATAGTTTTGATTGATTATTCTGAAACCATAAATGAGGCCATTCTTGTCGCAATACTTAATAACCACCATCTCAAATACCAACTGTGTCCTCAGTTCTACCAAGGATCCTATCCGTATCCAAGTTATTAACCCAAACTTTAATGAAGAAATCGTTCGCATCACTTTCGGTTGAGAAACCCACCAACCGATTGATTTAAAAACCAGCAAATCATCATCACTGACTGTAGCTAAACGATTTTCACGTCCTCGAAGTCGATCGCGCGGCTGTTTGTCATTTAAAACTACAAACAACAACAACAACAACAACAACCGACTTCAACTCCATCATCCACTAAGCCATCTCTGGTGGCACTCATCCAAGCCACGGTTAGTTCGGTAGTTTGGTATATGCACTGATGTATGACATAAGGTTGAGGTCGCGCTTAAGCTGATTTAACGATGTTTGTACAACTTCTCCGGCAGCAGCAGTATGTAATGTTCAACTGAATAATGATGGCTTAAGCAAAGTGGCTTAAGTTTTTGATCGATGCAAACCAGCAGTGAAGGCGCGCGGTGGCAACTGTTGCTGCGTTTTAGCTACTGACTGGAGGGAAAGTGGCAGCAAAGTAGCACTTCTCTCTTGCCTCGTCAATGGGGGAGATGAGTGCGGATGATCTTGGGTAATTTTATTGCTTGCCGGCTCAAGTCTGGGTGTGTGAGGATTGGAATATTAAGATAACAAAAAGTAAATAAAAATAAACATCCCCGTTAGGATGGGGATTAAGATGAACGGTTATTAATGATAACCACATGGGAAATTGAAGAGCATTGGTTTGGAGTGGGAAAGTTTTCATCGACCGGAAAGTGAAATATGCTATGCCCGAATCACTAAACGGTTGTCAGTTAAAGCTGACATCCAAAGTGGGAAATTACGTTTGAAGTAACTACATGCAACTTCAGCCGAAGATTTTGCGTGAATCATCTTTCATCTTAAAGTGTGGTGGCGCAATAGGTCTCTGATACACGGCAACCTTCCACGCGAACCTTGGCACAAACAAGACAAGACACTATCCTCGAGACCCATAAAGGCTCTCCCCTCGTCGGTTGGCACAATAATTAATGGTGACAACACTACTTTGGCGCGATTATTTATGATTCTGCACGGCTGCTGCTGCTGCTGCCGGGGAGGCAGCGGTGGCGTTGGTGGTGGACTCCTTGCTCATATTACCTCGCTGATGAAGTTTAAAGACCTTATTTAATGTGCTCCCATTGAGGGCAGGTCTTAGTTGTTGCGCGATGCAACCGCCACCAACAAGCAACTGCTTCTGCTCTGCAACTGAGAGTGAAACCACCACCGCATGATGGAGAAAATTACACTGCTGAGATGATTCCTGCTAGTGAGATTCAGTGTGCACAATCCACCCACGCATAGCTGGGGCTTGTGTGTACATGTTGTGCTGTGCTGCTATTTGGAAGACACGCTATTTGTTGAGGATTGCAATTTAGAAACTTGTAATTTCTGGTTCTTTGTCTACTGCATGAAGAATATGATCTATGGCACTAAAAGCCTTGCATTCCCTGAAGATCTTTACCACCGTTTGAAAATGCGAAATGCTCAAACAGAAGTTGTTGCATACAGCATTATTTATTTCGTCAGATTTGTCAGAACTGCATAGTTTTTTAATTGTTTTTCAATTGCTGATAGAACAAGGATACGGAGAAGGCCACTTATATAGAGTAAGTAAGAAGAACCCAAAAGTTGAGGGATTCGATGTTTAATCACAGCTTTGATGTTCGGTCGAAATATACTTCAGTTTAAACCGAATCAACATAATGTTACTGACAGATTTAACAATCACTCAGTAGAATGAAGAAGTTCTGTCAAATACTTAGGTAAATTAATATTGAACAATTCTCGCTAAAAATCGACCCACTAGGTTTTCGAGATTATTAAATATTAGATGATTTAAACTTATTTATCTCTGAAAATTCTTGAGTAGTCTAATATAGGGGAAATAGCTCTAATTTTGACCTATGGTTATATGATCGTGCCCATCGCTAATAATCTGCTATTTATCAATTTTATCTAAATGAACGCGTCATTGGGACGGTACTAATGGATATTTTTGGTCGCTATTGAAAATTTAGTCAATTGCTGAATTTATGTTTGGGCCCAAATTAGGGGCATTTAGGCCGAATTTACATCCATTTTCCCTATATCTTAGGGGAAAAAGACTCAGCTTTCAAATTGTGTGCTTAGTTTTTTAAATTCATAAGGTAAGGTAAGGTGCTGTGCACTATTTACGTAAGGTATTTTTTTTAATTTTTGAACCCCAAACCCACCACCATATTATTTTAAATAATCTCAAAATCTTACTAAAATTTACCAAATTACCAGGTATGAAAATTTTGTTAACAAAAGCCCAAAAGACTTGATAAAACAAATTTAAGATTGAAATATTCAATTGCTACCACTATGCTCTGGAAAAATAAAGCAAACAAATTAGGTGTGGCGAGGTACAATGGTAGTTTGCTATCATTTAAATAAAATGAAACCAATTCAATGCAATCAAATGTAGATAAATATATAAATTTTTATTTTTTTATCAGAATGTATTTCATGATATGACTATATGACATGACAACTTTTGGAATATGGTCATAAAATCATCTAAAAGCTTAGCCACGTTAATTGATTTAACCCATTTTACGTCCTCGGAACATGTTGCTTAGTCATGTAGTGCATCGAGGATGAGCCCTAACTGGGTTCATTAAATTTACGAAGGAAGGTCTTGGGCCTTAGAATTAATTGATTTGACCCCAGATCATTGGGTGGACAGTCTTGAACCTGCATTCTTATTAACACTAAATACTTATTTTAATATTTCAACTAAAAGGTTTCCAGATATTCCGGAGGAATCGAACGTTTGGAAATTCGTGAACTTCACTTCGTTGGAGGCGAACCAGCCCCAGGCTGAAAGCCTCCCTAATAAAGATAAATTAATTAATTAATTAACTTCACTTCACAAAATTCCGTAAGTTCTGAAAACTTAAGGCAATCCACATGGACATGAAACTATTCCAACTTGATGATTTCTAGGAAATCCCAAATCATAATCAATTTTGATAATTCCATAAATTCTGATTAAGTTGCAAACCAACCCATTAAGCAACTATTATAAGCAAAATTTTTTCACGTGTGTGAAACGAAAATCAAATATACATCAAATAAAAGAGGACATAAACAAGCAAAATTGGCACTGAAAAATATTTATTGATGAATAAATAATATTATAAAATTTCCCTGGGATCATAAAGGTTGAACACGCAAAATTTCGGACACATTAAAAACCCTGCCATTACGACATTTTTTGAGTAATTTTTTTTTCAAAATTGCACTGAATCAAGCTAAGAGTGTATAATACTAATCAGAACATGCGAATCTTGGATTTCGCTTTGGTGAATGAAGCAACGCTCTCTCGATTCCAGATTGAAGCACTCTCTTTTCTTGGAGCCGATCATCCAGCTTTTGAAGTAACTATTAGTCTCGCACAGCCTACTGAATTTGAGAGTTTCCCGGACGAACCTGGACTTGACTTTCACCGCGCTGATTTTGGAGGATTACTTGAAGCGCTTCGCCAAACTGACTGGCACATCCTTGAATCCACTGAAGATATTGATATTGCTGTAGAATACTTCACCAGTGTGTTGAAGAGTTACTTGGTTGATTTTGTTCCCCTGCGCAGGTCATCTTCGAAACCACCTTGGGGAAATATACATTTACGACGACTCAAACGTATTAGATTCAAAGCACTTCGAACCTTCTGCCAGTCTTGTTGTCCTTTTTCCAAGCAACATTTCGCACGTGCTAGTAACAATTATCGCACGTAGAACCGTTATCTGTACAAACGCTACTGCAAACGAACTCAGGAAAGTCTACGCAGACATCCACGACATTTTTGGAAATGTGTCGACTCTAAACGGAAGGAGAATGGGTTACCCGTTGAGATGTTTCTGGGCGATGAAGTCGCCACCTCCGCTTTGGAACATGCAATTTGTTTGCCACTCACTTTAGAAGGGCATTTAATGATTCTACGTCGTCTGCACGTCAAATCACAGAAGCTTGTAGAGATACACCTAGTGGGGTATGTTCTCTGAGAAGCTTTGCGATCACGTCGAATCAGGTGGACTCCGCCATAAACAAATTGAAATACTCTGTGTCCAGTCCAGATGGCAAACCGTCATGCATCCTGAAAAAATGCGGCGAAGAGTTGATTTTCCCACTTACGACACTTTTAAACATATCATTACGGAAGCGTAGTTTTCCCACAAGCTGAAAAACATCGTTCATGTTCCCCGTGTTTAAAAAAGGCGATCGACAGAACACCAAGAATTACAGAGTAATAACTTCGTTGTGTGCTTGTTCGAAGGTTTTCAATACTTTTCGAATCCTGCAAGAATTATATTTCTACGGATCAGCACGGTTTCTACCCCAAAAGATAAAAATCTACCAATCTCGTCCAGTTAACTTCGTTTCGCATACGCAACATTGATGCTGGTGCTCATATCGACACCGCATACACTGATTTGAAATCAGCTTTCGATAGAGTTGACCACGGAATATTACTGAAACGTCTAGGAAGAATTTGTGTCTCTGCGGATCTTGATAGGTGGTTTGGATCATACCTTACGGATCGTAGCCTCACCGTTAATATTGGATTTGAATCTTCGGAACAATTTTTAAACTTATCTGGCGTGCCACAGGGTAGCAACCTGGGTCCTTTGTTATTCTCACTCTTCATCAACGAGCTTTCTCTCGTACTACCATCTGGCTGCCGTGTAATTTACGCTGATGACGTCAAAATATACATGATCATTAAATGTTTCGAGGACTGCTATGCTCTACAGTTGCTGCTGAATAGTTTTGCTGAATGGTGCACCTGGAACATGCTGACGTTGAGCATCCACACATTTAACGTTATATCGTTTCATCGCAAGCTCAACCCGATTATGTATGATTATTCAATTAATGGTCAGTCCCTTGAGCGTTGTCTTCAAGTTCGTGATCTTGGTGTCATCCTGGATTCAGCGCTGACCTTCCGATCGCACTACAACAATATTATCTGTAGAGCCAACCGACAGCTGGAATTTATGTTCAAAATATCCTGCGAATTTACCGATCCTCTCTGCCTCCGGTCTCTGTACTGCGCACTGGTGCGATCGATTCTGGAATCCAACTCTGTAGTATGGTGCCCGTACCAGTCAACCTGGACTGGTAGGATCGAAGCAATTCAGAGAAATTTTGTGAGATATGCCCTACGACGCCTTCCGTGGCGAGATCCGTTAAACCTACCACAATATGGAGATCGATGAAGATTATTGGGACTGCAGACGCTTGAGCAGATACGGAATGATGCCCAAGCGGTGTTTGTAGCTAAACTTCTCACACGAGAAACTGACGCACCGGAGTTACTAGGTCAACTTAACCTTTACGTTTCTGAACGATTACTTCGCCAACGGAACTTTTTGCTGCTTGAGCCCCGCAACTCCTTGTACGGCCTTCATGATCCTGTCCGCTTTATGTCGGCTAGGTTCAACGAAGTCTACATCCTAACTCTACTGTGGCAACATTTAAGCGTCGACTGACTGAATTGCATTAATGGATCGAGTGAGATTCGTTATTGTGAAAGGTGAGTAATATTCCATTGCTCCTAAATTGTAACGATTATGCTACCTGTATCCTTTTTTTTCTCGATTCACCACTGCCGACGAGGATTGCTTCGGATGATGGATGTCCAATGGAGCTGATAGAATTATAAATTTTGTATGTTTTTGACTACAGTTGATATTTGAAGCCATGTTCACTTTATGTTATGTTCACGGATGTGCTTGTTTTGTAATGTTTGTACTGTATTGTATTTATTGGCTTTTCCCCATCACATTCATTAAGACGACAAAAAGTCAGATGAATAAATAAATAAATAAATAAATAAATAAATAAATAAATAAATAAATAAATAAGTAAATAAATAAATAAATAAATAAATAAATAAATAAATAAATAAATAAATAAATAAATAAATAAATAAATAAGTAAATAAAATCACAGTAGGCATTGGTTGTCAGGATAAGTTCATTTGATTCCATCATGGGTTCACCGTAGCACCGTGATTCGATCATGCACGCTCGAAACTAAAATCCCGAAAATTCTTTTCATTCATGCAACATCTGAATAAATTATGCAAAAAAAAATGGTGAGGTTGAGTCAAGATAAATCATGTTTAAATAACCTATTATGTCGGCCCATGTACAGTGTGTTTTAAAATTGATCGCACACCCTAGAGGACATTTTTTTAAAATATGGTTAATAGATATTATTTTAATCGTGGTTGGCGGTTGAACAAATGTTCATTGATTTATTGCTATAGTTTTATTCTTTATTGGTAGAGTATGTATGCAATTAGAATTATTTTAGTAAACCGCAAGATTTTCAACTTTTTACCTAGTGTACAAATTTTAGTAAAATTAGTGGCATATCAATGATAAATTATAAATGAGCAAAATTTCAAGAAATTATCTTCGTTTTATTTCAAGCAAATAAAGTTTTTCAAGAAAAGAGAGTTTTTCTTAAATTGCTCTAACTTTTTGTAAATTCAATGTAAACTGAGCCAATAATTAATAGATGTATGCTGAGTTAGTTTCCAAAAATTCAAAGACGTATCTTTTTAACTTGTACTTTTAGAGCCATTTTTCTTAAACTTAAGTACAGCTGTACGAACAATTTTAAGATACACTGTACATATTTTGGATTTTATACTTAGTAAAACTTGGCCAAATTCAGGACATCATAAAAGAAGGAATACATAGTCAATTTCATTTGATTCCTTAATTGCAATCAGATATGAATATGGAGGGTTTTTCATGGAAATTGTTAAATAAAAAAATGTTACTCTAAAAAAAAAGTGAAGCTCTCTGTCTCTGAAGCAAAGAAGAGAGTGAAAGTTGCAATTTATGACAACGCAACAGGCAGTTGTGTTTCCTTATCAGAAGACGGTACTTTCAATTTTGAACAAGATTTTTGTTTATGTGTAGGCGAAGTAGGAGAAGAAAGGGTATAACGATCTTACGTGGTAATCTAAGCACCCCTTTGTTCTCCAACCCAAATAAAAAAAATATCATGCACCATAATTATGTATGTATGTATGTAAGTATGTTCGGTATCAAGCAAAATGTACGTAGAATATGGTACGGTAGGTGTTCTAGAAATAGTGGTGTACCTATAGTTGCGGTATGGAGGTTGGGCTGGAATAGTAACGAGGATCCGGATAAGATTATTTTTCATCGGTAGCTCTCCTAAAATAAAGCATATTTGCATATTTCAAACTTAAAATATGCCCAAAAGTGACGTAAAATAATTAATTTTCCTTAAGATTTTCACTCCTTTGCACCTATAGTTGCGGTAGTGCTCCTATAATAGTGGAACCCATAAGAAACCAACGCATTCCACTATTATAGGAACCAAAGTTAGCAACTACCATAACTACTGGAAAAGTGTTTACATTGTAATCAAATTTTATGCAATTTGATTACAATGTAATATTTTTCTATCAAAATAGAGGTTGAAAGCTATAGATTGACGTGTTACAATTGTGTGTACATCGTATATTTATTTTTTAATTGATAAATTGGTTTAGTACCTCGACTACTGGCTCACCCACCCTAACTGTTTATTGAGGAAAGAAATCAAGCTCTACACGCTGCCTCACATCCACACTACCATCATCGAGGCTCTTTGTGTGGAGGTGTAATCGCCAACTGAAAATATCCGGTTCATCGTTGTTTACTGCCCTCGGAAGTGTGCCGCCAACAACGGATTACCAAGCAAATTCAAGAACGTCCTGACCGCCATCACTCGTACTAGCTCCCGATTCACCGTTGGGGGCGACCTGAATACCTGCCATGAAGCTCGGAGGAAGTACCAGTGGAACCGGAACGGATGTCTACTGATTGATCACGCACAACATGGACTGTATACTGTGCAATTCCCGAACGAACCAACTTCTCTCCTCACTCCGAAATGAAAGTTTCGGGCAAATCTGTACGACTACTCCAGACCATTCTGGAACGTAGCCAAGGTCTTGAAAACTCATCCCAAGCCCGTTCCACCTATCAGAGACAAATATTTATTTATTTATTCAGTCTTCGACGGTTTCGCACAGACTAATCTTTTTTTTTTTTTTTTTTTAATAATTCGTTTATTTTTCCAGGCTCATTTGCTGTAGCTTTGCGGAGCCGATATTCATTGTTTAGATAACAAAATTACTTAAAACTAACGTTAGTAAAGCGGGGGCCGATTACTCGCGGCTATCTCGAGGTTAGGGGTAACAAATTGTAACAAATGGATGGCAGGGTAGGGATTGTGAACACAAGGTTTGGAGAGCAATGTGCTCTTGATCTCGAACTAGGCGACACTCTGATGAAAAAGACAAACATGGGGGTACACCGATGGGTAGCTAACAACTTGGGAGAACACAAGATGACACTAACTTCTAAATCCTCAAATCTATCCGTTTTAAAAACACATAAATTAAATTCAAATAGTCAAGGTCTCGGCTCGCCAAGACATCTCTAACGGGTATCGCGGGTTGTTTTCCTCGGGCCCTGAGGGATGTGGATAACTCAGATCTGGCAACACGGTGTAAGGTACACGACCAAACAACATGCTCGATATCGTGATAACCACTGCCACACGCACATAAATTGCTGCCTGAGAGCCCAATTCGATAGAAGTGCGAGTCTAACGAGCAGTGATTGGACATAAGCCTTGAAATAACGCGTATAGAGTCGCGGCTCATGTCCAACCCTTTAAACCATGGTTTGTTCGACACCTGTGGGAGAATAGAATGTAACCATCTTCCCAATTCACCATCATTCCATTTTTGTTGCCAACTGATGAGGACTTGCTGGCGAGCAATGGAGAAAAATTCGTTGAAGGCGATTTGTCGCTCAAAAATATCGCCTTCCATAGCGCCCACCTTAGCCAATGAGTCCGCTTTCTCATTACCCGGAATTGAGCAATGAGATGGGACCCAAGCTAAGGTGATAGTATAGGAGCAGTTAGATAAAGCACTCAGTTTAGATCGTATTTCAGGCAGGAAATACGAGGAGTGCTTCATCGGCCTCATTGAACGAATAGCCTCCAATGAGCTAAGACTATCCGTAAAAATGAAATAATGGTCAGAAGGTAGTGAGGCAATTCGCTCTACTGCGTAAAATATAGCTGCGAGTTCCGCAACGTATACGGAGCATGGTTTCTGCAGTTTATATGAGGCGCTATGAAATTGATTAAATACACCAAATCCAGTGGAAGCATTTATGGTTGACCCATCTGTGAAAAATCTTTTATCGTTACTTACATGGTGGTACTTGATTGCAAAAATTGAGGGAACAACCATCGACCGATGGTGATCTGGTATTCCATGGATTTCTTGCATCATGGTCAGATCAAAATTTACAGAGGAACTATAGAAGGCTTGGAAGCAATCACGATTGGAGATTAATGAAGAAGGACCAACCTCCAGCGTCATGTACTCATAGTACAAACTCATGAATCTTGTTTGAGGATTTTGGTCGAGCAGCTTCTCAAAGTTTTCTATTATCAATGGGTTCATTACTTCACAACGGATAAGAAACCGGAAGGACAGTTCCGCGAAACGATCTGTCAGTGGAAGAACACCCGCGAGTACTTCGAGGCTCATCGTATGCGTGGAGTGCATACAGCCAAGCGCGATTCGGAGGCAACGGTATTGAACCCGTTGTAGCTTCAGGATGTGTGTTTTTGCCGCGGATTGAAAGCAGAAGCTACCGTACTCTAGGACCGACAAGATGGTTGTTCGATACAACCTGATCAGATCTTCCGGGTGTGCTCCCCACCAAGTTCCAGTAATTGTACGAAGAAAATTAATTCTTTGCTGGCATTTTTGTTTCAGATACGCAATATGTTTTCCCCATGTGCATTTGGAATCGAACCAGACACCTAAATACTTGAAAGATATACTTTGAGTGATTGTTCTACCCTTTAGTTGAAGCTGTAACTGTGCAGGATGATGCTTCCTAGAAAAAACAACCAACTCAGTTTTCTCCGGAGAGAATTCGATACCCAGCTTGATAGCCCAAGTAGACAAATTGTCTAAGGTGTCAAGACAGTCGCTCGTTCCTTTGCCTCTCCGAAATCCAAATTGCGTATCTGAAAGTAAACCATTCGACTCGACCCATTTGTCTAGACGAAAAAGAACCATTTTCTCCAACAATTTCCGTATACACGACAGCATCGCGATGGGACGGTACGAGTTATAATCCGACGCGGGTTTACCAGGTTTTCGAATGGCGATAACTCTTACTTGCCTCCAATCATCCGGAACAATGTTGTGCTCCAGAAATTGATTGAATAAGTTCAACAAGCGTCTCTTCGCGACGTCTGGGAGATTTTTGAGCAAGTTGAACTTGATTCTATCCATTCCTGGAGCTGAGTTGTTACATGAGAGGAGAGCAAGTGAGAATTCCACCATCGAAAACGGAGAATCTATTTCGTTACTACCCGACGGACTATCACGAACGTTGGTTTGAACCGACACCGAATCCGGGCAAACTTTCTGCGCGAAGCTGAATATCCAACTGTCTGAGTACTCCTTGTCTTCGTTGACCGGTGATGACGCGTTGCGCATTCTCCTGCCGACATTCCAGAGTGTTCTCATCGAAGTCTCTCTCGACAAACCATCGACGAACCGACGCCAGTAACCGCGTTTTTTGGCTTTAATCAAGCTCTTAAAAGTTTTCTCGAGGTCGGTGTACCGCTCGAAATCCTCGACCTTACCGTGTTTGCGGAAGCGTTTAAACGCGGCGGACTTCTCGCTGTTCGCGTCGGTGCAATCCTTATCCCACCACGGAGTGAGAGGTCGTTTGCGAACGAAAACACCCGGAACGCGTTTCGTCTGTGCTTGAAGAGCGCAGTCAACGATAAGTCGCGATAAAAAGGAGTACTCATCCAGCGGAGGGAGTATCTCAACCGAATCAGTACCACCGAGAACCGCGGACGCAAATTTTTGCCAGTCGATGTTTTTCGTGAGGTCGTACGCGATGTCAACCGAGCGAGTGGAAGATGAACCATTGGTAATAGAAATTTTGATTGGCAAGTGGTCACTACCGTAGGGATCTTGAATTACTTTCCACGAGCAATCCAACGATAGTGAACTCGAACTGAGGGAGAGGTCTAATCTACTTTCTCTTGCTGGAGGTTTGGCCACTCGTGTTACTTCCCCAGTGTTTAGAATTGTCATATTGAAGTTATCGCAAAGGTCGTATATCAGGGTTGAGCGGTTGTCATCGTACAGTTCCCCCCAGCCTGTACCGTGGGAGTTAAAATCTCCTAATATCAACCGAGGCTCAGATAGAGCTGAGCAGATATCTGAGAGACCTTGGCGAGAAATCGCAGTTCTTGGAGGAAGATATACTGAGGCAATACTGAGGCTTTTACCTCGAATATTTACCTGACATGCGACAACTTCAATGCCTGTCACGGAAGGCAGATCGATTCTATGAAAGGAATGGAGCTTATGAATCCCGAGAAGCACCCCTCCATACGAATCTGCTCGATCAAGGCGAATAATGTTAAAATCGTGGAAAGGGAGATCGGTGTCTGAAGAAAGCCATGTTTCACAAAGAGCAAATGCATCACAAAGTGAGTTGTGAACTAAAAATTTGAATGTGTCAAGTTTCGGTATAAGACTTCTACAGTTCCACTGAAGAACAGAGATCATATCCCCGACCTCATTCGGAAAATTATCCATCAAAGGATATGATCGATGCAAGGAAGGACCACCTAGAAGCTAGTTGCTTCAAAAGAGTTTTCACGAATGGAAGCACTAAATTAATAATGTTCCGAGTTGAGTCAGAGACGTTGAATATATTGAAGATGCTCTCCACAATTTCAGAAAACGTGAACATGGCATCATGTTCTTGCTGATTATTCAGCTGTTTTTCTGGCTGAAAAACTGGGATATCTGGGGTTTTAGATGATCCCGGAAGTGGCGGAAAGTCCTTCTTAAAATTACAAGATTTAAATCCCGGTGGTGGGGGTTTCGGTACATTTCCGCTACCTCTTAAATTTGTCAAGGTAGGTTGGTAGTCCATACGAGAGGCCTTACGAGGTTTTTGGGTGACGTTTATTTTGGACCGCTTCCTCGTGTTGCCATTAAAGACAAAAGGACTACTCTCACCCACCTCTGAGTCAGAGCCCTGATCATCATCTGGCAGGAGGTGGAATGTGTTGTTGCTTTTTGGGGTGGTTTGGGAAGATGAAGCGGTCGTTTTTAAAATTTCTGCTAACGAGCGCTTAGAGCGAGCTTGCAAAGACCGCTTTAGTTTTTCTCCCTGCTGTTTGTACTTCGGGCAATCACTCAGAGCATGCGGAGCATCCTTACAGTAAACGCATTTTGGGGTAGCATGACAAGGACCCTCCGTATGCTCCTCCCCACATTGATCGCACCGCGGTTTGTTGGAACAAAAGTCCGCGGTGTGACCTAGTTGTTTGCATTTCAAGCAATTCATTACCCTCGGTACAAACAAGCGTACAGGTAGTCGAACCTTCCCAATTGTGACGTAGTCAGGTAATGCCGATCCTGAAAAGGTCACACGAAACGAATCTGAGAGGGTATACTTTTTTTTTGTGCCTATGTGCGACACTGACTGCAGTTGAATGCAGTCCAGTATCTTGACTTTCGGGAGGGCACGGTTTTTGAAAATGCCGAAAGATTCGACTTGCAGGAAATCCTCACAAGTCAGACTCGATTCGGTGACCACTCCTTCAATTTCTACGTCACAACTGGGGACGTAGACTCGATATTCGATCGAAAAAAGCTCACAGGCAACAATCCGGTTTGCCTGTTTCAGGTCATCAACGGTAACGCGCAGTTTGTTTGACGTTACCTTAAAGATATCGGTTACGGCCGAAAAATGTTTTGTCAGATCCTTCGAAATCCGAGAAATATTCAAAGGTTTTTGTTTGGGCCGGAAAAAAACAACCCACGGACCTTTTGAGTCGCTTGGGTAAGCTTTATGGCGGGGGGTCGCAGAAATTTTTAAGGGAACGGTTGGAGTAGGGGGAACAGGTGGACGAGGGGGCGATGGTGGAGAAGGGGGGGCAGGGGGTGAAGGAGGTTGTTGCTTAGACATCACCTTTGGGTAAGCTCCAGTGCTCGTTTTGGGGTCCGAAGTAGAATCCCCTGAGGTATCCATTTCCTCTTCAGTGAGAAGCAGATTTTCGAATGATGGAGATTTAACAGACTCATCATCGGAGATATCTGCTAGCGAAATACCCCCGCCATCATTGGTTTCATCCATTGCG
This sequence comes from Ochlerotatus camptorhynchus, assembly GCF_037179485.1. Classification (NCBI taxonomy): domain Eukaryota; kingdom Metazoa; phylum Arthropoda; class Insecta; order Diptera; family Culicidae; genus Ochlerotatus; species Ochlerotatus camptorhynchus. Next base: position 1,671,597 of record NW_027040618.1, read on the forward strand.
GGGTCTTAAGTACCTCCGCAACAGATTTCGACATAAAAAAGGAAATATATATATATATATATATTTATAGAGAGAAAAAAAAAATAATAAATAAAAAAAAAATAAGAAAAAAAATAAACTTATCCAAAAAATATAACGGTAAAAATAATACTTAATCCAACAAAGCAAAAAAAAAAAAACTTTAAAATGGAAAAAAAATAATGCCAGGAAAGTTAATCAACACTATAGGGAGATTAATCAACTTGCAAAAAAAAAAAACAGTAAATGAAAAAAAGAGAAAAAAAAATGAAAATTTTTTCAGGAAAAAACAAAAAGGTGTCAGAAAGGTTAATCAACACTGTATGGAGATTAATCAGGTTGCGGAGAACGGAAGATAACCGTTTGTTACTTAACTCTCCACACAAGCGCACGGAGTGTGGCTGATGACGATGATCTATCCTGATGTGAGAATGATGGTGATGATCGTTCTATTGTTGCCCTCGAGTGTTTGCAACAAAGCACCGGCTGGCTCGCCGGCTGGTGAACTCGATGACCTTGAGTTTGCCGTTTCGTGATGCGATGAAACTTGTTGGTTAGAGATGTACAGCTCATCTGCCGGACTCGGCCGGAAATGACTGCTTCCTTTCTCGAACGATTGAGCGGCAATTACAATTCCGCGATGCTCACTGCACTGTTGTATACTACAACACCACTCAGTATGAAAGCGGATTGAAAAAAAAAACCTCAATAGGGGAAAAAAACTAGTACCGATTACGGAGTGCAAGCAATACTTGACCGAAACAGTCGAGCGTTCGATGTGGAATGACAGACTAATCTTAACCTATCACATTTACTCTTAACCTATTTTTAAAACAGAGCCTAGTTAAATTAAAATCGAAGTCATCACAAACAGCATTAAAAGCTCTAAGACAGGAACTTAGCGGACTATTAAACCCATAACTAGTCCTGTGACTGGGAATGACAATAAGGGCAGAGTTTCGTATTTGGCGCTGAGGTGCGTTAAGCATAACTTCCTGTAGAAGATCTGGACAGTCGGTGTTGTTCATCAGGATGTCGAATACAACCAATTGTTGCAATCTCAGCCGTCTCACTGATAGCAACTCTAAGTTGATTAAACGGCACCTTTGTCGGTTATCAGAAGAAGATTCACGGGATCATTCCACGGTAGGTTCCGGAGTGCACATCGTATGAACATTTTTTGTATACGTTCAATGCGGATCACCTGGGACGTGTGATATCGTGCCCAAACCGGGGCAGCGTATTCCAGAATGCTGCGCACTAAAGCACAAAAGAGTGATTTTAATGCGTACACATTGGTTAGTTGAGAAGCATTACGACGAATAAACCCGAGTACGGAGAAAGCTTTTGCTGTCATGGTGGAGACATGTTCGCTGAATCTAAGTTTAGAGTCAATTATAACTCCCAAGTCACGAATAAATTGCACACGTTCTAGCGGAGTAGTGTCAATTCGATATTGGTGAGTGAGCGTTGACAAACAGCGACTAAATGTGATCGTTTTGCATTTATTGATGTTCACGCTCATACCATTCTCTTTGCACCAGATTGACACTACGTCGATGTCAGCCTGCAGTACAATACAATCGAGTACAGACGCGATAATTCTGAAGATTTTGAGGTCATCAGCATAAAGGAGCTTTCCAGAGGATGTTCGAAGGTACAGGTCATTAATAAAGAGGACAAAGAACAAAGGTCCTAACACGCTACCCTGTGGTACGCCAGATGGTATGTCGAACGTATTGCAACGGGACGAGTTCACTTGCACAAATGCCTTTCGACCCGTTTTATATGACCTTATCCAGTCCGCAATCCAATCCGGAAATCCCATGTGTTTCAGTTTTTCTGTGGCATAGGCATGCGGGACGGTGTCGAACGCTTTCGAAAAGTACGTTGGTATAGCACAGTAAGTTGGTTGTAGTAGACCGGTGTGGTATGAATCCGTGCTGATACTCAGAGATAATCGGTTTCGCTGCATTCAGTACGGCCTTATGCACTAGTGATTCGAGAACCTTTCCCAGACAGCAGAGAATTGAAATCCCTCGATAGTTTACCACATTGTTTAAACTGCCAGATTTGTGTACAGGAATCATTGACGCGGTTTTCCATAAACTTGGGAACGTTTTTTGTTCTAACAAACAGTTAAACAGTAACGTCAATGGTTCAACCAGAGATGCAGCGCAGTTCTTCACTAATATCGGTGGCAGACCATCGACTCCCGCTACTTTCGAAGCATCTAATTTAGCCAACGTACTTAACACTTCGTCACAAGAAAAACTGAAGATTGGAAGGTGGATACCATAAGATGGCACGTGTTGGAAACAATCCGGGCGAGGTACAGGAGAAGTTGAACAGAACACACTTTGAAAAAATTTCGAAAAAAGATTGGCAGCATCTTCAGGTGTGCTGGCCATGGAATCACCGTAAATAACGTTATTCGGTACACGATTGCTAGCCTTTTGCTTTTTAACATACCTCCAGAACATCGACGGATTTTGTTTTGGGTTGGATTCAAGTTTACGCATGTATACATGGTAGCTTGAAGAGAGAAGTTCATTATAGGATAATTCAATTAGATGAAGGAAATCTCTGTTCTCGTTCGATTTATCAGCGAAATATCGTTTGCGTGGTTTCCTCAGTCTATTACGCTGATTTCGCAATTCAGCCGTCCACCAAGGCTTCCTGTTGACGTAACTTGAAATACGACGGCGACGAGAAACAATTGAGTGAATAATCTCATACAGCTTGTCATAAAACAAGATAACGTTTGCATCAACAGTGTGTTCATGTAGAAGAAGCTGCCAGTCGATCGACGAAAACGCGGCATTAAGTGAATCAAAGTTGCATTGCCTGAAATCTGGGTCATTTGTATCCGAATCCGCGTCGATTTGGTGGTTTATGATGACGCTGTGCACATCCACTAGTAAAATAAACGGTGGGTGATGGGCGTCGGTGGATAAGAGTGGAAGTGGTCGCCGCAGTTCTTCAATGACATCTGGAGAATTCGTGAATGCTAGATCTAGTAGTCTACCGTTCGGGTTCGTATAAGAATTCACTTGAACCAGCCCGCACGCAGAGATGGATTCGGTGAGATTGACTTCTTGTTCACTGGAAGCGTTCGAAGGTATAAACCCATTAACGTCCTCATCGAAGCACCATTGCAGATGAGGAAGATTGTAGTCCCCGAAGTGTAGAATAATGTCATTGTCCGACGAACGATCCGATAAGTTCTGGACAGCCGTAGCGTGAGCCGAATATAAACTTGCGTCGGAATTCGGGGGAAGATAGATGCCAATGATCAACAGCGAATGGTGAGGAAGTGTTACTCGTACAACAATTTGTTCAAGCTGTCTACAATCGTCCAAGACCACGTTTCCAAACTCACACACAGGGCCGGGACGACTGATGGACGATGGCAGGAAAGGCACGACTGTGGTGAGAGGATCGGTGGCTTCCATAGGGCGAACACCGTTGCGTCCCAGAGTAGATGAAAGTTGCGTAGAGTTGCGAGTAGTTGATGTAGAGTGTATCGATAAACTTATTGTGGAAGTATTGGTGGTCGTAGGTTGATTGGAGCCGCGTCGTTTTTTGATTCAAATTCACGTACATTTACTCCATCAGGCCAGTAGAATGAATCCCCTACAGTGGTTTCCAAGTCGGGTGAAACGGATACTTTGAAGGAGACAAAGGTAAGCTCGTTGACTTGTTTGCCGCTAGGTACCAGCTTCACACAGCGCACCGTAGAATTTTCGATGTTGAAGGTTTCGTGGAGGTATTCCAGGACATCTTCTTCAGTCTGATGACGATCGGCTCTTAATTACCCCACGGGAGAAAGCAACTGCAATCGGCGAGCAAGTCGTTTCATCGCATTTGGTTGGCTCGACTAACCAAAGTCCGCTCGAAGATCAGGTTGCACAATGCGTTCAAAACCTAGATGCCTCCCCTTGTGTCATGCCTCCGGCGGATAAGATTACAGTTCAACAGATTTGCTCAGCGATGAAATGCACCAAGAACATGAAGGCTCCCGGCTTTGACGGCATATTCAACTTAAAATTTAAAATTAAAAAAAAAAAATTTTTTGTCGCTATCTTCAACAGATGCTTGGAGCTGCACAACTTTCCAAGCATCTGAAAGGTACCAAAAATCATACCAATCCGCAAGCCCGGTAAAGATCCAACATTGCCCTCAATCTACAGACCGATCAGCCTCCATTCAGTGATGAGCAAATTGTTTGAGAAACTCATTCTCACTCGTTTGCTCAAGTTTGACGAGGAAAACAACATTCTCCTTCCGGAACAGTTTGGATTCAGAAAGGTACACTCCACCAATCATCAGCTAGTACGGGTGATGAATAACATCCGAAGTAACAAAGCTGTATCCAAGTTCACAGTCATGGCCTTGCTAGAAATTGAAAAGGCGTTTGACAATGTCTGGTATAACGAACTTGTACACAAGCTTTGTAACTTCAACCTCCCATTTACCCACATCTGGTTAAAATCACCCGCAACTACCTTCAGCAAAGGTCGTTTGAGGTACCGGTGAATAGTTGTCTTTCAGACACGTTTTGCGTCCCAGCAGGTGTTCTGCAAGGAAGTCTGTTGCGCCCTTTGCTTCAAAGGAGGGATGCCTCGTGAAATAACGAACAAGCTTCAACGATGCCTTAACGTCTTTACTGATTATGCAAACACCTGTTCCAATCATGTTCCTCTACATATAATCCCCCAAACTAAAACCGGCACCATCTTGAACTGTAATCATGGATGGCACAAGGGTTGAGTGGTCTGCCGAAGTAAGCTCCTCTTCCGTTCGCATGTAGAAAATAACCGTAGTTAAGTGTTCCAACTTGGTTAGGTGTCTGTATCCGCTGGTTTGCCGCAGATCCCGCCTCTCAAGGTGAAGGGTGAACAAAGTGGCAGTGTAGGAATCATGTGCACATACTCACAAGAACAAAATCCAGGTCGCTCACAATAGAGTGCTGAGGATGGTTCTTGATCGTCCTTTTGACACAGGAATTTCAGACCTCCACCAAGAGGCAAAGGTTCCAAAATTAAATTAAATTTTAAAATTGATGAGGTAGGTGTAGAAATGCAACATATCTGAATATGCTTTGACAAACCATTTGTATAAAGTAGGTTAGGTCTTCTTCTTTCTTTTATTTAACGTCGGTCTCTTACGCAATCTAGTGCCAATCACCGACGGTCATTGATTGCCATCCATTGACGGCATTCGAAAGTGCAGGAAGATATCGCACCCATTCAAGACACATGAGCCGGGACCAACGATTTTACTTCCCTTCCGAAGGAAGACGTGACCAGAGGTTTTTATGCCTCAGAAAAATCTCACCGACCTCGCTATTTCACTTGGCGAGATTTTGCTCAATTTTGAAAAAGTTTTGTAATTCATACTTTGAAACTAATTAATATTAGGGCCCTCCTAATAAAAGCAGCCGTGGGCATTCCAGATCGACATTGGTCATGTGTTCTTAAAAAGCAGCACCGGCGGCATAGTGGTAAGCGTGACAGCCTCTCACTCCAAAGGACCTGGGTTCAATCCCAGTCGATGCCACCAGGATTTTCTGAAGCATCTCTGATCAAGCCTTACTTCGGAAGGGAAGTAAAGCCGTTAGTCCCCGGTCCATTAGTTGATGGGTCGATAGGTAGGTTCCTGGTGTGGGAGATACATCCCTGGTGCCGGTAGGATTGGTTGGTACTCAGTATGAAAAACCAAATCAACGGAAAACAAACCAAGAAAAAAATGGTTTCTTAAATAGGGTAGAGCGCTACTTCATCGTAATCACCCATTTTCGTTCTATCGATCAGAAAATATCAATAATATCAATGATTTCACCGTGCATAAATCAATAATAAGTTTGTTCCGATGCGTTAGTTCATTAGCTACAACATAAATCCTATTAGAGCGCATAAATGTTTACGCTCATTGTTCTCAAAACAAAAGAAGCGCTCCTAGCGAATCCCCTTTTTTCTACGTTTATCCGTAGGACGAAGAAAATCTAATGGCGTTTCAATGCGTTTGGACGGAATTGAAACTCGTAGGACGAATTTAGAATCAAGAAGCAGTGTTAGATTTTAAACAATATCTCAATAATTTGTGGCTCATTATCAAATCCAACGGTACTTATGGAAAGGTGAATAAATTTAAAAGCCATCTTTGACTGAAACCAGGCATAACATTTGATAACGACACAAAAGCATTTGTAAACAATCTCTCTAAGACCCTTTACACGCGAACCAAAGTACCAATGCCAATTTTGGAAAGGTGATAGTTGCCTCTATCCGATGATGTTGTTGGTTTGCGTGGGCGTACTTTGGTTCGCGTGTAAAGGGCCTTCAAAAGTTTGTTTACAAATGCTTTTATGCCGTTACCAAATGTTATGTCTGAAATATTTATTTTTTTGCTCAAACCCGTTCAAAAAAGAGTGTTGGGACGGCCAAATAAAAAGGCGCGGCACTGTTATTGAACAGCGTTTATTTCCTTTTAGGATCGCTTCAAACTAGAAATTTAAGTTAGGGTTAGTTTAGCAATGTAGGTTTAGATTTATAGGTTACCACTTACAAATCAGTGGCCCTTCCTTCACAGGCCTTTTCACTGGCTGTCCAACTTAGCTTTAGTCCTAGTTTTAGTGTTAGTCTAGGTAGAAATCAGTATAATTAGGTTTAAATTCACCCTGTGGATTTGGGATTATTTACCGTACGCAACAATAGGAAACTAGATTAAGAAACGAACTATTTAGGCACTAGTTTAAGAAAAATACTTTTCACCCGCGTGATTCTTCGTCTGCTTGACTCAAAGGATGACGTCTTTTTTTAGGTGACGTTTATGCTGTCGATCATCCCGTCGCACATAGACTGGCGGTCTGCTAGGCACAGTTGATTGGACCGGTTGCCAGTTCGCCGGGCGGTTGAGCAAGTGCCCCTGTGGCAACATCCTCCTCCGGGTGCGGTCCACTGGACTCCATGACCGCACTGCTATTCCTAACGTCGAGAACCGCTAACTTCAATACCGGTCGACGAAGAACTCCTCTCGTTGTCTTGATCATAGCTTGGCGAACGTGGCCGTCTGGTGCCCTGATCGATTCGATCACGATGCCCCGCACCCAGCCGTTCCGCTTGCCTTCGTCTGCTATCAGCACAAGGTCACCCACTTCCACACGTCGAGCTTCGTCGAACCACTTAGTCTGCTTCCGAATCACCAGCAGGTATTCTTTCAGCCAGCGTTGCCAGAACCGGTTGAGTTGTCGCTGGATGCGGTCCCATGAGTCCCGAGAAGCCCGCTGTTGAACTTCGATACCCACGCTTGGCTGCTTTACCCCATTCGAGCTCCCGAGTAGAAAGTGGTTCGGCGTAAGAGCGTCTGATTCCGCTGAATCAAGTGGTATGTACGTAAGTGGTCTGGTGTTTACAATGCCCTCTGCCTCCACGATCAAGGTCTGCAGCTCTTCATCGTTGAGTTTTCCTTCGCGGTACGCATCCCCTATCGCCGTCTTCACTGAACGGACGAGTCGCTCCCATGCACCGCCCATGTGCGGAGCGCTTGGCGGAATGAAGGTCCACTTCGTGTTAGCACTGGTGAACGTTGCTGATACTCCTTCGTTGATCTGCTCACGGAGCTGTCGTTCAGCCCCATGGAAGTTCGTAGCATTGTCACTGAAAAACTCCACCGGTGATCCTCGGCGACAGACAAACCTTCGGATGCAGCAAATACATGACGCAGCTGATAGGCTGTATGCCACTTCAAGGTGAACGGCGCGCACAGTCAAGCAAGTGAAGAGCGCAATCCACCTTTTCACATTCGAGCGGCCCTGCTTGACTAACAATGGGCCGAAGTAGTCCACTCCTACGTAGCTGAATGGACGGTCGTGTACGGCTAACCGTGCTGGTGGCAGTGGTGCCATCGGAGGAATAGTCGGGAGTGCCTTACGAATTTTGCAGAATTGGCAGCTTCGTCCAATCTGCTTTACCACCGATCGCAGTTTCGGTATGATGAACAGCTGGCGTACTTCGTTCACTACCGTTTCGGAGTTTGCATGACGGTAGAGCCGATGATAGCGTGCGACCAGAAGTTCCGTGCACCGATGCTTTCTTGGCAGGATTACTGGAAAGCGCACGCTGTGATGAATATCCTTCGCCGCTGCAATCCGGCTGTTTTGGCGCATCAAACCCCGTTCATCCATCATTGGCATCAGTTGGTAAACGATGCTCGATCTGTCAATCGATTCCTTCTTGTCCTCCGGTAGTACTTGATTATTTTTAAGCGTCGTTACCTCATCCGCAAAGGCTTCTCTTTGGACCTGCTTCAGGACTTCATTTTCGGCATCATCCAGCTCAGGTTGAGTTAATCGACCACTGCGTCTTTCTCCCTTCTTGGTCGCGTTGAAAATGAATCGTAGCACGTAAGCCATACTACGCTGCAACCTCTCCCATTTAGAGAAACGCTCGTAGGCGATCACAGGTTCCCAAGTTGCGTGAAAGAGTACTGACGATCGAACTTCTTCGGCCGTATCCACGACTAGATCCGTAGAATTCGGCCATTCATGTTCCGGGAAGCGCAAGAACTCCGGTCCGTTGAACCACTTGCTGTCACTACTGAAGTAAGGTCCACTTCCCCACTTTGTTGCCTCATCTGCTGCGTTAAACCCCGACGGAACCCATCTCCACTCATCGACTGTTGTATTTTCGAGAATTTCGCCGACCCGGTTGGCCACGAACGGTCGATAATTTCTAGGATCTGCGCGGATCCACGAAAGCGCGACGGAGCTGTCCGTCCACAAGACTCGTCTTCTGATGGTAATGGAGTGGTTTGCTTGCACGAACTTCATCATTCTTGTTCCCAGGAGACATCCTTGAAGTTCCAGCTTCGGTATAGTCATTGGCTTGAGTGGTGCTACTTTGGCCTTTGCAGCGATCAGTGTGCACTGGGGTGTGCCGTCAGCGGTGATTGTCCTCAGGTACAGCGCACAGGAATACGCAAGCGGACTGGCATCTACGAAGACATGAAGTTCAGTAACTTCATACGAACGGGCTGACGCTTCTGGGAAATAGCAGCGAGGAATGCGAACGTTCGCGATGTACGAAATCATCTTGATCCACCTTCACCATTCTCCATACTGATTTCCACCGACTTCTTCATCCCATGCGGTTCCAGCGCGCCACAAGTCCTGCACCAGAATCTTGCCGTGGATCAGAAATGTGGCCAATAAACCCAACGGGTCGAACAGAGTCATGACGCAGCGTAACACTTGCCTCTTCGTTGGTATTTTGTCATTTTCCAGGAGAGATTGAACTTCATCGCTCATTCGAGTGCTGAACGATAGTTCGTCCGTTACTGGGTCCCACAACATCCCGAGCACACGTTCAGTAGTGGTGCTCGTAGTTATCAAGCTTTTACTGGTAGCTGCTTGAGTCTCCCCAAGGTGCTCCAGAACACCTTCGTTGTTCGAGATCCAGTTCCTCAATTCGAACCCACCGTTCCGGAAAATCTGACGTACTTCCTCAGAAATACGAAGAGCTTCTTCTTCCGACCCAAAGCTATCGAGGTAATCGTCCACGTACGTGCTCTGCAGTATTCCTTCCGCTGCTCTGGGATATCGAACACTGTGCTCCCGAGCGTTCGTATTTTTCACGAATTGTGCCGACGCTGGTGAGCATGTCGACCCAAACGTTGCAACATCTACCAGGAATATTTCCGGGTCCTGACTTGGATCCAAACGCCACAGGATTCGCTGTGAATGCTTGTCAGCCGCGCGCATCAGAATCTGCAAGAACATTTCCTTCACGTCAGAGCACACCGCAATCTTGAACTGCCGGAAGCGGAACAATACTCCTAACAGCGACACCAACTGGTCCGGCCCTTTTAGCAGCATGCTGTTTAGTGAAACTCCGTCCACCTTGGCAGCAGCGTCCCAAACGATGCGTATTTTCCCTGGTTTCTTCGAGTTGGTCACAACCCCCACAGGGAGGTATCAGATTCTGCGAGGATTCGCATCTTCGAGTTCGTCCGTTGTGGCTTTATGAATGTAACCCTTGCTTACGAACTCTTGCATCTGCCGGAAAACGTTCTCTTTCAACGCTTTATCCCGTGACATCCTCCTTTCCAGGCATTCCAGCCTGCGAAGTGCCATCGTGTAGCTATCTGGCAGCTCCGCATCGTCATCTTTCCACAGCAGTCCAGTTTCAAATCGCTCACCGACACGAACCGTTGTCTGCTCCAGCAAATCCAGTGCTCGCTGTTCTTCTTTAGATCGTAGGGTGACATTTCCTGCTCCCACTTCCTCGAGATCGTAGAACTGCTTGACAGTATCATGTAGTTCCTTATTCGTCGTGCACTCGCAAACGTGGAAACTGAATTCACTTTTCGATCCAGGCTGTTGCTTACCGTAGACGCACCATCCGAGTCTGGTCTTTACCGCAACTGGTCCATTTCCGTTACCTTCCCTCGACTTCAATGGAACAGCTAATTGTAGATTGTCAAGTCCTATCAGCAGCTTAGGTACGGCGTTCTTGTAGCTCTGTATCGGTAGCTGCTTGAGATAGTCAAACTGCTTCACGGCTTCCACCAATTGGAAGGTCTGGCTGGGAAGGTTCAGATTATTCACGGTACGAACGTTCGACATCTTGAACCGTTTCTGCGAACCGGCTCCACCGATAGTGATGGTGATAACTTTCGACTTTTCTTCGATTCTGGACGTATTACCCGTCCATCGTAAGCACAATGGCTGAGTAGTTCCATTTACTCCGAGTTGCTCTGCAATATCGTTCTCCATCAGAGTCAGCGATGATCCTTCGTCCAAGAAAGCATACGTATTCACCTCACCAGTTTGCCCATAAAGCGTAACAGGCACGATCCGAAACAGAACGCTTGATCCGAGGTACTGATGAGTATGACTCTCTGCCTGTTCTGTTGGCGCAGTAGCTGCTGCAGTTCGTCTTGTTGAATGCAGCAACGGATGATGGCGATACTGACAGCCATCGATATTGCAACGGTTGTTGCTTCTACACGACCGCCTTCCGTGACTGAATAGACAAATCTGACATAGCGACAAAGCTCTAACTTTTCGCCAGCGATCGTCGACATTCAAAATCTTGAATCCCGAGCACTCGCGCAACCGATGCCCCACCTTACTGCAGAAGATGCATTCGATTCGCTTGCTTGCTACCGACGGCTGATCATCAACGGCGTTCCCGGTGTGGGAATTAACGTACCCTCTCGGCTTTGGTTTGTCCTTGCTCCTGCAAGACTCCGGTTCGAACAGCACCACACTAGATGCATCACTGACGACGTTCTCCATGTATCTGCTGAATGTCTTCAGATTCACCACGCCGAGACTTCGCTTGTACCCGGCCCACATAAGCTTCTGGTCGGCTGGTAGCTTTCCGATAAGTTCCTGAAGAAGCATCGGATTCGACAGGTGTGCATGTTCGTTGGCTGCTTCGATATGGTCACAAAGGGCTTGCACTGCCATTCCATATTCGATCAGCCCTTCCAGCTTATCCGACTTTGGAGCGGGAATCTTCCGCACCTTTTCCAGCAACGCGTTAATCAACAGCTCCGGGCGTCCATATCGCATACGAAGTGCCTCGATTACATGTGGTACCGCAACAGGCAATACCAACCTACTGCGCACCGTCTCGAGAGCGGGTCCTTTGAGGCACCGTTGTAGTCGGAGCATGTTCTCCCCGTGCGTGTACCCACACGACACCGTCGTATACTCGTAGTTGGAGATGAACATAGGCCAATCCGCGGGATCACCCGCAAACTGTGGCAGATCGCGCGCCAACGATTGACGTGCGGCAAGCTGATGCGGTGACGGACCGTTCTGGTTAGCGTTCAATCGCTGCTGCTGCTGCTGCTGCTGCCGATGATACCACTCCTCCAACGACGTAGGCTGTACGTTCATATTCGTTGTACGCGCGAAGGGTTCACGCTGCTGTTCGTTGTTGACGAAGGGGATGCGTTGCTGTTGGCGACTATCGAGGGTATTTTGCCCGAAATCGCGAGAATCAAACCGTTGTTCCCTCGTAGCAATGGGAACCGTTTCGAAAAGGATCGCGAAGGACTTATGAGGGACATTACCACCGTACATTTTATTGAGGAAACCACTATCGTTACTCTTACCTGCACCGCCAACCTCATTGGCATGCGTTTTCGGGTAGGCACCAAGGTTCCTTGGCTGCTGATTACCTTGTTGTACGTCGCTGGATAGATTCGGGAAATTCCTCTGACCGATCGTTGGGCTGATGTTCCAATCGGTTGGGTCTAATCCAAGCTGCCTTTTGCACTGCTGCAGTTCACGTCGCAGTTCCTCCATTTGCTGACTGGTTGGAATTGATTGTAGTTGGCAGCGTTCAAGCTGCTTTTCGAGATCGTGTAAAGTTGCCACTATGTCGCGATCGTTTACATCCGCGGGCTGAGCGGATTCGCGCGTCTTCTTGCTCCGGATGATTGCTGATCCAATCGGCAACTCTTTCTCGTCGTTCGCGATTGCTTACCCGACTCCGGGATTCAATCGCCTTGTCCATCAGCTCCAACTGCTCGTCCAAAAATTTCTTCTGCAGTTCATGCTCCATTCGTTGTCGTTCGAGCTCCTGGCGTTGCTTCAACAGGGCAAGATTGCGTTGTACGTTGGTTGTACAGCTGCTCGAAGAGATGTTTCCTGGTGGGGGTGGATTTGGTGGTGGTGATGCAGTGCAGTTCGAACACATCCACGCTCGGTCACTGACGGACTCCGTCACACCAGCACACGAAAAGTGCCACCACAGATCACACCCATCGCACTGCACATAATTTTCATCGGCATCTGGATTGTCGCAGGCTACACAATCGCCGTGCTGTACCATCTCCGGATCTCTTGCGGGAACCGGCAACTGCTCGATGATTTTTTGAAGATGTTGGGACGGCTAAATAAAAAGGCGCGGCACTGTTATTGAACAGCGTTTATTTCCTTTTAGGATCGCTTCAAACTAGAAATTTAAGTTAGGGTTAGTTTAGCAATGTAGGTTTAGATTTATAGGTTACCACTTACAAATCAGTGGCCCTTCCTTCACAGGCCTTTTCACTGGCTGTCCAACTTAGCTTTAGTCCTAGTTTTAGTGTTAGTCTAGGTAGAAATCAGTATAATTAGGTTTAAATTCACCCTGTGGATTTGGGATTATTTACCGTACGCAACAATAGGAAACTAGATTAAGAAACGAACTATTTAGGCACTAGTTTAAGAAAAATACTTTTCACCCGCGTGATTCTTCGTCTGCTTGACTCAAAGGATGACGTCTTTTTTTAGGTGACGTTTATGCTGTCGATCATCCCGTCGCACATAGACTGGCGGTCTGCTAGGCACAGTTGATTGGACCGGTTGCCAGTTCGCCGGGCGGTTGAGCAAGTGCCCCTGTGGCAACAAAGAGATTTAAAATGCGGGTTGTACTAAGCACGGACGGAAATTAGATAAAAAACCAAATGAATTTGAAAGCTAATGTAAACAAAATTAGCATTGGATGAACTTAGACTAGGCATCTTAGAACACGTTAGACCTGCTTCAATGTATTCATTGATTCAAGTACTATTAATAATTTAATGTAAATAATATACGAACATTTACCTTACTAGTATAGTGAAGTGCAATAACAAACGTGGGGGCAACAGTGAAGCGAACCAGTTAAGCGCATAGTAGTTAGTGTAGGACCGGCCATCGCATCGGTGAGGGCAGACAATAAAATCTTTATTGTTGTTTTACTCCAGCTGCACTGGAGACGAGTACGCTTCTCGGCCGCAGCCAGTCTGTCAGAAAAGCAATAAATTCTGGTTTTATTTACGTTGGATAAACTTATAATAATTCTCATTATACACACCGTAACTGTCACCGTCCATCGTCGTCAGAAGCAGGAAGAGGATTAGGTCTGAAGCAGCAGCACAAACAACCGAACGCAATGCCTTCGTCCTCGTCGTCGTCGTCGTCGTCATCCAGGGAAGGGAACGAAATAGTTCTTTGGAAAGTTATTTACTCACTTTACCGCCCTCTCCAACTAACTTGCGCGCTTGCCAACTCTTTGATTGCACACCGGACCCGGTCGTCATAATTTTCCTATGAAAACCATCATAAAATTGTGAATCATAACGATCTTGTAATGAACTTTTCGCTTTTTCTTGAATTTCCTGATGCTTGGCGCGAGGTTTTACGAGCACACTGTGTTCGGCGTAAAGTCGGGTGTAATTGCTGGATCGGATGTTTGTTGGATTTATAGGATGAGCCGGAGAAAGTGTGCTGCTGGTTTGTGATATGTAAATCTGGATCTAAGATCAAACCAACATGATGTTTAACGCTTCCGGTGAACATTAAAGTTTTTGTGGCTCAAGGAGTGTTGTCTACCTTTGTAAATTTCACTTGCAATGACATGGGACGAGAATCTTTTAGTCCCCAGAAGGTTTCGGACATGAGCGAGGCCATCGCTGCACATTGATCTCTGTTCATCATCAGAGAGATTTATAAGCCAACATTTTTCTCTGCCAGGCTGGATACTTGCCGGCTACAAATGCTGTTGAGTGGATTTTTTCTGCTTCTCAAAAACACACTCGGATATTCGGACTACAACCGCTCGTTCGCCCTTGGGGTACTGAAACAGAAACTCCCCGTGAAAGTAAACGACAGTCACAAAGGAACCGCTCTCTTTCGCGCGGCTCGTGGTTATTAACTGGTGCAATTGTTTATCACGACCGCAGAAACCCCTGCCAGAATCCTCTTACGGTGATGGTGGAGACGTTCTAAGTCCCGGATTCTGCTAAACAGTGCCGCGCCAAAGTGGAATGAAACAAGCATAAAATTGTCACGTTTTGTATGCACCTCGAATAAATTTTTCATATTAAGATGATTTACTGCTGCGCGAGAGCGGAGGCAAAATTTACTACGCTTGCCATATATTTATTTTATTTACTACGAAAAGTGACAACATAATAAAGCAGTTTGGAGCGTGCGAATAACATCCGAAATATGTCTCCCTAGTGCAGTGCTGCTTGCACTATAGTGGAATATGTACCAATCTACTCGAAGGTGGTGGTGGAACATCATGAGCAGCAGAAGCAGAAGGCGTGAATCGCACCTTTCCAGCATCTTCTTCGTCATCCCAAGTGGGTTCATTGCCAGTCCCTCCCTACGGAGTGTGAAGACAATGCCATGCACATAGCAAGACTGGTATCAATTGCGCTGAAAACCCTCCTTCGGGTGAACGGGTAACCACGTTGAGTGGTTTTCATTGGTTGTGGATGAGGGGGGAGGTATGTTGGAGGAAAGGGTACCACAGGCCAGAGCTGCCAGAACTATTTTTCGAATATCGGTGTCATCGTTCGCAGATCGTTGGTCCCGGCCCATGTGTGTTGAATGGGTGCGATATCCTACGCAGGTGTGGAAGCTGCCTTCCTGCACATTCGATTGCCGCTAATGGATGGCAGTCGATGTCCGTCGGTGATTGGCACTAGATTGCGGAACAGAGACCGACGTTAAATAAAGGAAAGAAGATCATACACAGATATCTGTATTTATCGGTTTTGCGATGCATGTACTAACGTTTACGGGCGGTGATTAAGGAACTGTGTTTGAATGGGATGGGTGTTGCAATCAATGAAAAACAGGGTGGTCGTAAATATCTTATAAGAACACCTCTCAACGATACTTTTGATTCATCACATGTTGTTATTCCAAGTTCACAGCTTCCTTATAACTGAAAGAACTAATATTTAGGTTTAATTCTACCTTTCTTTTTATTTGGTTGGATTTGAAGCTTATTTGGTCACTGTAGTGTCCAGAGCGATTGATGCGATTAATATTATCACAAATCGGTATTTGTCGGTATGAAAAATAGAACAGTCGAGTATGTCGACTGACAGTCGAGTATTAGTACAAGACACTGAAGAAGTCTGCACATTGTAGACGAAATACGCGTATCTGTCAAGGATAAGCAAATAAAGTAGTGGAATTAAATGGAAAATACTAATCCTTCTCTCTCTCATTATACAGGTATTCCACTAAGACGCCCACATTCATCAGGTGTTTTAAATGTTTCTAGGAAGTACTTGACAAATGTGGGTAGAGTATATTAGCGCAGCTTCTTCTTGAATTCTGACACTGTTTGTGCGAGCAGTTTGCCAGTTCTCAAATTAATGCCCTTGGATTAACGAGGGGAAACTGCATGCACTCCACAAGCTTTATGAACCTTTTTGAAGTCTTCTTAACTCTTCGACTACCACACCTAAATCACACTTTTCACTATTTTTGTAATATCTTCGGTAAATTTTCATGTATTTTTCATGTTGTTGTCTTGTTGGAAAGAGTATTAATTTTCCTTTTTGATGGTTTGATTGAGCATAGCACACAATGAAGAGTTTGTTAGTTAATCAATCTTTTGGTTTTTCAGTTTTTGTCGAGTCGGTAGACATGTCGTTTCAGCAAGTTGAAGTTGATCGGTTTGTCCTTTTATATTTTTTCCTGAAAGCCTTTAAAAGTATCTAATAGAATGCACCATGCACACATTTTTAATTGCCCTACAGAATGAATAATGACCTTCCGAAAAATTTGTTATAATTTGGTAATCCTGATTTTATGAAGCTATGACACAATCAGGGAGCGTGAATAACAAGCTAATGAAAAGATTAGGATGTGACCTATCCAACGGTATTAAAACATTTGAAAACGGATAAATAGCGACTGAGATACATCATTTTGAAAAAAATTGTCGACTCTATTTTCAGTGTGGTGCCCGAAGAGTTAACAGCTCTGAACTCAGAAGTTTTTCAAGCTTCGCAGTCTTTTTATTAGCTCCCGGATTAAATCAGAATTTATTTTGGAAGTTTGAGATCTTCGAAGATGTTAAGTGAACTCCAAGAAAGTGTTGCACATTTTTGATAACTTTTGCTAAATTTCAGTGGACTTCAGAGAAATTCAGTGAAATATGGAGGGTGTATTCGATAAAAATGGAACACACATAAACAGCTGTAACTTTTTAACTATTTTACCAAATAACTTGAAACTTCCACTGAAGATTGTTTAGTCCATAGCTAATACATATAATTTTTACGAAGGTCTTTATCTCGAGTAATAGTCATGAAAACAACATGTTGTGTACACAATTTTTTTATAATATCTAATTTGAAATCAGCAGTTGGGAAAGGAAATTCTTTCTTCATTGTTGCTAGTGACTCTTGGAACCAAACCAATTTATTGGCAAATATTATGTTTAAAAAAATGTGTTTTCAAACCTTTCAAAGCAAATGGTAAATTAATCTATTACCAGCCACACATAAACAGTCTTTTCAAGCACACTTTAAAGATTCATAATCCGTTAATAAATTGAACAAGGAATGGGAAAAAAAATAATTTAAAATCAGCAAAGAGAATTTTGCCACTGTAAAACATTTTTAAGGAATATTTTTTATTCATTTCTTGATTAAAACCTAAGTCGATAATTACCTTACCAATCAGGCTAAGGCCTTGTTGTTCTCTGATGTCCGAAGAAGTCGTCTCCAATCTACTCGATCCATGGCCACAGTTTGCCAGCCTCGTAGTCTGCGAAGGGTCCGTAGGTCATAGATTAACCTAGCGCAACCCGGGAAGCCGAGCGATTTGCAGTTCCATGTTCCGAGTTTCCAATCGTAGTCCTTATTTCGTCGCGTAGGTCTGTGCCGATTGTTCCGATCCGTATTTCTTTCTTCGGTATTTGCAACTTTGTTTTTTTTTTCCAGGGCGGCTTGTTGGGCCTGCCCCAACCCCCTGTCTCGCCGGGGGACCATCGTGCACAGCTCTGGCACTAGGACGGTGATCAGCCGCTCCTAACATGGAGAACAGACGCTCGGGTTTGGTGAAGCATCTCCTCTATCACCGTACTATGGTTACCGCGCCAGTGTTCGCGTCGTACCTCTTCACTTTGCTATTGCCGGACTGGCAACATTGCCCAGGCTACGCCACCCAGCTGTGTCCATGTTTCAGCTGGTAGTTTTTTGTTATCATATGACTCGAGGAGGCGTGAAGTAGGAACTAGTGAGGACCAGGGCTAGGTATTCCGCTCCTTCCAGGTTGTCAACTCACCATTTTGTAGCCCAACCTAAGTCGATGCTTTGTTATAATAGCTAAAAGGTTAAAGTTGTTTATGTGTGTGTGAAGTTGTTATCTAATACACCCTTTAAATAAGAAAATATCAGAAAGACTCAGGGAACAGAGGAGTTCATTGCACTCCAGAGACATCTGGAATATATTAGAGAAATTTCCTGAATTTCAGAAAGGAACATTTTGAGTAGCTCTGGAAACTGAATTATCGTTCAGGAAACTAAGTATGTTCCCATGATTTAGATCATACATTATTAGGATACTTTATTTTTAATATAATCCATTGAACATTAAATTCAATTTACTACCAATTACTAGAACTTTATATAAGGACCATAGATGAGTTGGAGCCTCCCTTAGCTCAGTCGGTAAAGGTGCAGCTACAAAGCAAGACCATGCTGGAGGTGACTGGGTCCGATTCCCGGTCCGGTCTAGGAATGTTCCGGGTTGGAAAATTTCTCGACTCCCTGGGCATAGAGTATGATTGTACTTGCCATACAATTATACTAATGCAAAAATGGTAGCAGGCATGGAAAGCTCTCAATTAATAATTGTGGAAGTGCATCTAGAACACTAAGTTGAGAGCACGCAATAAGTTAGTATGCCATAAGCAATAAGCTTGAAATGCGAAGAAGAAGAAGAAGAAGAAGAAGAAAAAGAAGAAGAAGAAGAAGACGAAGAAGAAGAAGAAGAAGAAGAAGAAGAAGAAGAAGAATAAGAAGAGTGGTAATGTATTAAATACTATCCAGAAAGCATTGCACAGCAATGTGGATCAACTTAGCAACCCCCTGTTTTCCATTGCTTTTTCAATACGCACTGAGGTCCCCAACAATTGTGCAAAATTAGAACAAATTTGAATATAATCTCGATACCAGATATTGCTCAAATTTCATCAATTCTCGGAATTAAATTGAGAATACTGTGTGTGTAGGTGTATATTCTTTCTAACCCCCACTGGCCGGCAGTGGTATTATGGAGGAAAGTCATCAACAATTTCTCGTTTGCAGTAATTGCAGACAGTTTTAATTCAGGAGTTGATGGCTGTATTGCAGATCCAGCAACCCATTTCAGAATGTCTGAAGAGTCACGTCCATTCCAAGCCCCACATGTATGCAGCACCGTTATCAAATGAATATTGGTATTACAGACACACTTCCAGGGTCGAAAATATTCTTTACAAATCTTGCACGTATTAAGTTTAATTTTAGCATTTAAATTGTAAAGAATAGTTGGTCACGTCTCACCATGTTTTGATCATTCACCGTCGTTTATTGCTTCTGTAGGAATCTTTTGTATTTTCTCTCTATAACACTGTATTTCTATGCGTTCCACGTCATTTCGAAGTAAGTACATTATCTTTAAATTTTGACCTCGAGTTCTTAGTTGCGCATTATAAAACCGTAACACCAGTGTGGAAAATAGAGATTGCATGGATTGTGATCTCCTTGTATCCGTTCAGTCTCGCTGTTTCGAAGATGTACTGTAATTCCTTACCCTTTCCTGTATCGCTGAGTGAAAGAGTCTGCATCCGATGAATCATGTTGTGGAAGGCAGCCATTTTCTGCTGGAACGAATGGTTAGAAATATAGGGGATAACTCTTTTGGTGCTTGTTGGTTTCCTGTAAATTTCGTATTCGTGTGAAGAAGATGATGACGATTCCCTGATGACTAGAATATCGAGAAATGCGAGTTTCTCGTCTTTTTCTACCTCGAGAGTGAATTTGATATCCTTGTGAATTCTGATGATCTCCTCAAAAATTTGTGGTTGAGCTTCCCGTTTAACTACGTTGAAGATATCGTCATGGGGTCTCCCTTAGCTCAGTCGGTAAAGGCGCAGCTACAAAGCAAGACCATGCTGGAGGTGGCTGGGTTCAATTCCCGGTCCGGTCTAGGAATTTTTCGGGTTGGAAAATTTCTCGACTTCCCTGGGCATAGAAGTATGATTGGATTTGCCACATAATTATACCAATGCAAAAATGGTACAGGCATCGAAAGCTCTCAATTAATAACTGTGGAAGTGCATCTAGAACACTAAGTTGAGAGCACGCAATAAGCTAATATGCGATATGCAATAAGCTTGAAATGCGAAAAAGAAGAAGAAGAAGAAGATATCGTAAACAAACCTCCACCAGCGGTTTGGTAATAGCCCTTTCTCCTTCAGGATTGTCTCCAAGTTGGCCATGAAAAGTTCACACAGGAATAGGGGGTTTTTCTGCTTGTAGAATTTACCTCGGAAAGAGAAGTAGCTATCTTCCATACAAAAGTGGATCAGCTTAAGGTACGTAGCACCCAGGAGTTCGTCCAGCAACTACAATCTTCAGGAGACATCAATGGGGACGAGATTATGGTATCTTTCATCGTCACAGCTCTTTTTCCCAGCGTACCGGTCAAGGAAGCGGTCATCCATTTGGAGGACTGGCTATTAACACAACGAGAGAATGCAGCATGGAGAAACAAGCTTCGGACGTACCTTAAGCTGACCCGCCTTTGTATGGAAGAGAACTACTTTTCTTTCCGAGGTAACTTCTACAAGCAGACGAAAGGAGCCCCATTGGAAAACCCCCTATCCCCCTTTCTGTGTGAACTTTCCATGGCCAACTTGGAGACAGTAAAAAAAATACACAAATACACGGTATTTATTTTAGTAATTTCGAGTTGAAATTCAAAAAAGTTTTGAAAGCTGATATATCTCAAAAAGTAGGTATTCAATTTTTGAAATAAAGTTTATAAATAAAACATGAAAAATGCAAACTTTAGGGGTACTATTATCATTAAAATTGACAGAAATCGTACAACATCAATATTTGCTGATATTTTTAAACTACCTTTGTTATGCAATTTGTGCACCGATAACGATTTTGTATGCTCTAATATTGTTTAATATGTAGAAATTACATAAAAAGCGTACTAGCCAAATATTTGACCACAAGTTCTTGATCTAGAAAAACTTTTTTTATTTTATTTTTATATATATGAAAAATTGAAGATATGCTTGAAAACGAAAAATTTTGATCACTAAAAATAAAAATCACGTTCATGTTTCCCTACAACTTTTTCTCAGACGTCATTCCAGTCAGTGATGGCATAATCCTCACTCAAATGATTTTGTTTCGCTCTCAAGGGCTCCCAATATCGCGCATGATATTGGAATAAAATAGCAAGCATGATATTGTTTTTACAAGCTCCTTTGATATTGCGAGACTATTCAGAGCATGTAAAATTGCAGCCACGAGTTGACGAGTTGACCACAAAAATGATTCCTTTGCACATCGTTTTCTTAGAAAGAGAAAGCATAGTTTGCTATCTTTCTTTACGCTTCACAGATGGCAGACACGAAGTTACTGCTGCTAGCAGTGATGGAAGTTTCGTTTCGTGTTCGGATGTCAGCAAAAATCTTGAAGCTCAAACTCAACACAGTTTGGTTAGAATTGTAGCCGGGGAGTTTTGTTAGCATGATATCATAGCAACCGTATCACAGCTTGTAATAGCATCGGCTGTTGTTTGCGTGTTGAGTTTTTGGTTTACGATACTCAAATGAGATTATGCACATTGGTGAGATTAGATCTTTTGATATTTTCACAACACTGATTCCAGTCAGAAGTGACATTTCTGTTCTTCAATTTATTGAAAAATTACAAAAATGCCATTTTTTTTTATTTAGTAGTTTATTTACTTTTCTTCGTTTAAAAAGACGCACAGGCAGCTTAATTTCTTTAATTATAGCTAAACCTATGTTTAACAACGTGTTTCAAAATATTAAAATCATAACCGTCACATAACTCGTTGAAAAACTGACGGCAAACATCAAGCGGAATATTTAGAACGCTGAGTGTACGATGTTTGTCTAACAGGAGCATTGAAATAAAGTTGTCCAAGAAGTTCAGCACAATCAACATTGTTGTTCAGAGTGTCGAATATAAACAATCGAAGTAGAAGTATTCTCATATCCACCAATGGGGAAAGATCAATCTGTTCACACCATGAAAAAAATACAACATCCAAAATGGTCGAGTTTTTGTAAAAATGTGAATTATGCAAAGTTGTTGGCGTGGAACACAAAGTTTCATGAAAATCAGTGAAAGTCGAGTCTGATGAATTCGTTACTTGGCGTTGAGCTGCTTAAATGCTTTGGAAACCTCTATTAATATCTAAGAGAATTACTAGAAATTTGGACAACTCGAATGATTTAAAGATGTCCAGAAGTTCAAAAAAAAAAAAAACAAAGACCCTCAAAAATTAAAGTTTAGAGAACTCTGGTATTGTTAAAGATAGGCTCAGAGAGGTCACTGATCTTCCAACACCTCTAAGAGGTCTCTTAATGAATAGTAATTTTAATATTTTTTTGTTAGAACATTAGAATAAAGGCAATCACTTCGCGTTATAAGTATGCAACTTTTCAGCTTTATTTTTGAAAATTTCAACCTAAAATATTATTTTTTTTTCGCTGTTGGCATCACTTGAGCAAATACCTCCAGATTGTAAGTGAATTGAATCGATTCTATTAGTCTCATGTAAGCCTCCAAAACCTCTTTAAACCCATAACCATAACCAAAAATGACTCATTAAGATGTAATATATAATTATCCGGAGCCGGAGGATGATACCTACGCCAACTTGCATCTCTTATCAGATTTACAGTCGTGGATGGTCACAACAATTCAACAATCAGTATTGAAGACTTTCTTTCCTTTTTTTAATACTCGCTTAAATCGGACATTCTGTCACGCGATCCTAGACCATTGATTAAAACTACCCTAGCAGTGGACCTTATAGAACTTGTGAATAGACAATACACACAATCTATCAATCTGTGATACGTGTCGCTTGAATTTAAATAGAATCAAACCATGTGCTGAAAATCTGGAACTAGAAGTGCAACCGTCAGTCATGGACATCGCGGAGCCGCAGCCACCTACATCTTGACATGGCCTCGAAGAAATACCACCAACTCCGTCAATAACAACAGCATCATCTCAGGGTAGTGGAGAGCAACAATTTTCCAGGACGCATAATATTGAGCTATTCAACAAGGGCATAGCTGGTATCAACGTATCGCCAATTTCGACAAAAAAAATTCCAGAATGTTAACTATCCCCGGAGAAAGTAAATGGACATTACCAATGGCATTAAGAAACGCATCTTCGGTTTTCAAGCGGAAGAAGATGACCTGGAGCAACCTAAATTGAAAGCTGCGGAACACAATGAGATGATCGGACAACTGAAGGAGAGATTTGCTGATCCACGTTCATCGAGAGACGATCAAATAAGGATTCTGACGATTTTGCCGAAATCTTGGTCAACGCAAACGGTAATGGACGAGTTTGAAACAAATAAATACATTGTATTGCAAGCTCGATGCTTGGCAAACGGGAAAGGAGTATTGGCCACCCCCAACAAAAGGTTAGGACACGGTTTGGATCCCGAAATTAAAAACGAGGTATTGCAGTTCTTCGAAAGCGACCAGATAAGCAGAGCCACGCCAGGACTAAACGATTACGTTTCAGTGAAGAAGGAAGGTAAGAAGATTCATATTCAAAAGCGACTTTTAGTTTGTACATTGCGAGAAGCTTTTATTACATTTCAAGAAGTTAGTAAAAATAGCATTGGATTTAGTTCATTTGCAGCACTAAAACCAAAGCATTGCAAATTACTTGGTAGTTCAAGTTCTCACAATATTTGTGTTTGTACCATCCATGAAAATATAAATTTAATGCTTCATTGTCTTAGAAAATATTCATTCGAAAAAGATTTCAACCGTTATTTTGAAGAAATATTATGCAGCTCATCATCCAGAACTAAACATTGTTATCTCCGCGAATGCGAACGTTGTCTAGGTCTCTCAGATTTTGAAAGAAGTTTTTCAGAAAAATTCGAGGAACAGGGTATGTCTGACATATGTTTTGAACAATCGGTTTCAACTGATCGATGTAGTTTAGAGAAACTTGTAAACCAGTAGATGGATTTGTTCCTTATTTTTGCGAAAAGTTGGATAAACTGGTATCCCATGATTATATTAAAACTCAGCAGTCTAGTTTCTTGAGAAATACAAAAAATACTCTTAAAAATGGAGAAGTTGTCATAATTTGTGATTTTTCTGAAAATTATTCATTTGTTCTTCAAGATGCTGCCCAAAGTAGTTACTGGAATAATCAACAAGCTACTATTCATCCTTTTTGCATTTATTATTCAGAATCAGGTATAATTAAAAATTTTAGTTTGATCGTAATTGCGGTGCAAGTATTTATTTCAAAATTTCAAACAAGCAAAAATACAAGTAAAAAAGCGATGTTTAAGTCTGATAGATCTGCATCCCAATATAAAAATTGCAAAAATTTTGCAAGTCTTTGTAAATTTAAAACGAAGTACAATATTGATGTTGAATGGCACTTTTTTGCAACTTCGCATGGCAATGGACCATGTGACGCGATTGGTGGCACATTAAAATGAATGGCAAGGAACGCAAGTGTGGCTGTAGAACACGAACATCCAATCACAAGTGCAGCAGAGTTATATGCATGGGCTAACCAGAAGAGTAATGATTATTTAACAAAAATGTCATTTTGTTTTGTGTCACAAAAGGAATACGAACAGGGGGCTGCAGAATGGAAAAGCATTTTTGAAAAGGCGAAAACGATCCCAGGTACAAGAAAATATCACTGTATTGTTCCGATTTCCGAAAATAAAATATCAGCGAAACTATTTTCGAATGACGAAGAACGCACCATTCATAACATATAAAAACATGCCAATCAAAAGTTCATCAAATAAAAATATATCCAACGTATTTTTTTTTTTTTTTTTTTTCGGGAGTTGACCAACTGCAGTCTTAATAGGCTAGAATCTCGGTGGGGCTCTCCATGCGATACACAATACTTTCAGACGACTCGAGCTATGGTGCTCACTAGGTCACTGCAGCTTTTAGGCTCGTATTGTGATTAACTGTGTGTATTAGATTACGACCATAAATCCGGAGAACCCCGAGATCTGGGCGCAATCGCCCCTGCAAACAAACACGCCAATCGTCGGCCTCCCGTGAACAAATGAACAATCCTGCAAATAAACTATAACAAATCATAGAGGAACTATTCTTCTACCTGTTTGTGTTATTAGTTTTTCCAGACTGAGCCCCAATCCGCGAGACAAATGACGTGCCCATCTACAAAAACAACTACGCTCCAATCTCGAAGCTCTCCGGAAATATGTGATAAATCATGTAAATGTAAATGGAATACAGTAATGTCCCGATTTTGTCAACCCCCTTTTTTGAAAATGTTTTCCAATGTTCTGCAAAACCCATGCCCTTTTTCAGTAATAAACCTATTGCACCAAAGTATACTTTAAATATACCTCTTAACGAATGACGAATGAGAAAAATTTAGATTTATGATTATGTGAAATTATTGAAAGAAAAAAATCTGAAGCGCGGAGGGGCTGACAAAATCGGGTCATTACTGTATTTAAAATAAATAAATTCATTCTTACCTTTTTATGGTTGTTTGATTATTAATTGCTATTATTACCTGCTTAGAGTTGGTTCCTTTAAAATACTGTGTAGAATTTACCTCATTATTCCTCAGTTCTATAGATCTGTGAAAGAACCACGCTCAGCATATTATCCTGTAGTACGACTTGGGCATGCACCATGCAAGTAAGTCATCTCTCGTCAACATGATGGGATATGGGGTGATGGGGAAGGGATATAGAAAACGAATAAAAGAACAGAAAGAAAGGTATTAGTATTGGTTACATTAACCCCCCCCCCCTCACACACACACACACACACACACACACACACACACACACAACGAAAAAGAAACATAGATGCACAGACAAACAGAAATAACACATTTAATATTTTTCTCCACAAAACATAGTCACTAACACACTACCGCCATCTGTTGAGTATCATGTGATGGATAGTACGCTGAACAGATGGCGCTAGTGTGCAGCGGCACCACCAACCAAAAACACCCGAATTGACCGTCAAATGCGTATTCGATGAACAACCTGTCCAACCGAGTGTTATGTCTGTTTGTCTGTGATAGATGGGTTATTAGGAAAGTACAACTACATTATAACTATTAGTGCAATGGATAAACGTTAGTTTCGGGGTCATGTTAGTGTTAGAGTTTTGTTAGTATTGACCCGTATTCAGCCCTGTCGGCCCCTCGAACACTAGTCGCAGGCAGTTGTTGTTAGGACATGCGACACTGTCACTGCTACTATATTAAAGGTATGACCCGTCAAGTTTCGAAGTGCACAAAAAAAAACTGTTAGAACTTTCTTATAAATTACCTTTAAACTCAAAGCAAACTATTTACCTTGGCATTACAAAAGCGAATTTAAAATTACTATTTTATTTTATGCTAATATTAAAATTATGATAAAACTACAATTTACGGCTCCGTGAAATTAACTCGCATGAACCTTTCAAATCAATGAACTGGAGAAAAACTACAATTTTATCAAATTGCAAAAAAAAATCATAGCGACACTTGACAAATCATCATCAAGCCCCTCATCCTTAGACAGGGAAATAAAAACGCATGGGTATTTCATTTATTTATCTTATTTATCTTATAAGTTTAAAACCAATTTTCCAATAGTCTATTGGTGCAAGGGTAAGTTGAAGGTAAGTACATGCATATCTTGGAAAACTTATCATATTTGATGGACAATCACGTATAACTTATGAAAAGGGCATATTTTCTACAAAAAATTGATTATGATGAAAGTAAATTTGAAATATCTCGAAAACTGTTACATATAGGAAGTTTATCGATATGAGCATTATCGTTTGAAATGATTTTTATAATTATATACTGACATCAAACTGAGCATTTTGCCGTAAATAATGAAAGTTTCAAAAATGCCTTAAAAGTTGCTCTTAGAAAAACTTTTTTATTAAAAATTTGTCCATCCTGGAGTTGTTCTCAAAACTTCTGCTTTCTATTCAAGTTTTTATTAAAAAAATATAAAAAAATCAAAATTATGCTTTTTTTGTTATTTGAATTTTGAGGTTTATTTTAAATTTTTTTTTGTAAAAAAACGAAAAACAAAACTCCGTGTATATTTTTTTTATAAAGCCTTATAAGTTTCCTACAACTCCTTCTTAGTAAATTTTTTTCTACAACCAACTGTTTTCGAACTACATTTTTTTTAAAGTATGTGTGCAAAAACACGAAGGCTCTTTTCAAAAATTACCCTTGAGTCAAAAGGGTCTCCTCTCCTGCGGAAAATACTTGGTCTATCATACTGAAAATATGTGCCATGTATCATCCAGATCGAAGATAGTCAAGTTTGGTGACTGACCGATTAGGCGTGGAATTGGTCAGTAGCAGTGGAAAATGTACCCAACAAGAAAAAAAAAAGTTGGTTGATGTCGAACCTCTTCTTTAACAAATCAATTCAACGTAAACTACCAGATAATGGTATTGAATCTACTCACTTGAACTGTGAATGTGCGCCTTTAGGGAAATTACAATTATTTAAAAATCTATTTCACTCAAAATAAAAATAAAACTCTTTGGAAAACATGTGAAAAATATAAAAACTTAGTGTGACCCGCAATTTACGAAGAAACTGTCAATCGTATTAACCTGAACGCCACTGCTCTATAGCTGTGCAGTAAGGTGCCAATTAAAACGGTTATCTTGAATTTTAAAATTATTGCTCAATCCGGCATGAGATTGAGCTCTGCCGCAAAACGGTTATAAATTGAACTTTTTTCAACTGAAAAATCTCCCAAGGATACATGGAGTTTCTGAAAACTTTTTTTTTTTTTACCTCAAATTACTTTAAAATGCATCGAGGTATGATGTTATTTCAAAAACTATTATTTTTAACAACAATCGTCTTTCTGAGATTTTTTCGTGAGTGGAGTCCGAGACATGCAACATGGTGTATACAATTTTTCATAATTATCTTTAATCTTTTTGTGAATAGCTTTAAACTATGATTACCATTTGGTAAGCAATACTTCACCAGGGTGATTCCTCTATTTTTCATTAGGTTGGTTCTACTTATAAAACAATATTTATATACAACAAATATCATCAATTTTCTCCCAAGAAACATATACTCAATTCAGAAAATCTTCCCACCATAAGGGTATTTTTTTAATTTCATGTCCATCCATCAATGGAATTTACTTTGAAAATTGCACCTTTAACTTTAAATTTCATGAGAGAATTTTCTTTTGAAAAATGTTTAATCTTTGCCTGCTCGGCGGCACCCCTTAATCATGTCCAATTGAGCCCAAATTTTGCAAAGGGTATTTTTACGAGCCATTAAACATATAGTGCGTTTGTAAATGGTCACTGGCACCTCACTATGGAATGAGTCAATTTGGTGATTTGCATGGTTCACGAATCTCTCTGATCAAGAACCGCAAGGAAGTGCCATGAACTTTCCTTTTGATTTCAATCATGAGGGAAGTTTATCGTGAACAGGTCTCTTCTTGTTGGCATCAACCTGGCACTGGAACCCAGCGTGGCAGTAACATATGAGTGACACAATTTCATGGTTCATCGAGTGAGAACGAAATGTCGATAGATACACCCACACTCTGTCCGCATTCTGGTTGGCCGTTCCAATCAAATCACTTGGAGATTTTGTATCGCTACGAATTGGTTTATCTTTCGAGGTTCGGAATCGCGTTGGTGTGCTACGAGCAGAGTTGAACCGGTCAAATCTAGGTGAAGACAATTTCGAAGCAGATGGAAATTTCTACAAATGGAATCTACTATGGTCGCTTGGGTAGGCACGGAGTAATAAACCACTTTGACTAACAGATTTGGCCAAATTATGTCCCAGGGACTTTGGAATCCTGAACCGACAAATTACCATTTAATATGAATGGCACCCTAATTAACGTATTGCCATGTCAGGCACCTAGCTGTTATTCGAATTCTTAAATCCAATTTATAATGAGAATTATTCCCTTGCGTTGCGTTGTGCAACAATGCTGTTCATTGCAATAATGCAGACTGTAACGAGTGCCGCTCAGTAAATAATCTTTTACTTCAAAAAAACAATGAAGCAGCTTTCGATACAAATCTTTTCACCTGAAAATTTCTACCAGTATGAGCACTCATGCTTTCAAATAAGCGAAAATCACATTCGAAATTTTCACCCACACAACTCATTCTCGGTTGGAAATATTTCTTCGCTCATCAGATTTTTCGCATTTCCCTATTGTTCCACCAGAATCAAAACGTTTTCCTTCGTAATATGATTTTTTTTAATTAAGCTCAATTATTGTATGCAATTTAAGCGATGATTTTCATTTCTGGTTCTTCCGAAATTGTTTCAATGTTTGTCCAAGTGGAGGCTGCAAATTGGTTCCCGCCAGTTTTTGGACGCATACGCAGGATGTTAATGAATGTCATCCATGGGAGTCCGTTGAGATAAAAAAATAAAAATAATTGCGTGTTCCAACAGGATGTCACTATCGCAGTAATCTAGACAACGTCCCCCGCTCCCTCCCCCCCTCAACCGGTCAACGGGACATTATGGTGAAAAATATCAAAATGAAACATGAAAATAAAGGTCTTTTTGCGTGGGGCCATTTGTTGCCGGTTGGCCTCCGGTTGGATGCTCTCGCAGAAAAAAAAAATTAAATTGAAATTTAAAATCAGCTTACGATGAAAAGTGGCATTCATGTGTTTGGTGATTTCGACGTATTTTTTGTTTGGTTCGTCCTGGCTAGTGTGTGCCTTATTTCATTTTGATCACGGCAAATACAATAGTGGTCCGGCAAGCCTTCTAGCAGGAGCGTTATTCAAATGAGATAATTGGAATTTTACAGAATGTAACAATTTTAATTGCAATCTCAGCTGAATTGCCAGTGGGGCGCAACCGTGCCATCTGCGGTGCGCGATGCGCTTTGTGTGCGTGATTATATTACTGAAATTGGATTTTAAGAATGGAAAATGAGATTTTTTTGTTATGGAAAATGGAAGAAGTGTTTCGCGCTTGCCAGTTGATCATCATTTGTGCTGATTTTCACATGAAGTATAGGACACAAAGAAATGCTCTCACTTGAGGTAGACCTTCCCTGCACGTGTAATAAATTTAGCATTTTTCTCGTAATTGACGTTAACGAAGTGTACGAACAAACATAAACTCTCTCTCAACCATCCTGATGACCAGAAACGAGGAGAAACAACTTAATATCGAAGCCTATGGCAGGGCCCGGCCCACCCAGAATAGTCACCTTACCCCTTGTTGGTGTGTCTCCACAGCTCATCCATCTTACTCCCTTCCAGACAACAGACCAACTGTTATGTGAAGATTATCGTTTTGCCCCCTTTTATGAATACTCCGGCGTTTAGTAACTGCCGGCATCCACATGTACAGTAGCCAAACCACCTACTCTCTCTCTCTATCAGTCTACACACATCTTCCGCTTCGTCTCGTTCCCTTCTTTCCCCGCGCACAAAACCCAAATGAAGAAGTTTAATTATAAGTAAATAAAACACTTTAATTAGCAGGCATTAACAGAAATTAACTCTTCCAATTTGTTATACTTTGTGTTCCAAAGCTCTCGTCTCGAAGACGACCGAGCAGTGCCTGTCCATCCATCTATCTGCTTGGTTAATTGGCATGAATCGACAACCGCCACAGCCAGCGCAGCCCCCACGAAAAGGACAGACGATGGAATTTTCGAGGTTGATCAAACAAAGCGGCCAAAGAGGGTCATTGCTGATGACGATGCCGCCGGCATCGTCGTTGGCCCGTTTAGGATTAGTTGTGGTCTAGGAATTAGGATTCGGCTATTTGGGCCAGATTTGGTTCGGAATGGGCTTTTCTATAGAGCCGGTGGTAAAGTTCGGTGCTTCCACCAGTCGAGAGAAGGAAATGCATTCAAGTGTGGACTCATTATGTGGACTGTAAATAGAGATGGCATTAAATGAATGCTCGATTACTTTTTCAAAGGGACGTATCAGCTTTGGTAAACAGTGCATTTTATCGTTGATTTGGCGTAACTGGCAGCTCGCTCACGCATACTAACACTACCATCAGACAAGAGAAGTTTTCCCCTACCTGATAGTGGTATTAGTATACGTGTGCGAGCTACCAGTTACGCCAAATTGACGATAAAATTCATTGTTTACAAAAGCTGATACGTCCCTTCGAAAAAGTAATCGAGAATGGTTGAGATTTAAAGTGCTGTGGATTTGAGGACAATGAGGAAAGGTTTTTTGGCATGTATGACGATGAAACTTGATGTGTTTAATGTCTTCATTTGTTGATGTTCTTATTATATCAGGCCGTGACTTATTTGTGCCCAGATTAGATCGACTAAAAGACCATCATCCGCCACCATGCCCATACAACTACAAGGGCCTCCCCATACCTTTGGTTGTAGAGCGGTAGCCTATGCATCATACTAAGCTATAGGTGGTTAATTTGATTGCTCTGGAAGTTTATGGTATATTTCGGATTATAAATTGACTCCAGAATGGACATAGAATATCACGATTTCCTTTATATTTTATCTGAACCACCTTGATGATTCCTTAGAACTTATTCGCAGGGTTTCTTTGGAGTTTTCAATGGAATATCTTAAGAATAATACCAAAATGGGCTGCGAATTCTTTCTAGCTTTCCTTTGTAAAAATGTTTACAACAATTATCTGTGGACAACTCTTGGACTCCAATCTTCAATTTTGTTAAAATATTAAGTTTTCACAAACATCGCCTAATTTTTGCCGAGAATTAGAACTAAATGCTTGAAAATGTCTTCAGATTTATATTTTATTATTTTTGTCTTTACCATGGTTCATTTTGAACTGGAAAAAACATGTTGGACATCCAAATGGCCGGGCAATTCGGAAGATTCATTAGCTTGGATATAAAATCGATCATACCACTCCAGAACCACCTTGGAGTAGTTGCAGCTGGCCAAATCGGGCCAAAAGATGACTTTGCCCCTATGCTTGCGGATGAACGCTTTTTCAGGCATTCTTCGATGTATACTTAGGATGTCATCGTCGAGGATGTGACGAATGGTTCCGTTTTCAGGCCACAACTGCAAATCGCTTGCCAAATCATGGTCTTCTTCGCGAAATTGTCGGCAAACACGAACTTGAATCTTCCCGACACACCTCCACGCCCAGTCGCGATGTAAAACTTTTGACCGGGAAGTTGCTTAAAATCGAGTTTGACGTATTTTTCGTCATCGATCAAAGTGCAGCACTTGTGTTTCGTTAAAGCACGGTCGTACAAGAGCCTTGCACGATTTTTTGCCACGGAATTCTGCTTCATGTGCCGGTTCAGATGTTGACTGGCTTTGTATGACTTGTATCCTTCCCTGGTAAGGATGTTCCGCACCGTTTGAAAGTTAGCGTTGTACCTTCTGGCCACATCTCGGATCGAAAGACCGGGGTTGGCTTTAACGCACCTCAACACCTTGACCATCCCTGGTTCCAGTATTGACGTAGGATTACGTCTTTTGGCAACATATTGGGGTGCAATTTCAAAAAAACCAAAATCGACCGCATTACGAAAATATGTCAGGTTTTGACCACACATAACTCTGTCAATTGCAGATGGATTGTAATTCTAAACAAGCCAATTGATTGGAAATTTATCTACCAATTTGCTAAGAGGAACACGTTATTAGAGCTTTGAGTGGGTTGGTTTATTTCCTTTTAACCAACCCACTCAAAGCTCTTCATAAAGAGGTTCCGTTAAGAGGTTCGACAAATTTAAAGGATTACACTTTATTAATTTTCATTAGGTCACTATTGAAAAATACACAAATGTCCAACTGCTGCAATGGTGATCAAATGTAGATCTACGGATTTTACAATTTTTTGCGGAAATACGGATCCGTAGGCAAGATCTACGGAATTCGGTACATTTTCTACGGATTTTTTTTTTCAGTATACGCCTCCCTTCAGAATCGAATTTTAAAATCTAGAGTATAATCTGATTCTGAAGGGAAAGGAGCATAAAGTAAAATACACCCCTGAAACTTGTCAACCGTTTTCTTGCTCACTTATCCGCTTTTTGATAGAATTCGCGTTGACGGCGACGCTGTAGCTCTTCTCTCCTATGAAATATTCCGTAAGCAATCGATCGGCGTACTTTGATTCGCGTGTAAAGGACCTTAGAATGTTTGTTTACAAATGCGTTTAAGCCGTTATCAAATGTAATGTCTGAAGTTTTCAAATTACAGTACCAAACTAAAATGTCATACGGCAGGCTCTGTCACACGACACTGTCGCCGAAGGCCGTCACGAATGTATGTATTTTAGTTTTTCTCATAATAATAGCTGCTGATGTTGTGCTTGTGTGAATTCTGAAAATAGCAAGCAACAATGGAATTAGAACGAAATCACATATGTCATAATATGATATTATGATAGTTATTTGATAATTTTCTTTTTGCTCGAACGCTGTTCTACCGTTTGCGTTGTGTAAGAGAGACGAAGGTCGCTTACCCATCAGCTCGATGATCATCAAAAAGGACGTAATCCATAAGTCGTCATACTTGTCCGACTTTATAAAGGAAACTACGGTTAAAACGTGGATTTCTTATTAGATGACGACACCACTGTACCGCCGCCACGGGATCACAATTGATCAGATCGCCATAGATGGTCTTGAAATCCCTGCAGTGGATCCTAAAATTGAGCTGGAAACCATTGCCGTGGATAATGAGACAGAATTGCTGCTTGGGCAACAGGAAACGCTCCTTTGAAATGAGGAAAAATGCCTGGAGATCGCTACCGCGCAAAACAGGGTTCATCTGTCATTAATATATGAGGAGCACGGTGAAGAGATAGCTTTTCCTGCCAAATGTTTCGGCCATCTACAGAAATTCAAGCCAGGGGTTCGGATGACATATTTCATGATGGCATCCAGTGAAACTCGTCGTCAAGACAGGCGTGTGGCCAAACCACAACATTTGTTGCATATGACAATGAAGGTTCTTCGCCTTAGAGTTTCCGAAGGCTTGCAATGCACTTTTATTTGTTCACCATTATGCGACAATTGGGAAAGCCTACGATGTTCCTCACATTTAGTGCAAATGAGATGAAGTGGCCCCATTTGTTGAATCTCTTACATCGATTGTCAGAAGGACACAATGGCAATGACTTAACAGATCCGATCCAGAAATTGACTGCACTACAAAGAGCAACTCTGGTCAATGATGATCCAGTCACGTGCTGTGTGTACTTCAACAAGCTGGTTGACACGATTGAATTTCAGCACCGTGGAAGTCCTCACGCGCACATCTTGATGTGGCTGAACAAGGATCCCCGGGAAGCAATCAGTGAAAGTATGCCAAAAACTACAGGTGAAACAGTATCATGGTTTTCATGCCTGTACTACCATCGGCCCTTTTCAAGGCCACCAAGATTCTCCAAAAGAGTTAAATTTCTGAACATGTCCCAACTAAAATTCATATCAAAAACTTCTTTTCAGGGCAATCATAGTCATACTAAAGAGTATAAACAGAGAGAACCCCGCTCAAATTCCTATTCCTACACAAAACACAAGTCCTGCTGCAGTTAACAAATAACATTTATTATATAAGACCACGTAGTCCGACGTCACCATTGCGTACAACCCCAGAAGGCTGTCTCTAGTAGTTTCTCAAAAGTTCTTTCATCGATTTATCATTTAACGTAAAATATCACCTTAGAACTAAAAAAATATCACCTTCGACTAAAAAAATCCGTAGAAATCCGTAGATTTGAATAAGTCTACGGAATTGCATAGAAAAAAATCTGACATCTCTGGGTTCATCCATCACCGTGTGTGGTGGTGTCTGGTCGTCGGTGTCAGCAGCAGCAGCATCAGAAGCAGCAGTGCTTTCGGCGTGTGGCGTTGAACATTGTTTTCCAGTACACAACGAAAGGCAGCCTTCAAGCAGCGAGCTGCAGGCCCACATGAGCATCCATAGAAGGAGGAAGAAACCACACCGCTATGGATCGAAATAAGTTTCTTCGTGAGTCGTTGTGGGTCATCTATGCCAAGCGCGTCACCCTTGTTCCAAGCAACATATAGCTCGCCAGCTTTATCCGTGTTGAACACCCTACTAACTCAGCATTACTCAACCATTACGGCAAAACGGTCCTTTTTAGGATCACCATAAATTATTGTTGTTTCAGAGTTAATTTTCATTGAACATTTTCAACCAAACTTTTGTTGTCAAATGCGTAACAGTATTGAAGTGGTACATACAAATTCCCGCAATGACCGAATACCACATGACCATGTCAATTAACCAGAGACACTTCATAAGGTTTTCTCCAGGACGCTAGAAAAATAAAAAAAATCTCGAAATTGTATGATTGATAGCGATTGGAAAAATTTGAACAAGAAATTCCTCCAATCAATATTCGTTTTTTTATTATCTATTGAATAAAACAAAAATTCCGTGCGTTTTGTGCACGTAAATGCGTAATTTTGTCATCAGAAAACGAGGCGTATCCGTGATGGGAAAAGTGGTTTCCCTAACACAGTCACCGAATATTGATACCATGTACTAAGCATGCCAGTCGGTATCGATCTTTATGCCTTTTGGTTAAAATTTGAAGCCCCTCATATTAAGAGCTTTATGCCAAAAAATAACCTTGCCGAATTCTCTTAATAGAAAGGACTTAAAATATGCATAAAAAAGTATAAACGTAGGTACCGTCCGGTAGGCTCACATTCTGTGATTGATGTGTTTTCCCTAATAGGAGAAATGGCTCTAATGTGCCTATAGATCTAAGATTGGGCCCATTGCTAAAAATCAGCTATTTCCAATTTTATCTAGATAAATTTTGACGCGGGACGGTACTAATGGATATTTTTGGTCACCATTGAAATTTTAGTTGATTGCTGAATTTATGCATAGGCCCAAATAAGGGGCATTTAGGCCGACATTACATCCATTTCCCCTGCATATTTCATTTCTGCACTGCTTTCATTTCCAAAAACAAAGAGGAAAAATTTCTACAGTATTGTTCTCTACCCAGACCCTGTACACTAGACTGATGCAAAATTTGAAATTTTTGCTCCACAGTGCTCAAACGGTTCCAAATCAGGTCCTGATTAGCCTCCCAAAATTTAAACTCATTTGGTAAAAAACTGACTTGGCACAAACCATTCGAAGTTTATATGGAAATTACTATGGGAAAACTTAACGTTTTGTTCATTGTCTTCTACCCAATTTCCATATTGCTTTTTTGGAAAGTTCTATAATTATTCTTACGCAAAATTTTTTAAGCTACAACTTTGCGGAATATCGTTTTTCAGTCAAATGTCAAAATTAATAATTATTAATTGTTTAAGAGATTGATAATCTTATGGCATGATGAAGCAGCTGTTCTGTGGGCAACACTGTATTCTGCAGTGTGACATAGTAGCCATGATATTTGTGCTCTATTTTTCGCACCAGAAACACCATTGTCGCCTGCTGAACAGTTGAATGAGCATAATCATAAGACATCAGTGACTTGAATCATTAATAACTTTTGTTCCTTACATTTGATTGAAAAATGGGTTTCAACAAAGATGTAGCTGATCAAATTTGCTACAATCACTACTATCACTTTTTAAAGCATAATGATGTGGTGAATTGTTAGATAGGTATCAACAAAAACCTAAGTTTTCCCATAGTAATTTCCATATAAACTTGAAATGGTTTGTGCCAAGTCAGTTTCTTACTAAAGTAGTTCAAATTTTGGGAGGTTAATCAGTACCCAATTTGGAACCGTTTGAGCACTGTGGAGCGAAAATTTCAAATTTTGCATCAGTCTACTGTACACTCTGTATTTCATACAAGATCAGTTAGCCTTCTCGACTGCTATAGTACAGCAACACTATCTCAAATAAACTACGTAGTCAACGAAAACAACCGTAGCCTGGACCTCTGCTTCGTTAGCGTTCAGGACACCGCTCCTTTCATCTCCACGGCACCTTCTCCACTAGTAAAGCAAGTACATCATCACCCTCCCTTGGTTGTCACTGTTGCTGACAATCACAATCGGGTCTTTGACGACATTTCCACGACCGTGTCATACGATTTCCGGAAAGCCGATCACCGTAGTATCGTCAACGTGCTATCTAGTATAGATTGGGAGAGCACCCTCGATCCTGATAATGTTGAAACCGCTGCGCAAACATTTTCACATGTCTTGGCTTATGTCATTGACAGGCACGTTCCGAAAAGAGTTCACCGTAAAATTTCTCATCCTCCCTGGCAGACGAGTGAACTGCGTAGGTTAAAGTCGACCAAGAGAGCCGCATTAAAAAAATTCACTAAGTATCGTACGCTTTCGCTGAAACGTCACTACGTTAGGCTCAATTATGAGTTCAAGCGAGTTAGCCGTCGATGCTATTCGCGATATCAACGAGGGATTCAGAGGAAACTCAAGTCGCACCCGAAGTCATTCTGGAATTACGTAAATGAGCAGCGCAAGGAATCCGGCCTACCTTCTTCAATGGTGTTGAATGGAGCAGTTGCTTCCACTCCTCAGCAGATCTGTCGCTTGTTTTCTGAGAAGTTCGCCAGTGTTTTCACGAATGAGAGATTAACTGACGAACACGTTACCCTAGCAGCTAGTAATGTTCCACTTTCTGGCAAACACTGGGTGCGATGGATGTCAACGTCGAGATGATTTCCACTGCCGCATCACAACTCAAGTCGTCCTTCAATCCAGGACCCGATGGCGTTCCATCCGTATTCCTGAAAAAGCATATCGCCAGCTTGCTGATGCCCATGCTTCACCTATTTCGATTGTCCATCTTGTTGGAAATTCGCACATATGTTTCCTATCCACAAAAAGGGCAGCAAACGGGATGTGGACAATTATCGTAGAATCACGTCGTTGAGTGCAGTTTCGAAGTTATTCGAGTTAGTCATCATGGAGCCTCTACTCTCTCATTGTAAGCAGTATCTAAGTGGTGATCAACACGGCTTCAATTCCGGTCGTTCTACTTCCACAAATCTGCTGTGTTTGACATCGTATCTTACGGAAAGCATGGCAGAGAGGACTCAAACAGACGTCATATACACCGACTTGTCAGCTGCCTTCGATAAGCTAAATCATGCCATCGCGATTGCCAAGTTGCATAGACTTGGGGTCAGCGGCAACCTCTTGCGATGGTTTTGTTCATATCTCACTGATCGGCAACTGATGGTTGCCATTGGTGACAACCGGTCCAATATCTATCTAGCTACGTCAGGAATACCTCAAGGAAGTCACCTGGGACCTTTGATTTTCTTACTCTACTTCAATGACGTGAACTTGGTCATCGAAGGCCCACGACTATCGTATGCAGACGATCTTAAAATCTACCTACGAATCCGCTCGATTGATGACTGTCACTTCCTTCAACGTCAGTTCGAAGCCTTTGCCAGCTGGTGTAATTTGAACCGAATGGTGGTTAACCCCACTAAGTGTTCAGTGATCACTTTTACTCGGAAGAAAGAACCAATCACATTTGAATACAAACTTATCGGCACTGTAATCGACCGTGTGAACCATGTGAAAGATCTGGGTGTTATTCTAGATTCTCAACTTACTTACAAGCAGCACATCTCGTACGTTGTCGACAAGGCGTCTAGGACATTGGGATTTATCTTCAGGATAGCAAAGAATTTCTCCGATATCTACTGTTTGAAGTCACTGTACTGTTCCTTGGTGCGATCCATTCTGGAATATTGTTCTGTGGTCTGGAGTCCAAACTACAACAATGGTGCTGAGAGAGTTGAGTCCGTTCAACACCGTTTTCTTCGATTCGCTCTGCGGAAGCTGCCTTGGAGGGACCCATTTCATCTGCCCAGCTATGAAAGTCGTTGCCAGCTGATTGATCTGGAGCCTCTCCGAACTAGAAGAGGCACCTCTAGGGCCCTGTTCATTGCGGACACTTTACAAGGTAGAATTGATTGCAGTGCAATCTTGGGGCAAGTCAACATTAACGTCCAACCCCGTGTGCTACGTAACAACGTTATGCTGAGATTGCAACTTCAGCGCACAAACTATGGCATGAACGGTGCAATAGGTGGGCTGCAACAAGTGTTCAATCGAGTCTTGGGCATCTTCGATTTCCATTTGCCTCGACAGCTGCTACGAAGATACTTCTCATCGTTCTTTTCTGGCACAGTTAATCGTGAATGATTGTGTGTTTTATTTATGTATTTTATTCTTAGTTTTTATTTTTTGATTTACCTATATAAGTTACTTAAATCATCCTTGGGGCTATACACAGCCTGTTGATGCAGACAAATAAATAAATAGATAGAAGGTTAACTAGCTTCCAAGCTTCCACCCATCGGTCCTTTTCAGGACCACAAAGGACTAATAAAAGAGAAAACTAAAGAGTAAGAGTTTGAACCCAAGACATATCGTCCAGGATTGGTTTGTACTACATGGACATCGACAGAGCACCTTTAAAACAGAACTCTCTAATTGCTTCCGAATTTCAACCTATCGAAATTTTTCACTACCAACGAGCTAAGAAATCAATTTAATATTTACCATACTTTTGCTGTGACATCATAGCTACCTATTGTAATCTTACGTCAAATCTACGGCCGTGTTTTGGATACAACCTCTTACTTTTTTCGTAGATTCACTGATTCCTTTCCACACTCAGGGTTTGCTTGTAGGGTTTCAGCACTCGAAAAACTGTTGTTTTCGTTATCTTCAGCACTTTAGCCAGCTTGGAACCGGACTATAACGGATTTTCCAGTTGTTTGTGCACACTATTTTTTCTTCTTTCGAGTTCCATTTGACGTTATTTCTGAACGCGATCGACTACTTTGATCAAACTTGCACCAGTTGTTCTCTATAGA
Source organism: Ochlerotatus camptorhynchus (assembly GCF_037179485.1). Taxonomy (NCBI): domain Eukaryota; kingdom Metazoa; phylum Arthropoda; class Insecta; order Diptera; family Culicidae; genus Ochlerotatus; species Ochlerotatus camptorhynchus. The sequence goes on from NW_027040618.1 coordinate 1,711,517, forward strand.
AGTATCAACAATCTACTGTCAAAGATGTTCGATTTCCAACACTAGAGGCGTGTTAGCGGTGCACGAGGGGCGTACCAATTTACTTTTAGTCAGCCTTTGAAATGTATAACAAACATAACAGTCGACAACGTTGACATTTTAATTATTTTCAATGCATTAAAATTATTTTTAATTAGAATAGCTATCTGTAATTCTTGGTTCATTTCTTTCAATATTGCTGAAAGGATTTAAATTCAAATGATTCCTGTCTTCAAAGTATTTAAATTACTACCATGAATTTCAAATATCACGCACTCATACCTGGAAGTATGCGCCCCTCGACATTATCCCTTTGTTCCCTTGATTTGTTTTCCGTCGATCTTGTTTTCCGTGCTTAGCACAAATGCTACCAACGCCAGGGAGGCAGCTCTCACACTTGGACCCTACCTATCGACCCATCAACTCATGAACCGGGGACCAACGGTGATCAGATATGTTATGCCTCAGAACATCCCGGCGGCGCTGACTAGGAGTAAACCCAGGTCTGCTGGGGTGAGAGGTAATCACGTTTACCACTACACCACCGGCGCCGCCATCCACATTATCCCTAAGATTGATTGATAACCTCGTTAAATATGGTTGAAGCCAAGCTATAAATCTCACATAACGTCATCCATTGAAATCAATCCTCGCTGCTGAATTCACGCTTATTTCAGGCAAATACCCTGCCCGTAGGAATTCACGCTTATTTCAGGCAAATCGAATTCCATGGAATTCCCCGCTGTGATAATGTTTCCTATGAACGCTTCAATGTTCGCCCCACATTAAAGTTCAGTTACTAGAACCGTTATCATTTAATGACTTTGATAGTGAATCCGATTCTCAACCATCAAAACAAACACCACCGCACAACATAACTGGATTCAATCAGTCTCTGTGCCGTTTGGAGAATTCCCGCAACCACTACCATCATCTCGATGGGTTCATGATCGCACACCTTTTACCGGCCAATGAGTTTCGCGAGTCGTGTTACTTACACAGAGTGGATGCTGCCAACTTAATAACCTGATACGGTTGTTATGTTGATGCCTTTAGTCGGTTATAACTTTCCATCGAATGAAGACCGCATTTTAAAGTGTTCCATTGCAAATCAAAAGAAGCATGAAGATCAAACTATTGTTGATATCCGCCCTGGCATTGGCCATCGTAGAAGGACGTTCGCTTCGCATTAGACGATCAGATATTGTGTTCCGACCAGATTCAGAGTTGACATGGGAGGAAAAGCAGGAGCTTTACCGCACGACTGGTAAAAGACCTGGCTACAGTCAAAGCAGTGCTGCCAATACGGGTTCCCAAACGATTGTAAACCAACATGGAATGGCACAGCAAACTGCCGGGGGAAGTGTCTCCTCAAACTTGGCCAACGATGGTTCCAGTGGACAGCTCAGTGCGGCCAATACTCAACAGCAAACGATGCAGTCCGGGGATAGGTTCCAAAATCAAAACGCCGGTCAAAGCCAGTCGGCAAACTTTGGCAAAGATCATCAGCTTTTGTCGAATGCCAACACCAACACCAACACGGTGAAGGAAGGCGGAAACATGCGGCAAACGTCGGAAGGTGGAGCCGGTTCTTCGGTGGTGAACAAACATGGCACCCAGTCCAATCAGGCTCAGACCAACAATGAGCAATACGTCAACAGCGACGGTCAGCAGGGAACCAAATCGACGGGCTCCAGCCAATCGGTCAACACCGGGCAAGCTGGATCAGGTGCATCGAATGCGAACACCGGTTCCGAGACGATCGTACTTCCCGATGGAACGGTGGTTACGAAATCATTTGGATCGTCGTCCAGTTTTCAGAGTAGTGGTAACGTGAAGGTTGCCGCTTTGGCCAGTGGCTTCTCGAATGCACTGGGAGGTTAAGGTGCGTCATCGCTATACTGATAACTGAGTCGGGTTTTCTGTGTTTGTTTTCGTTAGATAGGACTATCAATAAACTGTATTTATTTATACATTAGAATTTGCGTGTTTTCCTTGTTTTGTCCAATGATTTCATTTAGTGATTCGAAAGTGAAATTTGTACCTAAAATAGGAAATTAAAAAACCCACTACATTTTCGTTGTTTCGGTGCTGCGGAACCTGCTGTACAAAGAAGTCATCTCCACTTTACTCGTCCTATGGCCACACGTCGCACAGTGGTCTAAAACTGTGGAAAGACGGTCAAAAGCCATTATCTCATGAATCTTGCATGTTAAACTAGTGGTGCCTTGAGGAAAGTTTCTGGATATAAAAATGCTCTTCTTTCGACATTGACAAATCAATGATTAATCCTCCTAGAAGTGAGATTCAAAATTTATGTTTTCAAAAATTGGTGTAAATCACTTAAAAGTGATTTTTCTTTAAAAAAAAACATTCTTTGAACCTCTACTGCTTCGAAGTAGTGTCCAAAAAGTAATCAAAACATCAGTATACACACATTTTCTGAATATTCCACCGCAATAGGTTCTGAAATGGGCAAGTTATTCTTGGTTTTGTTATAAAATACATATTGTTGCCATTTTATAGCAATTTTGCTACCATTGTCCACCACTATCTTGACAAAATCAAAGCGAAATTAATACCGAGAAGTTCGGAATAAACGCACTAGAGACTGCCCATCTGTATGAAAAAAAAAAATCCTGGTGCTACATGACATCATCAGTACACTTTGTACTAATTCATGGTGCTGATGTAATGGAGTCACACATTCAGAAAAAGCGTGAATACTGATGTTTTGATTAGTTTTGGACACTACTTCGAAGCAGTAAAGGTTCAAACAATGTTTTATGAAGGAAAAAATCACTTTTAAGGGGTTTTCCATAGAAACATCCCATTTCATACAGTATTTCACGTATATAGTAATTGATGTTTCTGCATGTTTCTGCAATAAATTTTGAATGTTTTGAAGAAAACCCACTTGAATAGTTCGGTTTTGTCGTAGCATGTGGTGATAAATGGTAGTAAATCGTAATTATGCAGCTAAAAATTACATTTTTGGAGCAACATCAATAATAACTCACCTTTTTAGCGAGTGTGCTATGATATTCATCAAACTTGTATATCAATGTTTTGAACAAATGTGTAGAATATTTCAAACCAGTAGAAGTTTAAAGAAATTAGTTATTAAGTAGAAACTTTTATTAGGAGTTTTTCCACCAAAAACGTTCCATATTTCAATGAGTTGCAGAAATAGCCACCTACACACCAAATGTAAATCGCTGAGAATCGGCAAAATTTTGCTGATTTAAGACTTGATGAAAGATCAGCTAACGTTCCAGCAAAATAATGCTGCTGAATTTTTCAGCAATTCCAACTTCTGTCAAAATGACAACCTTTTACTAAAAATCAGCAATATTTCTTTACTGATCTTTCAGCAATTCAAAAATCTGACATTTGGCAGCATTTTGCTGATTAAAATATTAAAGGCAGTAAATTGAATTTGTTTTCACTATATGAGCTTCCAGCTTCTGTAAAGATCGTTGATACAAATATACGAATAATAAAGATAAAATCGCCAGACTCTTTTCCAAGTATCATTTATTAAATATAACCAGTGTCCGAGCAAAGACATCATATCAAGAAGACTGTCAACTTTGCCAGAATCAAAGCGTCAGATACAGTAGCGCTGCACTAGAGCGAAGGTGGAAGCAACGCATAGAAAAATGAGCAAATACACAAACCTTTCTTCTGAGGATGTAATCTTTGCTATCACATTCGTTCGAAGCATTTACCTTTGAGCGGCAGATGACGCAATTAAACCTGTCTCATAGCGGTCGTACGAGGTACTGGAAGAGTTGCCAGTCTTCTTGATATGTTGTCTTCGGTCTGAGCCAGTGTCCTTACCTACATAATTTTATTTATTTGTAGTTTTTTACCTCTTCCTCCTGCTGCGGTTTGACCGTTTGGTTGGTGTCCGAATGAAAAATACTTGCGACTGTGATGCTAATAGTTTGACAGCTCTTTGACTGGGTGTTAGTTTATGTTAGCTGATTTTTTCGGTAAAAATATCGTTTGCTGTTTTTCACTAAAGCATTGGATTGCTGATCATGATCCAGCAATTCGTTTTACTGATAATGAAAAAATAAATTTTGTGTGTAGTGTTTTCAGCAAACTTTCTTGTTTTGATATTTTCTAAAACTTTGCCGAAGACACCATACCTAGTATGGAATTTTTGAAAAAATAAATTTTGAATCTCACTTCTAGGAGGATTAATCATTGATTTTTCAATATCAGAAGAAGCGCCTTTTATATCTAAAAACTTTCCTGAAGACACCACTAGTCTAAAATGCAAGATTCATGAGATACTGACTTTTGACCGTCTTTTCACAGTTCTAGAACACTGTGCGTCGCCAGCCTCGTAGTCTGGGAAGGAGCAGGTCGCCTTACACTTGGTTGATCCAACTTGCCCGCTGTGCGTCTCTTTTTTTTTCTTCCTATTGGGCCGCTTTCGAGAACCATTATCACTGGGTTGTCGTGCGGCATTCTTACGACGTGCCCAGCCCACCGTAGTCGCCCAATTTTTGCAATGTGGACGATGGGTGGCACTCCCAGCAGCTGGTTAAATTCGTGCTAAATACATTCGCCTCTTCCACGTTCCGTCATCCATCTGCACTCCACCGTAGATGGTACGCAACACCTTCCGTTCGAAAACACCAAAGGCGCGTTGGTCCTCCACGAGCATAGTCCAGGTCTCGTGGCCGAAGAGGACCACCTCAGCGTCTTGTAGACAGTCAACTTCGTGCGGCGGCGAATTGTATTCGACCGGGGCGTCCTCCGGAGTCCAAAGTAGGCACGATTCCCTGCCATAATGCGTCTTTGAATTTCTCTGCTGGTATCATTTTCGGCAGTCACCAGTGCGCCCAAATACACCAACTAATCGACCACCAGTGATGCAAAATATCATGACACTCATGTAACACTCGTCTTCGCATCAACCGACTATCGCTTACAGATCGTTTTGACACGCAGTGAGAGTTAGAGCCATGGCAAACAACAATCACCAGTAATGATCGCTGCTCACAAGCAAATCGTTACACTCGCTGCTGATAATGAAAAGCATAACGAAAATAGTGAAGACTTCTGCAGTACGATCATGAGAAAAAGCGAAACGACAGAAGAAAATTAAAACAATGCCTTCGAATTCCAAGTTCGTCTCGGCAGGCGCGAGTGTGTGAGTTACAAACAAAGCAGGCAACATTAAACGGAAGCTGTTGGGCTCACTCACCAACACACTCACATAAGCAAGCTAAGCAGCAACTGCTTCAAAACGAGCACAGATGAGTGTCGTGATTGTCAGGAATGACAAGATCGGTGATGGATCACAACAGAAAACGAGATTCACCAGTTGCTTTTTACTTCTTTCGTCAACTTGATGGATGGTCATGGAGAGAGCTTCGACGAGAACATTGATAGGAATGTACAAAGAGTTACTACAATCAGCTGTTTGATGATAGTGATTGTGATAGGTCGCAACTCTGTCGACCACCTCGATTTCGCAACCGTCAATCTGAACTCGGTGTGAGAGGCTAACATTGTCTTCCCTAGAACCTCTTCCTCTCATGTTTTTTTGTCTTCGATTCGTTGATGGGGCCTTCCTTAGCTTAATCGGTAAAGGCACAGGTACAAAGCAAGACCATGCTGAAGGTGGCTGGGATCGAATCTCGGTCCGATCTAAGAATTTCTCAAGGAATGATACCTGATCAGACTGAAGTATTAATCAAATATTTAAGGACTTTTGGAGATGTCTGTTCATCTGAAGGTCTTTGAAATAATTTGGATCAACCTGCTGTTGGAGAGAATATCTGAGAGAAGTGATTTGAAATATGTGGGCCTCCCTCAGCTCAGTCGCTAAAGGCGCAGCTACTTGGAAAGTGCAGCTGAATTGAAAATTACCGAATTGCATTCAAATCCGAACCGAATTGTAAAGAATTCATCCTGGAATGCTGGTTAATTCCTCCTAAGCATCTGCTACTTTATAAACCGATCAGTGTTCAGATTGGCCTTATTGATGGTAATACTTTCTAATTGATATACGGGGCGTGCGTGAAACCACATTTGCTCACTATTGGTCGATAGCATTTTCCGTGAATATCACCATTTTAACCCACCCACAAAGTATTGTTTGACTATCCGATGCACAAATTGAACTGTTTTAAGTAGTTGTGGAATATAAATCCATTGGGAAGAATGTTCTGTGACCTTTGGCAGCGTGCCACTTCATCCCTAATGGGTACAGGAAGAAGATTTTCTTCATTATATTCAAAAGGGTACTGCAGGAGGCAGTTTTCGAATGCATCACCTGTACCCTTTTGCTAAGGAGGAAACAGTAAGTTCAAGTTACACTATATAATTATAATTTCTACAGGTTTTGTAGATTATAATTTGTATTTTTTACTGATGGATAGCATGATTCTTGATCTTTTTTCAGTCAACAGCGAGTTTGTGACCACGTATAAGAGATGCCAACAAACGCATCGATAAATGTTAATCCTGCCGATTTATTAACAAAAAAGAAAATAGATTAAAAGGATCGATCATCGAAGTTAAGCGCTTATGATTCTGAACGCTAGATTTTATCCATTATCCAACCAAATCCTCGAAAAAATCTAAATTTTTTTTTGAAATGCTGAAAAACATGAGCACTATTGACAATACTGGCGTACTTACCCTGCGTGTAAAAAATACTTGCAACCTACAAACGATAACGTCTGATTTCATATTTAATTTTACAATTAGGTTCATTCGAGAATCGAGGTGATAAAAGTTATGTTTATCTTACGTGTAATTTAGTTCATAATGAATATTCTTATACATATCATTTTTTTTACATTCATCTTTAATCAACTTAAAAATAAGCGTCATCCTTTGACCAAAATACACCATGATTTTATTTCATAAAGTATCCGTTTCCGAAAGTTGTCATCTGAATAAATTGTTAAGTTTTGATGGATGTGAGGCATCCAAATTGTCCACTGGTTTTAATTCGTACGTGTTCTGTTCTTCTATTACTTCGCCATCGAAACACCGTCTTCATTGCAGTTCTCCAACAAATCCCACAAATACTGATCAGAAATCTATAGAAAAAGTTTAAGGCTTCATCGGATGAACTTTCCGATGTCTTCCAATCTGCCGGAATTTTGGAGTTGTTCTACTCGCTTTCGTTATATAACATCCACAACTCCTAATCATCGTGCTTGTCGTAATGCTTATAACTTCGTAAATCGTAAGCCAGCTCCACTCGGAATTACCTTCGATATCGGTTAGTACCGCCTGCTGGTTGGAGTTCTGAACGTCAGTCATTGTAGTTACTGTTAATACAAATTTTTGTTTGGGACTGGAATGTCTAACATGCGTCGGCTTATGTTTCGTCTTGGGTGGATTTCGTCTGCGAATCATTGGAAGTTTCCCGTTCGGTCTTAAACTATTCTTTCATGTCTGTACACTGAGTCCTGATTCTTGATATGGTGCTACAGTGGTTCGTTTCTAAAATTAAATCCACTATTAATCAAAACGACAAAAACGGTGCCGAAAATAGATTTACCTGACAGTTTTTTTGATACTCGTCGGTCGTTAATATTTAATTGCAAATCCTGCTTGAATCCAAAAATGACGCATCTTCCGAGGTGGTAGGATAGGAATGTCGTAGTGTTTGTCTTCGATTCGGGCCAGGATTATTTTCGTCGACTTAGAGGATATACGGATAATTGAAGATTACGGTTGAAAAAAGACGAAGAGTTTGACGGTTAATAAGAATGAACTTACCGGGCAGTATTTGGGTCATCCTTTGATAAACTAGGGGAAGTTATGGAAAGACCCTGATCTCAATCGTAGTCGTCAATGAAGTCCGCTCCCTTGATGTCTTAGGTCAGACGTTTGTATTCTCCTTGATCGGAAGTCTTTTTAGTTCTTGACTTACATATAAGAACATTGTTGACATGGAGAAAGAACATTTCCATCATCTTTACCGTGGCGATTGTACGGACAATGTTGATGTTGATAATCTTGGTTTCGGTATGAGAATGCGCTGAATCAGTTTCCAGATGATGGGATGTAGTGCTGATGGCTTCTCAATTGGCTCGCCATAGTCGCTGCAACATCAACATGAAGAATTTGCTGCAATGAAAAACAGGAAAATTTACAACTTTTGCGTCAATAAAAAAAAAACTACTTACCTAAGCAGCCCCACCTACAACGTGAACCCCCGCGTTTTGAAGCAAATGAAAAAATAAATAAACGCACGTTTACTTTTTACTAGGAATCCTATCCGTAGTGTTTGCAGCTATTTCCATCGACTTCAATCTACTGTAACATCGAAAAAATGCTCGAGCGAATGGTAGGAAATTAAATCCAACAAAAGTACACTGAGCTAAAAAATCAGATGCACATCGTGCGTAATCTAAATGGAATTTTAGATGTGTCGCCCCCCTCGGAATACAGTGCCTTCCCGTTTTTGGCAAACGACCTCATCAACTAATTCTTTCTTCAAATTTATTTTAGCGCTTTCTGGGGAATTTTTCAATAAAATTTCAAGTAGATAGGATCCCCAAAGAGAGGTCTAGTGATCAGAGCTTAAAATTATTGACTGCCTAGGCTGAGTGTGAAAGCACTGCACTATTCAATCCATTGCTCTGTGCAGAGCAATGAAAGAGCCAACAAAAACATTCAGTCACTCACGAGCAGGCGATGCACACCGCTTGCCTTCGCATGTAATTGTGTCATTTTTCCATTGAAAATGCACGCTCAGTCATTCAAAACAAATATTGGGTACCATCACGGCAGAATAAACGTGTTGACTGAGCTACTGACTGAGTGCTCGGCTGTCAGTGACTCGTTTACCTCTGAATCATTCAGACTCTCACGAGGCAGTGAATGATGAGGCAGATGGCAGTTCATATTCATTATTTTCATTATTTCATTTATTCATTAAACCTGACTGTTTTGCGCATTGCTAGTGATATCAGAAATTGAATTAAGCTTTGGGTGAAAAGGGAAGAAGACCAAACTCATGTATCGGCAAAAACGGGAAGGCACTGCATTGGGCCCTATGGCAATCAAATACAAATAAAATGGAACCAGTTGCACTCAATTAGGATCAGCCATTGCTGAGAAAAATAGTGGTTAACACACAAAATCGACTAAACACACGATCTACATACACACAGACAGTCTATCTCAGATCTCGTAGAGCTGAGTCGATTAGTATATTTATGACACTTGACCCCCTGGGCCTTAGATCGAAAATGTGTTTGTCAAGTGATACAATAGCCTTTCGGTGCATCTAGGTGGTGATATTGATCAATTAAATTTACTGCTTAAAATGGTGATCTTACCCCGTCTTCCATTGGGGTAGCTAATGGAGGTGCCAAGGGGGGCAGGTCCCCTCCAGAATTATCAAGGGCACCCCCCAGAAATTTTGGTGTTTTTCTGACTCGCCGGTATTTTGACAAGCTTGTCAAGTTCGATGTAATAAAATTGAACCTCAAATAACGATATTTTTTAGTCCTTCCGGGAATCTCTTTATAATTTCAGGGCCCTTTTTTGAAGCCTCATTGACTTGGAATAGTTGTGTAAATTATGTATAAATTCAAGATTTTTCGTTCGTGGAACTTCACGAGAAATGTAGAATTTCAGCAAAGGTTGTAAAAGGAATTTTGAAAGTTGAATTTTTGAAGTTCAGGGAACTTTAAAGAAGATCTAAAATAGTTCAATAAACTTCCTCGCTTCAGATTAGGGAACTTCGTTGCAGTTTGTCAAAAATCTTACTTCACAAAAAACTCCATGAACTTCTTGGAGGAAAATTTCGAGGAACTTTCTAGGTGTTCAAAAATATTTGTAGATGATATGTGTCTTTCGAGAAGTGCAAATATGTTAAGAGATCTTCGTATAATTACGAGAGATTTAAAAAAATATGGAATTTGGAATAAATTCAGGGAACTTCGTAGAAGTTGAGGAAATTTTGTAAAACCAAAGGGAGTTTTGTAGATGTTCAGGAAACGTTGTATAAATTACAGGATATTCTTCGAGCCATCCTTCGTAGACAATAGGAAATATTCAAAGGATCTCCATATATACGACGATATTAGTAAAGCTCTCTGGACATTTTTCCAAGACTTCAGATTGATCAAGTTCGGAGGTTCTTCAACTGTTTAAATAATCAAATATTCTATCAAGGCTGTAAATTGTTCAGGAAGTATTTATATTTAAAGAAATTCTTATTTCATTTGTTTTTAATATTCATGTACTAGAATTTTTATAAAATGACTGCCTAGGAAGGATCTCAATTTTATTTTAGTCTTAGAATTATGACAATTTATCTAATTTCGTTGGCTTTTATTAACGTTTATATTTGATAAAAAAAATATGCTTACAATCTGTATCAGAGATATGATTTTTTTTAGTTTCAAAATCATGAAATCTATGAAATTTATTTTTTGTGCACTTTACCGTGTTTCAAAGCTAGAATTTTATAAAATTATAAAATTCAAACTCTAAGAATTTAATTTTGCTTCCTATGTCTGAGATTTAACTGATGATGAGATATTCAAAATCTGTAAAAACGGAAGCTTGACTTAGGACCGCTAGTGGACGGAATAAATGTGAAGAGCATTTAGTTCTTTTAATTGATCAATTATCTATTATCTCAACTCTTTCCGTTTTTGAATTGTAGGCGTACTAAATTTGTAGTAATCTTTTTCAAAGAGAAAGTTGATTAAGAGAATCATTCAAAATCACTTGAACCCCTGCTTCCAAGTTTGGCTACAAAATTACAACTTTGGAGAGCATTTTGTGTGGTCGTTGGGGGCTTGTGGTTCTGAATATGGACAAACAAGTACAGATAAGTTCTATTCCAACTCATTACTGATGTAAGTTTGATGGCCCTGAAAAGGGCCGTTTTATTGATGAGGACATCCATGGCCACTTACGCTGGGCGTGTTTAGTGTATGTGACAGCATCACGGACCTCATTTTCCAGGAACACCTTCAGCACACCTCGTAGACACCACCACGGCGAGCCAGACGACCGATGGCGGTTATCTCGAAGAACTTTGCGATGACGCTTGGCCCCTCCTTTACCAGACCTTTTCCTCCTTTGCCACGACCAGTCAATTGTTGCTTGTTAGGTGTGAAGGACTAGCCGGCGATGGTGTATTGGTAAGCGTGACTGCTTTCTAACACCTCGAACGGTCTGGGTTCAATCCCAGCCGAGGTCGGTGGGATTTTTCTGAGGCATAAAAAGCTCTGGTCACGTCTTCCTTCGGAAGGGAAGTAAAGCCGTTGTTCCCGGCCCATGCGTGTTGAATGGGTGCGATATCCTACGCAGGTGTGGAACCTGCCTTCCTGCACATTTGATTGCCGTCAATGGATGGCAGTCGATGTCCGTCGGTGATTGGCACTAGATTGCGGAACAGAGACCGACGTTAAATAAAGGAAAGAAGAAGGAGTAGGTGTGAAAGAGTGTACTAGCCACCACCTTCTTACTGCTGCTATTGCTGTTCACCACGCCGTCCAAAGCGAAAATGAGCTAATGCCATACAGCAGCGCTCTTTTATATCTTTTGAGGTTAAAGGATAATGATGTGCAACCAAGTGGTATAAAAGCTACTAAGACTCCTCCCATTATTTGAGTTTAGTTCACTCATAATCGCCAAAAGTGCAGGAACTCAGCGATGAGTAAATTTGTCTCTTGGTTTCCTGTGGAAAACCTAAAAAATCTGCCAGAAAATGAGGAAATTGACGAAAATTTTATTCAGTGTCGGAGTAGTACCAATAGACTGAGTGAATCCAATCTTTACTTTTCTCAAATTCGGGAATTTTTCCCTGGAAAATCCTGGGAAAACCTGGGAAAACATGGGGCTAATTTACTCATCGTTGAGTTCCTGCACTTTATTACTTATTTCTGAGATGACTAAACTCAAATTTGGGTCGTTCTCATTCGTTGGTCCACGGTTGAGTTGATGGGTCGATTGGTAGGCTCCAGGTGTTGGAGCTGCCTCCCTGGCGTCGGTAGCATTGGAGCTCAGTACGGAAAACAAATCTCGCGTCACTTTTCAATAGGTCCTATGTACATTGATCGATTCTCTTCATCGACACTCTCTTGCGTAAATAACTTGGCTTCATAAAATTTTCCTGCCGTCTTCGTCAAATTAGATGCTAGATTGTTGCTTCTTCCATCGAAAATATCCGGCCGTGGCGATTCAAAGTTGATCAAGGTTGATCAAAATAATTTGTACCCCTGCTTCCAGTTTGATTACATGAGCATTTTGTGTGATCGTTGGTTCTGAATATGGACAAACAGGCAGATGAATTCAATTCTTACTCTTTGGTGGCCCTGAAAAAAGCCGTTTTGTTGCCAAAGTTGGTGATGATTCAACCTCCGAAACCAAACAGAGTGCGTCTCTGTCACTTCAAAACGTGTGACATGACAGCATCACGGATCTCATTTTTCAGGAACACCTTCAACACACCTCGTAAATCAGACTCGGAGATACGTCAGACAACGCCACGGCGAGCCAGACGACGGATGGTAGTTATCTCGAAGAATTTGCGTTTGGTTCTGAATATGGCGATGAGTGTGCAAAATATTACGCAATTCCATCCTCCCTATTCGCACGCGCCCGAGGATCGGAGGCAAATGCCACTTCAACTTGTTTCGTCTACTTACTACTCTCTGATGACTGTGCTGGGGAAGCAGCTTATGCATGTAGGTAGGATTTGTAAGTTAATTCGACGCTCTTGGACAATGCTGGACATTTACCAGTTTTTCAAAAGTTTCTTGTTAGAAATCAACATTCGTAGCCATATTTCTGATCGATTGGTGATAAAATTATTGAAATTGGACCAGGGGCAGCTGAGTTATTAACGTTCAAAATCTTTCTTAATTTGTTACATGTTCCATTTTCGGTTTACACAAAGTGTACCCCCATATAGAAATCAAAGACGTAGTCCTACGTCAAAAAACTTGAGAATTTTCTAAAGTTTGAGATGCTTAGTTTTATGACATACGGACGCTATGTGATTTCATTACAAAAAGTATGAACAAACGATCATTGCTTATTCAAAATCAGTTAAAGGCTCCCCCAATCGAGGTCCCAATCGTTGTTATGAAATAAATATGATCAATTTTTTTTTTGTTTCACCATTAAAATAATAACAAGGCTTAATGTCATATTATTCATCACACTGAACAAAAAGTTGCCTTGACGCAATTTGATTGAATAACATCTTCACGAGTTTTTATTTAACCGTAGCTTAGCAACATAATGGGGGAGGTAGCTCATCGATTCTTCCGGTTCGCCTCCTAGCATCGTGCTATAAGGTACCAGGCGATAACCAGGGTAGTTGATCGATAGCTCGATGACGTCATTTCGTTGGCGTCTGCAATGGGAAATTCTCATAGCAGGCGTTGACGATGGGACGTTGTCGAGTTGTTGAATAAGCAACTATCGTGGTAACTCACCGATTACCTGTCGATCTGCCAAATTTGGAAAGACGCCTGCATTGAATTGTCTCATATAATAATATTCCGCCCACTATATCACAAGAAATTGCGAGTAGCTGAGTGGAATGGAGATAAGTTAAGCATTGGGTACAGGACCAAGTCTCCCCTGGGTGGTGCCAGAAGATGAGCGCAATAGAATCATCAACTTGCCATAAGGCACGGAATGAGACTATTGCATGGCTGGGTAGTCAAAGTCTTCCATTCGTTAGTCATTTCAGGTGGATTAGAGCAGGTTTAGGTTTAGGGTGGGCGTTGGCCAGATTTGGATTTTTCAGATGTAATCCTGGATAGGACCCTGTCATTGAACGTCGCGTGAAAGTGGAACTTAATGAAGGCCTAAGTACTTTTTCGTAGTTTTTAGTTTTCGGATTTGAAAGATCGTCGGTTACAGTGGTCTGCTTACTGAGCAGAAAAATGCGGTCCCAGGTCCTTACATATCCAAGAGATTTATGGTAAAATCGCTTGTGTATCGTGTATTTTGCGAAACTTGTTGTTGTCGTTGGTTCCGGGTTTGAATGGATACAAAAATTTGAGCAACGGTATTATGTGATATGAGGGGCTCGGTGGCCTTAGAGCATCCGTTTTTGCTTACTGAGTAGAACATCATGAGTCTAATCTCAGGCCCTTCCACATTCAATCGTTTTATTGGTTAATATGACTACATGGTAATAACAGCAACTCGGTAATTAAAAAGGTGCTCGTCTGCCTAGTGGCAAACGTTTTTGCTTACTGAGCAGAAGACCGTGGGTTTAGTCCCAAGCTCCTTCGCGTTATATGATCGTTAGGACATCAATTCAGCTTATCGTTTACCAAAACGAACCCTGCTGCAAACCCAACCCTCTTATCCAACATCCCAGTAATTCCTCGTGGAAGTGCAGAGGACTCCTCGGCTTCCATCAAAGCGAGTGTCATGTCAACACAATCCTTCCCATTCCCTTCTTGACCTGTGTTCGGGCGCGGCCGGCGCTGGTATTGCCTAATTTAAGATCACCAGTTTTTACACATTGAGGATGATTGCTAGTCCCAAGCATCGTCTATTAGTTCTTTGTGTAATTACAGCTGATCTGGCAATAGCAGAGTAGCAACCGTGGGCGGTCAATCAAGCTCAAGCTCAAGCTCAACCGTAGCTTAGCAACATAAAATAAATGCAACAGCCCCCCCCCCCCCTTGGCCCCCTTAAGACATATTTTCTAGCTACGCAAATGCCGTCTTCCCTTATTTACTAATTTACGTATCATCTTCGTTGACGTTCACACAGAGTCGTTATACCATAATTTCGCTTCCAACCCCGTAAATCATATTAATATAACTAAATATTCACGCCAATGCACGCCACCACTGAAAATAGCTCATGCCGTCAACACCACCACCAGCAGACAAATAGAAATCCGTCGATGAACAGGTGATGGAGATTCCGAAGTTGAGTGGAAGTACCGTTGGTTTTTGCAATTCTGCTGCATGCTGCCGCCATGCGTCTCCATGAAGTGTTTCATTATAAGCTGCACATCCCTCACCCGATGGTTAATTTGACGCGGTCGTAAGGCAGTCTCAAATTTAGCTAATTAATTAAAATTTGTTGATACGGTTTTATCAATCCTGGACAGAACTTCCCGAACGGAACATTTTGAGAAATGATATCGATCTACTTGAGAGAGACGCAATGATAACGTACGAATGAGACGCAAAAACTTTCGAGGTCTGGTTAGACCCGTTGCGAAAATTCCCCCTCAATCCCCCCCCCCCCATCCCAAACGTTTAACGAAAGGCAACAAAGTGCGCAATCCAATCGCTTCAGCTCCTTCCTTTGTCGATGCATGGGAAATCCCCGTGTTGAGCAGCATCACCATATTGTCCAGTGGCCAGTGTTGTTATCTTTTCATGGAGTACGATCCGTAGATAGGTAAATTTGTTTCCACTGAGTTAATTATTGCCAAATTTGATGACCACTTTCCAAAACCAGTCCTTAAAAAGTTTATTTATTTTTAAAAAGCGATTTTATGCATCCATAGAATTTCTTCAACCCTTTTAAAAAATACGTAGATCTACGAATAAACCCGAAGGACTGACCACACTGTCATTGACCCTGTATCGTCGACTGTGTTGCTTACGTACTTCCCCAGTATTTCCGTAAATATACTGCTATGACATGAATCATACCATAGGGTCATGAATTTGTTTCCCCATTATTGGTGTGATCAAGGATTGCAATAAACTTGAAACCATTTACTGCCGCTCTTAACGAACAAGTCACGCACCGTTTTGAACAACAGGTGCCCGAGCGAACTTGATAAAGGTGAACCACGCGGCTACCGAAAAATTAGATAAACCTGTTTGTCGCCGGTTGTGATGATACTCCCAACTAGTAGTCGAATGCGCTGGTGCGGTGGAGTGGGACGAAAGCGGCTCGGAAATCTGTGCAAAATACTAGTTTTTCTCGATCGTTGTCATCGCTGTCGGAATTTAATGCGTTTCTTCCAGTTCTCTTTGCCATTGCGAGTTAAAGATCGGAAACCAGTTCGGATGGACTGTCCACTGGTCTTGGATATGGGAAGCAACAAGCATGTGCGAGAGAGAGAAGAACGAAGAAGTCCAATAAGAGTGTGTCTGTTTTTGTACGAAATCAACCACCTCATCACCTGGGCGAGATCTCAGCGATCAGTTTCCTTCGTAACATTCTTGAAGTGACTCGAGTTTTATCCGGCCTTTTTTTGAGACGCTCGAGCATGGTGGTTTAAAGTGATCTGTTTGCACAAGAGACAACGCAGTAGTTTGAGTCGCAAAGATGCTGCGGAACTGGAACGCATGTATGCGAAAGTGTGTCGTGTTGATTGTCGCAATCTTTTGTTTCGGTGAGTGTCTTAAGTGCTGTTGACCTATTGAAAGGTTATAAACCAACGAATAAGTCAAGTGCACACGAATGAAGAATTTCTATTTCTGTGAAACGTCGTCAGTCCTTCGCACTCAGAAGTGCGAAAACCGGTTATTCAATATTAATTTGTGATACTTTCAGTTGCTTCGAGCCGTGGAGAAAACATTCCGATAAGCGATGGTGATGTCAATGTCGGGAAATCTCCGTGCCGATATGCACGACACAGCTATGGAGGAGACATTGCTAGAGAGCAAAGACAAATGGGCCTTCCAGGACTTGGATTGTTTGGAATAAATTTATTTGAAAAAGTTGCCACCGATACGGCGAATGTTTTGGGCAGCGTGAATCAGCAAGTTGGAACAGCCTTCAACCAACTGTCCAGGCCTTACGCTACAGGACAACCAGGATTTAATTTTGGATTTGGTTTGAATAGTGGATATCCTGGATACGGTCAGAATCCTTACGGCTATGGTCAACCACCTCCACCACTTAATGGTTATCCGCCTCAGCCACAAGGACATCGTCCACCGTATGGTGGACTTCCTCCACATGGAGGCTACCGACCTGATAGTCATGAGCAAAATCATCATGGTCATGGGCATGGCCATAATCATGGTCAAGGTGGAGGATATGCCAGTGGTTATGAGCATAGCCATTACCATGGCAATGATCACGGTCACGGAGGTGGTCATGGTCAAGGTAATGGATATGCCGGTGGTAATGAGCATAGCCATTATCATGGCAATGATCACAATCACGGAAGTGGTCATGGTCATGGTAATAATGGGCAGTATGGTCAAGGGCACAATCAGGGACAGAATGTTTTCCTGCCACCCCAAGGCAATGGTCAAGAAATCAATCAAGGAGTAATTGCACCACCTTCGCCGCCAAGAATCCCAGAATCACCACCAACAACCACAGGTGGCCTCCACATTGTTCCCGTGTACCCAGAAATACCAGTGCAAGCTTCTTCTACCCCAGCAGCACCCCCACCACCACCCGTTCCAGCACCTCCACCACCAACTGTCCCTGTTGATCCACAACCTGCACTACCTGCTCCACCACCACCCCCTCCATCTCCAGCGGCATCAACACCAGCTCCAATTCCATCTACAACTACCGAAGATATTTATGACGTCACCTACGACATCGACATCCGAGGTGAATTCGACGAAACCAACCAAACCCGCAGAAGACGACAACTGTTCCCGAACCTGTTCAACTCTATCGGAAACATTGTGCAGACTGGTGTAAATCTGGCAAATCCAGCCACCTACCAACAAACCGGTCAACAGCCTTTGTTCCCCATATTCGGAGGATTTGGACAGCGACCAATTTTCGGTCAACCCAACTCCCAAACTCAACCAAGCTCCCAAACTCAACCAGGTCAAATCAATGGATTCCAACCACAGCCGCAGCAACAACCTGTAACTCAACCACCTCCTAATCCTGCACCTCCCACAACCGGCCCCAGCTTGCAGCAACATCGTCCCCAGCCTGCTCCTCAACCCGCTCCTCCCACGTTTGCCCCTTCCCCTCAAACTCCACCACCAGTACCCATTAACCCTAATCCCGAACCGGAAATCCCTGAACTCAACCTCCAAAACCTCGGAGGGTCCGAATTCAACTGGACTCCGGACAACATTGGCGCTCATCGGATCCGCCGCGATACGGACGCAATCTTCTTCCCGGATGACGAAATCTTCGAACGCCCACTCCCCATTCGACCACCATCGAATCAGGCATTCCAAACGTCCGTTAAGCAACCGTTCAGCGGATCCCAAGCTGGAGGTCAATCACAGTCGCAAAACGTCTTCGGGGGCTTCGAACAGAGCAGCGGATCCCAATCGCAATCACAAAGCGTCCAGAATGCACTGGGCACATTCAACCAGAACGCCGCGGGTAGCACCTCCGGTAACATCGCTACCGATGGATCGTCAGGTCAGCTTAGCGCTGCAAACACTATGCAACAGAGCTTCCAAACCGCAGATTCCTCAGGCAGTAAGAATTCCGCCCAAAGTCAATCGGCCAATTTCGACGACAAAGGAAACCTGGCGTTGACTTCGTCCAATGCCAATACAAATTCAATCCGCGAAAAAGATCGGTTTAAGGAGCAATCAAACGCTGGATCGTCCTCAGCTCTGCAGAATCAACACGGAACGTCCTCCAGCAATGCTCAGACCGATTCGGAGACATTCTTCGAGAACGGAATTCAAGGCAACAAGAACAGTGCATCCAGTCAGTCGCAGCAAACGAACAAGGATGGTTCGGTATCGGGAGCAAATGCGAACACATTCAGCAATACCTTCACCGGTCCGAATGGGCTGCAGGGAAGCTCTTCGTCGAGTCAGTCATCCAGTTTAAATCAGGGACCGGTCGGTGGAGGCGGTGCGTCATCGTCGGCAACGGCGAGTTCATCGTCCGGTTCTGGCACCGGAGGTGGTTCCTTTAGCATAAGCGGGTCATTCTCGGGGAATCCCCCGTTCCATGTATTTCCCAATTTGTTCAACCAGTTGCAGGGAAAGTAAACGAGCGTTAGATAGTAAGTTGCGTAGCGATGGATAGATAAGAAATAAATAAAAATGTGTAAAAGTCTGACGGTTGTTGGGTGTTTGATTTGATCCGTAAACAACAATATTATTGTCTACAATTTATAGCGCACACGTTGAAAAGCGATAGATTTGGCATACATTTTCACGATTTCAACCAGATGATCATCTTGAAAAAGATTTCACGTAAGAGCTGCAGATCACGGGGAGACCAGCTTCATTATTCACTTCATAGCACAGTAATGACCCGGTTTTGTCAGCCTCGAAATCTTTTGCAATGTTCTACAAAGCCCATGAGCTTTTTCATTAGGGTCATAACTGTATTCAAACACGGAAAGCGAAACGTTTGTATCCTTTTACGTTCGTTACCCAACAAACAATTTGAGCTGATTAAAAGTAGAATAAGCTATTTTTTAGCTGAAGAAGCAATTTTTTGCCTGAACAACCTCTTATTCAGCTTCCAATGTTTGTTGGGTACTTCCACCAAGCCCACTAACTACCCGATAATCGCCCTTTTTGCGATATAAGGTAAATATAGGGTTTGCGAACTTTATATCAGTCATATATCAGCCTTATATTGCAAAAAGGGCGATTAGCAGGCTTGTTGGTTACTTGGGTTATTCACAGCAAAAGCTGTTCTAGAGGAGCAGTAAGTTTGGAAAGGTGCTGTTCATTAACCATGTAGACAGTTTTAGAGGTACAATCGTTTCCCAATATGTAATTGCTCTCAATTTAACTCAAGTCCATCGTGCATCAGCTTGTTCATTACTTTGTTTGTGATTTCCAGTTATCTGTAATTTTCAGCAAAAATCAACAAATCGTCCAAAGACACATCCAGGAACTTCCTCCGACAAAGCCGATTTCAGGTTCTATGTTATTCAAGTTTACACAAGTGGGTCACAATATATGGATGAACTCCTTTGGTTCATATGGTCAAATGCCCAAAACCGCTTGTTTACGTGTTTTTTTCAAAAGAAGTTTAATGGGTTTTCCCCCCGAATCACTAGAAAAACTGCTGAACTATTATTCAGGAACTATGTATATCAATTAGTCTTTCAACGATACGAGAAAAAATCGCTGTTGACCATATTATCTCGTGACGCGTATTACTCCACCTTACTCTATTAACTAAAAGCTTCCTAGTAATTCAGTAGACGGGCGTTAGTGTTCATTAGAGTGATGCAAAATTTGAAATTTTCGCTTCACAATACTTAAACGATTCCAAATCGGATCCTGACTAACCTTTCAAAATTTGAACCCATTTGGTGAGAAACTGAGACAGCACAAACCATTTGAAGTTTGTATGGGAATTACTATTGTAAAACCAAGATTTTTGTTCATGTCAGCTTTCAACTGTGCTTGTAGTAAATTTTCCCAGCTACAACTTTGCTGTAGACCACTTTTTGTTTAAATGTAAGGAAAGTTATCAATGGTTCAATGCGCTGATGTCTTATGATCATGCTCAATCAACTGCTCAGCAGGCAACATTGGTGTTTCTGGGGCGTTGAATAGAACAAAAAAATCATGGCTACTATGTCACACTGCAAAATACAGTGTTGCCTACAGAGCAGCTGCTTGATTATGTCATAAGCTTACCAATCTTTTAAATAATTAATAACTTTTTCCTGTCCCGTTTGACATAGAAACGATCTTGAGCAATGTTGTAGCTGAGAAATGTTTCTATAAGAATGGCTATCGAACTGTTTTGCAGCTCAATATGGAAAAAGACTAGAAGGCAATGAACAAAAAGTTGAGATTTTCTATAGTAATTTACATGTTAACTTCAAATGGCTTGTGCGAAGTCTGTTTCTACCCAAAAGAGTTGTAACTTTGGGAGGCTTATCAGGACTCGATTTGAAACCATTTAAGCACTGTGGAGCGAAAAAGTCAAATTTTGCATCCGTCTAGTGTTCATCTCTGTGTTTTGAGTGATGGAATTGCAGTCTAGAAAGATACTGTGAAAGCTTCACATTCGTTGATATGTTTTCTTATGTTTGAATATGTTTTCTTCAGCTGAATAACCCACTATTCAGCTTTAAATGTTTGTAGGAGTATGCCAGTCTTTGCAACTAGGTTCAAAATTGTATACACTGAAAATTTATGCTGGAATTCGCTTTGTATTTCAATAAAAATCAATGAAAGGAAAAAAATTACCCTATGGTGGCTAAAGTTTGTATGGCAAACCAAAACCACCTGTTCCCCTCTGCACTTTCGATCTGTATTGAAATCCACAACACCTGAGCAAAATTTGAACGAATTTGGTTACGATGGTCCGAATCAAGGTAGCCACTTTTGAGCTCTTCGTCTGTACAGTGTACCTCCCACCCAATTGCAACAATGCACAGTGGTACAGAATGCAGATTTAGCTGGAATGATATGTTTTGAGCCTGAAATTGAAACTTTAGACTAAAAGTCTCTTCTACAAAGTTGTTCCTTATAGTTAGGCCCTCATTTTTATGACATTGAATTCTAGGGTGGTTCCTATTATCATTAAAATCAAAAATCTAACTTTTTTGTTTGAATAAATTAAGGTATACATTCTTGGGCAAAGTTATAGCTGAGCTAATTTCAAGCAACTGTAGTGAAAATAACTTTTTTGTATCTCTTAAATTGGCCGATTTAGAGCTATTTTCTTGAATTGAGTTAGGGTGACTCTTAAAAAAACAGTTTTTTTGCTCTGTTTTTCTTATTTCGAATTTTTCAGCAAAGGTGTCTTCAGATAACTTTTAGATCTTAAGAAGACGCAAATTTTTGCTACACAAAGCTTGCCAATTTCTTTCGCCGATCAAGAGTTATTGATTTTTTTATACTAAAATTATGCACTTTTCAAATGTTAATATCTCTGGTTGGGGCAAACAAAAAAAAAGTTTTTTTGCAGCATTTGAAAGGGCGTATGTTATTTTCAATAATATGAAAAAATTGGAGGTATGTTATTTTTTAAACTCGTATAACATCAATTTGAATTTATTCATATTTTTTACTATATTTGGCTATATCTTTTTTATTAGAAGAGATACAGGCAACAAATTCAGCTATAAAACATTCGTCTTAAAGAGTTTTAAAATGCTCTCCAAGATAACTTTCATGAGAATTTGCAAATAAAAAAGTTATTGCTAAAAACTATTTTTTCCAGGAACACCCTAAGTCAACTCCGAAAAATTACTCTAAAATGAGAACGTTAAGAGATAGAAAAAAATTTTCTTCGACAAAGTTGCTTGCAAGTAACTTAACTACAACTTTTTCAAACAACACATGTTTATATTTTGTAAAACAAAAAAGTTAGTTTTAAAAATTCCTTAATTTGAGGACCACCCTGACGTCTGCAAACACCAAAAGAAGGGAATTTTTAAGAACAAAAACTTCTTCGAAGACACTAAATGTCCAAATATTGAAACAAATGTACTAGCACATTTTATATAAATTTGTCATTAGAGTGGTCCTATGAAATCCATCTTTTGCCAATAATTTTTTTATTTGAAATTTATCATGAAAGTCATCTTCTAGAGACTTTTAAAACTCTTTAAGACGAATGTTTTATAGCTGAATTTGTTGCCTGTATCTCTTCTAATAAAAAAGATATAGTCAAATATAGTAAAAAATATGAATAAATTCAAATTGATTTTATACGAGTTTAAAAAATAACATACCTCCAATTTTTTCATATTATTGAGAATAACATACGTCCTTTCAAATGCTGCAAAAAAACTTTTTTTTTGTTTGCCCCAACCAGAGATATTAACATTTGAAAAGTGCATAATTTTAGTATAAAAAAATCAATAACTCTTGATCGGCGAAAGATATTGACAAGCTTTGTGCAGCAAAAATTTGCGCCTTCTTGCGATCTAAAAGTTATCTGAAGACATCTTTGCTGAGAAATTCGAAATAAGAAAAATAGAGCAAAAAAACTGTTTTTTTGAGAGCCACCCTAACTCAATTCAAGAAAATAGCTCTAAATTGGCCAATTTAAGAGATACAAAAAAGTTATTTTCACCACAGTTGCTTGAAATTAGCTCAGCTATAACTTTGCGGAAGAATGTATACCTTAATTTATTCAAACAAAAAAGTTAGATTTTTGATTTTAATGATAATAGGAACCACCCTAGAATTCAATGTCATAAAAATGAGGGCCTAACTATAAGGAACAACTTTGTAGAAGAGACTTTTAGTCTAAAGTTTCAATTTCAGGCTCAAAACATATCATTCCAGCTTTTTTTTTTTTTTTTTTTTTTTTAACTCTTTATTTGTTCCAAATTCAAAATAAATTACATTTCATTTTAACCTAGGTGCTCCAGTTACTGCAGTAACGTACCAGCCTTAATTGTTATGATATATATCTAAGTGTTTTTACATTGTTCATGTCTTGGCAATTCAGTATTTTAAACAGGTTTTTTAACCTGCATGTCAGTATAACAATTGATATCTTAAAACTAAAAACTAAAACTAAATCTTATCTAAGTATAAAGGGAATTAATCGTTGCAATTGAGGATTGCAACGATTTTTGCCTGAAATTATTATTTATTTTGTTGGACATTTGTGCTAAAGTCTCAACATTCGAAATTCTATGTACTTCGGTTGTGCTGTACCAGGGAGGCAACTTCAAAATCATTTTCAGAATTTTGTTCTGAATCTTTTGAAGTGTTTTTTTCCTGGTAGTGCAACAACTAGACCATATTGGCACAGCGTAAAGCATGGCCGGTCTAAAAACTTGTTTAAATATTAGAAGTTTATTCGTCAGGCAAAGTTTGGATTTCCTGTTTATAAGAGGATACAAACATTTTATATATTTGTTACATTTGGCTTGAATGCCCTCAATGTGATCTTTAAAAGTTAATTTTTGGTCAAGTATTAATCCAAGATATTTCACTTGGTTTGACCAGGAAATTGGAACTCCGTTCATAGTGACTATGTGACTACTACTAGGTTTCAAAAACGAAGCTCTAGGCTTATGTGGAAATATTATAAGTTGAGTTTTGGAAGCGTTGGGAGAAATCTTCCATTTTTGTAAATAAGAAGAGAAAATATCTAAACTTTTCTGCAGTCTGCTGCAAATAACACGAAGACTTCTTCCTTTAGCGGAAATGCCTGTGTCATCAGCGAACAAAGATTTGTGGCAACCCTGAGGCAAATCAGGGAGGTCCGAAGTGAAAATGTTATACAATATAGGCCCAAGAATGCTACCCTGAGGAACTCCTGCCCTAACAGGTAGTCGATTAGATTGGGAATTTTGATAATTTACTTGAAGAGTTCTGTCAGTTAAATAATTTTGAACTAATTTCATAATATAAAGTGGAAAATTAAACTTTTTCAATTTAGCAATCAAACCTTCATGCCAAACACTGTCGAATGCTTTTTCTATGTCTAGAAGAGCAACTCCAGTTGAGTGGCCTTCAGATTTGTTTGAACGAATTAAATTGTTAACTCTTAAGAGTTGATGAGTAGTTGAATGCCCATGGCGAAATCCAAACTGCTCATCTGCAAAAATTGAGTTCGTATTGATGTGAAGCATCATTCTATTCAAAATTATCTTTTCAAAAAGTTTACTTATTGAAGAAAGCAAACTTATTGGACGGTAGCTAGAAGCTTCAGCTGGATTTTTATCCGGCTTCAAAATTGGAACAACTTTTGCATTTTTCCATTTATCAGGAAAGTATGCCAAATGGAAACATCTGTTAAATAATTTTACCAAGAAAGACAAGGTACTCTCTGGGAGTTTTTTGATGAGGATATAGAAAATTCCATCATCACCTGGAGCTTTCATATTTTGAAAATTTTTAGTTATAGACCTTACTTCGTCCAAATCAGTCCCCCAGGAATCATCAAAAATATTTTCCCGAGAGAAAATATTCAGAAAATCCCGAGCAACCTGATTCTCAATAGGACTAGTAAGACCCAAACTGAAATTATGGGAACTCTCGAATTGCTTAGCAAGTTTCTGAGCTTTTTCCAAATTTGTGATCAAAATTTTACCACCTTCTTTAAGCGCTGGAATAGGCTTTTGAGGTTTTTTCAAAATTTTTGTGAGTTTCCAAAATGGTTTGGAACTCGGGTCTAATTTAGAAATATTATTTTCAAAAGTTTTGTTCCTCAGGGCAGAGAATCGCTTTTTAATTTGTTTTTGCAAATCCCGCCAGATAACTTTCATGGCAGGATCGCGTGTTCTTTGATATTGTCTCCTACGGACATTTTTAAGACGGATCAAGAGCTGAAGATCATCGTCTATTATAATTGAATCGAATTTAACCTCGCATTTTGGTACTGAGGCAGCTCTTGCTTCAACTATAGAAGTAGTCAGAGATTCAAGAGCATAATTAATTTCATCTTTGGTTTGCAAAGGAATGTTTGGATCGAAGTTATATTCCATAAATGTTCGATACTGCTCCCAATCAGCTCTATGGTAATTGAAAGTAGAGCTGTTGGGATTACAAATTATTTCTTGGGATATTTCAAAAGTTACTGGAAGGTGATCAGAACCGAAGTCAGCATGGGTAACCAATTGGCTACAAAGTTGACAAGAATCAGTTAAGACCAAATCAATAGTGGAGGGATTTCTTGCAGAAGAAAAGCATGTTGGGCTGTTTGGATATTGAATAGTGTAATAACCTGCAGAACAATCATCAAACAGAATATTACCATTGGAATTGCTTTGAGCATTATTCCATGAGCGGTGTTTTGCATTAAAATCACCAATAATGAAGAATTTAGACCTATGACGGGTAAGTTTCTGGAGGTCACCCTTGAGAAAATTCTTTTGCTGGCCTACGCATTGGAATGGCAAATAGGCAGCTATAAACGTAAGTTGTCCAAATTTTGTTTCAACAGAAACTCCCAAAGTTTCAAAAACTTTGGTTTCAAATGAAGAAAGAATTTTATGTTTGATTCGTCTATGAATAATGATGGCAACGCCACCACAGGGTCCATCAAGACGATCATTTCTATAAATCAAGTAATTTGCGTCCTTCTTAACCTTATGGTCAGGTTTAAGGAACGTTTCAGTTATAACGGCAATATGCACGTTATGAACTCTCAAAAAATTAAATAGCTCGTCTTCATTATCTTTAAGAGATCGAGCATTCCAATTTACAATATTTAATGCTTTAAAATCCATTACTGAATTTTAAAGTCATGACAATATTATTTGCAAATTTTACTCCAGTTTGAATAGCATCAAACATGGAGTTAGATTTAAGCATATCAGAAATCATGTCAATTAATGAATTCTGTAAAAATTCCATTTTGGGGGCAGTAATGCTTCCTAAGTCAAAATTGTCAAAATTTCCGTTAGAACGTTGGTTAGTATTTTGATTTCTACCCGCTGCAATAGCAGCATAGGTAGCTCCATTAACTCGCTGAACATTGTTAGCAGCGAGGGGAGTAGGTACAGATGAAACATTTGAAGCAGGGGAGATATTTGTACCTACGGGTACGAATGTAGAATTTGTTCCTCGCTGACCGTTGTTAACAGCAGAGGAATTTGTACCTGGTCGGAAACGTGGAGCGTTTCCTACCTGACGGTTAGAACGAGATTGTAGGATCGCTTTGCGAGTCTTACATTCCCAAAAATTGGATTTGTGGTTTTCACCACAATTTGAACATTTAAATTTCTTAGGATCTTCCTTCACAGGACAGTCGTCCTTTGCGTGAGAGGAATCACCACAATTCATGCATTTAGCTGGCATGTAGCAATTTTTAGTTCCGTGACCCCATCCCTGGCACTTACGGCACTGGGTGAGGTTTTGGAAATTTCCTCCAGTCTTCCTGAAGTGTTCCCACTTCACTCGGACATGGAGCATAAGGCTAGCTTTTTCTAAGGCCTTAAGGTTGTTTAGTTCACTAGACTTGAAGTGAACTAAATAAAAATCATTAGAAATCCCGTTGCGCGAATCGCCAGGGCGGGATTTCATTTTCATTTTGATTACTTGGAGTGGCACAACTCCAAGTAATTTTGCCAGTTCATCTTTGATCTGATCCAGGGATTCACCACTGGGCAGTCCTTTCATGACAACCTTGAACACACGTTCAGTTTTGGTGTCGTAAGTAAAAAATTTGTGCTTCTTCTCAGTAAGATACTTGAGAAGACATTTAAATCCGTCCAAGGTTTCAGCCAATACACGGCATTCACCCCGACGTCCAATTTGTAGTGAAAACTTAACTTTCACGAAATTCAAAAGTTCCATGCGAAGAGCATGGAAATCGGTAGTGGTTATCACAATAGGGGGAATCTTTTCCTTCTTGGCATTAAGCCGGGAAAGTTTACTAGAATTTTTCTTGGATGATGGATCATTCTCATCATCCGTGAGCAAATCAAATTGATTACTCAAATTAATTTCATCAGAAGGGGGGTCAAGAGTTTGCCCCTTTCTTTTGCGTTTAGGCGCCATGGCGGCAGTAAATTTTTATCCAAATCGACTTCCAAGCAGATTACTATAAGAATCTGAAGGATCGAAGAGGAATTTTCCAAATCGATATCCAAGAAGGATTACCTCGGGTAGGGTCCAAACAAGGATCGAAGAGGAATAAGAGTTGAACAAGGTAGAAAATTTTTACAGGTTGAGCACTGAAAAGTGCTGTTTAAATTTGTTGTAGCTTTAGGTAGTAGTAACACTTCCTTCAGCAAAAAGCAAATAGATCCGCACGGCAAGAGAGCACGATGCGGACTGATATCATTCCAGCTAAATCTGCATTCTGGACCACTGTGCAATGCATTATACGAACAGCACTGGGCATGCTTTCAAAGGCTTTTGGAACAAGCCGGTAATCGTGATATGGTTGTTGTTGTTGTTGTTGTTGTTGTTGTTGTTGTTGTTGTTGTTGTTGTTGTTGTTGTTGTTGTTGTTGGTGACAATAATCTGCCTTATTTTCATTGGGATTCCGATGATGAATTGCGATGCTTGCTACCCACAAATGCTTCATCTGAACAGGAGTTTACTGTGGTCTATATCAGATGCTCAGATGATCACTATGCCAATGTGAATGGAAGGATCCTGGATTTGGTTTTCACTATTAATACCGATGGTCTCGTGCTTATGGAGCCGTCATCGCTGCTGCATGTTGATCAACATCATAACCCGCTAGTGCTGTTGATTGAAACTGAAAGTGAAAGAGATATTGTCCGTGTAGCGGATCCATCCGACTTTGGCTTCAATCGAAGTGACTTTGCTATTTTGCATTCTATGATTAGCAATGTCTGCTGGGAGAACCTTCTATTTGATTGCAGTGTTGATGAGCCACTTCGATCTTCTACAACAAGCTATATGGGTTCATCAGTGAAGTCGTGCTTTTGAAGCAGTGGGTCGACGTTCACAGAAAAAGGCAACCTTGGTGGAACAATGATCTCCAAAGTCTCCGTAATCGCCTACGCAGGGCAAGAAAACGGTACTTTCGGTCGAGAAATGAACAGCACAAAGCAGAGCTGCGTGCTTCAGAGAGCGAATATAACTCTATGCATGCGCAATGCTTTCGCAGCTACATCCATCGCACTGAAGCAAGTCTGAAACTGGACCCGAAACTGTTTTGGGCTTATGTGAAAAATCGGAAGCGAACCAGTGGTCTTCCTCAACATTTTCGTTACCAGGAAGAAGCAGCTGAACTACCATCAGGCTCTGCAAACCTGTTCTCGTTCGACCATCTTCGACTGAATCGTACTTGACCAGTTTGCCGCATTACGCCTTGAACGTGACAGTTTACAACTTCTCTATTCATGATGTTCGCACTAAACTTGAGTCCATAGACACTTCGAAGGGAGCAGGTCCTGATCGTTTACCTCCAATCTTGTTTAAACAATGTGTGGAGTCAGTTACCTTACCTGCAAGTATGCTTTTCAATAGATCGTTAGCGGAGGGCATTTTTCCTAGAGAATGGAAGACGGCAGCTATCACTCCCATTCGTAAAACAGGTAGTGTTAACGATATTTAAAATTACCGTGCAATTTTCATTTTGGGTTGCTTTCCCAAAGTTTTGGAAAGTCTTATCCATGATTCGCTGTACCGTAAAGTCCATATCAGAGAGTCATCACGGATTTGCAAGGAAGCGGTCCACAACAGCCAACTTGATATGCTACGTCAATTCGCTCGTGAATAGTCTGGAAAAGCGTCAAGTATATGTTGAATTCTCCAAAGCATTCGACAAAATCCACATGCATTGGCTGTGGAAAAACTCAAACGTATTGGATTCCCGGAGTGGCTTACTCGGTGGATTGAATCATACTTATCTGACCGCAGTGCTTATTTGTGCGCCTTGGTGGATCCTGCTCTGAAATGTTCTCTATTACTTCCGGGGTGCCTCAAGGGAGTCACTTTGGACCACTACTTTTCGTACTGTTTGTGAACGATCTTTGCGTACTCATAAAATCACCGAAGTATATGTTCGCTGATGACCTGAAATTCTTTCGTATAATCACGAACATTCGCAAATGTAACGTTATTTCATTTAACCGATTGAGGACAACTGCAATTTTCGAGTACAAGATGTTTTCTTCAAATGTTAACCGAGTGTCATCAATCAAGGATCTGGGTGTAATGCTTGACAGCAAGCTAACATTTACCCATCATATAGCAGCAACAATCGCCAAAGCCTACGCGATACTTGGATTTATCAAACGCAACACGCAACAGTTCGATGATGTCTATTGCCTTAAATCATTGTATTGTTCTCTGGTGCGAAGCATACTGGAATATGGCGTTCTAGTATGGGCACCTTATCATGTCACGCTTTGCTTTCGCTTTGAAAAGATTCAGCCAAATTTTTGTTAGATACGCTCTACGAGTGTTACCCTGGAATAACCCGGTTGTTCTTCCCCCACACGAGAACCGCTGTGTTTTGATTGACCTTTGCACATTGACGGATAGGAGGATACTTCTGCAACGGCTGTTCATATTTGAAATTCTGAACAACAATATTGATTGTGCTGAACTTCTTGGCAAACATAATTTCAATGCCCCGG
Source organism: Ochlerotatus camptorhynchus (assembly GCF_037179485.1). Lineage (NCBI taxonomy): Eukaryota > Metazoa > Arthropoda > Insecta > Diptera > Culicidae > Ochlerotatus > Ochlerotatus camptorhynchus. The sequence continues at coordinate 1,741,389 of NW_027040618.1, forward strand.
TTAGACAGACACGCCAGAATGATCTTCTCCGCATTCCTAAACATCGAATAATTCGCTTGATGTTTGTTGCCAGCAATTTAAGGAGTCTCGTGACAACTACGATTTTAATGTTCTACGCTGAAAATAAAAATTCGTTTGTACAACGAAATCGCTTGTTTGTTCTACGAATTTATTTGTTGTTTTCTGCAACGAAGTTGATTTGTACATTGTATGGTGCTAGTTTCGTTAGAATTGTCATACTCGCAATAGCTACACACTTAGAAAAAATCCTGTAAATTTAGGTGCTCTGAGAATGACGTATACGAGCGTCAATTTTGACATAAAGTTGAGTCATAACAGACGCGAAATATAACTCAATCAAACGTACTTTTCGTGGAGCAACGAACTTTTCAGTCTCGGAGAACTTAATATTACATGACATGTTTGTTTACGTCTCATTCTTTATGTCAAAGACGGATTCCGTCACGTGTAAAATTAGTTATTTCTAAGTGTGTACACCGATCCAGCGGCCCACAAGTGTTGGTTGTGGGGACCGAAAAATGTGGAGTGTGCTAGTGAGGCTGGGTAAAAATAACTTGATCATTGGAAGGAATAAACATGACAAAAAGATTAAGAGGCTTCAAACCGAAATCATGAACCTTGCGATAGTCAGATCTGTGCTTTATATGTTGCTCTATCTGTGCTAAGAGATATGGTAAGGCAAAAGGCAAATAAGAAACACTCATAGAATTGAAATTCGATTTCGTTTGCTTTTTATGCTGCTTGCATGTATTTTTTCACTGACATAAAACCACCGCGACCAGTAATTTGATTTATTGTGGCAGCTTGCATGTATTGGTCAAACCGATAATATTTCAAGAAAAAAGTATCCAATCTCCAACACACAATCAGAACTTTAGGAGACAAGAAGGGCAGTTTTTGGTTTGATTGTACGAAGTTGAATTTGTATATTATACGAATAAGGTGTAATATCAGAATTGCACCAGATGACAGGAAAAACGAATGTTTCGTACCTTTTATGAAAGATGTGTTTTATGTACGATGTTCATGTTTACGAAACGGATTGCAGAGAAATAATGAAAATTCATGTTCAGTGTAAAATCGTTTATAAAAATAGGGTTAGCTTTAGGTTAAGGAATGAAGCTGTCTGTGCGTTTTTTATACGAAGACAAGTACATAAAAAAATAAAAAAAATAAAGAAAAATTTAAAAAATTGCTCAATTTTTGTCAAACTTGGTACCGGGGTTGCTTTTTCTCTCTTTGCTATATTTTTTATTTAATATTGTAATGTTTGGACCCAATAATAATATGTTGTACTTGTAAATTACAAGAAGAAGTTGTAAAGCATGCGTTCGACATATAAAACCTGTCCATTTTGCTATCAAAGAGTCAAAATCACCGAATTTATGATTTGTGAACGTTCACTCAGAGTGAGCCCGGTATTGACTCCTTGAAAGCGACAGGTTTTATGTGTCATTCACAAAGTTTACAACCTCTTCTTGTATCGTACAACAACAACATATAATTATAACATTTTTTTATGGTGAATTGGTGAACTATGCAGAACAACTTTGTAAAAGATCGTAAATTGATCGGAGACGAGCCAGCCAATGGCTGAAAGTCTCCTTAATAAAGATATAAAAAAAAAAAACGTAAATTGATTCGGTTTGATTTTTTTTTTTAATTTTTGAAATGCAACTAAATACTTTGGTTCCTTTTCCATGCATTTTCCATTACCAAATTTAAATTTCTCCCACAAATCCAGATGGTAGCCAAATTCGTTGTGGACCTCAATACGCATTGAAAGAGCAGTGGGGGGAGTAGGGGATTGTAGAGTTGACCCACCCTATTGGACATTCTTGATTTTGGGTTTATGAAAATGTGTATCGAAATGCATGTCTTCAAACTAGAATCAAGTCTAGCCCAATTTTTCAAAATGTATTTAATTTTTATACAAAATTTGGTTTTCATTCCACTGGGAAGCATCCGAAATTAAAAAGGAATGATATTTTGATTTTTAAATCTCTATCAACGAGGTTTTTAGACATATGCTAGTTCATCTTGGTAAAGTTTGTTTGCAATACACGTTTTGTCATTTAATCGTTCTGATCAAGCAACTGCGATTGTTGCAAACAATCTTTCAAACTATTCTATCTCTATTGCTTGCTGCTACTGATCACCCATTATTATTTGGCTCGTATGTCGTATGTCAATTCTCGCTACTCACTCACTCAATTACTTCTCATGCATCCATTTTTCATGCCCTGGCGTATCTGTCATTTATCCTTACACTCAACTCCGCATTCTCTCACTTTTACGTTGGTTATTCTATTCTCAGTTGATCCAAACGAAAAAGAAGAAGATTTTCATTACGGATGGAAGATAGATGGATAGACTTTTTGAATACCCCCTGCGTTGCTCGGGAATATTTGAAGCATTAATATGGTATTTCACTTCTCACTCACTCACCAATCATTAGATTGAAGCAAAATTTGAAATTTTCGCTCCACAGTGCTTAAACGGTTCCAAATTGGGTCCTGCTTAGCCGTCTAAAAATTTGAACTACTTTAGTAAGACGCTGACTTGGCACAAACCATTTCAAGTTTATATGGGAATTACTATGGGAAAACTTATAATTTTGTACATATCTACATAACAATTCACCACATCACTATGCATTTAAAAATTACAGCAGATTGTAGTCAATTTTCTCAGCTACAACTTTGTTCAAGGACACTTTTCAATCAAATGTAAGGAACAAAAGTTGTTAATGATTCAAGCCACTGATGTCTTATGATTATGCTCATTCAACTGTTCAGCAGGCAAAATTCGTGTTTCTGGTGCGAAGAATAGAGCACAAAAATCATGGATACTATGTCACACTGCACAGTCAGTGCACTATATATTAAAAAATATGAATAAATTCAAATTGATTTTATACGAGTTTGAAAAATAACATACCTCCATTTTTTTAATATAATTGAGAATAACATATGCCCTTTCAAATGCTGCAAAAAAAACTTTTTTTTTGTTTGCCCCAACCAGAGATATTAACAGTTGAAAAGTGCATATTTTTAGTATAAAAACGTCAATAACTCTTGATCGGCGAAAGATATTGACAAGCTTTGTGTAGCGAAAATTTGCGCCTTTTTAAGATCTAAAAGTTGTCTGAAGACACCTTTGCTGAGAAATTCTAAATAAGAAAAATAGAGCAAAAAACCTGTTTTTTAAGAGCCACCCTAACTCAATTCAAGAAAATAGCTCTAAATCAGCCAATTTAAGAGATACAAAAAAGTTATTTTCAACAAAGTTGCTTGAAATTAGCTCAGCTATAACTTTGCCGAAGAATGTATACCTTAATTTATTCAAACAACAAAGTTAGATTTTTGATTTTAATGATAATAGGAACCACCCTAGAATTCATTGTCATAAATGAGGGCCAAACTATAAGGAACAACTTTGTAGAAGAGATTTTTAGTCTAAAGTTTAAATTTCAGGCTCAAAACATATCATTCCACCTAAATCTGCATTCTGGACCACTGTGCACTGCAGAATACAGTATTGCCCACAGTACAGCTGCTTGATCATGCCATAAGATTATCATTCTCTTAAACAATTAATAACAATTTAATTTGACATTTGACTGAAAACCGATATTCAGCAAAGTTGTAGCTTTGAAAATTTCTCGTAAGAATAATTATAGAAATTTTCGAAAAAGTAATATGTAAAATGGGTAGAAGACAATGAACAAAAAGTTTGGTTTTCCCGTAGTAATTTCCATATAAACTTCGAATAGTTTGTGTCACGTCAGTTTCTTGCCAAATGAGTTTAAATTTTGGGAGGCTAATCAGGACCCGATTTGAAACCGTTTGAGCACTGTGGAGCGAAATTTTAAAATTTTGCATTAGTCTACTAGTCATTCACTCACTTCTCACCCATCCATTTCTCACGCTCTGACGTATCATACACTTACCCACACACTCATAGTCTCTGTCTTGCACTTTTCCTTTTACATTTTACTCTCAGTGTATCTAAACGAAAAAGTAGAAAATTATCGCTAAGGACAAAGTATCGCGGTATTAGATTCGATAGAAGATATTTTAATATTCCACATAATTTGGGCAAAAGCGTTGCCAAACGTTTGAGTTTGGAACTAAACCGTTGACTGGACCGTTGGATAAGCAGTACATTTACCTACAACTTAGGAGCTGTCCTCATACCAAATGGACGATTAAAGGAGGAAAATGAGGTTGATGAACATCCTCAGTCCATACACATTTTTATAAAAATGTGTTTGGATGATTCTCCATGCAGTGGAAATGGGGTGGTCTAAAACCACTCAGAAACTGTTCACGAGGAATGCGAACAGCCCTTTTGTAAATAGTTTGAAGGTTTTGGGACAACCGGTCGAAAGATAAAACGTCGAATGACAAAAGTTCAAAAGGACAACAGGTCGAATGGACAACAGGTCGAATGGACAACAGGTCGAATGATGAGACAGGGGTCAGACAGGTCGCATGATGCGAAGGGGCACACAAGATCGAATGGACAAAAGGTCTAATTATGAGAAGGTGGAATGGACAAAAGCTCAAATGGTTCAAAAATTAGAATGGACAAAATATAGAATGCACAAATGAGGCAAAAGGTTCAGAGGTAAAAGGTTTCAAAGAGAGGCAAAAGGTTCAGAGGTACAAAAGGAAATAAAATGGAAAAATGGTCGAAGGTACAAAAGGTCAAATGATGAGAAAGACGTCAAAAGCTTTAATGGCCAAAAGGTCGAATGTTGAGAAGGGGTTCAAAGGTTAAATGGACAAAAGGTCAAATGGAAAAATGTCAAAAGGACAAAAGCTCTAATGGTGAGAAGGAGGATAAAAAGTTGAACGGACAAGCGCTCGAATGATTAAAAAGTAGAATGAAAAAATTTTAGAATGGACAAATGGTTCAAAGAAGAACAAATTGTTGAATGGCCCAAAGAGGGACAAAAGGTCACAGGTACAAAAGGATGAATGACAAAACTTCGAATGACAAAAGTTCAAATGGTAAAAAGATAGAAGGTACAAAAGGTCAAATGATGAGAAGGGGGTTTACAAGTTTAATGGAATAAGGTCGAATGATGCGAAGGGGGACAAAAGTTCGAATGGACAAAAGATCGAATGGTTCAATAAGTCAAATAGACAAAAGATCGAATGGAAAATATCTCAAATGGTTCAATAAGTTGAATAAACAAAAGGTCGAATGGACAAAAGGTCAGATGAAAAAAAAGGTCGAATGGACAAAATGTCAAATGGTTCAAAGAGGAACAAAAGGTCCAATAGCCAAACAGGGACAAAAGGTCGAAGGTACAAAAGGACGAATGGTTAATAATTCGAATGGACAACCGTCGAACGGTGCAAAAAGGTAGAATGATCAAAAAAGCCACAATAGGTCGAATAATTAGAAGGAAGACAAAATGCCGAACAGTCCACAGAGAGATAAAAGATTGAATGAACAAAGTGTCGAACGGTAGAAAAAGGGAAAACAATTTAATAATGCACACAGATTTTTTTTTAAGAAAATAGAAGAAAATTACGAGCTGATGTTGCTATCCTCATCCGTTGTTACAGTGACACTGAAAACCAAGTTTGCATTTTAAATATTTCCCTTCTTTTCTTTCATACAACCAACAAATTTATCGTTGAAAGATTAGTCATTTAATATTCAACACAACGGTGTCTTAAGTCTGTCAAGTACTCTTTCAACTATTTCCGATCAGGCAAAAAAAAAATCAAAAAACAAAATGTATCACAATTTGACCATTTTTCCCGCTTTGAGTCATTCAACCTTTTATGCCTTAGATCATTTTTCATTCGACGTTATGTTCTTTCTATCCTTTTAAGTTGCCCCTCTTTAAATCATTCGAGTTTTTGTCCCTCTCTGAATCATTTGACCTTTTTTCTTCTTTCTCCTAAATTGGCCTTTAGTCCATTCGACCTTCGGCCCATTCGGGGGGTAAGGAACAAAAGGTCAAAAGTCAGAAGGTCGGCAGGACAAAAGGCCTAAATACAAAATGTCTAAAGACAAATTGCCGAAAGAGAAAATATCGAAAGACAAATGGTGTATACTAAACGTCAAAGCTTTGTCAACGCTTAGTAGCAAATCAATAATTGAATTATTTAATGAACCAAATTACTAAATTCAAATAATTTTGAAACACAACATCAAACATAGTAACCAGTAGGAGAATTATTTATGGGATTTGTTGAAATTTACTTAAGGCAGCTGATACCTGATAGCACATGATATCTTCACAATAACAGCCGCTTCCGCGGTAGTAACCACCAATAAATTCCTTCCAATAATAGATCTTCAGATAAAAATTAGTTTTCCTTCACGGTGAAAATGATTCGCGTTTGCCAGTCACACGAGCGCTTGAGCATGAACGATGTATTTCAAACGCTGAAGCAAGCGATGTTCGAACGTAAACATTGCACTCATGCTGGGGTGCAAGTTCATCAGTGCTATGCTGCACCTTGAAGACTGGTTAATAGCCAGTCCTCCAAATGGATGATCGCTTCCTTGACCGGTACGTTAGGAAAAACGCGAAAAAGAGCTGTGACGTCGAAAGATTCCATAATATCGTCCTCGTTGATGCCTTTCTGAAGATTGTAGTTGCTGGGTTTTACTAACAGCTTTACTCTGGAACTGATTCGGCATACTCTGGAAGTAGGTATGTGACTAGCCACTTCGCTAGCTTGTGGGTGGGGGAACCAACTGTAGGCACGATGTCTCGCATTTCATTCCCCGGTTTGTGGACTTTGGGGAGACCTTTGATCCTGGGTAGAATGGGATTGGGTTCCCGTAATCGACCTGCTCTATCCCCTAATATTGATTTGTACTCCTTCAGTGCTTTCTCCACGCGTTTCATCATGTTCTGTAAGGGGTCTACTCGAAGCTGTATATACGGTCCATTGATAGGGTTAACTACCCCATTTTCGGCCTATTTAGCACAACCCGCACTTAGTCTTTCTTGATCTAGCGCAGTTTAGCACTAAACTGAATGTTATTATTACTGATGGCTTCCATATTTATTTACCTTTCCGTACGTACCGTAAAATTTGATAAAGACAAACCAATCGTTGAGATATTGTCAAAAGTCTCGGCCTAACGCATTGAAACGCCAATGCATTCACTTCGGCCTATGGGATGAAGATAGAGATTGATTCGGTCGGAGCACTTCTTTTGTTTTTGTGAATTATGGCTGCAAACCTTCATTTCACGCGTTCTAACTGACTTCGTTCGGTAGCTTATTAACTATAGTATCGTATCAAATACGTAATTGACTTGTTAACGCCGAAATAATGGATTTATTTGAAGTTAAGTGATCGATGGGCCCAAAATGGGCGATTAGGCCGAAGTAGATCTCTACCCTAATCTTCGTTGTCATCTGATTGTCGTAATCGTCCTTGTTCATGATAATGACCGCGTTGCCCTTGTCTGCTTTTGCATAGTATACTGCATTGATCCTTTACAATCCGAATTTCCTTTTCGTTGGTGTGACTTTGTTCCTGTCCGTCCTTGATTATGTTCGATGTGATAGTCCTGAGCGTATTATGTGATGGAAGTGTCTTGGTAATCGCTGTATATTTTTCCCAGAAAGAATTTTCGGTCTTGGACTTGGATCAAATCATCCAATGTTTCTTTGTTTCAGAAACTTGGGGCATTTAAGACGCAGCCATCCGTCAACAATTAATTGTATATACTAAATGATTCGCTGTGTATTGTTAATAATTGTTTGAGGTGCTTGTATATTCGATGAGAGTCATCGAAAAAGATTCTGATTAATACGTTTCCTACTAAATGCAGTAATCCTGCTATTGACAGTTAGACAATGACGAAATTTGTGATTACCTGTCCTTAATGCGGCAATTTGTGTAATCAGGCATGGTAAAGCATTTACATTCATTTACATTCATTTGCATCTAACTTTTTTCATCAACATAATTCCATTAGCTATAACTTTTGTGAATAACTCAAATCTGCATCTCTTATGCATGATGAACCAGAGCTAACGGAACCCACTATTGTTTTTCAGTGAATGTAAATTACATTCACTGAAAAATAATAACAAGTTCTGCCAGGCCTTATTCGTCATGCATAAGAGGTAAAGATTTAAGTTTTTCACAAAAGTTTTAGCTAATATTACAATCTACAAAAGCTTCATGCATCATTTTACGGTATTTTGTTGATGGCAAAAATAGAGGCAAATGAATGTAAATGATTGGCCATGCCTGTGTGCAATGCATATATTGATAGCCAAAAGGTCATTGGCCGACGTTCTGGCCGTTTATTGTGGCCAATGCTGCAAAATCTCGGCAATACAAGGCAATGTTCAAAATTCTGCTTTGGTCACTCATTTGAGCTAACAGTTATCGTCAAGGCAAACCATGTCAACTGTCAGTGCTGAACATGTGCAGATTTGTGTTTTAGGTTAATTTAAAAACGAAATTAAATGATTTGAGCAAAACAATTAGAAAGTGAACAAGCATCTACGTTTTGAACTACTTGAGTAAAAATAATGTGACTCAGAATGCGCGAAATTACACTTTTTGTTAGACATTGACGAAAACATGAATGAGTTTTTGACAAAGTTTTTTTTTGAGGATCAAGTCCATCAGTGACTCTGTGAAAAACAATTTTGTCAATATCGCTCAAAAGTCTGCCAATGACAATGACCAATCTCAGCAATGATTGTGACCTTTTTCAAGGGAAAGCTTATCGTGATTACAATCAACATTTTGCAACGATCGGTAGACTATTTTTCGCTTGAGAAAGGGCACAATGCAAAACTGTCCGTTTGTTTTACCCTAGACTAAGAAAGCCATAATTAGAAATCAACAAATTCCGCAGTTCCAGATTTAACTTGTAATATATCCTTAATCGTTCAAACAGGATTGAACAAAAGTCTCGACCACCAATACCACAGGAACCTACTACGGAGCGTCTCGTGAAGTGTCTGAAGACATCATCACGCGATGTCATGCAGGTTGATGGATAGGAGCACAATCACACACTTCTCCTCATTGTTGTTGTTGACGTTCTTTCGGTGGTTTGATCGAAGCACGCACTCCGGAAATGTGCAACCCAAAATAAATGAGCACCGCAGCCTGACAATAAACCAAGTATGAATGGCACCCTAAATGTGGACCCATTTTTTCCCCCCTTGTTGTTCTACTTGATCCAATTATTACATCGTGTAGTGCAGAATTAATTTGACGTCAAAATATTTCTGCGGTGCGCTGTTTTCGGGGGTGAGTTTGGGGGATCCTACAACAGGTACACGCACAGCCATGGCGATGATTGTAGATTGGTGGTGCGCGTGTGGGAGTCTCGAGCACGCGTCTCCCCGCCGTAGTGTTGCAACGCTAATTGAACTTTGCCGAAAGACGTCTGCCGACGAAAAAACAATTATCGACTCTCGACGGCCGAGGCGACGGCGGTGGCTCTATCAAGCCAGGAGGGTGACTGTAGTATACCTTTTTGGGGGCCTAGCAATTTTCCTGTCCAATTTTGTTTTCACTGATAATTATCACCCTTATTAAACTGGTAAAAATATTCGTGCGGCACACTCAGAAGCGATGGCAGATAACGAGGTGCCGTCACTTTTATTTCACTCCACTGGTGGATTGCTAACGAAAAAATGACTAAATTGTTTGTTTCTCGTCAGGGCCCGGTTCGGTATTGCACACTTCGCCGTCGGCTCATCGGAAAATCAAAAGACAAGAAGGTAATCGAATCTACATCTTGTCATCACATGTCATTGGAAATTTTCCCCATCTGAAGTGGGTGCAGGGGTCGGAGGACTTTGGAGGCATATTCGACTTGAATCTCACTTGACTCTCGCAACGCAACGATGCGTCGAGTCGACGGAACGGTGATGGGGATAAATATTTTGTCAATAAACAGCCTTCGACGAACTTCCCCCAAAGTGGGCTCTCTGTATCTCTCTGGTGCTGCTTCAAGTGAGCGATCGCATGGCAGAAACCGGCTCCGAAGGTATTTAAATATTGATTCAATTTTCGTTGTCAATATTGATGAAGAAGAAATGAATTCGTGTTCGATGTTTTCTTTTCCCTTTCTTTTGGGATGTATTTAGCGTTCTGGAATCGATTCGTCGGTGATCAGGTGATGATTCCGTGATAAATTGACAACTCTCTTGAATATTTTTATTTTCCCTTTCTCAGTACCATTTGCATTTCTCCTCACATCCAATTCGATTGAAGGATGCGTAGGTGTCAAAGCGAGTGTGTGTGTGTGTGTGTGTTCATGTTTAAACAAACTCCACCAAGGCAAGAAAGGTGACGCATGTTTGCGCACTGCTCGAACATGCCTCCGCGAGCATACATATGCCATCGTCGTCGTCCTCATCGTAGTCGTGGGATGTGAGATGCGATCGATCATCTCTAACGGGAAGTGATTTATTGATTTTAAATTCTTCGCCTTATAACAATTGAATTTATCATCTTGGCGTTGCGAGCAAAAGTGCGATGCATTCAGTCTGCCACGCCAGGCGAAGATGCTGATGGATTGTCGCGGTCGGTCGCACTTGGTTGGCTGGGTCGGTCGATGTGATGAAGTGATCTTGAATATCTCCGTCGGAGCAAAAGCTGATCGCAACGATTGTTTTCATTTGCTTCCCCCTCTGGACTTGTGGGCCTCTTGTGCCTGTTGCTCGTTTAATGTAATCGATAATGGTTAATGACTGCTGCAGACTCCTGCAGTTCTCTTGACGTACTTCAACGCCCGGGTCATTCGTTGATGTTGTTATTCTACCGGGTCTCGGGTATGGTGCTGAGTGCCATTGTAATAAATTATGGATGAGTGGATGCATTTTATTGTGTTTATTCAAGAAAGAGGTTTCTCCGTTCATTGTTCTTAATAATATTGGCTGGCGTTGAAATAATGAGCTTCGTCATGCGGCATACTGTGCGCTGCTAATTTTTAACAAAGATTGTTATATTCAGCCATCATAAATTCAACACATTTTTTTCCTAAAAAAAACAAGACACTACAAAATGCCATCACCGTTGGACGATTTACGTATGTCGAAGTTTTAGAGAGTTTCCCGGAGCTACAGATTTTTTTTTTTCTTTATTCGGGACCAAACATCACTGCGACCAGTAATTTGATCTATTGTAGTATATCTCGAGTCCTTAGTTTAGTGCATGTCGTATTACTCCATCATTATTAAGAAATGATTAGGCATTGGATTTTTTTTACAGTTGTCATTCTCGCATTTATCGCTAGGAGCCGACTCTAATTGAAAATCCCGCTATTTATACCATTCGGAGTGTTGAAACACCCTCCAAAGACGCGCCCCTTTGTCAGTCAAAATTGCATTCCTTAGCAACAAAATTAAGGAATGACATTGATAATGACCTCTTAAACGCTTCAAACTAGGGAACAACGAATAGAAGATTAAGAAAACATAGATGAAGACTAACTAACTCACTTTTTCCTTGTTTCAAGATCATCCTCGGTGGACAAAGCCGAGTCTTGTCACTATCAACAAGGCCTTAAAAATAACAAGGACTAAGATGTGTTCCTTTGATTACTGAAAAATCCTGTTCCCGTAGTTTGAAGTATTGAGGACTAGGAATCGGTGGTAGATGTTACATTCCATAACGTACCACGAAAAGGTGATCTTCCTACGTTACGGGGCAGAGCTACAGGTTTATCCCTAAGTAGTTTTGAAAGCAGCAACTCAGAGAATATCGCCAAAATCGGTTATGTTAATACCGAAATTGCGAACTTACCGGAGATGCAAACGCGCAGGTCGGAAGAGAGGAATTCGTTTGCCCAATCATTGGAACAGAGAGCCTTCACTCTGCAACGAATGATAATGGCCTGAAGCTGATAAACTTCGCCGGTGCTCGTGATATGGCCATGAGTAGCACCCACTTTGCACGCAAGGAGACACCCTAATGGCGAAACTTGCTCCCAGATCGACCACGTGTTGGTGGATGGTCGGCATTTCTCGGATGGCGTAGATGTCAGGACCTTCAGGGGTCCTAATATCGACTAGGATCACTACCTCGTTGTCGCGAAAATTCGAGCGCGTCTATCGACCGTTACGAGTTCGAAAAACCGAAGATCGATGCGTTTCAACATCCAGCGTTTGACAGTAGATGGTGTTGCTGCAGAGTACCACCAGAAGCTGAATGAGCGGATAGTGGAAATCAACGTGAACGAGAATCTCAACAATCTGTGGGAAGCTGTCCACGGAGCGGTGAGCACAACAGCACGAGAGGTGATAGGTACAGCTCAGAGGCGCCCCCGGAACGGGTGGTTTGACGAGGAGTGCCAGCGAGTGACAGAGGAGAAGAACGTCGCCAGAAGCCGGATGTTGGTGTCTGGTACCCGTCAGAACAGAGAGCGGTACAGGGTAGCAAGGTCAGCCGAGAAACGAACCCATCGCAGGAAAAAAAAAAGGCAGTACGAGGAACGTGCTATTGCTGAGGCGCAAGAAAGTATGGAGCAGAATGATATTCGAAGGTTTTACGCAACTGTCAATGGCGTGAGGAGTAAGACAGCGCCGTCTCCCGCCATGTGCTATGTGACCGTGAAGGTAATCTGCTGACAGATAAAACGATGGTGACTGCCAGGTGTAAGGAGTACTTTGAGACGTTGCTGAACGGAGAGAACGAGAAAGCATCTACAAACAGGACACACATCGACGACGATGGTCAAGCTGTGGAACCACCAACGCTAGAAGAGGTGAAAAAGGCGATACGAGAGCTGAAAAACAGTAAGGCTGCGGGGAAGGACGAGCTCCCGGCCGAACTTCTCAAACACGGAAGTGAGCAGCTGCACCAGATGATCCACCGTATACTGCTCAAGATATGGGAGGAGGAAGAATTGCCCGCTAGTTGGTTGGATGGTCTCGTTTGTCCCCTCCACAAAAAGGGACACAGACTGGAGTGCGCCAATTACAGAGGAATCACGCTTCTGAATTCGGCGTACAAAATATTATCACGTGTTCTGTTCAACAGATTGAGACCGCTTGAGGAATCTTTCGTCGGTGAATACCAGGCTGGTTTTCGTGAGGGTTGATCAACGACGGATCATCATCTGTTCATAGATTTTAAGGCAGCGTACGATTCAGTAAAGAGAAACGAGCTATGGTAGATAATGCAAGAAAACGGTTTTCCGACGAAACTAATTAGACCGATTTGTGCAACGCTGGATGGTTCGAAATCATGTGTACGGGTTGCAGACGAGATTTCGACCTCGTTCGTGACCTTAGATGGGTTGAAGCAGGGAGATGCTCTTTCGAACTTGCTATTCAACATCGCCCTCGAAGAAGCGATTAGGAGAGCTGGCGTGCAGAGGAACGGTACCATCAGCACAAAGTCGCACATGCTCCTTGGTTTTGCGGACGACATCGACATCATCGGAATCGACCGTAGAGCAGTGGATGAGGCGTTCGCGCCTTTTAAGAGGGAGACAGCGAGGATTGGTCTCACGATAAATTCTACCAAAACGAAGTACATGGTCGCCGGTAGAAAGCGTGGGAGCAATAGTGGTGTTGGTAGTAAAGTGGTACTAGATGGCGAAAAATTTGAAGTTGTGGACGAATTTGTTTATCTTGGTACTTTAGTGACGTGCGATAATGATGTTACCCGCGAGGTGAAAAGGCGTATTGCAGCCGCGAACAGGGCTTTCTACGGGTTGCGTAGCCAGCTGAAGTCCCGCAGCTTGCGTACGAAAACAAAATTCGCACTGTACAAGACGTTGATTCTGTCGGTAGCCCTTTATGGCCACGAATCGTGGGCATTGAAAGAGGCCGATCGGAGAGCTTTCGGTGTCTTCGAGCGTAAAGTGCTGCGAACAATACTCGGCGGTAAACTGGAAAATGGCATCTGGCGGCGTCGCATGAATCACGAGTTGTACCAAGTATATAACGGCATGGATATTGTGAAGCTTATAAAACACGGCAGGCTACAGTGGGCTGGGCATGTGGCAGTTGAGGAGGACATTACGTCCTTGAACGACCAAGGCGACTGGAAGCGATTGGCTCAGGACCGAGACCAATGGAGACGGTTACTTCGTTCGGCGCAGATTTGAATTCAACGAGTCGTCGCCCATCAGGTGCTCAGGTAGATAATACCGAAATTTCAACTGCTGAGCTTTTGGTAAACTAATCAATTATCAGATATTGTTACCGAAAGCTTTGTTATGGCTCGGTTGATAATAGTTTGCTTTCTAGTACTAAAATACTTCAAAGATCGTAGAGGAAACCAGTCGATTTGATTATTTATTTGATTTTTCGTTTAATAACTTTTCAATCCTGATGAGCAGTTGATCAATTTCTAGCATTCAAACTTCCTGAATCACCGCAAGCATTACTTGGTTAAAATTTAACTGAACTTGACGTATATTTGAGAACATGGATATAGCTCAAATATCAGATTTATTTATAACCGATCAAATTCACTGATATCCGATCGATCAGGAAGATGCTTATCGTCATATCCTAAGATGCATTATAGTAACATAGAGTAAATGAAGACTTCGGCAATACCTTAACCTATTATCGTCAGGGGGTAAAAAATGTCCTTGAGAGCTCAGTTTTGGCATGTGGATACATTGTGTTTCAGAGCATCTATTGGCCAAATTTGAGTGCTCTGGGACTTTGTTTACCCCCTGACGATAATAGGTTAAGGCATTTCCGAAGCCGACATTTCCCCTACAAAGAAATGGCATAAAATATCTACATATCTGAAACATCATTCTTGTATAACTTACCATTATGCTTGCACAAGTTATTGATTAAAGGGTGTCCCACATCAAATTGCATCATGGAAAAAAACGCTGTAGAAAATTACCCATTGGGTACTTTCACTTGAAAATTTGGGTAGCAGTAGTTTAGAGTGTATTTTTTACACTGTATTTTTATCGTTGTCAGTTGGAAAAAATGGTGTCACCCGAAAAGCAACGTAACGAATTGATTTTGTACAAGCACCTGGAAAATCTTTAACTCTCTCATCGGGACATCGGAAAACAACTCGGAATCTTGCAGTCAACGTGTGATTAAACGTTACAACGAAATTCTGAGCATCAGATGGAAGGAGAAATGCGGTCAAAATGGATGTTCTATGTGTCGTGAAAGCATTTAAGCGGAATCCCAATGCTTCGATCAGGGATGTGTCCAAAAAATTGAATCTGTCCAAGTCTTTCGTTCATAGAGCCAAGGATCGAGAGGGACTGCATACGTAGTGCAGAAGGCTCCAAATCGTGACGAACGGCAAAATACGGTGGGAAAGTCTCGGGCCCGGAAACTGTACACCCAGATGCTGACGAAGCCTCATTGTCCCACGATGGATGATGAGACTTACGTCAAGACGGACTTCCGGCAACTTCTGGGGCTACTGTTCTTCACTGCCCAGCACAAGTTTGATGTTCCGGAGGAAGTAAGGAAGAAATTTTCAAAGTTTGCCAAGAAATACATGATTAGGCAAGCGATCTGCTCATGTGGCAAACGGAGTTCACCGGTAGGCTGTAGCAACAAGCAACACGAGGGCCCTACGATTTTCTGGCAGGATCTAGCTTTGTTCCACTATTCAAATGTTGTTTTGGAGTGGCACGAAGCCAACGGGGTCACTTTCGTACCCAAAGACATGAACCACCCCAACGCACCGGAACTAAGGCCCATCGAAAAATACTGGGCTATTATGAAGCAGACTCCACGGAAACATCCCAAGGAGGCAAATCTGAGGAAGACATGAAGAAAAAGTTGGTTTCCGTACAGAATAAGCTGCAGCCAGATGTTGTACAGAACCAGTGAAGTTAAGCGTAAGGTGAGATCGGTTATGGTTTTGAAATTGAATGAAATAAATATGCTAAAAGCTTAATAATGGGTTATATTTGATTGCCTGCAAGTTTGAAAAGAATCTGTCAACTAGATAATTTTATGCAGCGTTTTTTTTTCGTGATACAATTTGATATTGGACACCCTTTAGAAGTAAATATTTGCAATTTTTTTTTTCTTCCTAATTCAGCACTTATGTTTCTAAAGTTTAACATTTTTGAAAAATATTCAAGCTTCATCTTCAATTTCTCAAAGTTCGATAATAATTTGTTGTATTATTGCGAGGTCTTCAGAAATTGTGGATAAGTGGATATTAAGATAGTTCTGAAGAGAACTCCACAGGGATTGTGAAAAGAAATACACTACCCGTCATAAGTATGGCATCACATAGAAAAGTATTGTAAAACTGATTTGAATATTTCAATAACCTTGACAAGTTTACCATCACTCAAAGAAAATGTGCCAAAGTGTTTGGAATTACTTCAGAAAGCACTGACTCACTTCAAAAGTGTTTTGAATCTCTGAAGTGATGTATTCAAAAAGTTTGAAATCACATAAAAATAGCTTAAAATCACTTTGGAAAGTATTGCATCATTTGACAATAGTTCGGAACCACTTCTGAAAGTACTGAATCACTTTTAAAAATAACTGACTCACTTCGAAAAAAGTTAATTAATTCACAAATGTTCGGAATCACTTCAGAAAATACTGAATCCCTTCAGGAATGTTCGGAATCACTTTGAAAAGTTCTAAATCATTTCATAAAGTTTTGAATAACTTATGAAAAGTTAAAAATCACTTAAGAAAGTACTCAATCCCTCAGAAAAATTTGAACTCACTTTGGAAAATGCTTAAGCCCTTCAAAAATGTTTTCAATCACTTCGGAATGTATTGTATCACTTTAGAAATGTTCGGAATCACTTCTGAACGTACTCAATCGATTCAAAAAGTTAGCAATTACTTTAGAAAGTACTCAATCGCATTAGAAATTTAATTTCACTAAGTATTGTATAACTCCAGAGAAGATCATAATCCCTTTAGAAAAATTTGGAATCACTTTGTAATGTTCTTAATCATTTTCTTCCCGCAAGAACTGAATCCGTTTGAAAATAATTGTAAAAGTTAGGAATGCACTTCAGAAATGTTCGGAAAATAATGCATAAGTTCAGGAAAGTTAGGAATTACTTCGGAAGTACTGCATCGCTTCAAAAAAAATCATGATCACTTCGGATAGTACTAAAAATTATTTCAGAAAGTACTGAAAAACATAAGCACCATTCGGAATCACTACCGAAAGTACTGAATCACTTCAGGAAAGTTTGTAATCACTTCGGAAAGTGCTGAATCAATCCGCAAAGTTTGTACTCACTTCTGCAAGTGCTGATTCACTTTGAAAACAATTGAATAAGTATAGAAAAGTTTGAAATCACATCAGAAAGTACTGAATCACTTCATAAATACTTGGAACCTTTACGGATTTGGATTGGTATCGAATCACACATGTTGGGTTCACTTTGGAAAGTGCTGAATCATTCCAGATAGTTTGTAATAATGTCTACAAGAACGGAATCACTTCGAAAATAATTGAATCATTTAGAATTGAACGGTATTAGTTTAGAAATGTTCTAAAACACTTCGGAAAATACTTAATTACTTCAGGAATATTTGGAATCACTTCGGAAATATTGATTAAATATTTTCCTAAGTAATTGCGGACGTCTTAATTTCTTTTATGTGACTATGTACGCTCCAAAGTGTTTCCGAAAATTTCTCAAGTGATTCAGATCTTTTCGAAGTTATTCTGATAATTTCTAAAATGATTCAGTACTTTCTGAAGTGATTATATTTTCTAAAAGTTATTCAGTACTTTCCTATGTGGTTTAATACCTTTTTTGTAGTGAATCAGTGCTTTTAAAATGATGTCCGAATATTTCTGGGATGATTTAGCTATTTTATTTCTGATTTCTTTAAATTTAATTCAGAAGTTTTTTTTTAATAATAGTCATATTAACGCTCTTGGATCATTCGTGCCTTGTCAGGGGTGAGATTTGAACTCATGACTTTGGCGTGAGAGGTATGGTTGCTAACCACTACGCCGACGTCACCCCCAAATTCAGAAGTTTCAAGTGATTTAGAACATTCCAATGTGACTGTGAATATTTCTAAAATAATAGAGTACTTTCCTAAGATATTTAGAAACTTTTTGATGTGATTCAGTTCTTTCCAAAATGATTCCGAATATTTCTTAAATGATTAGGTCTTTTCAAAATGATTCGGAATTTATATGAAGTGATTCGGTACAATTCGAAGTGATTTTAAATATTTTTGAAAAGATTCTGCACTTTCCGAGGTGAATCCAATTTTTTCTTTAAGCACTTTCCGAAGTGATTTGAAACGTTTATGAAGTGATGCAATACTTTTCGAAGTGGTTCTGAACATTTCTGAAATGATTAAATATTCTTAGAAGGGATAAGGATTTTTTATTAAGTGATTCAGTGCTTTATTCAGTGATTCAGAACATTTTGGATGTGATTTATTACTATTTATTACTAGTGACTTCAAATATCTATAAAGTGATCTAGAACTTTTCTAAGATTTTTTTTAACCTTTCTGTAGTGAATCAGTACTTTTAGAACTGAGTCCGAATATTGCTGGGATGATTCAATTATTTTAGAAATGATTTCGAATTTTCATAAAGCGATTCAGTACTTTCCGAAGTGATTGAGAACATTTTCAAGGTGATTTACTACATTCCAATGTGACTCCAAATATTTCTTAAGTAATTTAGTAGTTTCCTAAGATAGGGGAAATGGATGTAATGTCGGCCTATATGCCCCTAATTTTTGCCCCTACATAAATGCAGCAATCGACTAAATTTTCAATAGCGACCAAAAATATCCATTAGTACCGTCTGAATGACGCGTTCATCTAGATGAATTTGATAAGTAGTAGATTTTTAGTGATGGGCCCAATCTCAGACCCATAGGCTAACATTAGAGCCATTTCCCCTATTTAGAACCTTTCTGAAGAGATTCAGTTCTTTCCGAAATGATTCCGAACATTTGTGAAATGCTTCAATTCTTTCTGAAGTAATTCCGAATTTACATGAAGTGATTGAGTACTTTCCGAAGTGATTCCGATAGTTTCTTAAGTGATTCGGTGCTTTACGAAGTGATTCCGAACATTTCTGCAATGATTTTATATTTTTTAGAAGGGGTTCAGATTTTGTATTAAATGATTAAGTGCTTTCTGAAGTGATTGAGAACATTTTAGATTGATTAAGTACTTTCCTAACTCCGAATATGTATCAAGTGATCTAGAGCTTTCCTTAGATATTTGGAACCTTTTTGTAGTGAATCAGTACTTTTAGAACTAAGTCCGAATATTGCTGGGATGATTCAATTACTTTAGAAATGAATTCGAATTTTTATAAAGCGATTCAGTACTTTCCGAAATGATTCCGAACATTTCTGAAATGATGCAATAGTTTTCGAAGTGATTTCGTTTTTTTATTAAGTGATTTAGTACTTTCCGAAGTCATTCAGAACATTTCCGATGTGATTCAGCACTTTCCGAAGGGATTCTGAACATATCTGGAATGATTTAGTTCATTTAGAAGTGATTCCGAATGTTTATGCAGTAATTCAGTACTTTCCGTTGTGATTGAGAATATTTCCGATGTGATTCCGAAAATGTCTGTTCTTTTTTTGAAGTTAATCAGTACTTTTCGAACATCTCTGAAGTGCATCAGTACTTTTTCATGCTCCAAAGGCACAAATTCAATCTTCCCAAGCGTATGCGGCACGATTTTCAGCGTTGTCAACATTTATTAGGAGATGCTTAACTGTTTAGGGGTGGTGTAATATTCAAATTACTGTGGAAATACTTCCTATGCGAGTCCATACAAATACCGTAGGGTAACAACTTTTGGGAAATTTTTTGAACTGTCATTTTCAATATTTTTTTGTAAAAATTTGCACAACAATCATTTTTTTTTACTTATCTAACCAACCGATCTTTTCGGCTCAATCGCATTTGGTTTTATGATTATAATAAATGTAAATCGGTCAACTGATTTTTTTTTAATAGTTCCGGGAAAAGACAGAGAAACACACTAATTGGTATTTACTGGCGCAAACTTGAAAATTCTTGTTTCGATAAAATGATTCTTTTGACCAAGTGACCTCAGCCTTATCACGTTCGGCATTCTAGCGTTCGGCTAAATGGCGTTTTGGCCCAATCGGACATAATTAAAAAAAAAAAATGGGTCCCACTCTATTTTAAATCCTGGCTATGCCCTTGTAACCTAAGACATTGATAACTAACTAATTATGACAGAAGAATCAGTAATATTATTGTTAACTAATTTATTTGATAAGTCTCAATCGAATTAACTTTACAGAGCCAAGGATTCTTGTTCACTATACAATACATCTTAAAACTATAGTGGAAAGGTACAACACAATACACACTTCCAGTGGTTTCATTGTATGGTACACACTTAGAAAAAATCATGTAAATTTAGGTGCTCTGAGAGTGACATATACGAGCGTCAGTTTTGACATAAAGTTGAGTCATAACAGACGCGAAATATAGCTCAATCGAACGTGCTTTTCGTCGAGTAACGAACTTTTCAGTCTCTGAGCATTTAAAATTACATGACATGTTTGTTTACGTCTCATTCTTTATGTCAAAGACGGGTTCCGTCACGTGTAAAATTAGTTATTTCTAAGTGTGTAGTATCGCCAACGGGAGGCAAAGCGCAGCATAGGACGCAATACGTGGTCAGCCCTTTCACGAAACGGTTGCTTTCCAAAGTCGACGACGCATCGACCGAAAGAACTGCTGATGAAGAACAATGAGGAGGACCACACAATGGTTGCTGCAGAGTAAACCGATGATCGCGTGACACACCTCGAGAGTGAACAATGAGAAGTCAGTCATAGTAGAGTAGATAACTACTTCGGCCTAAGCGCCCAACTTGGGCCTATCAACAGAAAACATCAAATCAATCCATGATTTCGGCGTTAACAGGTAAATTATGCGTTTGGTACGAGACTGTAGTTAAAATGCTACCGAACGAAGTCAATAAGAACGCGCCATAGGATTTTTTTTTATGCGATAGGTCGAAGTGAAATCAGTGGCGTTTCAATGGCGTTTCAATGCGTTAGGTCGAGTTTAAAATAAGTAGGCCGAGTTTGGCGTCAAGAAGCAGTGTTAGACTTTTAACAATATATCAACGATTAGTTTCTCTTTATCAAATCTTACGTACGGAAAGGTAGATAAATTTGGAAGCCATCATTTATAATAAAATTCCGTTTGGTGCTAAACTGCGCTAGATTAAGTAAGACTAAGTGCGAGTTGTGCTTAATAGGCTGGAAATGGGGTTAACCCTTTAATCAGTTCTTAACGAATATCTGTGAAAATATCACTATCTGGGTTATATGGAGGTATCACAAAATAATATACAAAATTTGAAAATCTAAAAAAAAAATCTCCAGTTCTTAAGAAAATTTGTTGGTTTACGCTGTTGATTATGTTTGAATGCAAAATATGGTTGCTCAAGCATTTCCTTTTGTTTTCCTGTATGAACTCGATTCTACGTGATCTATTTATTCGTTTGCTTCGATGACCCATGATTTTGTTTACGTAAGGGACTAGGATTGGGTCGTATTGTCTGTGCACTTGTATATCTCGGGTTTTTCAAAAGGGAAACACTTTTTACGAGTTCAGCTGGATATGATAAGTCACTCAATAACTTGTGTGCAAGCAACTGTGGTGTGACGTGATTTTACAGGTAGCATCGTTGGTGGTGAGGCGAAAGAGTGGTCACGGTGCTACGGCAAATTGTGGAAAACCTATTTTAAATCAGCTATAGCGTTCGGTCGAGATTTATTGTACAAGCAATATTTGTGCTCGATACTGATTGGAAATAATGATTGACTCGTCCCAGGTTCGTTAATCTATGTAGATGTCTTCGTTTCAGGAATTTTATTTCTTTTATTTAATTTTCCGTGACAATCGTCGTCGTCATGGATTTGAATGGCAATACCATCACACGATCAAGGTGTTTGTAGTGGTCGTTATGGATTGTAGTGATATGAAGGGCTCGGTTGTCTAATGGCAACCGTTTCTGCATACTGAGCATAAAATTGTGGGTTCAAGCTCCCCCTCAATAAGAAGTTGCGAGGTTTGCATTGATTTCTTTTGAGTTTTTTCTCTTATTTTTCCATCTACCTGGCTCCATCTAACGCTAGAAGCTTAGGTTTGACTCTCATCTCTGAACAAGTAACAAAGGACTACAAAGTTGGCTAAAGTGACTATAAATAAAGCTCCTTATCTCGGTGTACTATAACTCAATTTCTTTAGCTCTTCGAGAACCAAATCAATAACTGTGCAACGAATTTGTGATGTTTAATTTGTTCAGCCCATGTTAATTATGTATTCCCTCGACCTATTTGAGTGATGTCAGACATAAAAAGAAAATATTATTTGCATCAGCCTAAGTATTGAAATCATATTTTGGTTGAAAATCCTTAAAATTCATTGGCAAACAAACTTTGAACTAACTGTAGGTGTTTGTAATAACTTGACGTAATAAAGGAGGGGGTGATCTAGAAATTGTGTCATTATTCAATAGAGATGGAGAGAGGGGGGTTAATTTTTAAATAATTAATTAACGCTCCAGTTGGTCGTCGAAACTTAAAGAAGTTGTTTAAAGAAGTGCACAAATCAACGGTCTAGTCGTTCGTCGAGAAGTCGAAAAATTGCCAGGAAGTTCACCCACGCTCGCTTGTCTCGTCTTCAAGAGCGCTTAACATACATCTCCAGAGCCGAGTACCGTTGGCGGACTTCGTTCTTGGTTCCTTAGATTCTCGCCAGCTCGATCGCGACTGCCCAGGGTTGCAATATTATAGAAGGCAAAGTTAGCAACAACTACTGGAACAGTGTTCGTTTTCAAGGAGCACTAATTATTCAAAAATGTATTTATTCAATTGAAATACAGTTTAATATTTTTCCAGAACAATAGAGACGTACAGCTTATATAAAGATCATTGTCCTAGTGTGTCCATTACTGGCTCACTCACCCTAGTATTTAGCATCGATGAAAGATGCATATTTCAACTACAATGTGCAATCATCATCAGTGTCATGCCACTAATTAACTATTGGCATCCATGCGTTTAAATTACTCATCCCTTAAGTATCAAGATCAAGTCTTCTCAGTCCTATTTTAGATTTTTATCCATGGACATTTCGGGTCGAAATAAGGTACATTAACCTTAATCCAACAAGCCTATGCTGGAAGTGGCTGGGTTCGATACCCGGTCCGGCTTAGGAATTTTTCAAGTTGTAAAATTTCTCGACTTCTCGACTCGTAGTATGATTTATTTTACAATTGTATGATTGATTATACCACACAATCATACTAATGTATAAATGGTGCAGGCATCAAAAGCTCTCATTTAATAACTGTACAAGAGGATCTAAAACATTAAGTTGATAAAAGATCTCAATTTTTTAAACGTCATGCTGTTGAGTAAATCATGGAGAAGAATCAATTTACCTAGTTTTTTAATCCCTCTTTATTATGTTCTCATATTTGGAGTTCACTATGGGGTAATGGGTGCGAATCCGAAAAATTTACATACATTTATCGAAAAGTGTGCAATCTGTTCCAAAAGTTCACCAAAAGTACAGCTCATCAGCTTCCAAGAACGCATCAACCCATCTGTTGTTTGACACTCATGCTAGTCGGAATCGATTCCGGTCTACACGAAAACAGCATTACCATTAGCCATCCGGAATGGTTCCACCATTCCAATCGGCCAATTTCTTCATCTATAGAATACCCTCACTCGCCATACTTAATTGCTAAACATTTATGCACTCCTTCACAGCCGGCACAACCGACTCATAGCTTCCCAACTGTTTGTGTGTACCTATGTGTGTGTGTGTGTGGTTTCATATGGGACGCCTACCGAAGTGCGTAAGGGGCCTAGCGTCAAATTAAATAATTGATCTACTACATCCATTTTTCACCCCCTCGCAATAAAACGACCGCATGAACCGCATTCACCGAAACACCCGAGAACGGATGTGAGTAATTTCCAATTTCACTTACTCCTAACAATAGGCATTACCATTTCTCCCTTCTGCTTAGACTGCTTGCCCGGGACTCCCACGTAAGGAAAAAATCACTTTCCCTATTTCAAGAAAGAAAAAAATCACCCCATATGGACGAGTGGTGGATGCGAAAAAAAAATGTAACGAAATCAGTCATCAGATAATGACCAAAAATATGCTGCATATTCAGCGCATTCGAAGATTTTTTTTCCTTTCGGGGTAGCACGCTCATAACTTCCTTTCTAGCTATGATAATTTCAATGGATCGTAAAATTGCAATTCCCGCCAATCTGAGGGGTGTTTGTTGGTGTGGTTTTAAGTGCTGAATGAAAAAAAAATCATAAAATTCCGAATGCGATCGATCGCAGGTAGAAACAGCTGACGACAACGATGACGACGATGGATCAGGAAGAAATGAGCTTCGAAAATGCACTTTATGTCGGTGCAGTTTATTGGTTTATGACTAGAGTGCCGAAATGGCTCAAAAGTGCAGACCGATCGGTAAGTATGCAATAAAATTTTCGGAAAACCAAACTTCACCGAACGACAACAACATCAGCGAACAACAGAGCACCGGGAAACGAAAACAATAAAAATATCTTTTTTTTATTCGGAGCACGGCAGCGATTGTTATACCTTGTGCCGATTTATGGTTCGGTTAATAAATATAGTAAAGTGCACTTTTTTAATGCTTTAAATTGAGGGCTTTTAGAAGGCTATAAACGCCCAATGGAAGGTTTCCACATGGTATCGGTTGCGCTGCATCTAAGGGTGGAAATTACTTTCATGGAAAAGTGTTTCTGTTTGATTGGGATTAATTGCTGACCTTTCATCAAGAAATTGATTTTAAATTCGATAGATCAATACCTAGGCTGTGGATTAAACTCTACAATCAGTTAAAATTTAATGATTCATGAACTTGAATATGATTTTGGATACCTTAGGGATGAGATACTTTTTTTATTGGCCACTTATTCATGATCAAAATGGCACAAGCGTGATCAAAATCGTGGCGTCGATCAATTTCGTACATTTTACCAACAGTATATTGAGTGACATATCTTAAAAGTTTATAATGCTTCATAATCGTCAACTGGTACAAGTTGATATGACTGACTGCCTGCTACACGAAATCACCTGAAGGGAGTTTTTTTTTAAATGCTCGGAATTAGCTGGGAATCTCATAACTGCTAACAGAATTTTACATTTAATAGCAGAAATTATTTTACTTAGGATATTTTTGAGAATGCCATGCGTTTTATAACGCAAACATTAAATTTTCTTCAGTTTTTTTTCATTCAGTTAACGAACTTACAGCGAAAAATATTTCTGTGACTAATTACAATTTAAAACTCAGAGGCTGAAATGTTTTTTTTTATGGTTCTGGAATATGCATATTTTTCACAAGTTTTAAACTTATGGATGTTTTTTTTTTTTAATTCTTGGCTTAAAGTAGTTATACTTCATGAAGTTCTCATGAACCTATAGTGAAGCCCCTTCTCAATTTTAAAAGCTCGTAGAATTTAATTATAGTTTTTAAAAATCATTCCAAGGGAGTTGGAAAAAAATCTTTGAGAAAAACACCAAGTGCAATCTGCTTTTAGGATAGTTTTGAGGAATTCCAGATTTCATGTGAAAGCTGAGATAATTTTGAGTAGAATTTATAGGAAATCCTAAATTGGATTAAAGTGTATTTATGAAATCTCGTTGAAATTTCTGAGGATTATTTCATGATAATTCTGAGCAGAACTCCTAAGAACCCCTAAGGAGAAATCCAAGAGCAATTTGAGGATAATTCAAGAAATTTGTAGGGTGAAATGAAAACGGGGTATAATTCCTTGGATTCCTCTAGGAGAACACATAGGGGATGGAAAATGTACGATAATAATTAAATCTGGGAATTCCAGGGTAGTTTGCCAAATATATTTTGAGGACATATCTTGGGAATTTGAGAGGAAAAATGAAAATTATTTCCTAGGAAACTTTCAATGTGAGTAGAATTACACGGAAGGAGTGAATTTCAAAGGGAGTTCTGCAATGAATTCGATAAAAAACAATTTTTTTCTTGATTTGTTTTCCGTCGATTTTATTTTCTGTACTGAGTACCAATGCTACTGACGCCAGGAAAGCAGTTCCCACACCTGGACCCTACCTATCGATTCATCAACTCATGGACCTGGTACCAACGGTTTTGCGTGATCTGTGATGTTATGCCTCAGAATTGAACCCTTTTGGAGTGAGAGGCAGTCAGGGTTACACCACTGGCGCTGCCTAGTGAAAATTCTGAGCATTATTCCAAAGGGATTATAAATGAGAAGAATTTCAAGGTGAATCCGAGGAAAATTGAAAGGTGTGTGAGGAATACTTTCAAAGATATTCCGCTGATATTTTTAGAGAATTCAAAGAGACGTTCAAAGCGAATTCTTAGGAGAATTTAAAAATAAATTATGAAATTTCTAGAGTAATTATATGGGAACATCGGGAGAATACAAAGTGAACACTACTAAGGAGAACTTCATTTTCAGGTAAATTTATTTTCAAGTAAAATCTCCTGGACTATTCTGACGTCTTCGGAACTAATTGAAAGTTCCCAAAATTTATCTGAAGTTAATTAACTTGTCTTGAAGTTCGTTTTGTAGTTTGAGAAACACGCCAAATCTCTGAAGTTCTATGAAAATCTTGGAATTTCCTTGAAAATGTGGTAACTTCTCAAAATTTCCGCTAATTTTCAGAAATTTGTGGAACTTTCCTGGAGTTCCATAATTTTTGGAGCCTACGTTACACACAGATAAAAATTCTAAATTTTAATAGTGATGTAAACATGCAACTTGTAAACAATGTTGTTTACAACAATGGGCTTTTGTATTCAATATTTGCTACACTGCATGAAATGTCTCCGCTTTACATGATATATAATATTAACTTATATGATATGTGACGCTCCATTTATGTGCATCATACTGAACAGAAATTTACACTACTTTTTTGAACTGTGCAGCTTTGTAATGTTCCCACATTTTCCAAATGTTCAAACAGTATTCGTGCTAATCTCGGATCTTTTATAACGCTCCATGAACTTCCATGAAGTTCTCGAAGTTGTTCTGAAGGTCTCTGGATTTCTGTGAAGCATTTGAAGTTTTTCTAAAATCTCTTCATTCCCCTGAAATTACAGAAACTTGTTTAAGTTTCCTAAAAAAATTTGAAATCAAAAAGAAATAATTAATATGTATCTAAAATTTGCTATGAAGTTCTCATATCCATCACCATGTTCTACTCGCCTTCTGAAGTGTGGCCTGTGCACTGGTGATTGTAAGGAGGATCTTGTTAAGGGTCTCCGAAATTCCTAGTTTCTGCCCCAGACGCCAGTCTGATCCCACAGCAGGACCAACCTTCTGCGTTTTATCACCAAAACCAAGCAAAACCCAATCTCCGAATAATTTCCCAATTCGATTACGATTTTCTTATTCCCAAATGAATCAATTTTCATTTCCAAAACTTTTAAAATCTCAAACATTAAAATTGTATTAAGCGAAAACTTTGAATTTCTATTTACGCGGATTTGGTTCGCGTATGAAGAACACAATTTATAAAAAATACCAGAGTTTATTAAAATTTCTAAATTTATTTGAAGATCTCTGAAATGTCTTGAAGGTAGGGGAAATGGCTCTAATGTTGGTCTATGGTTCTATGATTGGACCCATCTGCTGTTTATCAATTTTATCTAGATGAATGCATCATTGGGACGGTACTTATGGATATTTTGGTCGCTATAAAAATTTAGTCGATTGCGATTTATGAAAGGGCCCAAATTAGGAGAATTTAGGCTGACATTACATCCCTTTCTCCTATCTATTTGTTTAATTAATGGAACAGCCTTGAAGTTATCTATTCAATTAAGTAACATTTTTGCCAATCTTTGAATTTCATTGAATCATACAACATTTTTTAAATACTCTAACATTTTCCTGATTTCAGTATAGCTTCCCTTAAGTTCTGAAAATTTTCTATGAGCTTTGCTGGAGATTCTGAAATTTCCCTGAATTGCTTGAAACTCCATCCATATCAGAGAAGTTTTCCTGAAGCTAAAAATTCTACAACATCTTGGTCCTGCTCTGAAATAGAGGGAAGTCTCCTAAAAACTTTTAGGATTGCCTGAAGTGTTCTAAACCTCTTTGAAGATTCTGAAAGTTTTCAGAGTTTTAAGTTTTCATTGTTTCAAAGCTCTCTGAAGGTTCTTTACTTTCCTGAAATCCTCGGCACATCTTAAGGGTTCTTGTATTTTTTCCTGAAGAACATGGAGTTGTCCTGAATTTATCTAATCTCACGCTTATCGGTTTTGAAACTCTTTAAAAAGTCAGGACTTTCCTGTAGTTACGAGAACTACCCTTAAGATCTCCTAAATTCTCCAAAGATTGCTTGATCTAGGTTTTCTGAGGTACGTCTTCAAAGTATCCACAGCTTTTTTTTCTAAAATTCTCTTCACATCACTGGATTTCTTTTGACTTTCGAGTTCTCTGAATATACCTGAAATTTCAAGAACTTCTTAAAAGTTTCTGCAGCTTTTTTGAAGGTAATGGAACCACTTTGAAGTTCTTAAGGCTTCCATGAAGTAAACCGTATATTCAAGATATTTTATGAATTTCCCAGCAGCTTGTTTATTAATCTTCACTGAAATTCTTAGCATTTCCTTTCATTCCTCAGATCTTCTAGAATTGATGTGAAGTAAATGGAACGTCACTGAACATCTCTAATCCTTCAGGGTTGCTATAAAATATTGTTTGTTGGAATTATGAAACCATTAGATGTTATATTGGTAATTAGTACTTATAAGCTACAAGATCAGGTCGTGAAGCATGTGTTTGACTCATAAAATCTGTCAATATTGCTTTCAGTGCGTCACAATCAGCGATTTCACGATTCGTGAGCGCTCACTCTGAGTGAACAGTCGATGTTGATGTTGGTTAGCTCGCAACTATTTTTGCAAAAAAATTAAGCGTTTTCGACCGAAATTGATATCGAAAGTGTACCAAAAGTGCTTCTGAACGTGTTTCGCAGTTGGATGTGGTGAAATTCGTGTATTCCCGGTTGATTTTCATTGGAAATTCCGTATCACAAAATTGCTCACCGAGTTCCTTTTTTTTAGCCGTTCGACGACAACGGGTTTGCTTTCGCGAGAGTGACGTTTATTGGATCTGTTTCTATACACGGGTGTGTTTTTTTTTTTTTGTAACCAGAGGTGTGTAAGTATGCTTGTGATTTTCATTGAACCCGGTCCGGTTGGCAAAAAATTAGCCAGAAAAGTGCTGATAATGTGTCCGTCACGAGTTTTGGTGGTGATTCGGTGGCCGACGTTGCCTTAAATCAGCGAGCTTACGGCTTGTAAAAGTGCTCGTCTGCTGGTCTCTCTCCAGTGTCGGCGATTGTGAGCAAGCTGAAGGATGCCTCGCTGGACACGCCCAAGACTGGACGGACGGTAGTTGGTGGCAGTGAACGGTTCCTGGGGAAAGCACTAGACGCTAACCTTCCCCCAGATGACCAGGGAAATGCAAGAATTTGTTTTTTTCGTTGAAGGAAGTATTACAACAAAGGTAATTGTTATTAGATATTTTTGCAAACAGTGACAGATTGAAGACATGAAACTCAAGTGGAGGTTCCGGGCAGAGGTGTTATATCCTTGACAAATGGTAAATTAGAAATTCGCTATTATCGTCGTCGTAGTCGCTGTTGTAATCGCCGTGATAGTCGCCGTAGGTAGTACCGTTAGTATATTTAAAATTAACCATCAGCCGCTGAAACTATATGAATTACCTTCTGTTGACCCGGTTGTTGGTTGTATGAAAATCCAGAGTTGGTTGGAAATGCTAACATGAAGCTTTAGTGTGATGATTTATTAGCTAGAGAATGATCTTTAGAAGAGGGTAGGTGGATAGTTCCGTAGTGATGAAAACGTCGCTAGAACTATTCCACAGCCGCAGTCAGTTTATGAGCAAAAAGAGGGACGCACATTTTTGCCTGTAGACTTGGAGACATACTTCAAGTCCCCGCGTACATCGTACGGGTTAGGCAAAAATGTGCGTCTATCTTGAAAAACTGTCGCATTAATGGCCCTTCGCTCATTTTCAACTTATATTCAATTTTCATACTGCCGTACTCTAACGGAACTATCCACCTACCCTCTTCTAAAGATCATTCTCCAGCTAATAAATCATCACACTAAAGCTTCATGTTAGCATTTCCAACCAACTCTGAAAATCGTTAACTTCGCGTATGAAGTAACATAAAAACACTTTGAATGTATGAAAATGTTTTTTTTTTCAGTTCTTCGATTATTGAACACTTCTAGATTAGCATTATAATGACTTTCTTTTCTTTTCAGCTCTTTGATGATGGAACATCTTTAGATTTATATAGTACTGAATCAATCTTTTCCGTTTTCGCTCTGGTTGAATCTATTGACTTGATTTGTGTAAATAGTTTTCTGCTCTTTGATAATGGATATTTGTATTTATTTTATAATGATGATTTTTTCAGCTTTCATTGAGACAAATCCAAAAATTTAACTTAACATGAACAAATTATCTTAACCTTTGCGTGCCTAACGTCTAAATTTGCATAGATTTCAAAATTAAATTAGCTCTAAAAACATAATTTCTCAATCTTTTTCTTAACAACAAGTTGCATTTCGTCGGGAATCTATTGAAATTGTTGAATCCATCTGAATACATTTGGATCAATACATGGTTCCGGAGTTATTCCGGTTACCGTTGGGGTCACTTTTGGTCGGCATTCGGCTTTACTGTTCTGTAATAAGTATACACACGATGAACATCATGTTTTGTCTCTCAAATGATGTAATTGGACCAATGGCAGCTGTACAGATGTTCCACGGTCACATTGGGCATCCCGGAAATGTTACTGTGTCCCCGAGGAAGTGGCCAATTCTCGACAAGAACCAAAACCCATCATGCGACATATCAAACTACATGATTTGACAAATTTTGGCCGGTAATGGCCTTATTGGTCCAATTACATCATTTGAGAGAAAAAAAACATGATATTCATCGTGTGTATACATATTACAGAACAGTAAAGCCGAATGCCGACCAAAAGTGACCCCAACGAGAACCGGAATAACTCCGGAACCATGTACTGGTCATATTTTTTTCAAATGGTTTCAAAAACTTCAATAGATTCCCGATGAAATGCAACTTGTTGTGAAGAAAAATATTGAGAAATTATGTTTTTAGAGCTAATTTAATTTTGAAATCTGTGCACATTAAGACGTTAGGCACGCAAAGGTTAATGCAGCTTATCTTCTACCAAAATGAACCCAAACCTTTTGTACAACAACCCAGTGATTTTTCGTGGAAGAGTATTTCTCGGCATCGTACAACACGAGTTTTCACGTCAACATATTCTTACCCTTTCCTTAATTGAATTGCATTCGGATGCTGCCGGCGCTGGTATTGCCTTTTAAAAGTAAATAAAGGTCACCACTTTTTACACATTGAGGATTAATGCTAGTCCCAAGCATCGTCTATTGGTTAACTGCGTAATAACAGCTGATTTGGAAATAACAAAGTAGCAACCGTGGGCGGTCATTCATGATCATGCTCATGCTCATGAAATTATGGCACTTTGAAAATGTTTAATATCTTTAACTTGTACTGGAAATACGAATCTTCAATACATATTGCAACATAGGGGAAATAGATGCAATGTCGGCCTAAATGCTCCTAATTTGGACCTATACATAAATTCAACAATCAACTAAATTTTCAATAGCGACCAAAATAACCATTAGTAACGTCCCAATGCCGCATTCAACTAGATAAAATTGATAAATAGCAACACAATAGAGGATGCATGACCAAAGCACGTGATCGATCTCGTGATAACCACTACCAAAAGCCAGTGTCAATTGGCAATAAATTTTAAGGAATGTAGGAAATGTCGAAATTGGTATAGACGTGTTCTACAAAATTTTAACAGAAATAATTTCGGAAGAAATTCCTTTGAAGAAAAAAAGACGCAACAGAAACACACAAAATCCAGTCTGGTATAACAGACAAATAAAAAATTTGAAAAATCGGAAGCAAAAAGCACATAACATTTATAAAAAACACAATAGTAGTAATAATTTATTAATTTATTTGGATCTATGCGATCAACTGAATTTAGCTATCAGTACTGCATTTGAAGAATATAATACAAAAACAGAACATGAAATAAAGTCCTGTCCAAAGAACTTCTTTAATTACGTAAAAACCAAATTACAATCTGACAATTTTCCTTCAATAATGCAACTAGACGAAAATGTCGGTGATAGCTCGGAAAAAAACTGCAATCTATTTGCAAAATTTTTTCAAGAAATCTATACGACATCTTCTGAAGAAGATCGCGATTATTTTGCATTTTTTCCAGAATTTTCAAGGGACATTGGCCTCAATCATCTTCAAGTGCAGGATATTTTGCAGGTTTTAAAAAATTTAGACGCCTCAAATGGTCCTGACCTGACGGAATTCCTCCAGTTTTTATTAAATGTCTAGCAATGGAACTCACTGCTCCATTGTTCTGGATTTTTAATATGTCCCTGGAATCTGGAACCTTCCCAAATACTTGGAAAAGCTCATTCCTAGTGCCTATCTTTAAATCTGGCCGAAAATCTGACGTACGTAATTATCGTGGTATAGCCATTATCTCTTGCATTCCTAAACTTTTCGAGGCAATTGTCAACGAAAAATTATTTCTCTTAATCAAAAATAGAATTACTGACATGCAACACGGCTTTTTCAAGGGTCGCTCGACCTCGACAAATTTACTTGAATTTATAGACTATTCATTGAATGCAATGGATAATGGAAACCACGTAGAAGCTCTCTATACAGACTTTAGCAAGGCATCTGACCGCATAGACATACCAATGCTACTTTTTAAATTGCAAAAAACTGGAATTGAGTCAGGACTCCTAAAATGGCTTGAATCATATTTAACTAACCGCCAACAAATATTTAAATTCAACGGAAAGAAATCGAGTCCAATTCAAGTCACTTCAGGCGTCCCCCAAGGCTCTCATTTGGGACCTCTTCTTTTTATTCTATACGTAAACGACATTTCTTTCATTCTCAAAAAACTTAAATTGCTTATTTATGCCGACGACATGAAGCTCTTTTTAGAAATAAGAAATGAAGAAGACATCAATATATTCCGGAATGAAATACACATATTCTACATATGGTGCAAAAAAGTCTACTAGAATTGAATGTAAAAAAATGTAACTTAATATCATTAAGTAGAAAAAGAACAACTTCAAACATTTCAATTGCATTAGGAAATCAAACTGTAGACAAATGTGAAAGAGTTAGGGATTTAGGAATTATCTTAGACTCTAAGCTAACTTTCATAGACCATTACAATATAATTATTCACAGGGCAAATAACATGCTAGGCTTTATCAAGCGCTTTTGCTATAACTTTCAGGACCCATACACAATTAAAACACTATATATCGCCTATGTGAGGTCAATACTGGAATATTGCAGCATTGTATGGTCTCCTTTTTCAATCACGCACGAAGAAAGATTAGAATCCGTACAAAAATAATTTTTATTATACGCTCTTCGTAAATTAGGTTGGACATCATTTCCTCTTCCATCATATGAAGCACGCTGCATGCTTATAAACATACAAACATTAAAAGAGCGTCGTGAATATGCAATGGTTTCATTTGTAAACGATATCGTTTCGCAACGCATTGACTCCACAGAACTTTTATCAAAATTAAATTTCCATGCACCTACTCGGCAACTCCGAAATCGAAATTTATTTGCCGTAAAACATCATCGTACAAATTATGCAAAATATGGGCCATTAAACCGCATGATGGCCTCTTACAATCAATACTGCGAAACCATTGACTTTACAATGTCTCGGCATAAACTAAAACAATATTTTTACTCCATAAGGCATTATAACTCATAAAAAATAGGAAAGCTGACACTGCTTAATTTTTATTAAAGAAAAAATTATACTTTTAACCTTTTGTCCAAAGTTGACGAAATAAATAAATAAATTTAAGAAAACAAAACTGTATTCTAATATGTACTAGTCTACGTTGGTTGACGAAATAAATAAATAAAAGATTTCATTCTATTTCCATTAAAAACAGTTTATTTGAAGCACTAAAATAACGCCTTTATTTAAAATTAAATAAAAACTAGGGTAAGTGAGCCAGTTTTGGCACTAGTTGGTAAGCATATTTAGTTTTCACTTTTTATAAAATAGATACGTCCATGTGTTGAAGTTTATCATATCATTCAATTGATGTCGTAGCTTCTGAATATTGAAACGAATATTTTTAAATTTGAGTCATAATAAATTTAAACTTCTAGCTCCAGTGCCAGTTTTTCAATCAGTTGTTCCTTTATTGACAGCAGGTGTGCTCCAGTTGTTGGCCATAGTGATTCTATGGAGCATTATGCCCTTGCTAAAAAGTACCATGGAATCACGCTGGTTTTGAAACAAATTCAACATTTTCTCATAGGAGCGCCGGTGGTGTAGTGGTAAGCGTGGAGGCCTAGGTTTAATCCCAGTTGGCGCTACCGGGATGTTCTTAGGCATAACACCTTTGATCAGGCCTTCCGTTGGGGAGGGAAGTAAAGCCGTTGGTCCCTGGTTCATGAGTTGATGGATCGATAGGCAGGGTCCAGGGTCGGTAGCATTGGTGCTCATCACGGAAAACAAGATTGGCCACTCAAGTATCCAACAAGGTTACATATAGCATAGCATAGACCAAGTCACACAATTTCGTAGGTGGTACAAGCTCCAAACGGTTGTTATGGAGAAGACCCATCTCTATCCGTAACTGTTAGATAGTAATTAAGGATTTATCACCATCTCTTTGATAAAGAACGATTCATCTTCCAACCACCCAGAGCTGTCATGGCCACGTCCTCTGTTAATGTGCTCTGACCGTGTTGCGAAGATTGTTTATGGAAGCAAGTAAGTGCTGGTTGAGAGTCCAATCATAGCCTTTAATGAACAGCCCCTTTTCATTCTTGCCTTTTCCGCAGTGATATTCCGGGGGTGGAACTTGGGGAGATTTATCTAATTTTAAATCAAATATGATTTCTTATTTCCAAAAACTACTAAATACGTTCCTGATTCAGAATTTGTCAAGTTTTCAAATCTAGAAGTGTGCTTGTAAACTATTGACATATGGGTCTAATTTTATGCGAAAGTGTCTTTTTGGTATTCGTCCTACTAATTAAAAATTACAAATCTATGCCTTCTCGGTTCTTGACCTATCACAAAAGTGCATATGCAATTCGTTTCACATGATCTTCACACAAACACACACGTACCACAATTCCATGCAGCATTCGGTTGTAGATTTGTATGTTCGTAGTACTGCTCAACAAAAACGTTTAAGCTAATTGCACTGTATAATATTTGGTGTTAAGGGGCCTCCCTTAGCTCAGTCGGTAAAGGCGCAGCTACAAAGCAAGACCATGCTGGAGGTGGCTGGGTTCGATTCCCGGTCCGGTCTTGAAATTTTTCGGGTTGGAAAATTTCTCGACTTCCCTGGGCATAGAAGTATGATTGGGCTTGCCACACAGTTATACCAATGCAAAAATGGTACAGGCATCGAAAGCTCTCAATTAATAACTGTGGAAGTGCATCTAGAACACTAAGTTGAGAGCACGCAATAAGCTAATATGCGATATGCAATAAGCTTGAAATGCGAAGAAGAAGAAGAAGAAGAATATTTGGTCCAATTACCCACTTGTGTCGTGAAGTCGAGTAGTAATCAAAATTCTAATTCTGTGACTATGAAAAACATTACAAATTTGGTATGTACTTCAAAAATTTATCAATATCATGGAATATAATTTAACAATCTAATGCTATCTTGGAGAATAAACCATTTTCTACATTCTGATTGTTTTGCCAATTGAGGTGTGATCCAGTTTTTTTTTAAACAATGACGTAACTTTATTTGCAGTGTCATCTATTATTGAGCATTCTTTATCAAATTTTGCTGTGTGTTTGTGTAAAATCTAACCCCCACTGTCCGGCAGTGTTATTATGGAAGAAAACTGCTTTTTATTACCTTTAAATTAAAGCCGATTTAGTCCGGGAATTAGAAGGTGTTAGCTCTATTGCGGCTCCAGTGACCCATTTCAGAATGCCTGGTAATTCACGACCACTCCTAGGTCACTTTTACTTACAATAAGCCCCGCATGTTCACTCTACTTATATCAAATGGATAATGGTTCTATAAACACACTTCCAATTTAAAAAAAAATATTATTTCCAAATCTGGCACGTATATAGTTTTGAAATATGTTCAACTGTACTAAACCGATTTGAATGGACATTTCTTACCAATTTTGTTTCAAATACCTCTTGATTCTTCTGCTGGCAGTCCTTCCTGGCCCTTACCAGCGACAAACGCGTCTGCCCGCAAAAACAAAAACGCCCAAATCTCAAAGCTCTCCGGACGTCCCCTCGGAAATGCAATCGAGAAATGTACAGGGGTTGTGAGAAATATAGAGTACTAGCAAAATTTTGTCCAACTTTGGACTGTTGAAACTTCGTTGAATATTGTTCGATTTTCAATCTTCAAGAAACATTCGACTGGAAAACTAATCAAGTTTTATGATGGGGCAATGGAAGTGACCATGGTTACCGGATACCGGAGATATTCCGGGTTTCCTGAGGGAACCATTTCCAAAGCAAATGACTTACCAACAGCTAAAATCGACTCAGAATCAACCGAGATATGGCCATTTCCCTGGAATCGGTCCTGAGGGAGGGTTCTGAGTGCGGTCAGTTCTTTAATTCACTCAAAACATGCCATGTGACACCTCTTTCTTCATGTTTTTTTACCAATAGGCTTTTTATAGACTTTAAATGGAGCATTGACCACATTGGCCACTTCCGGAAGCACCGGAGTGCCCTCGGGGGAACCTGTAGTAGGGGACAAATTTATTTTTACAAAAATCATGCCGTGTGACACCTATTTCTTCATGGTTTTTCATCAGTAGGATTTCTTAAGACTTTAATTGGATTATTGACCACATTGGCCACTTCCGGAACCACCGAAGTTTCCCCGGGGAACCTGAAGTAGGGTACAATTTCATTTTTATGCCAAAAGGCTTTCTATAGACTTTGAATGCATCATTGACCACATTGACCACTTCCGGAACCACAGGAGTACCCCCGTAGGCACCTGCAGTAGGGGAAAATTGCATTTTTACACCAAAACATACACAGCAAAAAAAAAGTAGTGTAAATTTCCGTTACTATGATGGACATAAATGGAGCGTCATATATCATACAAGTTTAGATTATAGATCGTGTAAATTTATGAGACATGTCATGCAATATTCTATATATTGTATGCAACTGTCCACTTTTATTTGCAACATTTCTTGCAAGCTGCTAGTTTACGTGAAAAGGAAGATTACATGTATGAATATTTGCATGCATGGATGTTTACATCGCCAGTAAAATTCAAAATTTTTTGGTGTGTGCCATGTGACACCTCTTTCTTCATGGTTTTTTACCAATAGGCTTTTTATAGACTTTGAATGGAGTATTGACCACATTGGCCACTTCCGGAGCCACCGGAGTGCCCCCGGGGGAACCTGCAGTAGCGAACAAATTCATTTTTTTCAATAATCATGCCGTGTGACACCTCTTTCTTTATGGTTTTTCATCAGTAGGATTTCTAAAGACTTTAAATGGATTATTGACCACATTGGCCACTTCCGTAACCACCGAAGTACCCCCGGGGAACCTGCAGTAGGGTGCAATTTAATTTTTACACCAAAACATGCCATGCGACACCTTTTTCTTCATGGTTTTCCATCAGTAGGCTTTCTATAGCATTGAATGGATCACAACAACTGGAAAACAGGTTATCAGCTGATTTTCGAAATATTAATACAGATGCAAGTCAACATCAAGGCTATGCTATGATTATCTTGGTCGCAATGTTCATTGTTTACATTTATCATAACGAATCGCAAAGAATGAATATGCATCTTTGTCTTTTTCTATTTTTCAATCTGATCTTACTACATACTCGCAGCGTGTGAGTATAGTCACATGAACACAGACAAAAGCAAAATTTGAATATCATGTAAGGATGAACTAAAATGCACCCCTGGAGTAAAATGCGTTGTTTTTCGTTGCTTTCCCATTTGAGTGAGGAGCGTGTTCCCACCATCGACGTATGTAAAAAAGTTGGAAAAACTTTTGATTGACGATTGGTATTAAATACCTATTGAAACAATTCATAAACCGTACGATTCAATTCCCAGACGAGTCCAAGGCTAATTCTTGCTTCCGAAAAAAATCTTTCTCAATGTTATTTTTGAATTTTCATCGGTGTATACGAAACTTTTCATATCTTTTCATATCGTCACATCTTACATGTTGACGAAAAGTAATGAAAAAAGAGCTGTCGTACGGCATGTATTGGTGTAAAAATATAATTGACCTCTGCTTTAGGTTCTCCGGGGGCATCTCGATGGTTTCGAAACTGGTCAATATGGTCAATAATCCACTTCTACAGAAACCTTTTTGATGAAACATCATGAAGAAAGAGCTGTTGCACGGCACATTTTGGTTCAAACATGTAATTGTCCCCTGCTAAAGGGATCCCTCCCCCAGAGACTTCCCGGTTGTACGGAGAGCAGCCAATCTAGTCAATGATCCAATTCAGGTCTTTAAAAAGTCTTTTGATGAAAAACCGTGAAGAAAGAGCTGCCATACGGAATGCTTTGGTGTAAAAATGCAATTGTCCCCTGCTACAGGTTTCCGTGGGGCCTCTTGGTGGTTCAGTGAGTGGGAAATGTGATCAATGATCCAATTAAAGTTTATAGAAAGCCTACTGATGAAAAACCATGAGAAAGAGCTATCGTATGCCACAGTTTGGCGTAAACATGCAATTGTTACCTACTGCAGGTTTTCCGGAGGGCATTTCGGGGGTTCCGAGGCGGCCAATGTAATTAATGATCCAATTCAACTTTATAGAAAGCCTACTGATGCAAAACCATGGAGAACGAGCTGTCACACGGCATATTTTGGTGTAAAAATGAAATTGTCCCCTACTTATGGTTTCCTGGGGGCATTCCGGTTGTTCCTATAGTGGTCAATGCGATCAATGATCCATTTAAAGCCTATAGAAAGCCTTCTGATGCAAAACCATGAAGAAAGAGGTGTCGTACGGCATGTTTTGGTGTAATAATGGAATTGTCCTCTACTACAGGTTCCCTCGGGGGTACTCCGGTGTTTCCGGAAGTGGCCAATGTGGTCAATGATCAATTCAAAGTCTATGGAAAGCCTACTGATGCAAAAGCATGAAGAAAGAGCGGGCGCACGGCATGTTTAGGTGTAAAAATGCAATTTTCCCCTACTACAGGTTCCCCCGGGGATACTCAAGTGGTTTCGAAAGTGGTCAATGTAGTCAATGATCCATTCAAAGTCTATAGAAAGCCTACTGATGAAAAACCATGAAGAAAGAGGTGTCGCATGGCATGTTTTGGTGTAAAAATGAAATTGTACCCTACTTCAGGTTCCCCGAGGGTACTCCGGTGGTTCCGGAAGTGGTCAATGTGGTCAATAATCCATTTAAAGTCTTAAGAAATCCTACTGATGAAAAACCATGAAGAAAGAGGTGTCACATGGCATGATTTTTGTAAAAATGAATTTGTCCCCTACTACAGGTTTCCCCGAGGGCACTCCGGTGGTTCCGGAAGTGGCCAATGTAGTCAATGATCCATTCAAAGTCTATAGAAAGCCTATTGGTAAAAAACTATGAAAAAAGAGGTGTCACACGGCATGTTTTGGGTGAATGAAAGAACTGACCGCACTCAGAACCCTCCCTCAGGACCGATTCCAGGGAAATGGGCATATCTTGGTTGATTCTGAGCTGATTTTAGCTCTTGGTGCATCATTTTCTTTAGAAATAGTTTTATTTTTGGCGTATGAACAAAAAACACAGATTAGTAACGGACACCCTGAGAAAAACTCATCACAAATTTAGCAATTTAGACATGCCCTCAGGAAACCCGGAATATCTCCGGTATCCGGTAACCATGGTCACTTCTATTGCCCAATAATAAAATTTGATTAGTTTTCTAGTCGAATGTTTCTTGAAGATTGAAAATCGAACAATATTTAACGAAGTAACAACAGTCCAAAGTTGGACAAAATTTTGCTAGTACCCTATATTTCCCACAACCCCTGTATAAGAACAATCTTCAACTGGAACGTACTAACCAAATCAAAACATCCGAGAACACATTCCTGATGCTTATTTTTCTCTCGCAAACCCGTCGTCGTTGAACGGCAAAAAAAAGGAACTCGCAGTAATTTTGTGATTCGGAATTATCACTGAACATAAACCGCGAGTTCACGAAATTTCACCACACCCAACTGCGAAACACGTTCAGAAGCATTTTTGGTACACTTTCTGGTCCGGGAGAAAAAATCAATCAACGCGGATATCGACATCTCTTCTGATGCTTGCAAACATGATGAATCACGTTTTCTTTCTCGATTCTAAAACTTTCCGGAAAGCGAGAAAACCACCAATCACACACGTATAACCGTCCAGGAGGCAAAGTGCCAGCGGAAAATGCAGCCGAAAACTATGAAAGTCAAAGCACGCACAAAACAGAGAACAAACATAAAACACAACCGTATCCAAAGGGGTTCGAAACTGCACTCCTCATGCTTTATCAAATTTTGCTGTTTATATAAAACCGGAAAAAAAATATGATGGGCACCCACAAAATTCCGATTCCGAGCTCGGTGGCATAGCAGCGACCAATTTTGCTTACTGAGCAATCCCATTTTTGAAATCATTCCTAAAAATTTTAGTGCGGAAAGTTGATTTTCTGTGGATTAATTTAATTAGTTTGTGGTTCATTGTTAAATGTTCTGCGAGTTATTTTCAATACGTTTATGAGTAATTCGAACAATTTAAATGCTCATTCTTTACAAATTGAGCGGTACATTTTCACAATTGTGTTGCTAAATTTTATGGATCAGGTTTAGGTGTGTGTAAACCGTGGGGGATCAAGTGTCTGAGTTTTCAACTTCATATCAAACTGAACAAAAACTCAACACAAAAAGCATCAATTCATTATAACCGATTCTACTCATTCCCAGCTTTGAGCAGTAAAAATCTTATAGTGAATTCGTTTATTATCGGAGTTGGAACCAGTTCCAATTCGGTGCGCAACCAAACGTTTTGTCTGTGCAAATCTCAATCTTAGGTTTTTAAACCTACCTAATAAACGATCAAACTGACGTTTTTCAGAAAATAAACAGACCCAATTTGGAACTGAATAATAAACAAATTCGCTATTATACGTTTTGGTTGGAAATCCGTTTCCATCTAGATATATGCTTAGAATTTCGAGAAACCAAGGGGGGAGGGATCAAATGTGTCCAGTTTCCTCTGCTCTATTTCACTGCTGATAGAGTATGGATCCGTTTCATGAGATTACGGATGCAGCGAATGACATCAACATCGTTCTATGGAGTGGTTTGGTGAAGTTGGTTCGGTATCACTTTCAGATAAGATTATCCAGAATGAAAAACAAAAGACAAACTTAATTTAACAAGTCCAACCAGGGGATGTCATGCAGTTTGTAATTTTTGTTTTAGGCGATATTCTACATTCAAGAAATTACAACTGGCCATCCGAATGCCACGTAAAATTTAACATATCGACATTTCCTCGCCGCACATGGCAAAATTCACGCCCATCCTGTACCGATAAAAATTGAAGTTACACGAAGCACACAGCAGTTCACCTCATTCTATCCCCGTTGACAAGGGTTACATCAGCAGATAGCCATCTAGAATGTAGAAAGTATGGCTTTTACCTGGTTCGTCATCGTCGTCGTCGGTTCGATGTAGCAAAGGCAGCAGAGTAGGTATCTGACACACGACAGTGTCAAACGCATCGATGCATCTGCATAATGGATTAGAACGAAATGGATTTCGTTACAGCTTGTGGGCCCGTTTTCAGATAACAATTTGTGGTGACAAACAAAGCCAAAACGTCAGTTTTGTGCTGTGAGTCACTCACCTGCTCCGAACAGCAGAACAAATATCCGAAACACGGAATTCTTTCTACCCCTAGGCAAAGGAAGGCCAACGGAACGTTTAACCTTATCTACCTTCCCGCGCCAGACGTATTTGTTTATTTGTGTCCCTTCAACGGATATCTAAAATCAATTTCCAGACCGCTCCAGAACGAGAGTTTCAACTGTTATCGAACACACGCATTCTGGAAATCCTACCTTTCTTCCCCTTGAGGCTGACTTTAGAGACCTCGCTACGAGTCACTTAACAAAATTAATTGATTTCGAGATCCATTCAGCTGACTGCACGCGCTTTTTTCATTTTTCTGAGCTACTTTTCCGACTCTAATGGTCTTCTAGCTGGCTGTACACAGAAAAGATAGAGAGAGCGAGGTAGACTATTATCCCTCGTGAAACAGGGTGACACCAGCTGAACGCAGATTTCTTTCTTTTCCATTTCTAGAAACCATTTATCTTTTGGAAGCTTGTCTATCGAGAGGATTGTCTAAGACTCGAAAGGAGAGCGATCATTAATTTGAATGCACGTTGTCGTGCTGTTATCCACTTTCAGGAGGCTCACGGCTGCCGCTGGAATTGCTGTTTTGTCACGTTCCGAAAAGGATGCTTGGAGGTTCGCTTTTACCGAAAAAAAAAGCTAGGAAGGCATTTTAACGAATAAATGTCCTTACCAGTGAGGTTGAGAAATGATTCACTACTAGGAG
Organism: Ochlerotatus camptorhynchus; assembly: GCF_037179485.1. NCBI lineage: Eukaryota > Metazoa > Arthropoda > Insecta > Diptera > Culicidae > Ochlerotatus > Ochlerotatus camptorhynchus. Next base: position 1,784,195 of record NW_027040618.1, read on the forward strand.
TTCAATTTTCGAATCCAAGCATAATTCGCATGCGTGCATGAATCATTCGTTGAATAGGTGCAGCTGGCATGACACCGACGACAACGACGGCGCCCTAGCTTTTCCCTAGAATAGCACCAGTGCATTCTTGCAAATCGCCAACGACTTCCCATTTGTCATCCGTGCTTCGTCATGCACCAATTTCACGCTGCTGCGATGACGATTCGTACAACCTGTGTGCCCGTTTGCGCTTGCCAAGCTACGCACCCACCAGCAAGTCCTTGGAGACGATCGGACATCAATAACAATAAATATTTTCCACCAGATAAATTACGCTTCCGAATCGAATTTGTTACTCCGCTTGCGCCGTTTGACAGTTTCGTGGAAGAAGATGAAGAACTTGACCGAAATTTCCGCCTCCATGGCGGTGTTCTTTGCTTCATTGTGCATACGACGGACAAATGTGTATCTGGCCTGTGGTGGAACTGACCACAAAATCATCCGTCACGCATCGTTTTAACGCATTCGATACTTCCATGTAAGCTGTGTACTGTTTGAAAGTGTCAAGGGAAAGACAAGTTGTCCAGTTGTGTGGGGTGTCTCACTCGTATTCAGATAGTTTTGCGGTTCCGGTGGCAGCGATACCGGATGTCACTCGAAATTGACCGCAAAATTTCTTTTTCATTGTGCAGCGTGACATAATTGATGGATTGTCTATTGTGGCCTGTCTGTAGCCTATCGAGGGTTGGTCTTTCGATGCAGATTCTCTTGTTTGATGTATCAAAACTATGTTTTCGGAAATTTGTTTTTTTCTCGATGCTAATATTTTTTTTTTTGATAATCCATTTATTTGTCAAGATGCTAATAATTATGTCGTATGTGTCATTATAATGAAAAGAAAGAAAGAAATTTACCAGAGGATTATAACAACTGTACACGGTGATACGACAGTTAGCGTTAAACGCCACTTATCTTTATATCCCTAGACTAGACTGATATTAAGACAGAAAAGTTCATCGGAGCTTCAAAATCTTGGATTTGCCTTTAAGGGGAAGTTCACCGCTCCGAAAAAATAAAAACGTTTTGATTTATTATAAAAATTTTAGTAAAATATATCACAAAACAAAAATTTTAATTTTATTTTCTTGATGACATTGTCAATGTGAGTGTTGATTTTAAGTTTGTCATCAGTATTCATGCCAAGATATTTACTCTCCCGAACGTGATCAATAGTCGCCATCAATGACAACAGAGACGTTTGATTTCCTCGATTCCGTGGAATTACCATGAATTAAGTTTAACTTGTATTCAATTTCAATTGTTCACACTTCAACCATCCACTTAGAGAACGCAAAGCTTCATTCAAGTGTGAGAGGGCAACTTCTAAATCCTTAGCTGCAATGAATAACACAGTATCATCTGCAAAAAGATTAATGTCGCAAAATCGTAAAACTCGACATAATAACTAAAAGGGGCCCTAAAACATTTCCCTGGGGCACCCCAAGGTTATTCCCCATGGGACTGGAAACAGAATCATTAAAAACAGTTCGTTGAGATCTGTCACACAAACAGCTTTCAAACCATTTATATGCAGTACTCATAATTCCAAAGCGCTTGATTGTACTGAAAAATTGCCTAGAAATTGTTTCAAAAGTGCGTTTCAGATCACAAAAAAAACTGCAACAGTCGTTTCTTTACGCTCCTAGTTGTCTTTCCACTTTGCATACACCAGATTCAACGCAGTTTCACAAGAATAATCTTCCCGATATCCTGATTGTTCTGGTATCAACAAAGTATTGCAATTCAAGCACTCCAACAGGTGGCCTTTCACAATAAGTTTTAAAATTTTCTCTAATGTGTGCAACATGTTGATGGGACAAAACTCTTCGGTTTTAATTGTTCCTGCAACTTTTTAAACAGGAACCACTAGGGATTCCTTTCAAATTTGCGGCACATGTCCAGCCTGCAAATATTCATTAATAAGGTCCAGCAAGATGTGGCCAATAACATGTAAGCAATATTGAATAACTCTAGCATAAACATTGTCTAGTGCAGCCAATTTTCCTAATAGAAAGCGAATAACCCTAAGTTTATCTAATGTAATTGGGTGAAAAGCTTCAAATCTGCAACTTCTATTAACTGGCTGCTTTATTTCGTCAGGTTCATCGATCAATTCAATGGATTGATTAATCAATGAAACACTGTCGACAAAATAATTATTAAACTTAGATTCAATTACTTGCTCTGACTGTTTTAATGTGCCATTAAATGTTATGGACCGTGGTTTGCAACTACTACACACTTCGAAAAAATCATGTAAATTTAGGTGCTCTGAGAGTTATATGCGAGCGTTAATTGTGACATACATTTGAGTCATAACAGACGCGAAATTTACCTTAATCAGACGTACTTTTCGTCGAGCAAAGAAGTTTTTAGTCTCTGAGCATTTAACATTACATGACATGTTTGTTTACATCTAATCTTTTATGTCAAAGCTGGCTTCCGTCACGTGTAAAATTAGTTATTTCTAAGTGAGTTGCTTTTAATAAAGATTTCAAAATTTTCCATAACTCTTCCTCTGCACACCACTAAAATCTCATGTTAATTTTGGTTCCCTGGGACCGGCACATGTAAGCGACCCTTTTGACATAAGAATCAGTTGAAAAAAACGAGAAAATCAATTCAATGAAACGTTCTCTTCGTCGACTTGTTTATATTCCGATTTGAGAGCACTCAATTTTACATGAAATGTTTGTTTACGTCGGTTGGCTAGCCGACTTACCTCCTTCGATGCGTGGTGGCAGTGGAGCATCCGTGCCGACTCCAACACTGCTTTAGGACTCTGTTGTTGTTGGTGTTTCCTTTGAAGAGAAACGGGGTGCGGAATTCCAGGGAGTATTCTTCTTCCAAGAAACACAAAAAGGACACTCGCGGATTGGTCAAACACTACTCTACAAAAACAACATTTATTCCACAATTAACACAATTTAATTAACAAAGCACAGAGGCGAGCAAGTCCTGCAGAAGCTGATGATTTTACACTTGCCGGCATCCGCTTCCATACCGTTCAAATGGCACCATTTCTCGGGCCAACGCAAGTCATGTAGCATGGCAGCGCAATCCAAGGTGGATTAGATAACTCGAAATAGCTTCAAGTCGTCAGCATACATTTAGCGGTGCCGGAGGTGTAGTGGTAAGCGTGATTACCTCTTAGCTCTTACCCAGCAGGCCTGGGATTAATCCCAGTCGGCGCAGCCGGGATGTTCTGAGGCATAAGGGATGTAAAGCCGTTGGTCTCCGGTTCATGAGTTGATGGATTAGGTAGGGTCTAGGTGTCGAAGCTGCCTCCCTGGCGTCGGTAGCATTGGTGCTCAGCACGGAAAACAAGATCGACGGAAAATAAACCAAAGGGAAAGCAAAAAAAAAACGCATACATTAGTTTATCGAAGTGCAGGAGCGAGCACAGATCGTTGATATGAAGATAAGCGTGGACCGATGACTTCCTTGAGGAACACGCGAGAAATATTCTGGATTTGTGAGGGCCAATCTTAACATAAAGGGTGTACCGTTCCAAATCCGCACACACCCAAATTGCTCTAACGTTTGATCCGTTGGGTAAAATTAATTTAAATTTTTCATAGACATAGTTTATTGTGTATTGTTTCACCCTAAGAGTTGATTTCATCAGATGCGCAAAAGTTTTCAAAATGGCGAAGAAAGAACAGTGCGTGCGTTAAAAATTTTTGCTCGAGTACATTGAGAATAAGGATCTGTCGCATCGTGCCATTGGAAAAAAAAAAACTTAGGAATCGTGAATTTCACGGTGTCTGGTATCATAAAATGGTTTGAAGAACGTCTGACTGTTGATCGGAAGCGAAGATCCGGAAAAAAGCCGTCAGGTCAACGAGAACGATCACAAACGCGTGGTTGTGGTCTTTAAACAGAATCCGAACGCCTCAGTTCGAGATGTGGTTAAAAAGTTGCATGTGAGCAAGACTTTCGTGCAGAATAGTAAAACTCGAGCTGGACTACGTACGTTAAGGTTCAGAAGTCCCCAAACCGTGACGAAAATCATAATACGGTCGTAGAAAAGCCGTGCACGGAAGTTTTACGACCAGAAGTTAACGAAACCACACTGCTGTGTAATGGATGACGAGACATATGTAAAGGCGGACTTCAACCAGATTCCAGGAAGACTTGTATGTGACTGCCAAGGATAAGTGTTATATTCCCGAGAACCTCCGGACGCAGAAGATGTCGAAGTTCGCCTAGAAGTTCTTAATTTGGCAAGCGATTTGTACTTGTGGAAAGCGGAGTACACTTTTCGTTACCGCAAGCACCATGAATGGTGAGTTACGCTCTATCAGTCGACGAGAGCAGACGTATCAATATTGTTCTGAAAAGTGAAGCTTCTATTCAGCCAGTCGTCGAGACTGTGCCAAGCAAACAAAACAATTCAACACAAAACAATGGCCATATCGCCATATCACATCACATCAAATGGACCACGAGTCAACACGTTGGTCATCGATTTGGGTACTGTGCCATCGAAACGGATCAACATAGATCTGATCGTCAGGTTTGTCCACCAAAACCTCAAGATCCAGTTCTCAACTGTGCAATCACTTCAACACAACACTGGAAAGTCATTGGTGTTCTTGGAATGTCGTTCGGAAGATCAAGCATTAGCGGCAGCAGACATAAACGATGGTAGACACGAGATCACGATCGAGAACATCAAATATGCTGTCACTGTGCACATGGAGGATGGCAACATTCAGGATACACGATGTCTCCCCTCAATCGGAAAACACGGTAATCGAACAAGCGCTGCAGAAGTATGGTGATGTCATTTGGTTGTAGGAGGAAGAATGGACTGAACCAGCCATATTGAAGGGTATCAAAAATGGGGTCAGGGCTGTCCGCATTAAGATGCACACCGAAATACCTTCGTACATCAACATTCGGGGAGAGGTTACATTGGTAACCTACAAAAATCAACAGCAGACATGTAGGCACTGCAACAGACCAGTACACTGGGGACGCAAATGTATGGAGGCAGGCTACATGAAGATGCAACTACACTCTGGAAAAAACGGGAACATCAGCGACCGGCTGAAGGCAGCTGGAGTGAATTACGCGGAAGCGCTAGCATCAGGAGGCCCATCAAGTCAACAGCCCAGTACAAGTACCGGTGCAGGTAATGGGGTTAAGCCATTGAGTCCTAATTTTACTAATCTGACGCAGCAAGTACGTTTGGGACAGAAATCTATCGCGAGCAAATTTCAGGTGACCCCGGATGTTAGACCGCCAGTCAAAACAAACACTAACACAAACACTAACAACACTAACAACGCTAACACTTTCTCTGAAATCCAGCAATCGAGCAGAGTAGTAGTCTCAAAAGAGATTACAGCAGAAAAAACGGTGAGTGACCAAATGGACACGTCGACTCAACAACCGATAACAGAGACATCAGCAAAGGCTGCGGGGAACTCTTCGATACAACCAACAATTCCACTTAAAAATCCATACGCGGTACTCATCTCCGATGACGAGATGAATGAAAATGATAAGATACGAAGTAGGAGTGGCTCACCTTCTCATCAAAAGAAGCGTAGTCGTACAAGGAAAACCTCGAAATAAGTCGTGAAAGATGAATGTTTTATCATACAATATTGGGTCGATAAATATGAACGGAATTTCTAATAGAAATAAGCTAGATGCGCTCAGATCATTTATATTCCTAATGGAGCTTGACATTGTCATGCTCCAAGAAGTTACAGAACAAATTGAGATCAATGGCTTTGAAGCATTTTCAAACATTGATCATAGTAACAACATTTTAGAAACACATTTAAAAGAGAAAACATCTGTATTGATATCGTTTGACCTAGAAAAAGCTTTTGACAGAGTCAGTCATCAGTTTCTAGAAAGAAACCTACAGAAAATGGGAATCAATATTGATTTTATTGGATTTATTGAAAAGATTAACGAATATACACACTCTAGATTATTGATCAATGGAAGTTTATCAAACTACATACAAATTGGACGTTCTGTACGACAAGGAGATCCCCTGTCTATGCTCCTTTTCTGCTTATATTTGGAACTCTTACTGCAGAAGCTTAAAAGTTGTTGTACAACGGAGTTAGATCTTTTATGTAGCTATGCAGATGACATAAGCATGATCCTGAATGATTTACGTAAACTACCGGAAATTAAACACATGTTCGATATGTTTGAAAAAGAAACAGGTGCGAAAGTAAACTTTTCGAAAACGAAAGCAATGATTATTGGAATTGACAGAAGTTTGGATGTGCCAGAATGGATTCGTTTAGACGAAAAGATAAAAATTTTAGGTATATGGTATCACAATCACAGTAAATCAATGATTGAGTTGAATTGGGAAGGATTACTTCAAAACCTAATCTAATACAAAAAGTTGTATATTTGAACACATATGCATCGTCAAAAATTTGGTATGTAGCCTCAACTGTTCCAATTGATAAGAAATCTATTGGAAAAATTAAAAACATGTATGGAAACTTTTTGTGGCATCGAATTTCATACAGGGTCGCTTTTGATCAACTTTGCCTCCCAAAAAGATTGGGAGGATTGGGATTGATTTCGCCTGAGCATAAATGTAAGGCATTATTAATTAATAAATTTATTAGATTGAAGGCAATCGCACCATTTTTTCACACATTTACTGATAATTTAATGAATCCACCGAACATAAGACAAATACCACTAAATTCTCTTTACTTTAAAAAATTATGTTTAGAACTACCATACTTACACGAAAATTTAAAAGAAAACCCATCATCAATTAGCTTGTACAGCAACTATATAGCTCGACTACCAAAACCACACATAATGGTGAAGTTTTCACAATACAACTGGGGAAAAATATGGAAAAATATTTTTGATAGGAAGATTTCATCAGAATACCAAGTTTCATGGTATCTTCTTGTGAATGAGAAAATCTCATGTGCGGAACAACAATTCCGCTTTGGTAGAGCGGGCAGTAAAATGTGTGTTTATTGTCCTCAAGAGGTTGAGAATATTGAACACAGGTATGCTGGTTGCGAAAAAGTGCGAAATTGTTGGTGGTATTCTCTAACACAAATAAAATTAAGCAACAGAACTCAAACTAGAAACATAGGATTCAATCAGTTTAAATTTCCGGAGTTGACTGTTTTGAGGACAAAAGAAAGGAGAAAAGTTGCAAAAATATTTCTTGAATATCTCAAATATGTACAGGATGGAGCTAGGGAGGATTTAGATGTAAACGAACTAACATTTCTCTTAACCTATATCTAATACTTCTCTTAAGATATAAATCATTTATAAAATTTTATGTAATATGTTAAACAACAAACAATCAGAAATAAACGCGTTTTAAGAAAAAAAAAATGAATGGACAGGCATATTTGGAAGAGTGCCTCCAAAAGCGGCTTCTCCCTCTCCTGAAGGCTCAGGACGGTCCGACGATCTTCTGGCCGGATTGGCATCGTGCCACTACACGAAGGACGTGCTAGAGTGGTATAAGGTGAATGATGTCGATTTCGTGCCGAAAGATCTGAACCCCCAATCACTCCGGAACTGCGCCCAATAGAAACATACTGGGCCATTATGAAGGAGCACCTTCTAAAACGACCTAAAGTATTGAAGAATGTAGAATAAATGAAGAAAACATGGTTTAATATGCAAAAAACTGTCGATTCTGAGGTCGTGCATAACCTTATGGCGGGGGTTAAGGCCAAGGTTCACGCTTTCGGATATAAAGGTGAAATAAATTAAATGAATGATGCCAAAACTAATTTTAATTTTTTTCCTTTTACTCCCTGACAATTTGGTGCTAATCGGATAAAAACTCGAAATTTGAGAATGAATTTTGTGAGTGCGGATTTTAAACGGTACACCCTTTATGCAGTTCTGCCGCAGAGGTACGAGCGGAGCCATCTGCTGAACCAGGTGGGGAGGCCCAGGCGGTCAAGTTTCTTTAACGCCGTTTCATGTGGGACTTTATCGAAGGCTTTGGAAAAGTCGACGTATATTGCGTCAACTTGTTGCCACTTTTCGATACACTCATTAAGGGAACTAACGTACGACATGAGATTTGTGACGGTGGATCGTTTCTGAACAAAGCCGTGCTGATAATCTGACAAAATTGGTCGAACAGCTGCATATAGCTTTTCATGAATCATCGATTCTAGCACCTTCGATAAACTGCACAGAATGGAGATACGTCTGTAGTTTTTAGCTGAGTGTATGCTACCGGCAGCGATTTTCCATGCTTCATAAAAAACGCCATCAGTGATAGATGACTTGAATATCATAGACACTGGGAGCACTAAATGATCACCACAATGCCTTAGGAATGATGGGGGAAGACTATCTGGTCCGGAACCTGTTTTGGAGTCAACATTACATAACGCGACCTTACTTTCGTCAGCGGTGATGGATAGCGGAGGAAGATAAATATTGTGCACTGGAAAACTCCTCAAGTAAACCTCGGCAGCTTCAGAAGTTCCACGACCTTGTGAGCTATAAACGCCTGTGAGAAAGTCACCAACCTAGTTTGCTGCTTCAGTGGCGGTTAGCCAAGTTCTCCCTTGAAACATAACGTCTAATGCTGGAACTATGCTGGAACACTTCTTGATCTTTAGAAACTTTCAGAAAGCACTGCAGTTGGGTTTATGGTCGTCTTGAAGATTTTTGAGGTATTCACGGTCAGTGATGGCATTATCCTCATTCAAATGATATATATACCACGTGAAATATTGGAATAAAATATCAAGCATGATTTTGATATTGCACGACTATTCAGAACATGTAAAATTGTAACTACGAGTTGACTTACCACAGCAATGATTCCGTTGTACATCGTATTCTTAGAAAGAGAAAGCATAGTTTACTATCTCCTTTTACTCTTCACAGATGGAAGATACGAATTTAATGCTGCCAGCAGTGATGGAAGTTTCGGTTTGTGTTCGGGTGTACATCAGAAATCTTGAAGCTCAAACTCACCACAATTTGGTGAGAATTGTAGCTGGTGAGTTTTATTAGCATGATATCAGAGCAACCGTACCACAGCTTTTAATAAAGACTGGAACGCGCAAAAATTGGTCAACAAAAAAAACGTTTCTTTCAGTCATAGTTCATATCACAAAAATCTTCTTATTTTTCTTTTGTTAGTTCGATTCATATTGGGTAAATGATGGCTTCAGCAGCCATCGACTGTTTTCGGCAACCACAATTTAAACGTTAATTTCACTGTATTTTCTCACTAAAACACTTCGCTGAATGTGTTTAAACGATTCCTTAGTCTTTCAGGTTCAATCCCAATACATTTTAACAACTGATAAAACCTGTTATATCAGGTGCTTCTTCAAATGAAACATAAGCACATGAAATTACAGCTGATTTCGAGTTGCCGATAATAGAACAACTGGTTAACACACAGTTTAAACGAAAAGGTTGCCGAAGTAAAAGAGGCTGCCGACAATATATAGTCACACTCACCTGAGAAGTTTGGAGCGCATTAAAAACGGTTTCAAACCGTTTTGGACAGTTCTGTCGATTGAAATGGATAGATAGCTAGCAGCAGATAAATGTAAACAAACAAACACGTCATATGTGTGCGTGACACTGAGAAAATCTGCTTAGACTGCCGAGAATACGAGAATTCCCCTATTTAAAGGAAAAAATGTTCGTTTATTATTAAGGTTTGCCAAATTTGAACTGCCGTGCCTTCCACTTAACCCCTTACTTTTTACGCAGTGGTCTCATCGACCTTATTCGTCGCCGAACGCCAGCTTGATTTAAACTGCTGCTCGTTTTCCATGGATTTATTAGTTTTTTGAGCTTCCGTTTGACCAAGGCCCAATACCGTTCGATAGGACGGAGTTCTGCGCTGTTGGGAGGGTTGTGGTCTTTGGGTACCACAACCACGTTGTTCGCATCGTACCACTCGATTGTCTTTTTCCCATTGTGGCAGCTCGCCAAGTCCGGCCAAAACAGCACAGGTCTATTATGTTGCTTTAGGAATGGTAGCAGCTGCTTTTCCAGGCACTCCTGGACGTAGATCTTTTGATTGATTGACCACACGTGCATATGGCCTGCCAGACGAGATATTTTTTTCGAGAACTTCGATAGTTTGATGGTTTTAAAAATTTCAGCCACCTTCCCTTTTCCTGATGCGGTATACAACTTCTGCCCGGAAGCTGCTTGAAATCCGCCTTCACATAAGTTTCGGCATCCATGACGCCACATTCGAACTTTGTGAGCAGATTCTTATGCAGCTTTCGGAACCACTGCTTTGCTGACGTTTTTTAATTGTAATCTTCTTGACAACCCGGCTCGTTTCTTGGCCCGCTGCACCGTAGTATGGGAGACATTGAGCTTGCCAGCGACGTCCCGGATGGATAGGTTAGGATTCTGCTTATAGTTCATCGCAACCTTCTTCGTCGTAACTGCCACGTCCGGATTACGATTACCACCGCTTCCAGGCTTTCTGGCGGTCGACAGACGCTCCCCGAATACTTTGAAAATGTTTGTCACGGTTGATTTGGCCACATCTTGCTGCGCGAGTAAAATTTTGACACGCTACTCCTCTTGCTTGGACGTCATTTTGGAAACTGGAGAGCAAACGGTGAAAACTCATCATAGCAACCATTGTATATACACTCAACTTCCAAATGCAGCATTTCAGGTTTTTTTTATGCATTTTTAACAGAAATACACCAATTTGAAGTTGACCAAATTTAACACGTTTCAGACTTTATCATCTGCCGTTGTCTGCTTGTTGATTTTTGTTTACGATACTCAAATGAGATTGTGTTCATTTTTGAGATTTGATCTTTTGACATTTTCTCAACACGACTCACGGTACCTAGCGTTCAAATTAACATTGAATTGTCTTCCATCCTTCTTGCATGACAATTTGTTTAGTTCGGATTTGTGTTGAAAGTAGCTCTCCCTCGCTTTTCGCAGTTTGTTCATTGGCGACAAAGTTCAAGATCCCGCCACGAATGCTTCTTATTAGTGCATAGATTGTGTCGCCGAGAATATCGAGCGAATTGTAAGAGAAGTGTTTTCATGATGTTCCAATCGATCCTATCGAGTTCGCAATTGAGTGCACCGTAATCACATCGATTGAAGTCCAATTGGAGGCCAGACTGAATCATGGATGGTTCCATCAAGACGTAACGGGTGTCAAGTCGTAAAACAAAGGATTTGTGATGGCTGTCAACACGTAGGATTGACGTAGGTGGCTCGATGAATTCCACGTTGTCGGTGTCATTGCTGAACGCCAGATCTAGAATGCGACCGTTTACGTTTGACAGTGCTGAATGTTTTCAGCATAATCTATTTCATAAAATCTACACTAAACTTTCAAAGGGTGGAACAGAAATACAACTCTACAGAACAAGTAAACATTTTTTAAATGATAATTACTTTTATGAATTTAAACATGATTTGTTCAACAAGTGTGCGTGTGTGTGTGCTTAAAATGCTTTCATCACGTATGGATTCAGCCAGATTCATTCAATAAAATCCAACCATTAATTTCAAAGGGTGGAGCCCAAATCCATCTTGTAAGAATAAGCAAATAAAATTTTCATTAAAATAGGTACTTTTGATAATTGAAACCTAATTTTGTCAACGATTGTTAGTGCTACATACAATATTCCATCAATTATGGATTCAGCAAAGTACTTTTTATAAAATTCAAGCTAAATTTATAAAAAGTGGAAACGAAATCAAATTGATCGAATTGACTTAGACATTCCAGATTGAAAATCGCGTAAATTCGAGAATATCACGCAAAAATGTGTATACACATACAAGTTCGAAATAGATTTTAACATTTTTGAATTTTATACAGATTTATAAACATTTACCGAACAGTTCCGCGATTCAAAACCCCAGCAAAATCTTACTGACTGTATTAATGTGTAGCAAATGTAACGATGGCATGATGTTGGGTGTATTGGCAACGATGTTTTAAGTTTAATGTTTATCCTTCATTGGAAATGAGACATAAGCAAACAAATTGAACATATTTACAGTGAGATTGTTTAAAACAAACGGAACACGTTGCATGTTTCGTGCAAATAGGAGAATTACTCTCAGAATATATGATAAATTAGTAGAGTGTGCTATGGAGTATAGAGATATCATCTGTAAAAGAAAGACTTAACTAGCATTGATGACACAAACCGTCAAAAGCAATTATAGAATCTGAACCGAACTCGCACCGTAACCGATACGCATAAGTTGTTTCCTGCGACTCCCAATTGATTCTCGTTGAATCGGAATACCCTAGCTCTGAACCAAAGACAAACCGACGAAGGGTTGCTTCGCATTTGCCTCATTCTGTATGCATCCAAATGATGGGTTTTCTGTCGATCCGGATCGGAGGTATCATCAGCGGCGTGACGTGACACATCTGGGAAATTCTCAAATCTTTCTTCCTATGCACCGTCTTTCAACTTAATTATGAACCGTTCAAAGGCAGAACCCCTTTCTGTTAGTAAGAATTACGGCAGGAAAAATCATCAATCCTATCAAAAAGCACCTTACATACATGGTAAGCACAGCACTTACCTTGATGGGAAGATTCACTCATAATGAAAGGCTTTTCGGAGGATTCCAACAGCTTCAACTTAATTAAAACCATAGTCCTCTCTTCATTCCACACGTGATCTTCCGCTCTGATGACTTGGTAGTTGCTGGAACCAAATCCTTGCGAGATCCGGTTCTCGCATCGAATTCCGAACTGAATCATCCTTTGGTTGCAGTGCGTAGAAATCACACTTCAACTTCAGCTCAGGACGAAACAAAAAAAGACGTTGGTGTGTACCAAACAGCCTCTAACTACAAAGCATTCCTGCTTCTTCCACTTACCGTGAGAGGTGCAGTAATTAAGAGTGATAGAGACATTTCCAATCGGCACCAATTACCACCGTGAAGAAACCGTGGCCCTGCGAGGAACGCTGTACCGAAACGTGAAATTTCAGCATCAGCCACAGCAGCACAGATGTTACAGTAGATTCTTTCCAGGAGGGTAATGATACGCACTGTTTCACTTTTATGGTCCTTTCGAGCCATGAAGATGTGCTGCGACGCCCTATCATGTGAGAATCTTTGCCTATTGGTGGCAGATGATGCACCTTCCTTCCTTGCTTTCTTCTATTCGATCCCAGGTAGGAAGGAATCCGGTAAGGATAAACCGCCAACCACGTCTTGTTCGATCTGACAACTCGGGGAGGAGGAAGTGCGTAAGGTACTGGAAAGAATTAATGACGGCGTGTAATTACGTTTAAACATACACTCGTAAAGAGGGTTCCAGGTCAGAAGCGAGCGGCACGAGGAGGTTTTCTACTTCTACGGTAGTTGGGAAGGAGAAACGAGGAAACATGGTTGAGAAATGAGATGGCGCTTTAGAATGTTTCTTTTTATCGTTTTTTTTTTTCGTCTTCAGGGTTGAACGGGAAAAAGGACCCGAAACGAAGGACTGTAACGAAGGACCCATGGGCGTAAAGTTTAGAGTGCTGTGGATGGTTAATGATGGGTGTTTTATTGTATTAATATTTCAGTAGCTAAATGATCCGTGTAATGAATGAGCGGTAAGGATTGGTGACGGTTTTTTTTGCCATCGAAGAAGGAAGGATTCAAGGTGTAAGCCTAGGTTAACTGCTGATGCTCATGCTTGACAGGTTTTAAAAATCCGTAGGCCAAAAAAACATGAATCCATTTTAAATTTTAAAGTATTTTGGTTGAAACAACATTTTTTATAATTTTTATTGGTTTTTAATGAAATGCTTAAAACATTAAAAGCATGCATGCATTACCCACCAGCGCCCATAAAGGAACAGTTAAAGTAAACTAGTCTCTGTTTATACCTTGCAATTTGGGAGGTACCATTAAAAGGCGTTCTTAAAAGAAAACTTTCCTTAAAAGAAAACGTAAAACAAATGTTTTTCGGAATTATGGAATCATTGGATGCTGTTATGATATTTTGTATTTGTAAGTTACAAGAAAAGGTTGAAAATTATGTGTTTGACACATAAAACCTGTCAATTTTACGTTCGGAGAGTCCCAATCCGTGATTTTATGATTCATCAGCGCTCACTCTGAGTAAAGGTGTGTTTGTTTATTTGTTTATTTGCTTAGGACATTGCAAATTTCTTTGAAGTTTTTGTCGTCCCCTGCGTATGCGTAGATTTACCCGGCTATTTAAACATTAAATGCGTAGATTTACCCGGCTATTTAAACAATTGTATTGTGTTTTATTTACAGTGAAAACATTAACTCGCCAAAATCTGGTATGTGGTTCAATGAGCTGGATCTAGCTTGATTACCAGGATGAAGTAGTTAAAGACTGGTACGTACAAAAATTGGTCGACAGAAATATCGCTTCTTTCAGTCAAAATTCATGTCACTAAAATCTTCTTATTTTTCTTTTGGTAGTTGAATTCATACATTTAAAGAAAGAAATGTTGAACGCCAGTTGGATTTAAACTGCTGCTCGTTTTCCATGGATTTATTAGTTTTTTGAGATTCCGTTTGACCAAGGCCCAATACCGTTCGATAGGGCGGAGTTCTGAGCTGTTGGGAGGTTTGTGGTCTTTAGGTACCACAACCCCGTTGTTCGCATCGAGCCACTCGATTGCCTTTTCCCATAGTGGCAGCTCGCCAAGTCCGGCCCGAACAGCACAGGTCTATTATGTTGCTTTAGGAATGGTAGCAGCCGCTTTTCCAGGCACTCCCTCCTGGACGTAGATCTCTTGATTGATGGTTCCCGTAGTGTTGCAAATGCCGCTTTACAGACCACACGTGCATATGGTCTGCCAGACGGGATATTTTTTCGGGAAGTTCGATAGTTTGATGGTTTTGAAAATTTCAGCCCATTCCCATAAAATTAATCCCATAATTTTTCCTGATGCGGTATAAAACTCTCGTCCCAGAAGCTGCTTGAAATCCGCCTTTACATAAGTTTCGTCGTCCATGACCACACAGTCGAACGCCGTAAAATTGCAGGGAATGTTTCAGATTTTCAAAAAACTTCATAGATGATTGCGTAGCTTCAAGTTGATTCAGGGAGGTTCCGAAAAATTTGTTAAAGCTCAGGAGACTTCTTGCTTACTTAAGTGTCCTGAGCGCCATCCCTGGCGCAAAGGGCCAACGTGAAAGATCTCCATCCTGGGCGATTATTTGCTTTCGCCTTGACCTGGGCCCAGGTCAAATTCCGGTCGACTTGCTTAATCTCCTTGTTTAGGCTTCGCCGCCATGAGCCCCTGGGTCTGCCTCTGCTGCGATGTCCGGCTGGATTCCAATCCAGCGCTTGTTTGCAGATTTCATTTCCGCTCTTCCGTAGAGTGTGGCCAACCCACCTCCACTTACGTTCCCGAATTTCTGTCGATATCGGCTTCTGGTGACACCGTCGATGGAGCTCGGCATTCGAAATCCAGTTGTGAGGCCACCAAGCACGAATTATATACCGCAGGCATCGGTTGATGAACACCTGCAGCTTCTGTGTGATCTCCGCTGATACGCACCATGTTTCGCTAGCGTACAGCAGTACAGATTTCACGTTAGAGTTAAAAATTCGGATCTTCGTGCGGAGACTAATCTGATTTGACTTCCAGATGTTTCGTAAACTCGCAAAAGCAGCCCTTGCCTTCTTGATCCGTGCACCTATGTCACTCTTGGTTCCGCCGTCCGACGCTATCTGGCTGCCAAGATATTGGAAACTTTCAACCTTCTCCACTTCCTGACCAGCTACCGTAAAATTGGATGGATTTCCCGTGTTGATATCCAACGATTTAGTCTTGCTGACGTTGATGTTGAGACCTGCCGCTGAGGAGCGTTCGGCGAGATCGTCGAGCTTACTCTGCATGTCAGAACGCCGTTGTGATACTAAAGCAACGTCATCCGCCAAATCTAGGTCGTTTAGATGCTCCATTGTAATAGGCTGCCAGAGCAACCCACGGTTCGGCACACGGTCGATCGCACCAACCATTATCTCGTCGATTACGATGAGGAACAGTAGCGGTGATAGAATACATCCTTGCCTCACTCCAGCGACTACCCGAATAGGGTCAGATAGGGCTCCGTTGTGCAGCACCCTGCACGTGAAAGCCTCATACTGAGCTTCGATGAGGTTGACGATTTTATCCGGAACTCCCTTGCGCCTTAGGGCGCCCCACAGGTTTTCGTGGTTGAGTCGGTCGAAAGCTTTTTCGTAGTCAATGAAAACCAAGTAAAGGGACTCTTGGAATTCGTTGACCTGCTCCAAGATTATGCGGAGCGAGACAATATGGTCCACACAGGATCTTCCAGCACGGAATCCCGCCTGCTGCCGTCGGAGAGTCGCGTCGATCTTCCCCTGTATCCGGTTGAGGATAACTTTGCATAGAACTTTGAGAACACAACACAGTAACATAATGCCACGCCAGTTATCGCATACAGTTGGGTCCCCCTTCTTTGGGACCTTCACTAAGACGCCCTGCATCCAGTCAGCCGGAAAAGTCGCGGTGTCCCAGATATTGCAGAATAGTTGATGCAACATTTGTGCAGATAGCATGGGGTCAGCTTTGAGCATCTCTGCTGATATGCGATCGACCCCGGGAGCCTTGTTGGATTTCATGGTTCGGATAGCAGCTTCGATCTCCGGTAGGGATGGCGCCTCAGAATTGACGCGAGTGATGCGTCGCACTCTTGGCGGTTCATGCCGAGATGTTGATGGCTGGTTGACCGACGAAACTTGTAGAAGCTGTTCGAAGTGTTCAAACCAGCGTTTCAGCTGATCAGTGGGGTCGGTGAGCAACTGACCAGTCGCGTCCTTCACTGGCATCCTAGGATTCATCCTTGCTCCACTCAGGCGTCGTGAGATATCGTAGAGGAGACGGATATCGCCTGTTGCTGCGGCTTTCTCACCTTCATCGGCTAGGGAGTCCACCCACGCTCGCTTATCCCGCCTACACGAGCGCTTCACTTCCTTCTCGAGAGCCGAATACAGTTGGCGGGCCTGGTTCTTCGCTCCTCTGGTTCTCGCCCGCTCTATCGCGGCTTTTGCATTTCTCCGCTCCTCTATCTTCCTCCAGGTGTCATCCGTGATCCACTCCTTTCTCTGAGCGCGCAGCTCGCCCAGGTTGTTTTCACTCGTTTCAGTAAAGGCATCCTTGATCGCCGTCTATTGCTCTTCTACGCTGCCACCATCAGGAATATCCGCAGCTCTGGTCTCCAGTTCCTCGACGAATGACCTTTTTACTGCTGGATATTCCAATCGGCGTGTGTTGAATCGCCGTCCGAGCCGCTCCTCCCGCCGCTGGACCCGCGCGATACGAAGGCGGATCTCTCCAACGAGGAGATGGTGGTCAGACGCGATGTCGGCACTGCGTTTGTTCCGAACGTCAAGAAGGCTCCTTCTCCATTTTCGGCTGATGCAGATGTGGTCGATTTGATTTTCGGTATGTCCATCACGGGAAACCCACGTGACTTTGTGCACTGGTCGATGGGGGAAGAGCGAACCCCCGATCACCATGTCGTTATTGCCACAAAACTCTGCCAACAGCTCACCGTTTTCGCTCATTTCGCCAAGACCATGGCGCCCCATGACACGCTCATAATCCGTGTTGTCGGAGCCGATCTTCGCATTGAAGTCGCCGATGTAGATCTTGATGTCACCTCTCGGAATTTTATCCACGACTGCATTCAGTTGACTGTAAAAGTTCTCTTTGTCCTGTAACTCGGCAGCATCGGTTGGCGCATAACATTGGATTATGGTTAGGTTACGAACCCGCGTTCTGAATCTGGCAACGATTATCCTCTCATTGATAGGTTCCCACTTGATGAGCGCCGCATTTGCTTGGGCGCTAAGCAGGAAACCAACTCCACGGTGGCGGGGAGCGTTTTCACCTCGAATACCAGAATAGAGTAGTACCTGTCCCGACGGCAGCTTGTGTTCTCCAAAGTTTGGCCAACGGACTTCGCTTAGTCCCAGGATTTCGAGCTTCATGCGTCGAGCCTCGCTGGCGAGTTGTGCCAGCTTCCCCTGTTGGGCTAGCGTTAGTACATTCCATGTTCCAATTCTTGTCCGTTGTTTTGCGCTAAAAGTCGTTGCCGTAATATCAGTCCGTGATCTTTCTCTATTGGTTTCTGTAACAGTTGTAAAGTTTCGGGGACAGTAGGTAGTTAGCCTAAGGTCTCCTATCCGCCGTGATGGGGCTGCCATCTTGGGTATAGCTTTCGGGGATAAGCATTTCTTGTTTCAGCCGCTGGATGCCAGGCAGACGCTGTTTGAGCCGCACCTCCATGGTGGACAGACGCTCAGTTATTGTGTAGATGGGGCTGCCATCTTAGATTTAGCTGACACAATACAGCATTTCTTATTCAGCCGCTGGATGCCAGTCAGACGCTGTTTGAGCCGCACCTCCATGGTGAACAGACGCTCAGGCCGTGTAGGCCGAACCCGCTAGGGGACTTCTTGCAGTGCTGAAAAATCTTAAGAAGTTCTGCAACTTTGTTGAAGTTTATTGAACTTTATAGAAATTTAGAAAACTTGCTCAAAGTTCAGCTAAATTTTAAGACAATCTCTAAGTATCCCTGAACTTTTCTGGACTTTCTGAAGTTTTCGATGCATCCCTCGAGTTTTCTTATTTTTCAAATGTTTCCGCAATGTTTCTGAAATTATTAAGGTTTCTCTGAAAATCCCGGAACTTCACTGAATATTAAAATACCTAAACATCTCTTGATTTCTTTGAGTCCAGTAAACTGACTTTCTTGAAGTTTTCAGATTTCAGATTTCAGACTACAAACAAGTTTGTCAATTTTTTCAGCTAATTAATGAAACATTGGAATTGAAGTTTTTGATAATTGCTTAAATTCCCGCAACTCCGTACCGTTTCCATAATAATAATGAACTTCTCACAACTTTGCTGAAGTTTTCAGAAATACAAAGATTTTTTGGAGCTTCCTAATAGTTTCAGCAATGTCTTTGAAATAATTTTTTTTTTAAGGTTCTCTGATCTGTTGATGCTCTTGATGCTTCGTTGAAGTTTTTGGAATTTCCTAAAATAAATAAATGTGTCATATTTCTTCTTCTTCTTCTTCTTCGCATTTCAAGCTTATTGCATATTGCATATTGGCTTATTGCGTGCTCTCTAAGTTGTTCTAGATGCACTTCCACAGTTATTAAATGAGAGTTTTCGATGCCTGTACCATTTTTACATTGGTATAATTGTGTGGCAAGTCCAATCATACTTCTATGCCCAGGGAAGTCGAGAAATTTTCCAATCCGAAAAATTCCTAGACCGGACCGGGAATTGAACCCAGCCACCTCCAGCATGGTCTTGCTTTGTAGCTGCGCCTTTACTGACTGAGCTAAGGGAGACCCCAATGAATGTGTCATGCAAACCATTAAATTTCCCTGAAGACCTTTGGACTTCTGTGAAGTATCTCAAGGATATCAGATGTTATCCTAAGACCCCTGGAGAAATCCAGACTTTCCAGAAAATTCTCGGATCTGAAAGTATTGGAACCACTCTTGAGATCTTGTTAAATTCCTCACGATCTCTAGACTTAGTTATCTTGACTTTCCATGGAACTTTTAAGAAGATCTGAGAACTTTTAATCCTGCATTTTTTCTGAAGCAAATGAAACCTTCAAAGTGGGTTTCAGTACTTCATACGTGAAGTTTACGATTTTCAGAGTTGGTTTCATTTCATTTCATTTCCTGCGATAGAATTATCAACTCCCACCTGAGAGAGAAACACGGAAAAGCTTCCCAAGCAAGCTCCAGAAAGGGCAAGTCACAGACACACCTTACTGCCAAAGCACCGATGAGTAGCAGCCTACCGCCACAATGCCCGGTTTTCTCCGCTGAAGCTGCGGCCATCCTTGTTGCCGTTACAACACCCTCGGACCGGCCCATACTGGTGCTATCCGATTCGTACAGCGTGATACAAGCCCTTACATCTGAGACCCTGACTCACCCCCGAACACGGTGCTCACCTGGATCCCTGGCCACTGCGATATTCCAGGAAATAGCGAAGCCGACAGCCTGGCAGGGTCTGGACCAGCTGGCCCCCGTTACACCGGCGAAGTGTCACTACAGGACATAAAGCGGTGGATAGTCAGCAAAATGTGGGAAGCCTGGGAAGCAGAGTGGGGCCAATCCCAATCCCTCTTCATCCGAAGAATCAAAGGAACGACGAGCAAGTGGACGGATATGTCGAAACTACGGGACCAGAAGGTGGTTTCTCGTCTTAGGACAGGCCCATATAAGAATCTCACATAGTTTTGGTGGGACGCAGTTCCACAGAATGTGCTACGTTTGCGGAACCACTGCAACGGTGGAACACATCCTATGCCTGTGTCCGCAATACCAACATCTACGGAAGCAGTACGCACTTCCCAACAGCATTAGGGACATACTGGGCGATGAACCTTCCACTTTAGCGACAGTTATTTATTTCCTCAAGGACGCTGGGCTATACAACAACACTTAGGTCCTTTTTACCTTCTTTTGACTGACGGGACATCTCTGCCAGACGGGGGATTACCCCTCCTACGGTGGAGCTTCCATGGGCGCAGTAGTAGCAACGCAAAATACGGTGGTTTTATTTGTTTACACTCTGTATATTTTCGTACATACTCCCGTACATCCCAAAACATATTCGGCCAAAGAATTGTTGGTGAATTTTCCTCACAGCCTTATCTTTTCCCCCATGCATTGAATTGTCATGATTAGCTTTCATTATCGCTTTCCTGGACTCTGGACTGGGAAGAATCTTCCAAACAAAGCGATGATCTACGAGATCATCGTTGAACACGTACTTTACGAGTTGCCCATCGCGTAGGGGGAAATCAGGGTATTCATTAGAGATGGGCGATCCGCTCCGGAGCTGTTCTAAAGACCCGATTCACTAAAGTGAGCTGATGACCCGCGGTTCATTTTTTAGGAACCGCAGCTCATCAGATCACTGATATCACGAGGCCAAGCCATTCCATCACCCGCATAAACAATAACCATAAGAAGCGCCTAATCACCAATTCGGGATATCATAGCAACTTTATGTAGTATGGTAGTACCATCTATGATATCGTTAGTCAACGGTAAAAGCAAACTTCCAAGCGGCTGTATGGGAGAGACATGTACATGTGTTAGACGATGTTAAATTTCTACTGGTACTATCCAATGTAGGATTTACGTACCCGGCTCTCATTGCTAATGTTATTTCTCCAGCATATGTCAGGCATAACATTTGAAAACGACACAAAAGCATTTGTAAACAAACTTTCAAAGGCCCTTTACACGCGAACTAAAGTACGCCCACGCATACCAATACCACTTTCAGAAAGCTGATAGTTGCCCCTATCCGATTATGTTGTTGGTCTGCGTGGGTGTACTTTGGTTCGCGTGTAAAGGGCAATGTTAGAAAGTTTGTTTACAAATGCTTTTGTGCCGTTATCAAATGTTATGCCTGATGTGTTCTCACCTCTCGCCTCCTATCATTCTCTGGAAGAGCAGATGATCCGCACAAAAGCAAATAACCGAAAAGCGAAATGCAGCTCTCCACCTCACAGCTCAGCTCCAGATCCAAATCATCGACTCGAATGATTCACTGGTAGCAGGATTGCCAAGTGATTTTTCGAAAAATCTGGCTGTTGTACAATGAATAGTCTGAATTTTTAGTTTAACAAGGTTGGTTACTTTTTGACATGCTTTGAAATAATATATTGAAATTTGATGCTCGAGGAGATATGCACCAAGCCATCATCATCGGTGTTAAGGTTAACACGGTTATCTGTTACCAAATGTCATGTATTGTCGAAATTTCTTGTCTGTTGCGAGATTTCGTTCAATTTATAAATAATTCTACAAACAGTCGGTTGACGCAACATGATGAGTGTCGCAGGGAAATTCCAGCTGACCACCACATTTTGTTGTGGTTCAAACTTTAACCCCAAAAGTAAACCACTTTTGGTTGGATCATCCAGAAAATAGTTTCATTTATTTCTCGAGGAATAATATTTGAAAATTATCCGTGAGCAGTAAAATTAACAATCAATACGAAACTAACCTATTGGTCCCAAGCAAACGATTAACGTACCCCATTCTAGTCGAAATTCTAGTACTACACAATGTTTGTTTAGATTCGCTATGAAAGTTTGACAGATAAAATGAGGGGTTAGTGGATTTTCCTATGTTTCGAGGGGTGAATCAATTAGCTTGGGACCGAAGAGAGTACCAGAGCTGAGCCAAAAAGTTGAGCACGTTTCTTCGGGACCTACTAGTCTTAGAGTTACCTCTATGGTAAAACCGTTTGAAGCCCCCTTTCTTTAACATTGTAAACCAAAGTGACTTGAGAACTATGGAAAAATCTGAACAAATCTTTAAAATTTTTTTGGCTAGACGAGAGATTGTCTGGATGTCTGAATGGTCCATTAAAATCTGGGATGTTGGCAACGCTGACTGGGAGCCGTTTAGGATGACAGCTCTCGGACCCGTCCAGCTCTTCGGATATTTTTCTCTCTCTCGATTCTTCACGATTCAGCTCCGGATCCGGATCTGAGCTGATGATCTGGAGCTGAAGCCGATACTAGTGAGAGCAATTCTGCTGGAGAATTAGCATCAGCAATAACATCTGTACGTATACTGGATTGCATAGCATGAGAAAAGGCGTAACATCGTGTCATCATATCTAGACACAAATTTAAAAGGGGCGCAAGAACCAAAATGTGAACAAATCATATTTTGCCACATATAGAGAAAACAGTTCACAAACTACATAACGGAATCCCTTTGTGAAGAGCTTTTTGAGTGTGTTGATTTATTTTCTTGTAATTCCGTTATAATTGCTGTAACAAGTGTAAGCGTTGCGTCCAAGATTGGTGAGATTGATCGCGTGTAGTTTTCGTATATTTAGTTATTAAATTCCAAGAAAAAGTTTAAATGTTCGTAAAAGGTAAAACGTCCCAGAATCCTCACGAACGCAGCCAGTAGGGGACACTTCCCTATAAACTGTAGAACAATGCCACTAGCCACCACCAGAGCACGCTGTGTGCAGTAATGAATGGACGTCCATAGGGGTGGCGTAATCGGGCCATTGCGTGGAGAATTCGTGGCACGTACGACGGTTCAACGGTCACGGTTCGGGGTCATCGTCCACCAAGAGGCACAGTCATAAGCCTGGTGATCATTATAGACTACGGTCACATAGCGAAAGTCAAAGCTAAAAATTAATAGTTTGAAGGTGAAAACTAAAGCTTAAGTGCTAAAGTGAGCTAAGTTGGAAGTTTGAAGAAGTTGTAGAGGAAGTTGACACTTACCATTGGACAGCCAGGTAATTACCATCGCCAAGAAAACCCCGAACCAGATCCAACCGTTGTCAGGTTGATAACCGCCATTTCGAATTCTCCTTCGCGCCCACAGGACCTCGCGGTTTTACCGTTACATTTGTGAATACAACGTATTTTTCCGGAGTCGACCACGCCAGTGTGTCCGAATCGCAGTTCGAGAATCTGATCCCTCAGATGCGGTACCAGAGGAAGGAGAGGAACGACGACGACGGCAGTGGCAGGTGAAGGGGCCCCGAAGACAAAAGAAGAGTAGTGCTAGCACAAGGTAGGAGTAGACATTTAAGGAAGTGAGAGACCGTCCGTGAAGTGAGTGTCATCAAAACGAATAAAATGGGAGTTTGTCTTAAGTGAACTTTGAGTGTTTTCTTGGTTCGCGGAATAATCACGAGCGTGTGCCGACCCTGAGGCTTGGAGACGGGGGTCTCATCAGTGCTGGGAGTAACACCGCACTGGCACGTTACATTGCTTATCTTTTGACACATACCCGTAATCCGTTTACTACTTGCAGACATCATGAGTGGGGGAATTTACGTATTCTCGGCAACCTAAGCAGCGACCATCTTTATAAAGCCTTTTTCTCTAAGGAACTCACACATATGCAGTATTGGTTTGTTTAAAATCTTTTGCTGCCAGCTACTCTAACAATTTCAGTCGAAATAATTGTCAAAAACTGTTTTGAAACGCTTTTACAAAGCTCCAATCTTCTCTAGTGAGAGCGACTATTGTGGGCAACATCTTTTTATTCGGCAACCGTTCTATTTGAGCTGCGTGTTAAACAGCTTTGCTTTCATCGGCAACTCGAAATCAGCAGTGCGTGTGTTTCATTTCAAGAAAACCCTGTTAGATTGCTTTTTCTCAGTGGTAAAAATATAATCAAATTGAAGCTGAAAGCCTAAAGAATCGTTTGAATGCATTCAGCGAAGTGTTTTCTTAAGAAAGTCCAGTGAAATAAGCGTTTCAATTTGGGTTGCCGAAAATAGTCTGCCATGCCGAAGCCGTCATTTCCCCTACTTAATATGCAAAACGTAGAGAATTCTGTAGTGACTACCAAAAGTCGTGAAATGGAATTAACTTTTGGGTCATCAAAATTTGGAAGCAGTTCTCTCGATATGGTGATTTTGGAATTCCGCCCTTTTCAAATGTTAGTCTTGATATCATCGCGTGTGAATAAATGTAGCTCTCTCTCGCATACATTTGTTGCTTTTACTGATATGTTGTTGGCACATTTTGCGCGTATTTTGGTTAGTGACGTTTTCAATTAAAAAGAATAAACAGTAGGCTACAGATTTATTGGTCTAGACTAAAGAGGCTGAATTTATAAAGAGACGACACGTCAAAATTGGAACAATCGATTATCTGTCAAAGTCATAGGAAAAGTTATTCCAATCGAGCAGAAGACCTGTCAAATATATAAGATATCGCCTCTTTACCCAATTCAGTCTCTTTAGTCTAGACTATTTTTACGATTGTATGTAGTTTTAAGCTTATATAGCTCTTTTGATTAAGGGTCACCGAAACCACTTATTTCTTTTTCGATTTTGAATTTGTGTCACAATTTCAAAGTGAGCTGAAAAGCTGTTTAAAATAACCAGTTCCCCTTAAAGAGCTGGACGGGTCTGATTCACTCAGCCAAATGAGCTGTTTTGCTCACCTCTAGTATTCATCGGGCGTTTCTTCTACTTGCTGTCTCAGAGAATTATGCCAGGAGCTATCAGCTGTTGATTGATGTTTTGTTTTCAGTAATGTATTTTTACAACAAATAATCTACTGAAAATGTTGTCGAAGTTTTGTATTCATTAACTTGGAATGATTTTAAATTAAACTTGATGTTACAGGAAGATTTTTGTGCTCTCAATTTTGATAGTTTAATCGTCAAAATGATCAAACAACCTGAATAATCACTATCAGCACCACAAATTACAATTTTGGTCGGGTAGTGAGCCATTCGATTTGTTTTTCTATGTTTAGACTAGATAGAAGATTGCAGTCTTTGCAGGTGGAGAAGTCGTTTTAAATGATGGACAGTTTAGTTTGTTAAGAATTCACTCGATAATATCGTCACAAATACATTTTTTTCAATTATTCCTCTTATTATAAGAATCTCGTGCACTGATGGTAGTGTTTCCATGGATTGGGCAATAGCCTACAAACGAGCGAATAACCTCCAGGTGTGAAACGGATTTCCAATGTTGCAGTAGGTTTTCATATCTCCCAAGAGCAGTTCTTGGTACAATATCCTATCAGAAGGCTAACCAATCCAACACTAATGGAGAGAAGACATGTTTTTTTTTATCTAAAAATATCGGTATCTTTCTGACCTGAAGCATAGAGCTGTCTGCACGGTTTCAGCTTCTCTAAGAAACCAGATATCCAAATTATCCTCCTCCACATCCCAACAAGATAAACGATTATTTGGAAGCAATTCCGGCCAAACGATCCCCACCCGCCAACAGTATCTCATCTTCCCAGCACTGACAATCTTCTTGCGGAGGAGTTGAATTATGAGAATCACAGCCCACGGAGGGCGGCCACAACAGCAAAGTCTCACTTTTGGACACCACGCACCGACCGACCCATACCGTTTATTCACAGGTTCTGATTATACGATAAACCTGCGGCCGTTGTGTCTTTCTTCTTTTGCCGGCCGTCGTCGTCGTCGTCGTGGACAGAAGCATCCCAAGGCACCGAACGCAACGGTGGTGGTGGCCATAAAAACGAAACCACTCAACCGGTGACGGTGGAATTTCAGAGCTTCACAGTTCCCGAATTTATGGAGGTGTGAACTGTACCCGATCTTGGGAAATCTGGCAGTCGGCTTCTCACGCCCTATTCCATTTCTCGCTGTATGGTCCGTGTGTCTTCTCTGGTAATCTGGTTCTAATCTGCAAGATATTGTCGTAGATCTTGTGTCTGTCGACCAGCAGGCGGCAGTAACAAAACAAGATCAGCTGGGTGTCGTTTCTCTCACTCGATCGGTCTCTCAGTTTGGCGTCAAACTGGCACACTTTCTAATGTTGGCATCGGTCGCAGAAGGAGGATGAGGAGACTGAGGAGGCAGCAGAACCGAGAACAACATAATCTGTCACCGGACACAGAGGGCCACCAACAGAGAGGTTGTCTTCTGCAGAGCGGGAGCAAAGGCAACCATGGAAACAAATATATCTTAAGAAGATGTCGATTTTTTTTGTGAATTGGACATCGGGACGAAGAATTTGAGTCAGTATTTTCAGTTCTCAGAAGTAGAACTTGACCTAATTGTTGTGTTGGTTTAGAATTTCAAATGCATGCGCTTTCTGTAGGTAGTTTTTATGAAGATTGCGATGACGGTAAACGACCACCCCTTGGAGAAATTGGTGTTTCCTGGTTAGATAATGACAGCAGTAAGTTGAGAGTGTCGATTGCAGTCTGAAATTGAGATAATAAGCAAACTTTCTCCTATTTCATGCTGAGGGGAAAGTTGAAAAGGGATGGTTATCGATTTTAACAGAAATGGTTCGAATTTTCAACTGTTTCTCAATAATTTAAAAATTAATACTTTCCACCACGGCAGTTCCAATATTGCTAATTACAGTTCAACCATAGCAGTGCGATCGGTATCAATTACTGGAACCGAATAAATAACATGCTATCATTCCGGAAAAATCACAGATCCAAACGAGCGTGACGTGCAGTTTTTCCAGCACACCGAAATCAACCAGCATCGATAAATAAAGGAAAAAACACGATTGACGACTTTGTAATGAAAATTGAATTCAATTTTTATCACGTTCCCAGAATCGGTCGGAAAAAGGCATCCGATCAAACAGCATGAATTTCGACATCTCATTCGCTTTGATGAAAGCAATCAAGGAGTCGTCTCCTCCCCCTCCCATCCGAAAAGTCAGTCCAGTTGATGATGATGCGCGCCCGATGATGGGGAAGCGAGGAAAGGAAGACAAGTGACAAATTTTCTACATTTTCGTCAAATTCGTTTAATTTCAAATTCCTGCACGCCATGAAAGGTGAAATGAATGCGAAAAATGAAAAACACCGAGTTCAGAGCAATTCCGAGGAAATGAAAGTGCAGATTTTCTTTCCATTGCTTTACATCGATTGCTTGCCTGTACTTTGTTTGCATCGCACTGGCGTCGTCCGGATTAAATTCACCGAAAATGGAATGAATCACATTCGACGACGAAATTGGAATTGATTCCTCCTGGGTGGCTCAAGCTCGGTAGGTAATGAGTTTTGGTTGGTTTTATTTTCTGTTAAATTTAATGTTAAATTAATTCATCGTCGACGTCGGTCGTCTTAAACGCATGCACCCGGTATGGAAACTAGCACCGGAACAGAATTATGATCGATGATTTATGCCCCGCGTGATGTTGGCCTGATTCGAGCTGATTTACGGCATCGTATATTGGCGTTAATTGAGAGACGAGTGATGGTATCTAGAGGGCAGCAGTGTCAAAAGGGTTCGAGAGCTATGGGTTGCTTTGGATTGTTGAATATATTACGCTACATCCAGCTAACAACTTTTTAGAAGTAATGAAATTGGGTTGTTAGCGGAATGCTTAAATAAAACAGCAAAAAGGTTATTTTCCATTTAATTCTACATTGTAGTTTAATTTTTATGCCTGTGATCTTGACATTTTTACCTAGAGGATGAGTACTTACGGGGGTTTGGATTTTAATAAGTCTTTAGTGGGAATAACACTGATGAAGACTGCACATTGTAGTCGAAATACGTATCTTTCATGGATACCATAATTAATATAGTGGAATCAAATGGAAGATAAACTTTTTTGCTGTTTTATAAATTTTTAGAGATCATCCCTATGTCAATAGTCATTACTGCTAAAGCTTCATTGTGACAACAAAGAAATTGCTGGATAACATTTAATTGATAATTAAAAATTATATGAGGAGCCGTCCATAAACTACGTAGAAAGATTCTTCTACATTTCCAACACCCCCCTTCCCCCCGTAGACAACCGTAGATATTTGGCATCTCCTCCCCTTCCCCCTACCTGCCTACGTGTTTTTTTTTCAATACTACAAAATGCGCTGAAAACGGAAAAAATAGAATAATCCTGAACAAAATAGAATATTTGTGACCCTCCAGAAAGTCTTCAACAAAAGGTTGTTCAAACCAAACATTGAAATCGTCAATCATCGGGAGCTCCATGTCTGAATAATTGAAAAGCATCTTATCAGGAGGCAGCTCAACTGAAACATTATCGAATCAGACAACTTCCATGACATCTGCTGGGTCGTCCACCACACAAAGCACTTCTTCCGATCGCTGCTTTAAAATGCCACATTGCTCTTTGATGCAAAGTATTGGCCACAAACAGTGCACACGCGTCCTGGAAAAAGATAAACGATTTTTTTTCTCCTCTGGTTTGTTTTCCGTCGCTCTTGTTTTCCGTGCTAAGCACCAATGCTGCCGACGCCAGGAAGACAGCTCCCACACCTGGACCCTACCTATTGCCCCATAAACTCATGAACCGTGGACCAATGGCTTTACTTCCCTTCCGAAGGAAGGCGTGATCTGAAATGATATGCCTTAGAACATCCCGGTGGCGCTGACTGGGATTGAACCCAGGCCTGCTGGGGTGAGAGGTAATCACGCTTACCACTACACCACCAGCGCAGCTAAGAAAAAACGATACCGATTGTCATTTGGTCAAATCCAGACCAATGAGCTAAAATCGGTATTTCACACGCAGCCCTTTCAGATTACCATGAAACTTTGCCAATTGTTCGCAATGGGAAGTCATTAACACTCCCGATCAAAAATTTGGGAGCACTTCCCAAATAACATACTGTGGCTGTCAAGATTTTTTCTCGTAATTCCCCGATTCTCGTTTCATCCTCAGTCTTGGGAAAAATGTGTTTTAATTGAATAATCACCGGTTTCCAGTGCGGAAATTGTTCCTACACTAGTTTAATAATCAACATATAAAGTGAAATTATCGTAATAAAGTGCTAACACACCCAAAAATGAACCAAGCCGAAGTGGTCAAGCTGATGAAACAGCTGAAGGTTGCGATCAGACCCCGTCATCGAAACTTGAAAAACATCGACGGACCGGAAGGGCGGCTCGACAAGCTTCGCAAAACCGTGACGGCGCTGATCAAACACGAACGGATCGAGCTGAACTACCAGCGAGCGGATGAAGCGCGGGGCTACGCCGAGCGGCTGATCTCCGATACCATCCGGTACGGGGATTGCCACAAGCCGACGATGGAAATGGCCGACTATTGGCTGACGGAGAAGCAGCTGGTGCACAAGCTATTCAAGGTGCTGGCGCCCAGGTTCGAAGAGTACAAAGTGTCCGCCACGCGGATGTACAAGGCACCGAAAGAATATCCCGGCTGGTATCGGAAGCGCGCGGTACTGGAGCTGCGGGGGAATCCGTATCCTTCGCTGGTGCAGAATTTGTACCAGAATCGGAATTTACTGCACAATGTTTTGCTGGACGAGGCGCGCAAGGATTTCCGCAAGGAAAAGTACGCGGAAATTGCGGCGCAAATTGGCGGTACGATGGAGACTCACTCATCACATTGGAACAACCAGATAAGTACACTTGCTTTTTATTTTATTCTACACATATATCCCAATCATTTTATAACTAAATACGTGCCAGAATAAAAAGTTTTTTTTTTATTCTGGAAGTGGGAATACACTTGTGTATTTTTGCGGGACTTATTGTATCAGAAAATGACCTCAGAATGTACGTGCAGAAACAGGCATTCTTGAAATGGGTCGTTTGATGTACGATAGAGCTGTCACCTTCCATCTCCAGGGCTAAAAATATTTGCACATTCGACATACAGAAAATGCAGATAAGTTTCTTCCATAAAAACTCTGCCGGTACAGAGGGCGATGGATTGTACTCACACACACACACACACTTCCCAAATAACATACTGTTTAACGTAAAATTTCCATTTTCTGTATGTAATTTGAAAGATATTGAATGAAATTTGCTTCGTAAGTATTTTGATCTATAAAGGGGAAACGGCTCTAATGTTGGCCTATGGATCTAAGATTGGGCCCATCGCTAAAAATCTGCTATTGATCAATTTTATCTAGATTAACGCGTCATTGGGACGGTAGTAATGGATATTTTTGGTCGTTATTGAAAATTTAGTCGATTGCTGAATTAATGTATGGGCCCAAATTGATATTTAATATTTTTTTATTGTTTCTTGAACTCCTTCACGCCGACGGCACAATAATATGTTTATGTTATTTTTCACATATTCTGGGCAGGATTCTCATTATGTGATACCATAACTAGCTTATTGATTTACTTCTGTCCATAATTTAATTATGATCCTAAAAGTGAAATATACGTTCCTATGGGATACAGCCAAATCGTTGTGCTTTAGAAGTACGATGAGATCCGATAGATTTGGCAGTGAAGGAACAGTTTTTATTTCCATTTCGTCAAGCCAGTGTAGACCACATACAATGATTATTACAATGTTTACTTAGATACTATGCATTAATTCTATTCTGTTTTAGCTTAGTTTTTATTTGCTGCTTGGACATAGTGATGTCCATAGTTCCGCAATGCAAATAATATAGGCGCATCATTCGATTGATTGGGCTATTTTTTGCATAGTTTGTTTTATACGATTTTTCTGAAAATAAATTCCGTGTTCTAAGATAACGACAAGGTGTGTAAAAGTTTAATTGTGCGAGAATTTCTGCCGAATCTATGGGCATTGAAATAATGTCGTTGATGAAGAAAAGCATTGCAAATTGGCGGCGCTCCTTAAGTGTTTGTATATTGATATTTATAAGATGGTAATGGAAAAGCAGTCCAATTCAATTTACGTAAAGCGTATAAAAGGAATTGTTTTTGGACAGATTCTATACGTTCTTCGTGTATGGAAATGTATGGATTCCATACTAGGTGGCAGTATTCCAGAATTGGCCTTACATATGTGGTTTATAATAGCTTAATAGTGTATGGGTCTTCGAAATTATGACTGAACCTTTAGATGAAGCCTACCCAAGTAACATTTTAAGTTTTATGAAATACTACAAAGCAACTATAAAACAACATTCATAAAACCCTGGTCAAGGCTATTTTGTCATTAATGCATCCACCAAAACCTCATTAAGACTAGAATTTGTCTAGTTGGCCCACCCTGGAGGAGGTTCTGAAGGGTGTATTCTCGAAGCTCTTCAAGATTGATTGACTGTAAAAGGTTGTATGACGAACGCAATGAGAACCATTTGAAAGCTACAATAAAAGCTATTTAGGAACAATAAAAGCTATTTAGCAACAATAAAAACCCTTTCCGAGCCATTTCCCCTAGCCGCATGCTGAATCCACTAGGAAAGCATCAATCAAGATAGAAAAGGATTTATGAATCCGATCTTATCAAAATAATTAATATAGAAAATGATGGTATAAAAATCTTGTTGAATATCCAAATTTATTACAAAAGACCTCATTAAGTGGCCTAGTTTTAAATGCCATATCAAATTGTATGTGAAATGTACGTGAAAACATCGAAAAAATTAAGCTCACCCTCGTAAAACGTCGATTTGACTAATTATTTAACATTGAAAAAAAAAAAAATATATGCTTCAGATCAAGCTTGGTCGAGATTTTTTTTTTATTATTTTCGCATTTAAATGTTTGCTCATTGCTAAATTAACCAAAATATAGTTATATCTAAGAAAATATTGATTGAAAATCGAAGATTGTAAAAAACAAGCAAACAAATTGTAACATGGCGGTGGCTTAAAAATTGAATTTCATGGGTCATTTGTGAAAAAGTTGTTTTGCTTTCAAGAATTCCTTAACAAATTAATAAGGTTTTAAAATGGCTTTTATGAAGAAAACTTGCAGGCTGAATTGTATTTATCTGAAGCCATTTTGCTTAATCCTAACCCGTTCAGATTTATGGCAGCATTTATGGAGGCAAAGTGGCCTGCAAAAAGTTAAACGTCAAAGTTTGTTTATCTTTCGATAGTTGCGCTGTGAGATCCAGGATTCTTCCAGGCGATTTTCTCCCGATGTATTGGGAGCAGTTACTCAGATAGTTTGCGATACTGTTTTACAACATTTCGCATTTCAAACAGCTGGAAGCGTTATCGTTCCCGAAAAAGATCCCCTTCTTCCGGATGGTTACAGAAGTGAACCATCCAATGATGCAGAGATGTACGGTTGAATGAAATTTTCGGAGAGTCTTTCGCCGAATAAAATCACTGCTTTGGATAGGAAACCAGCTAATCTCCGCTAACTAACAGTTTCAGTGGTTTGCTGTCGGTTGTTATTTCGATTGTTATCGCAAGATCTGGAGAAGGCTGGTATGTTTTTCAACTTTAGACAATGTTTTATGAGTTCGAGGGCCCCGCTCACTTTACTCTTCTCCGACAGATGGTCAGTCGTTGGTTGTGTGCTGGTTCTTCTAAAGAAGTAAATTTATCTGAAATCGACTAGATTTTTTCATCCTACTTCGTCTATCCTTCGAGATTTCAAGGTCATAAATTTGGCATTTATTAACTATGAGAAACCATCTTTTAACCTCAATTTGTAAACAAAGTAATTGGGAAGTTAATGATGCACTTTAAAAAGGCTAAAAAGCAACAATAAATGCTTTTTTCTCTAATGCAAAACCTAATTGTTTTATGGTTGCTTTTATAATGGTAGAACACGTTTATTAAGAATTTTATCATGACATCAACAAACAATTGCTAATGACGTTTATGCTTGAATTACAGAACAGTTCTAAGGAGGGATTGATAACTGTTTTAAATTTATTTTTAAAACAAGACAGTTTTTGACTTTCCTGCCAGACTATAAAAACTAAATTGATTGTTCATTGCCTTTATAAAACCATCATAAATCAGAGTGGATGCTAAATGGTTACTGAATTGTTACTTGGGTAACATTCTGTTTGCTTTACTAATGATAGTATTATAATGTTCTATAAAAGTTAGTTTGGAGTCTAGGATTTCACCTAGATCTCTTACAATTTTGCTTTTTTCTACTATTTGGTTGCCTAATGATATTTCAATATGCGGTGTTTCAATTTTTCTGCTAAATGCTATTGCAGTACATTTTTTTACGCTCAGTTGAAGTAGACTTTTACTACACCAGGTGTGGAATATATTGATTTCATTCTGGAATTCTTCTGCATCGCTAGAATTACTTATTTCCTTAAATAGCTTCATGTCGTCTGCATATACATTTTATTTTTTTAAGTATGTAGGAAATGTCGTTTATGTACAAAATAAAAAGAAGTGGGCCTAAATGAGAACCCTGGGGTACCGAAGAGTTGACTGAAATTGGTTCTGAAAGTTTATTTTGAAAGCGGACTATTTGTTTACGATGTGTTAGGTATGATTGAAACCAATTCAAAAGTACAGGCTCCATTCCTATTTTCTGCAATTTGAGGATTAATAATGGTATGTCGATGCGGTCAAATGCTTTACTGAAGTCGGTGTATAGCGCTTCAACGTGCTTGCCACTGTCCAACGCTTTAATAATGAAAGATACATATTCTAGAAGATTAGAGGTAGTTGAGCGACCTTTAAAAAAGCCGTGCTGTTCACTTGTAATTAGATTTTTCACCTGCTGAAAAATATTGCCGTTTACGATTGATTCAAAAAGTTTTGGAATGGAAGCAATTCCACGATAATTTCGAATGCCTGATTTTGCACCTGATTTGAAAATAGGTACCAAATAAGATGATTACCAAATTTCAGGGAATTTTCCATTTTTCAGAGACATGTTGAAAAGACGCTCTAGAGGAAATGCGAGTTCTTCAGAAAGGTTTTTCAAAAATATGGGTGCGATGCCGTCAGGGTCAGACCCTTTCGACGCGTTTAAGTTTTTTAGTGCATTGAGGACTTCATGGTGAGAAAGTTGGTTGACAGAGATTTTTTAGAAATTTCAGGAATGAATGCAAAGAAATCGCGGTGTATCATAGTTATTAGTAGGTAAATTACATTTCAGTTGTGCATGACAGCTGCTAGTTGAATAAAACACTTATTTGTGTAATTAATTTATTTGTTTAGATACAACCTCACGAGCCAGAATGTTTTTTTTTTTATTAAAGTTAACGTTGAACTTTTATTTTTCATTTGTTGAAAACACACTTTCCATTGATGAACGTAACTGTCATGTACTTCTTCCACGCATTTGAAGCTATGCACAGGAAACAGCTGCAGACTTATATTTATGTCTATGTATTAGCATAGATTTTTAGGCTTGCACGCATACAAGTGAACGAACCTGCCCTTATACGTGTTCATTTAGAGAATTAAAAAACAAAACAAGTAGTAAGTTGTGTTCATGATCAGAAGACAAAATTCGCCTAAGACAAAAGAAGAGGTATATTTTCAACGTTGGGAGCACAACAAAAATTATTTCATCTCACTTGGCTGGTAGCAAACAGATATTTATGTAAAACCGAATCGCAAGTAAATGAATGAGCTAGTTTTGATTTCATATAATGAGAATCCTGCCCAGATCATGTGATTTTTCATAAAAATATTATTATGCAAATTAATAGGAATTCAAAGAAAAATAAATAAATATTAAATAGCTTTGATTTTGCACCATAAAAGCTCAAAACTACCTCTCACTAATCTAGTCATATCTCAAAAACTATTTGTCCAAATCAATTTCCCTTGGAAACATATCTAGTAGAAGAGTTTTCCAAAGTGTGGTGAAAATTTAGGACCAAAGTATTAGGAAATAAAAAATCCTACGCATGGTAAAAATAGGCCATTTTTGACAATTTGCTTATTGCCGGCAATGAGCCTGTTTACTGTAGCTACTATAGCAATAAAAAAATGTGGGTACATCTATAAGAATTTACATTAAACAACCTTCAAATTGACGTTCTAAGATCACGAATAGCTTATTTATGTTTCCACCACGTATTCAAAATTGTAAATCTATAATAATTCCTGTTTTAATTAAATTGTTCAAGTCTAGTTTCTTATTGGAATACATCCCAAAAATGGAGACAAGTCCGAGTGGTATTCATACCAAAAGTGAACAAAAGAGATAAATCTTCACCAATATCATTTAGACCAATAAGTCTGTCTTCAATATTTTTGAAATAAATTAAAAAAAAAACGCATAGATGAATATGTTAAATCAGAAATACTTCTTAATAAACCATTATGTGAGGCACAATTTGCTTACCAGTCAGGCAAGTCAACATAACAGTTCTTCATACTCTCATTAATAAAATATAAAAATCCTTTGCGGCTAAAGACATTCTACTAGCAACGTTTCCTGACATTGAAGGTGCATTTGATAATGCATCTTTCACGTCTATGATAAGCGCCATGAGAAATTGTGGTTTTAATAAAAACATAATCAACTGGGTTGTGGAAATGCTATCCAAACGAGAAATATCAGCTAATCTAGGAAATTTAGTAGCAGCTGTAAAAGGCTGTCCTCAAGAAGGTGTTCTATCTCCCCTTCTGTGGTTTCTAGTTGTTGATGACCTTCTTTAAAAACTAAAGTATCAAGGATTCGAAATAATTGGTTTTGCGGGTGACATTGACATTGTAGGGTATACGTCCCTAACCTCGGTCTAATATGCAGCCATAGATTACGTTTTTAATCATAACTCATCAATTAATTTACCTGCAAACGATATTCTACTGCTAAATGGTATTCTTAGATATGCTTATCATGTCGTTTGCTATCAGGAACCGCAAAAAGTTGAAAAACTTACTTTTTTTAAGACAAAAACTCACCAGGGAAATGTATGTAATATCGGTCTATTGTCCCCAAATTGGGTCTATTTATGGATGCAACTTCGTCCTATCCTGTTTGATTCTCAAAAAAAACGCTCTTGGTAACGTTTTCTTATGTATTTTTTTTTATCACTATCACTGTTAACTTAATACTCTTCATTCCTCAAAACATTTCTTAGAGAAAATTTTACGAAAACTACATTAAATCACTCAAGTTAAAAATTAAAAATTAAAAATTTCGCTTATCGTCTTTCGACCGCAGAATATCTAAATCAAAACATTGTGATGTTCATTATACAGATTTGGCAGAAAAAATCTCCCTTCCTGTTCGTTCCTTATCATCCAAATGCAAACCACATTGTTGACGTTACTCTTATTGCTATATGCTGTCAAATGAATTTCATGGGCCAAAGTTAGGAACATAGAAAAGAAATGTGTCCCTAAAGTTGGGTCCATGATTTACTTGTGAAAACGTTGTTAAACAATTAAAATAAACATAAAATATTCAAACAGTAACTGTGAGTTTTACGTCTAGTGTGTATTATCAGGTAATTCCATTCAATAAATGCCATAATCAGGCCATTTGATGATCGTCAGTGCAACCTTCCCATCTTAACCTTAGAAGTCATGGCGGCTAAAAACTCCGAACAGAGTGATATTCTCAACCAGTTTTATTACTTACGAGAGCTGAAAATGTATTGAAATGTTGTGATATAAATTGATTTGTGTGTGGTACACATTTATCAATCATCAGTGATCAATATTTTCCTTATTTTTTGTGTAATATTCCTTAATTAATTATTTATTTGCGTGATAGGCCGAATGAAAGGACTAGACCCACATTACATACCGTAACCCTAGTCCGTGGAAAATTCGATAAAGTTGTTTTCGACAGAATGCAAAAACAAACTTCAAAATTCACACTATCGTGGTGCAAAGATGAGGGATTGAATGTCAATCCTTCAAAAACAACTATTGCACCTTTTACTAAAAGACGTAAAATCTCTATCACTGATCTTAAACTACACACTACCAAACATTCATGTGAATTTCCGTGCCCTGAGACCGACACATGCAAGCGGCCCAAATGACATAAGAATCAGTTGAAAGAAACGAGAATCTATTTCAATCCATCGTATTTTTCGTGGAGTTGCGTATGTTGTGGTTTGGGAACACTTAATTTTACATGACATGTTTGTTTACGTTTCATAATTTACGTCAAAGATGGATTACGTCTCGTGTAAAATTAATTATTTTTAAGTGTTTAGGAGACGTAAAGCTGTCACTATCTTCAGAAGTAAAGTTTTTAGTAGTAAACTCTGATGGAACAAACATATTGATCAACAAATAGGAAAAGCAACCAATGCATTTCGGACCTGCAAAAGAACGTTTGGAACAAAATGGGGTCTGAAGCCAAATATGATACACTGGATATACTCGACTATAGTCAAACCCAGGATTACCTAAGCCTCACTTATATGGTGGCCGAAAACTAAGCAACAAACGGCACAAGTCAAGTCACAATTCTGGTTCTATGAGGGTTCTGTAAACCATGATTTAGACTTGTAGAATGCTATAAAACGTCTATAAAACTTGCAATGTTACTTGGGACGTCAAACTAAACAAGCTACAAATGCTTGCTACTATTTCCATAACTGGAGCAGAGCAAGGTGTAGTACTCTCTCTACAGCCTTAGATGCTTTACTCAATATCCTTCCTCTTCATCAATTTATTCAACTGATCATGTTTGCAAAATTGCAAGCATCAGAAGATTTGGCGCTATCTGCATGGTTTGATTTTTTCTTCCGGACCAGAAATTTGTGACATCACGAGTGAAAATTTTAATTCCAGTTTATTTACGCGGTGATGAAAACGGCGCTGATCTATTGTTAGAGTTTTGCAATGTTCATTGCTTTTGTGCACGGAGTGACTTGAAAAAGAAAAGCGGAGTCGCTGGAGGAGGAATTGTTTAGGGATGACTATAGAAAAATATGCGTGGAAGCATCGGGAATGCGCTCCCGGGTGAAGTGATTTGGTGAGTACGTTCCAGTTGAAGATAGTTGACAAGTGTATTTGTGGTGATGCAAATTATGGTTTAGATGACGCATGTCTTCAAACATTTTGTGTATCCAAATAAAACATATTACATACTAAATACGCACAGGGCATCGTCTGCTGACCATTGCCGCGGGTATCTCGTGGGAGTCCCAGGTACCCGGTTCAAGCTTTAGTTGGCGGCGGTGGCTCTTCTTGACCTTCTACCTCCTGAGTAGTTAGTGTGAATAAGGGCGTCTATGTGATGTTTTGCTGTAGCTGTTGTGGACATCTAGTAAAAATTGTAAAAATTTCTAAATGCTAATCATTTATAGTTGATTATATTGATAACATTAAAATGACTATTATTGAAAGGTTATGATCCTTTTAGATGTCTTGGCTTAAAAAAATATATGATCGAAGTGCTGATCATTTACCGAAGTAGGAAAAATTTCAAATTATAACGGGTGTTCAATAAAAAATGAGAATGATTTCAGTGCCGTCCAGCGCTCTTGTAAGAGCATCGCTACTAAGTTTCGACGTACGGCTGACCAGGGCCCCTTCTCCAATATTCATTGACTTTTTTTTGAAAAATAAACATTATGATTCTAATAAAAAATACTGAATTCGTTGAAAAAATTATTTTTTACTAGCTATATGCCTGAAAAAAAATTCTCATTTTTTATTGAACATCCGTTATAAGACTCCGAATTTTAAAAAATCTATCACTGTCTGGTGAAAATAAAATTCAGAGATTGAGCAAAACATGAGTTTGTTACCTTAAAAATCTATTCTTTGGATCTTAATTTCTTGCAAGCTTTAGATTTCTTAAACTATTCGTAAAACCAATTTATCGCTTTTTAACCCTGGTTAACTTTTAACTCTCATTTATTTCTAATGTTATTGAGCAAGATTCCCGTCATCTTTATCAATAATTTCAATGAGATAACTTGTAACTTGTTGCTAAGAAAATTCATGGGAATATTAAAAAAATGTTGTTAGGGGTTTCTAGGGAAATTATTAAGATCCGTGAGTGGAAAATCTTAAAGCAAACTTAATTTTAATACGTCTAGAAAAAAAATGAAACTTGAAAACAATCCCTAGAGATTTGAAAGGTTCTGGCACCCTGGGCATATTATTTATAAACATTTTGTAATTTTATACAATTTAATAAAATACCGATGACATATGCCGAAGTATTACTAAAAATTCAGTTTCGGTTAAATGACGATCGACCTAGTAACCCAAGTAACAATTCAAGTTAAACAGTAAGAACAGAAGCTGATTATTGATTGATTTAAGGTATACAAAGCTGATTAACAGCAGGCTGAATATATAGTTGATTAGTAATGTATTAAGCTAATTGTATCCTCATAATTCAACCTCAATGATCTAAAGATTGAACAAGCCTTATTTTAGCTTAACACTACTCCACAAATCAGCAATGCACTACAAATATTTTGATAGCCTGATTTGTTGAATGTCGTCAGTCACTCGTTGTATTTCCGGCATGTTAGTTCTTCTGAATTCACTGCCTACCTTTCTTATCCCAAGCAACAGCAGCAGTAGAGACAAGGTAGAGGAGCTTTTTGGTAATAGTTCCAGGAAAAGTGGGATGCGACAACGTCGGAAGCATTAACATTTGTATTTCTGTGTTTTGACTGCTACATTGTACTGAAATTTTAGACAGAGTTCCAAAAACATAACTCAATTATGGCACTAAAACATCTTACACATGACGATCGAAATAAATCGCGCACTTATGTCCACATTGTGTTAACTGCAGTTGAAAATGAGAGGAATGTTTAACTGTCACAAGTTGTTGTTTACAATCCTCCATAGCTATATAATACTCTTCCGGTTGCTGTTATTCAACTTAAATTTGACGTGTTTCAAGTTAATGATCATCCCTTATGCCATACATATGCTCAAGTGGTCCAGTAGGTTTGATTGATGCCTGTGAATCAGCGACTGCCGGTTCGAATCCCGAAATGCAAAGGTAATTTTTAGACTTTTAATAACAATATAAATATGTAAATCCAATTATTCAGCACCTTGTTCCAGTCCCATAAAAATATATACGATATGAAGCGGTCTTCAATTTTTTTTCTAAATTAAACTAAATTAGAAGGCTGAACAAGGCTTGCAAAAGACTGTTATTGAATGCCTTAAAAAGCTTATAGTTTATATTACTGTTAAGCTTTTGGCTGATTAAAATCACCAGGTTAGAATGTTTAAAAGCTGAACAAAGGTTAACGTGGTCTATGTACAACAATTATTAAAACTAAGGCTCAGTCCGCATCGTGCTCTCTTGCCGTATGGATCTATTTGCATTTTGCTTAAGGAAGTGTTACTACTACCTAAAGCTACAACAAATTTAAACAGCACTTTTCAGTGCTCAACCTGTAAAAATTTTCTACCTTGTTCAACTCTTATTCCTCTTCGATCCTTGTTTGGACCCAACCGAGGTAATCCTTCTTGGATATCGATTTGGAAAATTTCTCTTCGATCCTTCAGATTCTTATAGTAATCTGCTTGGAAGTCGATTTGGATAAAAATTTACTGCCGCCATGGCGCCTAAACGCAAAAGAAAGGGGCAAACTCTGATGAAATTAATTTGAGTAATCAATTTGATTTGCTCACGGATGATGAGAATGATCCATCATCCAAGAAAAATTCTATTAAACTTTCCCGGCTTAATGCCAAGAAGGAAAAGATTCCCCCTATTGTGATAACCACTTCCGATTTCCATGCTCTTCGCATGGAACTTTTGAATTTCGTGAAAGTTAAGTTTTCACTACAAATTGGACGTCGGGGTGAATGCCGTGTATTGGCTGAAACCTTGGACGGATTTAAATGTCTTCTCAAGTATCTTACTGAGAAGAAGCACAATTTTTTTACTTACGACACCAAAACTGAACGTGTGTTCAAGGTTGTCATGAAAGGACTGCCCAGTGGTGAATCCCTGGATCAGATCAAAGATGAACTGGCAAAATTACTTGGAGTTGTGCCACTCCAAGTAATCAAAATGAAAATGAAATCCCGTCCTGGCGATTCGCGCAACAGGATTTCTAATAATTTTTATTTAGTTCACTTCAAGTCTAGTGAACTAAACAACCTTAAGGCCTTAGAAAAAGCTAGCCTTATGCTCCATGTCCGAGTGAAGTGGGAACACTTCAGGAAGACTGGAGGAAATTTCCAAAACCTCACTCAGTGCCGTAAGTGCCAGGGATGGAGTCACTAAAAAGTAACTAAAAATTGCTACATGCCAGCTAAATGCATGAATTGTGGTCTTACGCAAAGGACGACTGTCCTTTGAAGGAAGATCCTAAGAAATTTAAATGTTCAAATTGTGGTGAAAACCACAAATCCAATTTTTGGGAATGTAAGACTCGCAAAGCGATCCTACAATGTCGTTCTAACCGTCAGGTAGAAAAGGCTCCACGTTTCCGACCAGGTACAAATTCCTCTGCTGTTAACAACGGTCAGCGAGGAACAAATACTACATTCGTACCCGTAGGTACAAATATCACCCCTGCTTCAAATGTTCCATCTGTACCTACTCCCCTTGCTGCTAACAATGTTCAACGAGTTAATAAAGATACCTATGCTGCTGGAGCACCTAGGCTAACGGAAATTTTGACAATTTTGACTTAGGAAGCATTACTGCCCCTAAAATGGAATTTTTACAGAATTCATTAATTGACATGATTTCTGATATGCTTAAATCTAACTCCATGTTTGATGCTATTCAAACTGGAGTAAAATTTGGGAACAATATTGTCATGACTTTGAAATTCAGTAATGGATTTTAAATCATTAAATATTGTAAATTGGAATGCTCGATCTCTTAAAGATAATGAAGACGAGCTATTTAACTTTTTGCGAGTTCATAACGTGCATATTGCCGTTATAACTGAAACGTTCCTTAAACCTGACCATAAGGTTAAGAAGGACGCAAATTACTTGATTTATAGAAATGATCGTCTTGATGGACCCTGTGGTGGCGTTGCCATCATTATTCATAGACGAATCAAACATAAAATTCTTTCTTCATTTGAAACCAAAGTTTTTGAAACTTTGGGAGTTTCTGTTGAAACAAAATTTGGACAACTTACGTTTATAGCTGCCTATTTGCCATTCCAATGCGTAGGCCAGAAAAAGAATTTTCTCAAGGGTGACCTCCAGAAACTTACCCGTCATAGGTCTAAATTCTTCATTATTGGTGATTTTAATTCAAAACACCGCTCATGGAATAATGCTCAAAGCAATTCCAATGGTAATATTCTGTTTGATGATTGTTCTGCAGGTTATTACACTATTCAATATCCAAACAGCCCAACATGCTTTTCTTCTGCAAGAAATCCCTCCACTATTGATTTGGTCTTAACTGATTCATGTCAACTTTGTAGCCAATTGGTTACCCATGCTGACTTCGGTTCTGATCACCTTCCAGTAACTTTTGAAATATCCCAAGAAATAATTTGTAATCCCAACAGCTCTACTTTCAATTACCATAGAGCTGATTGGGAGCAGTATCGAACATTTATGGAATATAACTTCGATCCAAACATTCCTTTGCAAACCAAAGATGAAATTAATTATGCTCTTGAATCTCTGACTACTTCTATAGTTGAAGCAAGAGCTGTCTCAGTACCAAAATGCGAGGTTAAATTCGATTCAATTATAATAGACGATGATCTTCAGCTCTTGATCCGTCTTAAAAATGTCCGTAGGAGACAATATCAAAGAACACGCGATCCTGCAATGAAAGTTATCTGGCGGGATTTACAAAAACAAATTAAAAAACGATTCTCTGCCCTGAGGAACAAAATTTTTGAAAATAATATTTCTAAATTAGACCCGAGTTCCAAACCCTTTTGGAAACTCACAAACATTTTGAAAAAACCTCAAAAGCCAATTCCAGCGCTTAAAGAAGGTGATA
The DNA here is from genome assembly GCF_037179485.1 of Ochlerotatus camptorhynchus. Lineage (NCBI taxonomy): Eukaryota > Metazoa > Arthropoda > Insecta > Diptera > Culicidae > Ochlerotatus > Ochlerotatus camptorhynchus. The sequence goes on from NW_027040618.1 coordinate 1,827,264, forward strand.
AAATTTTGATCACAAATTTGGAAAAAGCTCAGAAACTTGCTAAGCAATTCGAGAGTTCCCATAATTTCAGTTTGGGTCTTACTAGTCCTATTGAGAATCAGGTTGCTCGGGATTATCTGAATATTTTCTCTCGGGAAAATATTTTTGATGATTCCTGGGGGACTGATTTGGACGAAGTAAGGTCTATAACTAAAAAGTTTCAAAATATGAAAGCTCCAGGTGATGATGGAATTTTCTATATCCTCATCAAAAAACTCCCAGAGAGTACCTTGTCTTTCTTGGTAAAATTATTTAACAGATGTTTCCATTTGGCATACTTTCCTGATAAATGGAAAAATGCAAAAGTTGTTCCAATTTTGAAGCCGGATAAAAATCCAGCTGAAGCTTCTAGCTACCGTCCAATAAGTTTGCTTTCTGCAATAAGTAAACTTTTTGAAAAGATAATTTTGAATAGAATGATGTTTCACATCAATACAAACTCAATGTTTGCAGATGAGCAGTTTGGATTTCGCCATGGGCATTCAACTACTCATCAACTCTTAAGAGTTAACAATTTAATTCGTTCAAACAAATCTGAAGGCCACTGAACTGGAGTTGCTCTTCTACACATAGAAAAAGCATTCGACAGTGTTTGGCATGAAGGTTTGATTGCCAAATTGAATAAGTTTAATTTTCCACTTTACATTATGAAATTAGTTCAAAATTATTTAACTGACAGAACTCTGCAGGTAAATTATCAAAATTCCAAATCTAATCGACTACCTGTTAGAGCAGGAGTTCCTCAGGGTAGCATACTTGGGCCTATATTGTATAACATTTTCACTTCGGACCTCCCTGATTTGCCTCAGGGTTGCCACAAATCTTTGTTCGCTGATGACACAGGCATTTCCGCTAAAGGAAGAAGTCTTCGTGTTATTTGCAGCAGACTTCAGAAAAGTTTGGATATTTTCTCTTCTTATTTACAAAAATGGAAGATTTCTCCCAACGCTTCCAAAGCTCAACTTATAATATTTCCACATAAGCCTAGAGCTTCCTTTTTGAAACCTAGTAGTAGTCACATAGTCACTTTGAGCGGAGTTCCAATTTGCTGGTCAAACCAAGTGAAATATCTTGGATTAATACTTGACCAAAAATTAACTTTTAAAGATCACATTGAGGGCATTCAAGCCAAATGCAATAAATATATTAAATGTTTGTATCCTCTTATAAACAGGAAATCCAAACTTTGACTGACGAATAAACTTCTAATATTTAAACAAGTTTTTAGACCGGCCATGCTTTACGCTGTGCCAATATGGTCTAGTTGTTGCACTACCAGGAAAAAAGCACTTCAAAGGATTCAGAACAAAGTTCTGAAAATGATTTTGAAGTTGCCTCCCTGGTACAGTACTACCGAGATACATAGAATTTCGAATGTTGAGACTTTAGAACAAATGTCCATCAAAATAATGAATAATTTCAGGCAATAATCGTTGCAATCCTCAATTGCAACGATTAATTCCCTTTATACTTAGATAAGATTTAGTTTTAGTTTTTTGTTTTAAGATATCAATTATTATACTGACATGCAGGTTTAAAAAACTTGTTTAAAATACTGAATTGCCAAGACAGGAACAATGTAAAAACACTTAGATATATATCATAACAATTAAGGCTGGTAAGTTACTGCAGTAACTGGAGCACCTAGGTTAAAAAATGAAATGTAATTTATTTTGAATTTGAAACAAATAAAGAGTTAAAAAAAAAAAACTAAGGCTGAATTAAAATTGAGTGAACAACACTTGCTAAGCATGAAATTGTTACCTCTAACATCCCGCATAAACAATTCCTAATGACCCATCTATCACAGACAAACAGACGTAACACTCTCAGGTTGTTCATAGAACACGCATTTGACGGTCAATTTGAGTGTTTTTATTTGGTGGTGCTGCCACCGGTGGCGCGCACGGTCGGTTCCCTTGCGTTTGACGTCTGCACACTAGCGCTATCTTTTCAGCGTACTAAATATCCATCACATGATACTCAACAGATGGCGGTAGTGATTTAGCGTCTATGTTTTGTGGAGAGAAATATTAAATGTGTTATTTCTGTTGTCTTTGCATCTATGTTTCTTTTTCGTTGCGTGTGTGTGTGTGGGGGGGTTTAATGTAACCAATACTAATACCTTTCTCTCTGTTCTTTTTATTCGTTTTCTATATCGCTTCATCATCACCCCACATCCCATCATCTTGACGAGAGATGAGTTACTTGCATGGTGTACGCTCAAGGGTTATTGCAAGGGTAATATGCCGAGAGTGGGTTTATTATAAAAACCACGCAAGAACGAAAATCGATGGAGATGAGGAATAATGAGGTAAATTCTACACAGTTTTTTTAAAGGAGCCAACTCTAAGAAGGTAATAATAGCAATTAATAATCAAACAACCATACAAAGGTAAGAATGAGTTTATTTATTTTAAATACAGTAATGACCCTATTTTGTCAGCCCCTCCATGCTCTACTTATTTCTTTCAATAATTTCACATAACCATAATTCTATTTTTTTTTTTTTCATTCATCGTTAAGAGGGTTATTTAAAGTATTTGTAGAACATTGGAAAACATTTTCAAAAAAAAAGGGGCTGACAAAATCGGGACATTACTGTATTCCATTTACATTAACATGATTTATCACATGTTTATCGTCGTAATCTAATACACACATGTGATCACAATACGAGCCTAAAAGCTGCAGTGACCTAGTGAGCACCATAGCTAGAGTCATCTGTTAGTATTGTGTATCGCATGGAGAACCCAATCGAGATTCTTAACTATTAAGAAGACATTAACTCTAACTCTCGAAAAAGAAAAAGAAAAAAAATAGAGGTATAAGACAATTAATAACTTTTAATTTTTTGTAGGTATTGTTTTCCCCTGAGTTAATTGTACTCGATTACTATATTATTATCTCAATACGCGAAATCTCTGATATATGCGGTTAAAGCATTTGAGTTAACTTATTTCTTAGTGTTCAAGTACTTACACTTGTAAGCAGTAGTCAATGTTAATCTATGAACAAAACCCTGCGTGACTGGTAAATAAATGGTTCCTTATGTGGTATTGATGCATGTTTAACTTTTCACGGCTGTCGGAATCAACGCGTCTACGTCTACGGAGCTTACGCAGAAGTGATTCGGAATTCGGTAGAGCTTACTAAAGTTTTTTTGGGCTTATATAGTTTAGAATTTGTTCGGTACGATAGCGAAATTTTGAAATGATTGATACGTGTGGTAAAATAACTTAATTGAAACAAAGCTTAATAGTAAAATAAGTAGAATATCTAGGGAGGAAACCAAAATTAATCAACTTGCCAACTTAGGCTATCACATTTATTTTGTATTATCTTTAGATGTTAATAAGTATTTTTTTCTCGCACGGCTGCATTAGTGGTCAAGTAGTGCATTATTGAAAATCACGAAACATAGAAAATGCTTCCCTGAGCCAAGGGGTGCTTCGATCGTCCCAAAAATTTGGATTAATAAAGTTAGACTAAAAAAAACATCTCCTCCGAATTTGGTCAAAATCGGAAGAGGTCAATTTCGCGAGTCTCGGATGTCCCATATGCTTAAGATTGTTTGTGATAAAACCGAGAGTAATATAAAAGGAGTGTGATAAAACCGAAACTCCACTGAACAAAAAAGAAACTTCCCTCATACCGTAAATTCAACTATTTGCGAAGAAATTGTCCAAACTTGCAGAACAGTGAATAAGCAAACGAGTTGTTCACACAAAAACCATCATCGCAGCTCCATACGTGAAAGATTGACATCAACAAATGGGATAATTTATAGATAGACAACTCTTGCAGGTTGACTGTGCCGTCCCACTTGGGCGATTAAATGGCCCTCAGAAGAACTGAGAATGCGCTTCGGGCATGAAAGAGCAGTGCGGATGCTAGGCAGCGAACTTCAGCATCGAGATTGTCTCGATTACACCAGAAAACGGTCACAACGGTGATCTTCCGTTTCATCTGAATGATGCAGTGAAAAAAAAAATGCTTGAATTCTTCAATTTGCATTAAAAGCCAACGAGATAAATTATAAAGGTAGAAGAGCCCTAATTATAACGCTGCTCTTGCTACCTCGAGTGGCTTCATTCATGCTGCTGACCTACCACATGGAACGGAGACGACGGACGACGACAATCAGAAGGAAACACGGAGATAAACCTCCATCGTCAGAGTCGTTGCGCCGGCTGCAGCAATGATAAAAGAGGTAGCAGGGCGAAATGATCATCAATTTTTGTGCTTCTAGATTTGCCTGCTGCCAGGAGATGAGAATTCAAGTCGTCCCACCACGTTGAAAACTGCTGCAGTCAAGAGTCACCTTGGACGTCCGCCACGTCCTTCCCGAGATGGCTTGATGGCAGTAGTATTCCTGTCCCATGAGTTAATGACATTTTAATTACGTTACCGGCGCATTACCTACCTGAGTATTATTGCTTAACTGCCAGCTAGGTGTGCATGGAACAGCAGCAAGCAGCACTACCAGGGAGGTGCAGCCGCAAGGAAGTGATGCAAAAAGTTAAGTATGCACTTGTGTGTTTAGGCGGGGTTTTTATGGCGATTGTAAAATAACAAACACCGAAAGCCGACGTGGATTGGGAAGCGGGGGATGAACAATATCCTCCTCGATTGCATGTTCTGATGACCCAGAAGGCAATGGCAGGCAGCTAATTATGGGAGTTTTTATCGGAACTGGGTTTCCGGCATGATTGATACCAAGGGAATGTGTGCTTTAATTGAACAACACAAATTAAACGTTGTAAATTTAAGGCCGCTTCCACTCACTTCGCTGTACTTTGTTTTTTTTTTCATTTTCAGAATAATTAAATCATTACCAAAAATTACAACAGGTTGCGTTAATGCTCCTTCCTGACAAGTACTATATGATACAAATAAGCTTAAAAACGGAATCACATTTCATCACCATTAAGCATTCCCAAAAGCCACTTAGCCGTTCCAGTCACCGGAATTTACGACCATAATCTCGACATTCTCACCAATCGTTCGTCACCTTTGCCGGCCATCGGGACAACAAAAGTCATATTTTCTATAAACGTTGCGCTTTTATTGCCCATCCAGCGCAGGAGAAAGAGAGCCGCCAGCCGTCATCTCGTGATTCTCATAGCACGTCCCCATCTTTGACCTCTGTTCATATCCATCCGACCAAGTAGATTAGTTCCATCCATCTATCTCGAAATTGATTCCTCCTATCCGGTATGTAATAAAACCAAAAGTCAGGGCGTACAAAGCAAAAAATCACCCCACAATGATCTCAGCATAATCCCATTTCCCATATGAGAGAGATGAGTCCAACCAGCAACGTGACTCAGTCTTCCCAATCAAGGCGTTCGATTCCCCCTTGTGTTTTGATCCAATATGTCCAGGCTAATACCCCGCGCCGAGACCGAACGAAGCCGAATTGTGTGAGTGTGTGGATATAAAATAATAAAGTCATAAAAATTGGTTATAGTTCCTTTCTGCGAGAGAGAAGCGTTTATTTGCCTTGTTCTTCGGGGTGTTATTCTCGCGCGCGCTCCGTCACAAGAACCAAATTGTTGCCGCCACACGCCCTTATTTCTTATCCACTCCGACAAGCTGAATGGCCATCGACGATCCGTCGAAATATGCATAAATTTACATACAACAACGTATTTACATATTATTCAAATTATTAACATATATATTATTTCGATATCCAGCCGGGAATCATTATAGTGTGATATGATGTGATATGTTGTGAGCAAATATAGCGGGCGCGATTCGTTCTTCGTTCTTCCAATTCCGACCGTAAGCAGTGGATTGGTGTATGGAGCGGGGATGGATGCTGCGACTCGTCGTTTGAGTTTTGTAAGTTTGGCAAAGCAAACCAAGTTGAAATTGTCATACGGGGAAGGTACCGGCATCATTAGAGTGAGTTCTGTTTGTTTTAGGAAACTGCGACGATCGGTAGCTATGGAGTACACGTTTCCACTCGGTTCCACGCGATAGACTGCCATTTATGATTGATGACCTGTTGATGTTGCTAATTGGTGATACACATTTGCTCAGTCAGTTTAAATCAAAAGATATTTATTGCAAGCGATTGATGACTTCCGATAAGTTTACTGTTTAATATTGGACATACTCTGCGTGACGAATTCGTGGAATTTACGTTTAACATCGACTCTAAACTTGATAACTCAGCTGTACCCGCAAATTGTTTACCGACCCCGGGACGCATCGTTAAAGGTACTAGGGAAGCTCCTAATTACTCTGACCCGGTCCTGCCATTTTCTGCCTGCACTCACCTCAGTCGTCCTGGTCCAGAGGTTGGAAGTAGAGAGGGAGCTTCCCAGCCTGCTTTATCAGGCATTCACAGTGTGAATACAGATGTGACGTGAGCTCTTATTACAGCGGCTTCGTACGTTCGTCGGATGATTCATACTCAGCTACCAGCACTAGTAACATTTTGATTTACTACCAAAATGCCGGTGGTATGAATTCCAGTGTCAAGGAATTCCTGCTAGCCAGCTTGGACCTCTGTTATGACGTTGTTATATTGACAGAGACATGGCTCGATGATCGCTACTTATCTAGTCAGTTATTCTTTGATCATTATCAGGTCTTCCGTTGCGACCGCAATGCAACCAACAGCCACAAGTCCCATGGTGGAGGTGTGTTAATCGCTCTTAACTCCAAACTCAATGTAAGAATGATCGAGAACGCTCTGTGGGATTGTATTGAACAGATCTGGATTGAAGTAAAATTTGCCGATCATATGCTTTTCCTGTGGGCCGTATATATCCCTCCCGATCGTACCCACAATTATGCGCTCATACGGTGTCATGCTCAGTCGGCTATGACCGTTCTCGAAAAAGCTTCTGCAATCTTCCGGGAGTTGCATGGTGCCCGCTCTACAGCGGTTTTCTCCATCCTGACCTGGAACATTCGGTTCTGCACGCTGGAGCTACTGTACTTATAGACAGCTACAGTGCAGCTACGCTACTGAAATTCAACAACGTCGTAAACGAAAACAACCGGACGCTGGAACTTTGCTTTATCAGCAGGCTTCGTGGAGCGTCGCTCGCGAGTTTGAAATGCGCCGAACGTAGCATTTTTCTGAGGAGTAGATTGCCTACTGCCAAATCATTCCACTGAGCTTCAGAGCTTGTGGGCGAAGGGGGATAAAATGAGAGTGAGGTTGTTTTGTATCACATGCTCTTACTCTCACTCTGGGTGAACTCTGAGCTTCTTGCGTCGAACAAAAAAGTCATCCGGAGTCTCGAAAAGCGCACCTCACGTCAAATCATCCTCCCGCTGAAGTTCACTCTCCCTCTCTCTCGAGGAGTTTTTGTTTACTTCTTCCATATTCGTCACTCACTTGAGGTGAAGGCTGGCTAAACTCACAGGACAAGAGTGTTTTAAAACCTCCAGTGAGTTTGAGGAGTTTCAGCAAGCCTGTTTATCAGTGAACGTGACTGTGCCCCTCGATTATCTGCTGCACCAGTTCTACTGGTGAAGGATACCGCTCATGATCCTGCTTTAGTGATTACCTTGGAGGAACGTCGCATCATCGAATCCACAGTTAATCTTTCTACTGTTACCTACAATTTCCGGAGAGCCGATCACAATAGCATCGTTGAGATCTTATCAAGCATCGATTGGGAAGCTGTGCTCGATAGCACTGACGTGGAAATTGCCGCACGGATTTTTGCTAAAGTTCTGTCATATGTTAATGATTTTTGGCATGTTCCAAAAACGGTGCATCGAGATCGAGATCGTCATCCGTGACAAACGAAAAGTCTTCTTAAGATAAAATCCATCAAGAGAGCTGCGTTAAGACGGTTTACGAGATACCGCACTAGATCACTTCGAGACTATTACGTGAGGCTAAACTTGGCGTACAACAAAAAAACACTGAAGAGCTTTTCCCACTACTAGCAGAACCTGCAGCGCTAATTCAAGTCCAATCCACGCAGTTTATGGAAGTACGTTAATGGCCTGCGTAAAGAGTCCCTTCTACCATGAAGTTAGGAGTTAACGTTGCATCTAGCCTTGAAGAAATTTGCCAGCTCTTCGGGAATAAATTTTCCAGCGTATTTGCCAACGAGAGTATATTGTCCCAACAAGTTACTATAGCTGCTTCCAAAGTGTTTGTTACTTCATAGGAGAAGTTGACGATTTCAGAGTTGGGAGGAAATGCTGTTACTTTTACTTACTTATCCTCATTCGACATCCCTCAGGATTGCACCTGCATCAAAATGTTACGCCAATTCACTCGGTCCGTGGCTGCTTGTCTCCAATTTTTCGACCGTCCCACACTTCCAAGATCCTGCTCCACTAGGTCTAACCACCTTGCTCACTGTGCTCCTCTTCGTCTTGTACCGGCCGGATTCGAGGCAATCCACATTTTTGCGGGATTGTTGTCCGGCATTCTTGAAACGTGTTCCGCCCATCGTACCAGTTCAGTTTTCGGAAATTTCTGGATACAGGGTTCGCCGTTCTCACATACCCCGCCAAAGATGGTCCTAAGCACTCGTCGTTAAAAATCACCCAGTGCTTGCAGGTCCTCCTCGAACATCGTCCACGTCTCGTGCCCGTAGAGAACTACCGGTCCTTTCAGCGTCTTGTACATGGTACATTTAGTACGGGGGTGAAGTTTACCTGACCTCAGGGTCTTGTGGAGTCCGTAGTAAGCACGACTTCCGGCAATAATACGCCGACGAATTTCTCTGCTGCAGTTGTTATCCGAAGTCATCAATGATCCGAGGTACATAAATTTATCCACCACCTCGAACTCATCTCCGTCGATTGTCACGCTTCTGCCTATGCGAGTCCTACGGCTCAGTTCCTCCAGCTAACAGATACTTTGTCTTCGACGTATTCACCGTTAATCCAACCTTCTCTGCTTCACGTTTCATCCTGGTGTACTGCTCCGCCACGGTCTGAAACGTTCTTCCGACAATGTTCACGTCGTCAGCGAAGCCGATGAACTGGCTGGACTTATTGAAGATCGTGCCCCGCATGTTAAAGCCCGCACGTTTCATATCACCTTCTAGCGCAATGTTGAACAGGAGGCAGGAAAGACCATCGCCTTGTCGAAGTCCTTTGCGAGTTTCAAACGAGTCTGATAACGCACCCGATATCTTCACGCAGCACTGTACACCATCCATCGTAGCCCTGATCAGTCTGGTCAGCTTCCCGGGAAAACCGTTCTCGTCCATAATCTTCCATAGCTCTTCATAAGCAGCCTTGAAATCGATGAATAGGTGGTGCGTAGGGACTTGATATTCACGACACTTTTGGAGGATCTGCCGCAACGTAAAGATTTGGTCCGTTGTCGATCGCCCGTCCACAAAACCGGCTTGATAACTTCCCACAAATCTGCTTGCTAGCGGCGATAAGCGGCGAAAGATGATCTGGGAAAGCACTTTGTAGGCCGCGTTAAGAATAGTGATCGCTCGATAGTTCTCACATTCTAGTTTGTCGCCTTTTTTTATATACTGGGCATATTACTCCCTCTTTCCACTCCTCCGGTAGCTGTTCTGTATCCCAGATCCTGACTATCAGTCGGTGCAGACAAGTGGCCAACTTATCTGGGCCCATTTTGATAAGTTCCGCTCCGATACCATCTTTCTCAGCTGCTTTGTTGTTCTTAAGCTGTCGGATAGCATCCTTAACTTCCCCTATCGTGAGAGCTGGCATGTCCCCCTCATCCGCTGTACCGACGAAGCCATTCCTCCTGCCGCCTTGGTCCTCCGCCTCTGCGCCGTTCAGATGTTCATCGTAGTGCTGCTTCCACCTTTCAATCAGCTCACGTTCGTCCGTTAATGTACCCCATTCCTTATCCCGACACATTTTGGCTCGCGGCACAAAGCTTTGGCAGGATGCGCTGAGTTTCTTGTAGAACTTGCGTGTTTCTTGAGAACGATACAGCTGCTCCATTTCTTCGCACTCCAGCTTTTCCAGGCGGCGCTTCTTATCCCGGAAAAGATGGGTTTGCTGTCTTCGCTTCTGTTTATATCGCTACACATTATGACGGGTTCCTTGCTGCAGCATCGCCGCCCACGCTGCGTTCTTCTCGTCCAAAACCATCTGACACTCTTCGTCGAACCAATCGTTCCGTCGATTCCGCTCCACGAACCCAACGGCGCTTTCAGCAGCGCTGTTAATGGCTGCTTACACGTTGCTCCAGCAGTTCTCAAGAGGGGCTTCGGTGAGCTCTCCCTCATCCGGCAGCTTCAGTCGCTCCAGATTGTACCGTGGTGGGCGTCGATACCGAGTGTTGTTGGCAACGGAAAGTTTTTGGCGCAGCTTGACCATTAGAAGGTAGTGGTCCGAATCGATATTTGCGCCGCAATAGGTCCTGACGTCGATAATGTCCGAGAAGTGCTTTCCGTCGATCAAAACGTGGTCGATTTACGATTCTGTCTGCTGCGGTGATCTCCAGGTGTACCGATATGGGAGGCTATGCTGGAAGTTGGTACTGGTGAGCGCTGAACTTTCCTATAACCAGTCTGAATTCCTCCTCCTGGGCGACCTGAGCGTTAAGATCTCCGATGACGATTTTGACGTCATGGATTGGGCAGCTGTCGTATTCCCGCTCCAGCTGATTGTAAAAAGCGTCTTTATCGTCATCGTCACTTGCTAAGTGATGGCTGTGCACGTTGATTATGCTGACATTGAAGAAACGGCCTTTGATCCTCAACTTGCACATTCTGCTATCGATTGGCCACCACCCAATCACGCGCATCTGCATTTCACCCATCACGATGAAAGTTGTACCCAGCTCATGTGTATTGCCGCAGCTCTGGTAGATGGTATAACCATCCCTATACGTATGTACCGACGATTCCTCCCAGCAAACCTCCTGCAGCGCTTCGATGTCGAACTTGCGGACCCTCAATACATTGGAAAGAATGCGGGTACTTCCCAAGAAATTGAGAGACTTGCAGTTCCATGTTCCGAGTTTCCAGCCGTTAGTCCGTTTCCGTTGCTTGGGTCTATACCGATTGTTCCGATCCGTATTTACATTGATTGCTTCCTGTACTTTTGTTTTTTTTACGGCTGGATTTTATGGCCTGCACCAACCCCCATTGTCTCGCCGGGGGACCATAGTGCACAGGACGTTGATCAGCCGCTCCTAACATGGAGAACAGACGTCGTTTTGAGCCACACCTGCATGGTGAACAGACGCTCGAAAACTGCACTCTCCGGAGAGAGGAGCCCCCCCTTCCCTGTCAGCATACGACCAAGGTCCCACCGGGGTTGGTTACCCGATCTTCCCTATGATTACTCGTACCCCAGCCGGCACCGCGTGGAGGTAGGGATAGGAGTTTCTGGACAAAAGGCTAAGACCACTAGTGGGCTCTATTTTATACCTGCAGATACGCGAAGTATCAATGGTACGCATTGTCCAACCGTTTACCAGCCTATGCTGTACAAATATCAAAATAAAGCTTTAGTGTCACATTTTATTAGCTAGAGAAAGTTCTGGAATTGATGGATTGATAGTTCTGTTAGAGTACGGCAGTCAGTGTGAAGATTGAACAGAAGTTGAAATTGAGCGAAGGGCCATTAATACTAAATACTAAACAAATGCGCATTCCTTTGCCTAGCTCACTTGGTAGGTGAGAGCATTTTGAGGTATTTCCTCAAATCCACAGGCAAAAGAGTGCTCATATACTGTCTGCGGCTGTGGAATAGTTCTTGCGACGTTTATCATTACCTAAAGCCCCTCGTTGCCAAAAGAATTTCCAGCCATTTACCCTACTATTTTTTGCTTCCTGTGAAATAAATATGGAATTCAATGAGGTTTTAGGCCATACGTTCAATTAGAGGACCGTTAGTGCTATAAGTGGTAGACTTCCCCTACTCCACTGTGTTTTGGATTTTTTTTTTAAATTAATTCCATAGATAATCATAAGACCTTTGAACATAAGGTTTAATAATGTGGTTTGTGTACATCGATTAATAAAAAAAAACGGAAAAATGATATATTTCGAGTTGAAACAGCATTGCCTGAAATTGACGATACATTAATCGCTTTGAGATGCAAAAAATGACATATACTACACAGCAAAATAAAAATAAAAATTAATATTTCATCCAAGAGGATGCACTTCAATCATGTCGAAAAGCTTATGTAATTTTTATGGGCCTAAGGTTGAAAGTCTCGTTAATAAAGGAAAAAAAAAAGTGATTTTTATAGCCACAAAAATAAACAAATACACCATATTCTTGACACGATTGAAGTGCATCCACTTTGATGTGATATCAAAATTATTTGTTTTGCTGTGTATGCATTGGTAAAATCGTAATCTAACTGTGGTACTATTTTCGGATGGCCTTGTTTATTGAGAATTTCACATTTACGGCTTTCCGGTAACACCCCTCATAGAAAGGAAGGTATCGATGTGTGGTGCTAAATGGAATTGACCGAGGCTTGATGGGTTACATCAGTAGTGCAGTAAATCCTTTCCTCAAACCGGCGTCAGCGGTCAATGTGTTGCAGTAGGCGGCCCACATCCAATCCATCGTTGACAGTTTGCATTCATAAATTATTTGCTTCGATTATGGATTCAACTTTTGTTTAAAAACAATTTATTATTTATGGAAGGGAAAACAGTAGTGCCTCCGGAGTTGTGTTCGCTGATGTATTTACGGGTTGATATTTTTATGTACTTTCCACGTCCTCCAACTCTCCAGCATCTCTCACCATGCATTTTTCCCATCCGAAGGCAACAAACACTCTGCATGTCGGCGTCACTGAGTGAAGTGAATTTTCATTCACTATTGGATCGCTAGTTTATGTATGAAAGCGATGACGCATGGCCTACATTATGATTACGTTTCGGTGCAACTGGCACTGTAGCAGGCCGTGTGGCTACTGACATTTATTGCTAATATGTTATGACAGGGTGGGAAAGCCAGAATTTGTAAAGCGTTTCTTCAACGGAGGGAAAGTGATAGGTTCTCGACAGTGATAAATCATCGTATTTTGAGGGAATTTCCATGGTTTCATCTTTTTGGGAACGCAAATTTTTTGGCTAACCTACGGTCTAGGATGGATCGGTTCAGTAAAAATACTTAAATCTAATTGGCATGGAAATTTATCATGTCGAGGCAATCACGTCGCGGATGTTAATTTCGATAGTCGGGGCAATAAAACGATCGATAGTCATAGAACACACAGTGGATTTTTACTGCGAGCACGTCCAAGTGAATCGAGTGGAATGACTTGTTTGTTCCAACTTTACTACCCTCCGACGACTCCCCGCCACAACTGATCGGTCCAATTGATTAATAGTCGATCATCACGATCCCGCTGTGACCATTGACAGCGAACCTTTTAACCTTCAGTCTCCCGCACTGACTGTTTGTTTGGTGGCCAGCGACGTGTGTTAGATCATACGCACCCAGCCAACCAGAAGAATACACAAAGCCAATCGGGTCCCATTAATTCTACGACACCTGAACAACAGCAGACAACGTTGGAAACCATGGGAAAAGCGTTAAAGTATCAATTGTCTCCAAGGAAACATCACTCATTTGCCCGTTCCATTCATTCCCGCTGAATGCATCTTCATTAATTATGACAGAATGGTATTTGTTGTCTATTGCGCGACTGGAACGCCAATAAAGCAAACAAACTCTCGGAGACGTCTCCTCGTGTTCTCCTGCTGCCCCGCGCTGCCCAATCGATTGATTGCCGTCGTCATTGAGAGTAATGCCTAACCTACAACCAACGTGAGCACATGCTGTCCGTTTATTGCAATTGGTAAATCTCCCTCTGCTTCTCGTTCTTCATTGTCTGATTAATTGTGATTCATGGGGCCACGCCTGAACCGCGACTCTTCCCGATCGTAAATCATTCAATTGGAAATCCTTTCTGGATCGGATTGCTGTAGGTATAAACGTGATAAGTAAATCATTGCCACACATACTAACTCTGGCTGAAGTTGACCTTGGATGGACGCGCTATGGGAATGAATGTTTCGCTTTAATTAGTATAATTGAAGATATCAAAATGAAATGACTGAGATTGGTTGGTTTTTAACAGTGGGAAATGTTGACGAAAATGACTGTCTTCAAAGCAGTGCTGATGAAAATCAATTCTTCTGCACTCAACTTAGCTGAAAATGAAGACAACCTTAACAAACAGACCAACTATCTACATGAATTTTAATTTTGACAAAACAACATTATGTTGATCTAGGCCACCTCTAATAATATATTTATTTTCTGTTTGAATCTAACAGGAAGAGGAGACAACTGGCTTCTTTTTGTGTGTGACGAGTTTTTCTTCTCTCGCGGAAACGACCGTGCAAAAACTATGTCGTTATGGGCGACGCAGTCGACTGTCAAAATACAAGACAATAGATTCCCTGTTTTAAAAATTCTCGCGTTTCAATACGTTCACCCGACCAATCGAATGCTGGTTCGCGTTTGACAGAAAATTGGTTCAAAAGAGGCCCCCTATTGTCTCCTCTTCCTCTTAGGTTTGAATTTGTGTAAAAAAGCTTTGTATCTAATCTTATCTAACACCAACTCAGCCAGTTCTTGAAAGCATCCTGGAAAATGATGGATATACCTCCATAATTTTTATTGTCTATTTGATATATGTTTCACATCGAAGATGCGTCACACATATCAAAATGGCCAGGCCTACTGTGCAGCATTTAAGGGGCAAGATGATTCAGAAAACATCGGCCCTGTTTAAATCGAAGATTTAAACACGATGCTTCAGAATCCAATAAATGTATGAAACACGGACATCTCGTACCGTACGTTCCGATTTTGGTAACTATATACATAATTGGTTGGTTGTTAGAAGCATCAAAGCTAGAAAGGTTAAGTGATGCTCCATTTTCTTCTGACGGTTGGGACATGAGCACTTACTAAAGAAGAAGGACAAGGGGAAAAGGATTATGTAAACTCTATGATCATAAACAATATTTTTGATTTGAAATATACAATATAGAAATGCATTGACGAAGATCAACATGAACTAGTCCGGTTTATGGTAGTTACGCGGAATGTCTTCCTTCGATTTGAGATAAACAAATGTTCGGATGTATGTAGGCGATTTTTGATGTGCATTGGCAAGCCTTTCCTTGGCCGATAGTCAAATTCAACGCTGCGACTCAACGAATGATGGAACTAATGATGGGACGCCTCGTGGAGGTTCTACTTGGCGTCGGAACAGCTTCTCAGCGGCAGATAATAGGGACTGAGGAACTAGAAATTGTCTCTTGGGCCTGGTTTTGGCTAGATCAGCAACCGATTGTAGGTAAAAAAAAACTCCACGGAAAAAACAAGTTCGATCACACGCACAGCTCGATCGTTTCTGGTTTATTGGCAAATCCAATAGAAACTCGAATTTGTGTAAAAAGCTATGTATTAACTTAAATTTATTCGAAAAAGGATTGTCACAAGTAGGGGAAACGCTCCTATATTGGCCATGCTCCTAATTTGGCTATGTGTTGGCGATATTCTAGGTGTTTTTTGACGTAGGACTACGTCTTTGATATCTTTATAGGGGCACACTTTGTGAAAACCGAAAATGGAACATGTAACAAATTAAGAAAGATTTTGAACGTTAATAACTCAGATGCCCCTGGTCCAATTTCAATAACTTTAACACCAATCGATCAGAAATATGACTACGCATCGATAACAATGCTTCCGAATGTTGATTTTCAACAAGAAACTATTGAAAACTGGTAAATGTCCAGCATTGTTCAAAAGCGTCGAATTAACTAACAAATCCACCAATTACCTACATGAATATGATGCTTCTCCAGCACAGTCGTGAGAGAGTAGTAAGTAGACGAAACAAGTCGAAGTGGCATTCGCCTCCATTCCTCGGGCGCGTGCGAATAGGGAGGATGGAATTGCGTAATATTTTGCACACTCATCGCCATATTCAGAACCAAACGCAAATTCTTCGAGATAACCACCATCCGTCGTCTGGCTCGCCGTGACGGTGTCTGACGTATCTCCGGTCTGATTTACGAGGTGTGCTGAAGGTGTTCCCGAAAAATGAGATCCTTAATGCTGTCACCTACACTAAACACGCCAAGCGTAAGCGGCCATGGATGTCATCTACGTTTTGAAGTGACAGAGACGCACTCTGTTTGGTTTCGGAGGTTAAATCATCACCAACTTTGGCAACAAAACGGTTCTTTTCAGGGCCACCAAGCTTATTACAGTATAGAGTAGGAATATAATTCATCTGCCTGTTTGTCCATATTCAGAACCAATGACCACACAAAATGCTCATGTAATCAAACTGGAAGCAGGGGTACCAATTACCTTGATCAACTTTGAATCGCCACGGCTGGATATTTTCGATGCAAGAAGCAACAACCTAGCATCTAATTCGACGAAGACGGCAGGAAACATTTTTGAAGCCGAGTAGAATCGATCAATTTAAATAGGACCTATTGAAAAGTGACGCGAGATTTGTTTTCTGTACTGAGCTCCAATGCTACCGACGCCAGGGAGGCAGCTCCCACACCTGAACCCTACCAATCGACCCATCAACTCAACTGGGGACCAACAGCTTTACTTCCTGAAGGAAGACGTGATCAGAGATGTTATGCCGTAGAACATGCCGGTGGCGCCGACTGAGATTGGACCCAGGCCTGCTGGGGTGAGAGGTAATCACGCTAACCACCGGCGCCGATATCTTTCATGGTGATATCACGGCGAATGAGATCGACCCAAATTTGAGTTTAGTTATCTCAGAAATAAGAAATAAAGTGCAGGAACTCAGCGATGAGCAAATTTGCCTCATGTTTTCCCAGGATTTTCTAGGGAAAAATTCTCGAATTTGAAAAAAGTAAAGATTGGATTCACTCAGTCTATTGGTACTACTCCGAGACTGAATAAAATTTTCGTCAATTTCCTCATTTTCTGGCAGATTTTTTAGGTTTTTCACAAGAAACCATGAGACAAATTTACTCATCGCTGAGTTCTTGCACTTTTGGCGATTATGAGTGAACTAAACTTAAATTTGGGTCGTTTTCATTCGCCATGTACGCAAAAGGAAAAGAGCCAGTGTCGCTGCTTGATAGCAAACTACTCATAATGGGGGGAGTCTTTGTAACTTTTATACCACTGCATTAACCTGAAAAGATATAAAAGAGCGCTGCTGTATGATATTAGCTCATTTTCGCTTCGGACGGCGTGGTGAACAGCAATAGCAGCAGTAGAAAGGTGGTGGCTAGTCCATTCCTTCACACCTAACAAGCAACAATTGACTGGTCGTGGCAAAGGAGGAAAAGGTCTGGTAAAGCAGGCGCCAAGCGTCATCGCAAAGTTCTTCGAGATAACCGCCATCGGTCGTCTGGCTCGCCGTGGCGGTGTCAAACGTATCTCCGGGTCTGATCTACGAGGTGTGCTGAAGGTGTTCCTGGAAAATGAGGTCCGTGATGCTGTCACCTACACTAAACACGCCAAGCGTAAGTGGCCATGGATGTCCTCTTCAATGAAACGGCCCTTTTCAGGGCCATCAAGCTTACATCAGTAAAGAGTTGGAATATAATTTATCTGTGCTTGTTTGTCCATATTCAGAACCACAAGTCCCCAACGACCACACAAAATGCTCTACAGAGTTGTAATCTTGTAACCAAACTTGGAAGCAGGGGTGCAAGTGATTTTGATTGATTCTGTTAATCAACTTTCTCTTTGAAAAAAATAACTACAAATTTGGTACGCCTACAATTCAAAAACGGAAAGAGTTGAGATAATAGATAATTGATCAATTAATAGAACTAAATGCTCTTCACATTTATTCCGTCCGCTAGCGGTCCTACGTCAAGCCTCCGTTCGTGCCCCTAGGCACAGACCCTTCTACTTTTTTTCAAGTTTGAGGACTTGCGTTCTGTTAAGATTGTTGATTCAAATCATATTCATCGGATTACACATATCGTTACGGGATGTAATGTCAGCCTATCCTCTCACTTCGGCCTATCAGACAAATCAAGACCAACAATTGAAATGGCCTTTGTAGTACCTATCAGAGCAGATATAATGAATTCAATATAAAATATGTTTACATTGGATTCATTAAATGAAAGTAAAATAAACAACCTTATTATCTTTTACATAAGCCTTGTCTGCCTATCGTTCATCCCTGTTTAGGTTTAGTTTTAGGTGTATATCGATATAGCACAGACCTGCTGTGCTAAAATGATTGGTGAGTGTGTGTCTGTGAGTGAGAACGTTTGCAGAAAGGATAGCTTACTAATACTGTGACACTGGAAACTGCGAAGCGGAAATGGCGCAACGGTTCACCATTCACTTTGCTAAGTTTGTGCGTGATAGATGTTCTTTGCTGAAGTGTGAATGAATGGAAAGAAAATGGAGGACGACGGCTCGGAAGGATACGACAGGAACTACATGAAAATTCCGAAATGGTTCTAATTTAGGTTTGAAATCTGAATATGATATGTATATTGATTTATCTGTAGTATTTATAAATTTAAATATTGGTTGAGCAGCAGATATGATTGTATTTCCACAAAATACCCCTGGTTGGATTTCTTGTGAGTACACAACCATATCTTCTGATAAGTTTAAATTCGGTACAAATCGTGTTACTTCATGACGAGCTGGTAGAAATAACATCCTTTTATAGTTGTCTTCAATTGGTATTGTTAATTCTTCTTCGTTTACCATGACTGTAAGAAGCCATGGCTCGTAGTCTATTTTACATCTGTATTTTGTTAAAAAATCTCTTCCTATGATTCCATCTGTTGGAATAGGAAAGTCTGTTTCAACAATATGAAATTTGTGCTCGATAAATGTTGTATCAAAAATTATTTTAGCAAATGTACTTCCTTGTGAGCATATGGTATCATGACCAATGCCTGAGATAGTACATCTTTCTTCCGGATAGTAAATTTGAGATGGTTTTATTTTGTTTGATTTGATGATAGATACATCAGAACCAGTGTCAACAATAAAAGTACATCTGGTATCTGAAAAATCTACATTAAGACATATAAAATTTGATATTGACGCGATCACTGTGAACGCGCTCCATACTGGCTGCCTAAAAAATTAGCCATTTGTTGCGGTGTTGGATTTGCTTGTTGAATATATAGACTCTGAGCTTGTGGTTGATTTGGTATTTGTTGGTTTGATGGTTGTAGAATCATATTATTGGGACTTAGTTGTTGATTTTGATTTGCATAGAACATTGCGTAATTTGGATTAAAATTTCCTTGCTGGGGCCAATTTCCCCTCTGTTGAGGATATCGTTGATATCCTCTTCCTCTGTTATGATTTCCGCGTTGTTGTGGGTAACTATTATTTTGATGATTTGGGTAATTTCGTTGGGTTTGGTTATGATAACTACGGTTACCTCGCCAATTTCCACGTCCATTACCTCGTCCATTTCCACGTCCTCTTCCAGAGAACCGTGTTTGTATTTGGAAAACATGATTTGTTTTCTCAGCGGACTCATTTTCGGCTGCTTTTCCAATAGCAGCAGAAAGTGTCTCAAATTGTCCTGCTTTGAGAATCAATTTGGTTTCATTGTTTTTAATTCCTGCCGTCAGTGACCTAACAGCAGCCTTTGTGGATATTTTTGTCGCTGCGTCAATCGGTATTCCTTCAGCTATGTAAGCTTTTTCCAGTTCGAGGGCTAATCGCTCAATCTGGTTCGTTTTTATTAATTTATTTGATAAGGCTCAACCGAATTAACTTTACAGAGCCGAGGATTCTTGGTCACTATACAATATATCTTAAAACTATAGTCAAAAGGTACAACACAATAAACACTTTATCTTCCGCTATCCAAAAAGCCTCCTCCATCAGAACTGGAGCCGCTTCCAGTGGTTTCATTGTATGGCAAATTGTTGTACGCCAACGAGGGTCAGAGCGCGTCCATTGCAGCAATGGACGCAAAACGTGGTCAGCACTCACACACTCATCACGAAACGGTTGCTTTTCAAAGTCGACGACGCATCGACCGAAAGAACTGCTGATGAAGAACAATGAGGAGGACCACACAATGGTTGCTGCCGAGAAAACAGACGATCGCGTAGCACACATCGAGAGTGGCCTGCTTTTGTCGACAGCCGAGTGAACACTGAATCTGGTTCGTGAAAGTTGCCAATTCGTTGGTTTGTCTAGTAGCGTTTAATTTAGCGATTATAACTTCAGGCTGATCAGGCTTGAAACATTTCTGTTTTAACCTGTTTATAATTGTAGGGATGTCAGCAGGGTCTTCTCCAACCGCTGACCTTGCTTTTCCTTCCAGTTTTGATAAAACAACCTGGATTGACAAAGCACGATTGTTGTCATTAATGAGTGTATCTATAGCAGTCAATGCTGCTACCACACTATTTAGTTTCTCGGCTTTGTTTTAACTTCTGATGGATGGAAAATTCAGGAAGAGAAAATAAGTGCAGTAGAGAAGTTTAGACAACCAGGCAACTGCTCAGAAGTGAAGAGTTTTCTGGGCTTAGTGACCTTTGCTGACAGATTCATCATGCATCGAGCGGATAAAACGGAGAGGCTT
Organism: Ochlerotatus camptorhynchus; assembly: GCF_037179485.1. Taxonomy (NCBI): domain Eukaryota; kingdom Metazoa; phylum Arthropoda; class Insecta; order Diptera; family Culicidae; genus Ochlerotatus; species Ochlerotatus camptorhynchus. The sequence continues at coordinate 1,847,821 of NW_027040618.1, forward strand.
CGTCGCTTAGCTAATGCGGAAAAGTTTTACTGGACTCATGAAGAAGACAAGGAATTCAATTATCTACGTAGCACGGCGTTGAAGACTATCGAAAGGCTTGGATATTATAGCACCACAGACAAAACTGACCTGTTTGTAGATGCATCACCGATCGGGCTTGGGGCGGTCTTAGTTCAGTACGACGGACAAGGAATCCCACGAATTATCGCTTGTGCATCTAAAGCACTTACGTCGACAGAGCAAAAATACCCCCATTCACACAAAGAAGCCCTTGCTGTTGTTTGGGGCGTAGAAAGGTTTTCATATTACTTACTGAGCAGATCGTTTGTAATTCGTACGGATGCTGAAGCTAATGAGTACATCTTCAACTCAAGCCACCGTATGGGAAAAAGAGCAGTTTCACGAGCGGAGGCTTGGGCCCTACGGTTGCAGCCTTACGATTACGTTATGAAAAGAGTTCCAGGCGATCTGAATGTGGCCGATGCACTATCGCGATTAATCCATGAAACTCAACCAGCAGCACCATTTGAAGAAAACGACGACAATCATTTCCTCTATGCGTTAGATGCGGGATGTATGGACGTGACTTGGGATGAAATCGAGAAAGCTTCGGAAGACGACCATGAACTAGGAATGGTACGCGCTGCGATTACTTGTAAACACTGGCCTTCAGGATTGCGCCGGTACGAAGTTCAAAAGGAGAATATACACGTTTTGGGATCACTCGTCTTCAAAAATGATAAAACGATCCTTCCATTGAAGTTACGACAGAAAGCGATGCATCTGGCACATAGTGGACATGTTGGAGAAACAGCGATGAAGAGGATTATGCGCGAATTTTTCTGGTGGCCGGGTATGGCTTCAGACGTTGAAGAGTTTATGAAGAGCTGCGAAACGTGTGCCATGCTATCAAAGAAAAACCCACCAGTTCCATTGTCGAGCAGAGAATTACCAGAGGGACCTTGGGAAATACTCCAAATTGATTTTCTATCAATCCCTTCATTTGGTACTGGAGAGTTTCTGGTCATAGTGGACACTTATTCACGATACTTATTCGTTATTCAGATGAGACATACCGACGCTGACAGTACTAATGCGGCTCTGTGCGATGTGTTTAAGACCTGGGGTTGTCCGAAAATTATCCAGAGCGATAACGGTCCACCCTTTCAGAGTTCTTCCTTTATCGATTTCTGGGAGAGCAAAGGAGTGCGGATTCGTAAAGCCATTCCGCTTTGTCCACAAACCAATGGGTTGGTGGAAAGGCATAATCAAGGGATCATCAAAGCAGTTGCGGCATCTAAAATTGATGGTGTAAACTGGAGGTTTGCCTTGCAGCGTTATGTGCACAACCACAATACTCTCATTCCCCACTCGAGATTGCGCGTAACTCCTTTTGAACTGATGGTCGGATGGAAGTTTCGTGGTACATTTCCCAGCCTGTGGAGTAACAGTGATATCGAATTAGACCGAGCTGATATTAGAGAGCGGGATGCTGAAGCCAAGTTATTGAGTAAGAGACATGCGGATAAGAAACGCGGCGCTAAAGAATCGGATATTATGATTGGCGATAAAGTTTTACTTATGCAGCAGAGAAAATGCAAGGTCGACCCCACTTTTTCTGCGGAACCATACACTGTCGTTGTTAGAGATAGAGCTAAAGTGGTTATTGTTAGCAAGAATGGAATTCAGTACACCCGTAACGTTAGTGATGTGAAGAAAGCTCCTGAAATCGGAAGTAGCTATGGTGCAACAGTGGACGACAGCGAAAACCTGGACGGTGATAACGGTAATGTTGCGGATCAAAGTTTTGGAAATGCATTTGACTATCGTGATTCAGATGATAATCTCCATATTAGCCCGAATGTTGACGCAGCTATAAATCATCGACAAAGACGCAACATTAAGAAACCTGCAAGGTTTGATGATCACTTCGTTTATATGATTTTCAGTTGAAATGGACTATAAGAGAGTACTTATCATAAGATATGATATGTAAAATGACAAGAATCTTTACTTTGGATTTATTAAATGGAAATAAAACAACATAAATTCAAAAAAAAGCCATGAATCACCATATCGTAGATATTTTTCCATTCCTTTTTGTGTTTTTTGGACGTGCCATTTTAGCTTTGGCGAAACACACTTGAGTTAGCCCGTCTTGCATGATTACAGCAGCCCCGTCAGCACTCTGCATAACTTCACATGCCATCTCGACCCGCTCCAGGGCAATTCAATACTACTCCGGTTTGATAAGTGTAATCTCCAGGTCCAGTATGACACGCCCTTCTTGACGAACTGATTTGCTTTAGGTAGGTACTACCTTTGAACCGTAGCACCTGTGCCTAACTGCCTAATAATGCGGATGAGTTGTTCGCATCGGGATGCTGGACGAAGAACCATTCATTTGGAACCTTCCGAATAGTACTGCTTCGAACAGGTCACCTCCGGAAGTCAAAACAAAATACACACAGTACAGCGGTATCGGTAGTATTCGATTATGATTGCGATAGTCTGGAGGAATAACGGTAACATCCGGAATGGTTAGTAGGCAAATCAAAACGGGTACACAATAATCGAAGCGACGAAACTTCGGACCTCCACCAACGAGACGCGACAAGCCGTGCTTGTTGTTGTTTTCTTTTCTTTTTTTTGCGAACTGTCAAAGACATCGTCGTGCAAAAGGGATCGGTTCATGAGGTCGAAATATACGGTTACTTGATATAACTCAAAATTGACTCAAACTGATTCATTTCAGCGAATCTTACACTGAAAATAACTTTGTTGTGAAAATTAGCATTTTGGGGCTAATATTGACAGACAACGTTTTTCAATCGATGTGATTTCGTATTTAAGACAACAATAAGTGTTTTAATCTTTACCAGCTCTGAGCTTTGGTAGTAATAAATAGATACATTCCTTCACGCGGTTTAAGAGTGGACTAGAAGGGCAATGTAGTACCTATCAGAGCAGATATAATGAATTCAATATAAAATATGTTTACATTGGATTCATCAAATGAAAGTAAAATAAACAACCTTATTATCTTTTACATAAGCCTTGTCTGCCTATCGTTCATCCCTGTTTAGGTTTAGTTTTAGGTGTATATCGATATAGCACAGACCTGCTGTGCTAAAATGATTGGTGAGTGTGTGTCTGTGAGTGAGAACGTTTGCAGAAAGGATAGCTTACTAATACTGTGACACTGGAAACTGCGAAGCGGAAATGGCGCAACGGTTCACCATTCACTTTGCTAAGTTTGTGCGTGATAGATGTTCTTTGCTGAAGTGTGAATGAATGGAAAGAAAATGGAGGACGACGGCTCGGAAGGATACGACAGCCTTAACTTCATTTTGTGAACAAATCTTGTTAACCCCTTTTTTCGCGAACCGAAACCTTCATTCGCAAATCTAAACCACAATCGGGTAGAGGAGAATTTCTCTACCTGTTTATTATGTTGGTTTGCCTTTGCGGACTTCGGTTCGCGAGAAAATGGCCTTACAAGGTTTGTTTACAAAATGGAGTTAAGCCATTTCAATGGTTGGTCTTGAAATAACTCATTCATTCAGCAATAACACACAATAGTAATGAGAAACTAGAAACACAACTGCTGTGAAATTGTAATCCATAAATGAATTGCCTATTTTTTGGGACAAATTGTGTACTATTATTGCTCTTTTTCAAAGAAAAATTTATGTGAAATTTTCTTAATTTTTGATTTCTAGGCGCCATAATCTTGCTGTATTATTGCATAATCTTAATGAATTGAAAGGACTTACCTTTTGGAACATGCATGGCTAGTAAATCAATATCCCATTTTTCAATCTTATTGAAAATTAAGATGATTTGACGCTTTTAGCGCTTCATAACTATGGCCCGAACATTAGGGACGTAATTTGAAGACGTGTTCCTAACTATGGCCCACAAATTTTATTTGATCACTTTGTTTTGGTATTGGTGAAACCATTCACGTTGACGACAACTCTGCAACTGTTGCATGCTGAAATTCGATTAGGGCCCATGCATTAATGGTGTCACGGTAAATCGAGCAAAAAATTATCCCCCCCCCCTATCGTGACGTTTTTCCTATACCTAATGCATTGCTTGTCACAAAATCTTGGACCCCCCCCCTCCCCCCTTAGAGCGTGATATAATATATGCATCAACCCTAAACATAGCGGATCGTTTCTTATCCTTTCACTCCACTGAAAAATCCCGTAGGCAAAATATTAATCTTTGCGTGAAAGAAGGTGTCGACACGGTACACACGCTATTTCTAAACAACCAAAATTTAAGAAGGATCTACGAAGGATATTCGTCATAAGTAGGCTACATGATGACGAATGTAGGACATCGACCTGAATCCGAACGATGTTTTTCATTTTGCTCGTCGTCTTGTCAGTTCAAACTTTGTTTGCTCAATTTAGGGTTGCCCTACTTTTGACGGTTATGAGTAGATTCTACTCAAATTTGGGTTGTTTAGAAGTAACGTGCAGTCAATCCTCCCGTCAAAAAAAAACTCCACGGCAAATGAGACTGACTCATATTTGAGTACCATTCTCATATTTGAATAAAAGGTTCATTCTATGATGGACTTACGGTTTTGCAAATTTGAGTGAACGTATTTCAAACATGAGTTAGATTCACTTACCGTATAGGCCCTTCAAAAAACTGACGAGGCTCGGTAGCTCAGTGGTTACCGTTTCTGCTTACTGAGCAGAAGGTCGGGAGTTCAATCCCAGGCCCGTCCCCTTCCTTGCAATTTTTCACTTTGCCTTATTCTATACCCACTTGATTTTAATGAAAACAAATTCTTCTTTAACACCGATCGCATCACTTACCACAGTGTGGGTCCTGATCTAAAAATAGAAATTGGATGAGTGCGCGCGCGTGTGTTTGTGTATTATAATCGCTCTACCAAAAACGATCCCTGCGTGTGCGTGTGCAACCTTTCCCCACATCCAGCATCCCAGTGATTTCTCGTGGAAGCGCAGAGGATTTCTCGGTTTCCTTCACAGCGAGTAAGGGAGAACAGCCCATAATGCACCCCTGGGGTAAAATGCCCACTTATAGAAAAACAGCGATAACTTTTCCTCAGATGCATTTTCCGGGTAACTGCTTGTGATTGTTTTCTACTGGAGGTTTAACAAATAATTCTTGATCATAAAATCATGTATGTCCTACTGATTCCTTAAAAAATTGCATGTTGTGCAAAGCAGGACACAGTTGTTAAAATCATCGACTGTAAATTAAGCTTTTATCATCATGTATCACAAAAAAAAATTAAAAAATTACGTTTCGTATATTTTTTAGATATTTTACTTGATGAATCACAGTTTAACATTCTATTGAGATTTTGAGACCTTATTTCTGATGTAACATAAAGAAATAATCATTTGAAATACCGCATCCCTTTGCATTATCTACTTGCAGGGGTTATGGTTTGTTTACCATGGGGTGCATTTTACTCCAATGGTGTGGTGCGTTTTGGCCATTGTTGTCGTGCGACTTGTCCCAATGTTGTGGTGCATATTGCATCATGAATCAGGCGTTTTGCCCCGCTATCATTTTGGAAGCAATTTAAAAAATACCTTGAAAGTCATGGAAAATCATCCTTTTGTAGTTCTAAATCACTTGATCTTTGTAGAAAACATGGTAATGAACCAAACGCCATTACTTTCTTCTTGATTTTAGCTTCCATTCGCCAGCCATTGACGATTTTGCTTAAACGGTGCGTTTTGCACCATCCTACCCTACCACGTCAACACATTCCTTCCCATTCCCTAGTTGACCTGCATTCGGACACGGCCGGCGCTGGTATTGCTAAATATTAGATCTCCAGTTCTTACACATTGAGGATGAGTGTTAGTCCCAAACATCATCTGTTGGTTCTCTGTGTAATTGCAGCTGATCTGGTAATAACAGAGCAGCAACCGTGGGCGGTCAATCTGATTTTTTGATTGATTTTTCGTATAAGCCCTTCGAAAAACTATCAAGCCGAGCAATACATTAGGTCCTAAGTAACATTGATAGATTCTCCTCGTCGTCTTACTCTTCCGTTGATAACTTGGCCACAAAACCGTTCCTTACCGTGTTTGCCGTATTAGATGCTAGATAATAGCTTCTTTTAGCGAACTATGTGTCGAAAATAGCTGGAAGTGTCTGCACATGGCCGTAGGGATGCAAAAACAATCTGTCAATGTTACTTAGGAGCTAATGCATTGTTAAGCTTGCTTGTACTTGACTTGACAGTTCGTTATATATGCGGTCGTGAGATGATCTATTTGGCTTTTATTTTTATTGTAGTAGCATCGTGGTTTATGTTATCTGGATCAAAACTCTGCCTCTTCCATTCTCATCAGTTCTTACGCGAGAAGTGAAAGTGACGTCAACAATGTGGTTACGTATGAATGATAAGGAGTGAAAAATAAGCACGATTTCACATTCCGAACCTTTGTAGATCGAGGTTCATTTTCGATAGGACAAAGTTGCATCCATTCATAGACCTAATTTGAGTGCAGTAGACCGACATTACATCAACCCGGGGGCAACTTGACAACTCTAGTATATTTCCAGTGTATCCCGATAATTTGGTTCTGGTGGTTCTGTCAAACTCACAAGTTTTCAGAAGTGTTATCTGAATAGGGCGAGTGCAGAAATGATATATAGCAAATGAAATGCAAGTTTAAAATTCATGTTATTGCCGCGTGCCCACTAAACCGGAACGCGCGTGTGGTACACGTGAAGTCCGACGTCAAAATTAACATTAGCGACATAGGAAGTGCAGTGATGGCCAGTTATTTTGATTTTCAGTCGTATGCACAATTCATAATCAGTTTATGTTTTTTTATGTAGTCTCTTATGTATTTGAGCAGAACAGAACCTTAAACATATGATTTGTAAATCGAAAATATGTATGTGGTGAATTAATCGAAACAAATGAAAATTGACCGAGAATACTTCCGGTGATTTTGACTACCCAAGTAACCAAAAGTTCCGCATTCAACGATAATACTCACTTCCAAGTTCCATAAAGTTCGAATAAAGTTCTGACAGAACTTTCAAGTTTCATAAAATTAAATTAAAGTTCCGACAGAACTTTCAAGTCCCATGAAGTTCAAATGAAGTTCTGACAAAACTTTCAAGTTCCTTAAGTTCAAATAAAGTTCCGACAGTACGTTCTTCCCAAGCAACCAAAAGATCCGCATTCAACGATAAAACCCATTTTCAAGTTCCGTAAAGTGCATACAAAGTTCCAACACAACTTTCTGGCTACTTTAGAAGCTATAGAAAGCACACGAGGAACTTCAGGCTCTTGAAGTACAAAAAAGTTCCAAAAGGCATCCCTACGTACTTCTTAGGAACTTCAGGCAAAGCTGAAAACATGGCCGCAACAAAGTTCGGAAAAATTCCCTAGCGGAACTTCTTAGCAACTTTAAAGTATCTTAAAAGATCCCTGCGGAACTTCTTAGCAACTTGAAAGTTTAGTCGAAAACCATTTACCATCTTCATCCACTAGACTCCAACCTTCTCCTCGTATACGAAAAATTCCGAGCTTAAACTATAAATTCCACGGCTCGGGATTTTGTTCGGCTGCCAGATGTTAATCGTAAGTTCTGGAGTTGTTGTATTGGAGTGTCAGCTTAGTTTTCAAGTAATTTGATTCACAAGTGCACTTTTAACTAAAAATTCCAAAATACAGTGTAAACAGGACGCAAGGGACGAAAGTGAAGAGTTTGCAAGCCTGACAAAATACGGTGAGTAAAATGTGCTTGGGATTACTCAAAAGTGAGTAAGAATTAATTTATGACAAACAGAGTAGAAGTTACTGTTCTTATTCAATGCTACTCATTTTTTGACATTTATCATGAAATTACAAAACTGAGTAGAAGTTACTCTATTTTGAGTAAAATAGAACTTCCGTGTACTATTTGCAAGTGGGTACGTGAAACTAAGGTTATCTGTCATCTTGTCGGGGACATTATGTCCATGTACCTGAAATATTTTCATGTTAAAATGGTGAGATTAGACAATTTTCAGTCGTGCCTAATCAATATCCAAATAATAAGCTTATATGTTAAAATATAAATTATATACTCTTTATTATATAAAATATAATAAATGCTTATATGTTAAAATATTAACTCAATTATTACATAAAATACGACATCAAATGTAATTGAAGGCTTCATATTAGACCAAGGTTAGAGACATATACCCTAAATATCACCCACAAAACGCACGAAGTTTGTGATTCAATCGTTTTTCTGAGGTATGGCCAAAATAGGAACCTATGGCCAATACTGGTACACTTACCTTACCTTTTTTTATATCATGTGTGGTAAAATTTGAAAATTTATATCAAATCATATAGGGCTCCACAGTAAAATAAATAGACCAGGGGCCCCAAGAATGGCTTAGACGGCTCTGAGGGCAAAAAAATCCTCAGTAATGAAGATACTAATTTCCACGACACCGATAGCCATCCTTTTGGATCAAGCACGTTGTGGCCATGTTACTGAAACAGCCAAAAGCTTCGATAACACACACGCACCATTCGCGGGTTTTCTACTCCATCAGATCATAATGAACCACGCACCGCCTGTAGGCAGATCCATTCGAGACAAAGCGTGATAACAAAAGCCAATAACGTCAATCATCTGGACATAAATGACCTCGCGAAACTCCGATGGAGGAGAACAAAAAAAAAGTGGAATCTCATCTCTTCAATTACTCCGAACCCTCGGTCATTGGCTCCATCAGTCTGTCTTCTAGAAACTTTTTTTTTTATTTGGCCGCCACCGCACTGATCTCGTCCAGATCTATCGAAATTTTGTTCAAAGAATAATTCGTGACGGTGAATAATGTTATTTTTGTTCCCCCATAAAGCCCTCAACAAGCGGTCGCTCACCAGAAAAACAATGTACAACCCGTGGCGGATCGGCGGAAACGGTTCAATCACTCTCAGGGAAAGGTGTTAAGGCGAAGGCAGAGGCAATGGTTTTCTCTCCCTCTTGCCACCCGTCCCACCTGAAGGAGGTGGATTAAAACAATGTTTACAACAATACAAAAAAATTGACGTCTATGACTAGGCGAGATGACTCGGGAATTAATTGTTGTTGTTTTTCCCGGGTTCGAAGATGTCGACTGGACTGGAGGAGCGATTCTCCGTCGCTTGTTAGCTTTGGACACGCAATTAGGCGATTTTCCACATGTAAAACGAGAATCTTGTGGCTTCGGTCAATCAGGTATCTGTAGATTAATGAGATCCGTGGAATGGTAGAGGAAGAAGAAGAAAAAATGACCTCATGAAGTATCACTATCTGCATGGCGCTCGTCATTGCTGATTGGAGGGCAACGATATAGGCGTATTCCTTGTTGGATTGGATTGGGTTTTGCTATCGTTGAGCTAGGATCATGCATGGAATGATGTTCATTAATAAGACACTAGGATTTTTAATCAAGACCAAAAGAAATTCTTCTGGCATTTGTGCAAAATTAATTTTCTTATTTCAAGTTCCATGGCATGTCTTTGTTTTAAATAAGAAATGTCTCTTCTTTTTCACACTAGACTTTGATTAAGTATTGTTACAATTACGACGATTTGAATGCCAATAATATGCTATGGTTTGTTTCAATTCCTACGTGCCTGACCTGCCTACCTACGAATATCTTTAACTGACATTAGCTTCTAGAAAAATATTACTGGCAAATGTTTGCCAACTAATTCAGTCTTGGTTGATTTTTTCAATTATCATTTTTCTGACCAGCTCTTCGGTCAACGATGCCGCTGCATTCCACCTCTGGACCAGAATACCTCTCTATCGGCGACCATATATCTTTAATCATGTGACGACTACTGGATAGATCGATGCACATCATCCAGGGTTGAAACCAATTCGTCGAGTCCAAAAAACACGATTTCTGTGATCTACCTTGTTGAAAAAACTCCGACTTTTCTATAAGCGCTTGCATTTGCTTCAGTCTTTTGCACATATCCATGGCGACGTTTTTACACCCGTTGACGAAATTCGATATGGTTCCCTGGATTTCCTGGCTTGTTTTGACTGTCTTCATATCAGTAATTGGTGAAGAGCCATGCATTTTGAGCGCTTCTATCCGAAAACCTTTCTCCTGCGAAGAGGACATATTCTCCCTAGCATGCACCGTAGTTTGGTGTTGGTCTTTTGCCCTCGGCCGTGGGAGCATGCTGATCGATAGCGAATATTGTTTTGTACAGACCGGAGCGTCGTATTGGAGACCTCGTTCTCGGAGAACGTCCGGAAGCCGATCATGGAAAAAGTTTTCATATAGTTTCCATTGGGAATGCACATTATATTTGTCGATTAATAAAACCAGTTATAGGGGAAATGGATGTAATGTCAGCTCAAATGCCCCTAATTTGGGCCCATACATAAATTCAGCAATAGACTAAACTTTGTATAGCGACTAAAAATATCCATTAGTACCGTCCAAATGACGTGTTCATCTGGATAAAATTGATAAATAGCTGATTTTTAGCGATGGACCCAATCTTAGATCCATATGACAACATAAGAGCCATTTCCCCTATCTATCTGAATTTCACATTTCATTCATGTGATCACATGAGTTCTACATAATAAATAACTTAAATTTCATACACATAAGGATCATATAGGGGAATTTACGTATTCTCGTCAATCTAAGCAGCGTCTGCACTTCTACTAGCATTTTCTCAGCGTCACGCACATATATGATGTGTCTGTTTGTTTACATTCATCTGCTGCTTGCTTCTCTATCCATTCCAATCGACAGAATTTTTCAAAACGTTTTGAAAGCGTTTTTACAACGCTCCAAACTTCTCAGGTGAGTGTGACTATTGTCGGCAGCCTCTTTTTCTTCGGCAACCTTCCCATTAGAACTGCGTGTTAACCAGCTGTTCTATTATCGGCAACTCGAAATCAACCCCATTTTGTAGTGCGTATGCTTTATTTGAAGATAAATGTAGCATTACTGGATTGCTCGATCGTTCAAATATAATCAGATTGAAGCTGAAAGGCTAAACAATCGTTTGGACACATTCAGGGAAGTGCGTTGATGGGAAAACATAGTGAAATTAACGTTTACATTTTGGTTGCCGAAAACAGTCAGTGGGTGCCGAAGCCAACATTTACCCTAATTTTGTGGTGCAATTCCCAATTAGGATATCACATGAAAGTTATGTGAAACTCTAATGAATATTTTCCATTGGACATGTGATTTATTCTTTGAGTGTATACTTTTAGTATGAGTAAATTTTTCGTCGATTTTTGTCATATTCGAAAAGATTTATGATGATCGGGAATTTTTACTCAGTCTATAAACTACGTTTTCTAGAGTTTGAGTAATTTAATCTTAAGTTTATGTCGATCTTATGTGCCATGTAGTGCGGAAATCCGTTAGTTACTCAGTAGTGGTCCTTTTGCACGCCAGCAGTGCACACTGGACCAGGAAGCGAAATTAGCAAGACAAAACCTTTATCGCATTGGGTTTGCATTATATTGAATTGGTGTCTTTGGCAAAGTTTCTCGGTTTAACATGCGCCTTCATCTGGTCATAGAAATTAGTTCAAATTCTCTCCGCATAGATGGTGCTGCGATACTAACTTTCTTATTTCGCATGATAGAGGTTTGCTGTCTTGGGCAAAATTGTAGAACATAGAATTATATATAAAAATCCCGAAGAACTCAAAATTTTAGGTCTTCAAATAACAAAGATATAGTGAATATTGTTTTTTTTTTTTTTAATTATAGTCACTTTAACGCTCTTGGGTCATTCGTGACTTGTCCGGGGGTGAGATTAGAACTCGTGACTTTGGCGTGAGAGGTATGGATGCTAACCACTACGCCGGGGTCGCCCCCAGTGAATATTGTAAAATTTAACTGAAAGTTACGTTTTTTTTTAACTATTTTCCATACAAATGAGAAATCCTTCATTTTTAACACCGTGTATCTTTTAAGTCAAATAATTTGCAAGTTTTGAGGAAGAGATTGGGAACGTATTCCATCGACTTTTGCTGACCTCTGATCCAGTGATGACAATGCAGAAACAGTTTCCTCAGACCGATAAAGAGCAATTGCGAGGACCTGTGCAAATGCTGTTGCAATAATCGACATCCTAAATAAAGCTAAATAATAATAATAATAATAATCGACATTGCAAGAGAACAGGTAGTTGTAAGAATTAAAAGAAATACTATGAATCTAGATATCTCATCAACATTTGTCACAAGCACACATGTTCGAGAATATACATGAAGAATCTTTGTGCATACATTAGTACAGAGTTCGCCAACGTGCAGCTAGCAAAGCATAAGAGACATATTCCATCGTTTCTATCGCATACAGCCAGCAAGCCGTGCGTTGGCGAACGCTGCTTGAATAAACATTGTAGTCTATGAATTCAGATATCTCTAATATATAAAATTATATGTCCGGCAAACTTTCACCTTTGATTGATGATAAATTGTACATTTCAGAAAGTAAACGACTTTTTGCTTATACTTGCAACTTTTCGAGAAACCGGATTATGAAAATCATGATAATTTTCACTATTTTGGCTAATATTTCGCTTGTACTCTTCCTCAAAACTTGCAAATTATTTGACTTAAAAGATACACGGTGTTAAAAATTAAGGATTTCTCGTTTGTATGGCAGTACAAAAAACGTAAATTTCAGTTAAATTTTACAATATTCACTATATTTTTGATATTTGAATACCTAGAACTTTGAGTTCTCCGGCATTTATATATAATATTCTATGTTCTACAACTTTGCCGAAGACAGCAAACCTCTATCATGCGAAATAAGAAAGTTAGTATCACAGCACCATCCATGCGGAGAGAATTTGAACTAATTTCTATGACCAGATGAAGGCGCATGTTAAACCGAGAAACTTTGCCAAAGACACTAATTCAATATAATGCAAACCCAATGCGCTAGAGGTTTTGTCTTGCTAATTTCGGTTCCTGGCCCAGTATGCATGGGGCAACAAGCACATCTTAGTGCGAGATTCAAATTTCCTCCATCTTAATATGGAGAAATAGACAATCAAAAGAGCTATTTATAAACTTATTAATACGATTCTAAACACTTCGTGCTCAAAAAGTATTTATGGTTTATTCATGGTGTATATTCGTAAACGAAAAATTGCCTTGTTCCGAAATTCTTGACTTGAGGTTGATGAATTTCGGAACGGATTTTTTCCCGTGTGCATCCTAAGCGTGGCGTCTGATGCGGTCATCAATAAAATGATCTCATCATATGTAGGGATGTTCCTTGGTGAAACGATAAGCTGGCAAAATTGAGGAAGATATTTAGACGGCTGTTCAATAGAGCAAAGGCTACTTCAGGCTCTTACTGAATACAACAGAGAATTGATGCGAGCCAAACTGAAGGCGGGTATGTGAATACATCAATAGCGCTCCAACAGCTGCGAGGATGCATAAAGTTCTTTCAAAAGACCATTCAAATGGTCTTGGTAGCCTCAAGATGGGAAATTTAGTGCTGACTCTTCTGAAACATTGGAAGAAATGATAAGGACTGACTTTACAGGATCGATTCCTTTGGCGGCTGAAGAAGAACAGGACTTTGACAAGGCAAGACATGCATGGTCTGGAGATGCCCATCTGAAATCTTGTGAAATTTTCACACCATCTAGAGTTGAATGGGCGTTGAGTTCTGTTCAACTTTTCAACTCTGCCGGGAAAGAAGAAATGTTCCCAGCATTACTTCAACAGGGAAAATAAGTACTCATTCCCCTCTTAACTGAACTATTTAAAGCCAGTGTTGCTTTGTGCCACATACCAAAAACATGGAGAAATGTTCGAGTTGTCTTCATTCTAAAAGCTGGAAAAAGGGATAAAACGAAACGATTCCTCTGTTCCGTTGAAGACAATGAAAAAAAAAACTACAAAGAATAGCCCTATGGGGTTGTACGCAGAGGTGACGTATGACTACGTGGTCTTATATAATAAGTCTTATATGTTAACTACAGCAGGAGCTTGTGTTTTGTGTAGGAATAGAAATTTGAGTAACCCCACTCAACTGTTTATACTCTTCAGTATGACGCACTTGATATAGATGGCCCACAGCAACTCACGAAGAGCTACTGATTCCGATCAATAGCGGTGCGGCTGCAGCTCGCTGCTTACAGGCAGCCTTTCGTTGTGTACTGGAGAACACCGCCACTCACCACGCGGTGATTGAATAAACACCGTTTGGGGAGACCGAATGGAATTCAGCTTTAAAATCTGTGTTAGGGAAAGCGCTTTTCGCAGGCAATCGGTGATAATTTTAATTTTTAGAGCAACAGTTGCACATCCGTGCAATTTTCAATATTGACATTTTGAAAAATGATGAAGTCTTAATTTTAAGGAATTCGTAGAAAAAAATTCTATCGATTGGCGTATTAAGAATTAAAATCCATCATCTCTGAATCAAAATCAGACCACTTTCATGCCGCGACCGACTTTGGTTTTTGAAATCGCACCCCTTATGTTTCCGTAAAGTACATGCTATGTTAGGTTAAACCATATCAAGATAGCGCTGGAATTAGGCGTAACAGCTTTTGTAAACAATAACTTCTCTCGATGATTTTTAGAAATTTAAGGCATGCCCACGCAAACCAACATTACCGTCGGGTAGAGGAAGTCTTACCCTACCTGATGGAAGTCTTACCCTACCTGATGTTGATTTGCGTGGGCGAGCCTCGACTTTCAAGACATCATCGCAAGAAGTCATGGTCTACAAAAACTGTTACGCCCTAATTCCAGCTCTACCTTGATATGAGAACTAACAACCGATTGATGACCTTGACAAATGTCCAAAACTCCTTTACAAATTTATGGTGATCCTGAAAAGGACCGTTTGTCGTGATGGTTGATTAATCCTGAGCTATTAGGGTGTCAAACACAGATGAGGCTTGTGAGTTGTATGTTGTTTGGAATGAGGGTGACGCGCTTGGCATAGACGGCCAACAGCGACTCACGAGGAGCTACTAATTCTGATCAATAGCGGTGTAGCCTCTTCCTCTTTCTATGGATGCTCATGTGGGCTGCAGCTCGCTGCTTGCAGGCAGCCTTTCGTTGTGTACTGGAGAACAATGTTCAACGCCACGCGCCGAAAGCACTGCTGCAGCTGCAGCTGATGCCGACGACCGGACACCACTACACACGGTGATTGGAACTGAATCCCATCAGCGATTTATTTATTTCCATTTCGTCAAGCCAGTGTAGACTACATGCAATGATTATTACTATGTTTACTTACATAGGGGAATTTACGTATTCTCCTCAATCTAAGCAGCGTCCGCTTTTATATTAGCATTTTCACAGCGTCACGCACATATATGACGTGTCTGTTTGTTTCAATTCATCTGCTGCTTGCTTCTCCATCCATTCTAATCGACAGAATTCTTCAAAACTGTTTGAAAACGATTTTACAACGCTCTAAACTTCTCAGGTGAGTGTGACTATTGTCGTCAACCTCTTTTTCTTCGGCAACCTTCCCATTAGATCTGCGTGTTAACCAGCTGTTCTATTATCGGCAACTCGAAATCAGCCCCATTTTGCAGTACGTATGCTTCATTTGAAGAAAAATCTGGCATAACAGGATTGCTCGGTCCTACAAATATATGATCAGATTGAAGCTGAAAGACTAAAGAATCGTTTGGATACATTCAGGGAAGTGTGTTGATGGTAAAACATAGTGAAATTAACGTTTAAATTTTGGTTGCCGAAAACAGTCAATGGGTGCCGAAGCCGACATTTACCCTACTATGCATTTATTCTATTCTGTTTTAGCTTAGTTTTTATTTGCTGCTGGGACATAGTGATGTCAATAGTTCCGCAATGCAAATTATATAGGCGCATCATTCGATTGATTGGGCTATTTTTTGCATAGATTTTTCTGTACGATTTTTCTGAAAATAAATTCCGTGTTCTAAGATATGGACAAGGTGTGTAAAAGTTTGATTGTGCGAGAATTCCTACCGAATCTATGCGCATTGAAATAATGTCGTTGATGAAGAAAAGCATTGCAAATTGGCGGCGCTCCTGTTTGTATATAGATGAGCATGCAGTGCGCTTCATAAGATGATAATGGAAATGCAGTCCAATTCAATTTGCGTAAAGCATATAAAAGGAATTGTTTTTGGACAGATTCTATGCATTCTTCGTGTATGGAAATGTATGGATTCCATACTAGGTGGCAGTATTCCAGAATTGGCCTTACGTAATAATAGCTTAATAGTGTATGGGTCTTCGAAATTATGACTGAACCATTTGATGAAGCCTAGCAATCTGTTTGCTTTACTAATGATAGTTTTATAATGTTCTATAAAAGTTAGTTTGGAGTCTAGGATCACACCTAGATCTCTTACAATTTTGCTTTTTTCTACTATTTGGTTGCCTAATGATATTTCAATATGCGGTGTTTCAATTTTTCTGCTAAATGCTATAGCAGTACATTTTTTTACGTTCAGTTGAAGTAGACTTTTACTACACCAGGTGTGGAATATATTGATTTCATTCTGGAATTCTTCTGCATCGCTAGAATTACTTATTTCCATAAAGAGCTTCATGTCGTCTGCATATACAAGCAATTTTATTTTTTTAAGTATGTAGGAAATGTCGTTTATGTACAAAATAAAAAGAAGTGGGCCTAAATGAGAACCCTGGGGTACCCCAGAGGTGACTGAAATTGGTTCTGAAAGTTTATTTTGAAAGCGGACTATTTGTTTACGATGTGTTAGGTATGCTTGAAGCCAATTCAAAAGTCCAGGCTCCATTCCTATTTTCTGCAATTTGAGGATTAATAATGGTATGGCGATGCGGTCAAATGCTTTACTGAAGTCGGTGTATAGCGCTTCAACGTGCTTGCCACTGTTCAACGCTTTAATAATGTAAGATACATATTCTAGAAGATTAGAGGTAGTTAAGCGACCTTTAAAAAAGCCGTGAGGCCAGCCTTGGTAGCTAGCTGCTTGCGGGATGCCTTTCGTCGTGTACTGGAGAACACCACCACTCACCACGCGGTGATTGAATAAAACACGTTTGGTGAGACCGGATGGAATTTCTCTTTCAAATCTGTGTTAGGGAAATCACTTTTCGCAGGCAACAGTTGCACATTTGTGCAATTTTGGATAGTGACATTTTGAAAAACAATAAAGTTTTAAATTTAGTATATGCGTAGAAATATATCTAATCGATTGGTGATAGAATTATTGAAATTGGTCCAGAGGCAGCTGAGTTATTAACGTTCAAAATCTTTCATAATTTTGTTACACGTTCCATTTTCGGTTTTCACAAAGTGTACCCCCATATATAAATCACAGACGTAGTCCTACGTCAAAATTGTGGATGACTTCATTAAATCAACAAGTTTAGCAAGGTTACCTCTTAGCAAATTTCAATTATCTTATCAATCAGGTAAATCTACGATAACGGCATTACAACCGCTGGTTAATAAAATCGAGAAATCTCTTGAAGCCAAGGAAATAGCCGTGGTTGCTTTTCTTGATATTGATATATCAAAAACTGTCATAGTTACTTTCACCAAAAGGAAATAAAAATTTACACAGCCTACTCTAGATGGAGTTCGAATTCAGTTCGCGGATGAAGTTAAATACCTAGGTTACTTTGGATAGGAAACTGAACTGGAACTCTCATCTTGATAAGGTTATCACTAAGGCTACAAATTCACTATGGGTCTGTAGTAAAGCTGTGGGGAAAACGTGAGGACTACGACAGAATATTTTTCACTGGATATATTCGGCCATAGACCAAAAATTACCTATGCTTCACTGATATGGTGGCCCAAAACAAATGATATAACCGTTCAAAAGAAGTTAAGAAAAATACAAAGACTTGCTTGTATATCAATAACAGGAGCAATGAGAAGCATATCATCAATATTTTGCGCTTACACCAATTTGTTAAACTACATTCAGCCAAAAGTGCTTGACAGTTTATCCGTCAAAATAAACTTTTAGATGGTGACTTGGTTCTAAAGATCCTTAAGGATTTCAAGTTAAATTCAGCTGTAAAAACAATAGACGATTAGATGGTAACAAAGACAAACTACGATGTTCCCTTCAAAGTGGTTAAACCAAGCCGCCAGACATGGCAGTCTGGTGGGCCAAACATACGTACAGGATCTATTGTATTTTACACCGACGGCTCGAAGATGGATGAAGATACTAGAGCTGGTCAGTAAAATTATACCAATGGGACATAGCTCCACAGTATTTCCAGCAGAAATTCAAGCAATCATAGAATGTGAAAACATCTGTCTAACAAGAAAATTCAGGTTTGCCAAGATCTGTATATTCTCGGATAGCCAAGCTGCTCTTAATGCGCTTAAGGCGTTCACATGTCGATTGAAGCTAGCGTTGGAGTGTATTCTTTCCTTAAAACAATTCGTCGAAAGTAACGAAGTCATATTATACTGGATGCTCAATCATTGTGACATTGAAGGAAATGAAAATGCCGACAGTCTAACAAGACAAGCTTCTGCAGCGAACTTCATCGGTCCGGAACCATTTTGTGTAGTCCCGGAGTGTACTATTTGGATGGACCTAACAAGTTGGGAAACGTCCATAGTAGAATCCAACTGGAACGCCACAGATGTATCCAGACAGGCGATAATACCAAGTGCAGCAAAAGCCCGGATGGATAACTGGTCTGATGACTCATCACTGCCCTAGCAGATATCACTTATATAAAAAAGGAAAAATTCCGTCTAGCGTATGTCTGATTCGTCAATTTGAAAACGAAACTGCTGAACATATACTCTGCAGCTGTGGAGCACTGTTCAATCAAAGAATGTCAATATTTGAAAAAAAAAAGGATATTAGAACCCTTAGAAGTTTGGCAAAGCAATCCCAAAATGGTACTAGACTTTATAACACGAGTTGTGCCTGATTGGGACAGCGTGCAATGTCAACAAATGTCTATCCTACCTTAATTGTGACTAGCACCAAAATAAAATGGGTCAGACAACAATATTCCTAAGTAATGGACGCAGTTGTAAAAGAACTCTACAGGTACGAAAAAAAGCGTGGTTAAACGGCGATAGGTTCGTATGGTTTACCGTCTCGATCGTGCATAACACGCCCAAGCATTGAATCTTCAAGACCAATCAGGATTCTTGAGCAGGCGTTACTGTACGATTCGACAGGTGTTAGAAAGCACTCATGTTTGCGACCGCAATTTTAGGTTCTGAATCGTATATACATCCGACATTTTATGGAAGCATTTCAAATACTAGCTGATATTCACACAACATTTAGAGACGTTCCAGTGGTGGGGCCTTTGATTTCTAGTTCCTCTGCTAAGCTATTCTTCATCAGCGTCAGCTTTGAACCGTCGATGGGTATCCCTGAATAACTTTCAACGGACCGTGGATCAGTACGGGTATTTAATCCTGAACTGTACTTCAATTAATTCGATCATCATCGCTGAGGCTTGACAGGCTCGTAAAGGTAGCGCAAACACAACATTTCAACAAACTCCATTACATTGTTGTGTAGTGTGATGAATATCAATTCCAATTCAAAGCAAAACAATTTTCTGTGTTACCATCGTTAAAGATTGCGACTTACCCAAACTGCAACATCCCATCGCCAAGCTGCATCTGGTTCAATTTCAACCTTTTAAAATGCTTAAGCTATGTGTGCTTCATTCAGCTCTCAATGTTGCATTCCGTAACCTAACATATTCCAAGCTTTTCCGCTCCAGTAAAGCATAAAAGTCCACAATGTAATCTAACATTTCTTCCGATAACAGAAAAGAAAGTTGATGACATCTTGCAAGCCGTCCGTAAAATCCGCTCCACACGTAACGAACGTCCGACTGAAGAACGTTCTCCATGGACCACCCTCATGCATCACGAAAGGATTGTCCACCGCGCCATCGGAAAAGGATTGTTGAGTGAGCGCAGCAAAAAAAGAAGGAAAGATTACACGCAAGGAAAATTTTGTATCCTTTTACTCGCTTCACAATACAATGTCCCGGGCTTGTTCAGCTTCTTATGCTCCTTTCTACTCTCCTCAGTGGAATCCACCCCGTTGCATCATCTTCCGTGCACGGTTGCCATCTAATCTTGAAGAGTTGCCTCTTTGACCACCCCCCCCCCCACCTTTAGTTCGCTCCAATACCGATGTTTTCTCTACGAGAAAACAGACCTGGGAATGCTTCTGCAGGGGCCGCACATACGTCTGGCTGCACGTGCAGTACCGGGAGAAAGGAATTAAAAGCAATAACTATAATTAATTAAATGCTTCTCAGGATAACTCGTTCGCCGGCCTTGGAGCAGACCGCTCATGTTCGCCTCAGCTCGAGCAAAACCGAACGAACCGAGACTAAGGGAAGAAAGTTTTCCTTTTGAGCCTAATCCATTTGTCGTACGTCCTAGCTTGGTCCTTGGGAACTCTTCTTCCTTTTCGGCCATCCGGAATGCGAACAGAACAGAAGCTATTGTAGTGCAAATGAAACTTGAAGATAAGCTGCAAGGATTTTAATTTGTCCGATAATGGGTAACAAATTGCATTTTCGTTAAGTGCGACATGACAGAAGGATAATCCGAAAATAATTTATAGATTCCTTATGCCTGCTGAAATAAGACTGAAGAAAGTAACAACTAGCTCTAATGGGGAGTGGTGAATCAAGTCACAACTGCGTTTGAATACTTGCTTGATTGGAAATCGGAACCCGTGATTATTCCACCCGAGTAATTCATCCATATTTACTCAATTCCAATCCTTCCTAATTGAATGTTCCGTTTACGATTCGCCAAGAACCGGGCGCAGATTCATCGTTAAGCACTCATTCGGTAAATTTCACTGTACACCTAATTGAATTCTACTCGTGAAGCGAGAGGAATTGAAAGAGCTTTCGCCTCAGCGATGATTAATAATTCCGGAAGCTTGCGTGTGGATTTCATGCTGGATTGGAGCTCACACAACAACTAGGCTTTCCGCAATTGTCTCAAATATGTCATAAATCAATCACACAAATAATGTGCGTATGTGGATTTTGCACGGTTAGTTAAACGCATTTTCCGATACGGGGAAGGAAAATCGACATCGTACTGATGGCAAACGGCGGCGACGTCAAACGCAGTAAATTTACAATAAAATCAAACAGGCGGAAAGAGCTACGAGTTAATCTTACCACACAGTCAGCAACCGGAGCAGCAGTCTTTTTCTGCGAATAACTCGTGACGGTGCGGTTGGGTCGTTATTTTGGTGGAGGAAACCCCAAACAAGAACTGGATCGCAAAGGCAGGCGGTCCCTTTTTCCCGGCAGAGAAAAATCAATCCATACACCCGGAACGACCATTCAATTTTCACAAACGCAATCAAAATCGAAGATGAAATACGTTTGCCGTCGAATGGCGAAGCATCATGTGGATTTGCTTGCTGATTTTGAGGTTCCACAAGCGGTGACATAGCCGATTTGAAAGGAGCATGTTTGAGAATGTTACTCAGATTCTTATGCATCACGATTTCATGAGCAGCTTTTTTGGTTCAGAAATTTTAACAATAACTCGGAAGAATCTATAGAAAGATAGCCAACTTTCTACGAAACGTTGTTGAAGGGATCACTCACTCAGTAATAGAAGTCTCCCGAGGACCACTGATGGTGGTGGCTACTCTTTGTTACTCCATTGGTAACCAGCTTCGCAGAATGATTGTTTGAGCGTAATAGCATTTATATTTCAGGAGGTAATCAAAATGAAGAAGACAAGCAAAATTAAGTCCAAATTTAAAGTGCCACAATTCGGTGAATAATTAACCGAATTTGATAAACGTGGAAGCATTCGACGGAGACTTTATTCTAGTTTAAACATATCGGTCTGAAATTGGAAGTGCCTGACAGATACTGGAAATGATCCGTATTTTTGTAGATAATTTTTCTGCAGCTCGTAATTTTGGATGTTGAACGAAAATCTAAAATATTCTGTTTTTCTCAAAAACTAGACCCTCATTTGAAGTTTTTAACCGGTCAATGATCATACATCGGTTAGTGAAATTTGTTTTTAAAAGGAATTACTATCACTTTCCTCCATAAAAATTGTCAATACTGATATATCTTATATTTTGCAAGGTGATGTCAAGAAAAACGGTTTGAGAGCCGTAAGCTGCCTTGGTCACTCTGTGGTAAGTTCCGGATGCCTTTAGGATAGCGACCAGAACTTGATTGTATCAAACCGGTCAAAACCAGTACTAAAGGGTGAGTCGAACATTATTGCGACACTTCCAAACTTGCGTAACTTTTTAATACTTGATGGAAATTAACCGATTTTTACCCACCCAAGCAACACACATGTTCTATAACAGTTTATATAACCTTTATATGACTGGATTTGGTCGAAAAGAAGTTTACTCAACATAATTCTATGAATTTGTGTTACTTGGGCTGTTTCTCTTTAGAGTGTTTTGTTTACATCCGATCAGCTGTGCAGTTGTCAGCAGTGTTCTGAAAAACTCAAAAACTCAAATCTCATGCATGAGTTTATGCGCCTATAAGTTTTGCCTGCCAAAATTTAACGTCGCAAAAATCACCGCTGAGTTTTCAGGTTCGAAAGTTCATTGCTTTATATGTCGGCGCTATTAATTGTTATTACTCTTGTTTGTGCAGCAGGGGTTGGAAAACTAAAACAACATGCATAAGCGTGCTTTTAATTGACGTTTGAGTGGTTTTTATGAGTTTAAAGCTAGAATGATTTTACGGCGTTGTGAGTGTGAGTGCGTGAATATACATGAGAATATCAAGCATGAATTTTGCTTGTCACATTCGCATGCGAGTTTATTCTCGCAGGGAGACTCAATGAATGAGATTTGAGAGTGATTTTCCGAACACTGGTTGTCAGTGAGATTCCGGTCGAGGTGAAAGAAAATCAGCAAACCGTTCGCGAAAGGATTTTGTTCACCCACATGCAAAATCCTGAGTTGTCATATCGCGTCTTGGGAAAACTGATGAATATACATCATTCGACCGTCTCAACGGTCCTCCAAAGGGTCCAGGAACGGATGACAGTGGACCGGGAACAACGTGGAAAAATACCGAGAGATCGCTGATTGCTCATTTCAAGCGGAATCCGAATATTTCGACCCGGGACTTGGCGACTTGCGAAACTTGATGTATCGCAAAATTTCGTCCAGAGGGCCAAGAAACGATCCGGATTAAAAACGTACAAGGTGCAGAACTTCCCAAATCTGGATGAACGCCAGCAGAATTTTGCCAACACGCGCACCGCGAAACTCTACACGAAGTGGTAGGGCAGATAGGGACAATATGAGCACTAAAAACATCTGAGCAACGTTCACGTCGCACCGCTACAACCACAAATAGTACATCCATCGGTTGGAACGATACCAATGAACCATAGGAAGGACACCCACGAGCTACGGTCACCGTCGCTTGGATCTTGAAGTTTCATGTTCGATCGAAGTCGGCTGTCGTCGTACACGGATTCACGAAGTTTCGGGTTATTGAAATCAATCATCCTCGGAACATCTCGGATCAACAAGGTTCGGAGCAACTCGTATTCAATGTTCCTTACTCCCACTACGATCGGACTTCCCGGATTGCCGAAATAGCACCAACAGCTGTGCCTCTCTGTAAGGTAAGCAGCTTAGCACGGTATATGCCTAGCCAAGCTAGGACTACTCGGCAGAATACTACACACACATCTCTCTTTTTGATTCCAACCAAATTGGCTGTTATGCCATCCATCGCCTCGGAGACATCAAACTAAATACGGATAGGAGGAATTCCATCTCTCATCTTTGGAAGGTTCCGACGATGAACATAGCCTATACTCCAACACTTCGACGGCAAGATATTATACGGTTCACGATGATGTGCAGGGCAACTCATCACAACGGAAGGTCGCCAATACACAACAAGGTCAACCAATCAACCATTTCAATGGACACTGGCAAGGTTAAATCTTCGGTTCATTCAGCATCCAACGGTTTCAGCACGCAAAGGGCAGTCTTGGATATTTGACGGTTCCATTGATTCCCACTTCAATCCACGGTTCCAAGAACTTCCTCCAACGGGTGTCTGTTTTCATTCCTATGGGTCACTAGCACACAGGGTGTCAGACTCCAATCCAACGGATTACGGACATGGAAAATCCGATTTCAATTCCATCGGTAAGTGGGCACATGGGTGTCCACTCTACACAACTATGGTACACGGATACAATAGGTGTCCGATCCTTACCCTTCCGAACCGGCGCTAAGGACGTCTGTTTTCATCTCCTATGGTACACGGGCACAAAGGGTGACCGTTTCCTACACCTACGGACCAGGACACTAGGCGTGTTCGCGTTCTACTCCAATGGTACATGGCTTCCATTAATCAAGAAAAAGCATATGGACACTTGGTGTTTCCATAATCCAGGCAAAGGACGGGTGTTCGTTGTCTAATCTCGGCATTGGTAACACAATCACCATCCAGAGCATCCAGACAATAGGGGTGTCGACATGCTAACCAATTAGCACAGGCAACCGCTCACGGATGATTGTAAGCCACCAAACCTATCAACGCTCATGAACAAAGGACGTTCGCTGAGCACTACACCAACACAATCCGATGGATATAGGATATTCAACAAGCCATGAACGCTAGGGGTGTCCAACGGAATCAGAAGCATAGGAATTCGAATCGTATCCAAGTCGCTCAGCCGTCAATCATGCTGAAGACAATCGACTCACACCACAACACCAACAACATATTTGATTTTGTGGGTTCATCTACTGACAAAGGGATTCAGGATAATTCGTACACGCATGTCAAAAGGATCCAACCAACGCTCGATAATAATTCGATCAATACCACACCAAAAACCCTACAAGGCTAAGAAGGCTAAGGAGAGGAGAGTGCAGTGCAGTGAGAGATCAACCGAGCATTGAGCTCGCTCATGAGAGCATGTGCAATGTGCCGTTTTTTTTTTCGATTTGCGTCCGTGTTTGGGGTTATTCGTTACATGTCTGAATTTTGGTTTTTAATGTGACCCCCAGTATATGAATTAAAGACGTAGTCCTACGTAAACAATTAGATTGAGTTAACAGGTAATATGCCCAAACGAGCGGTGGCCCATCTCACCCCGTATGGTCTTCTTGCCCCCATCCCCTCTATGCGCCTAATTCTGTGGATTTTGTGCCGAAAGACATGAACCCACCAAACTGTCCTGAACTCCGTTCGATCGAAAAAAAAAACTGAGGAAAACGTACCGCAAACGACTGCACAGGCTCTGATGGAGGGCGTCAATCGCAAATGTCACTCATTTAACGCAAACTCATCCTAAAATTTAACCGACGTATGTAAGCTGGAATAAATACATAAACTGAACTACTGTAACAATTGGGTTTCATTTCGATTACTATAGCCAATCTACCAATCAATCTAAAGTGTCGCAATAATTATCAACTCACCCTTTAAATACTATTTTTTGGTTTAATAGCTGAAACTCATATTGTAGAAACTGAATCACATTCTAGACACACTGGCGGTGTTACAATTTATGTCAAAGAATCAATTCAATTCGACCTTCATATCAACGAAGCTTTCGATGGTAACTGTTTCTTGGGCATTACAGTTGTGCGTGGCATGAAGATGGGTCATTATGGCGTTATGAATCATTATCTCAGTTCTAGTGACCAACGTTTTTTTGAAGTTCTAGTGAACTAGCTCGGGACATTCCTTGGTTCTTGTAAATTAAATATATTGGCGTGGTAACTATTATTTGAACCAATTGGAGCGTTTAGCTGATTTTTTCAATTTAAATCAAACGGTAGATGAGTATAGGCGTATTTTGTTCAGAAACAGATAGTCATTTGAAAATATCCGATCATGAGACCTTACCCAAGTAACATCCCTAAAGCTAATTTGATTTATTCAGGTCCTATAGTTGATTTCGAGAAGAATTGAAAATATAACATGCACTTAAGGCGCTTTTGATTGAGTTTTGGTTTTATGTAAGTTGCGGTTTTATAATATCCTAGAGAATCCCTTGGAGAACACAAATAAAACTTCGTTTTACTTAAGAATATTCATGCTCATAACAACTCTTATGATGCACTTGAGGATCTTGCCTGACGATATGATTTATAATGGCAATAAATCTACTTCATAAGTGCTGTATAAAACACATTGATTTACGCAAGTTTGAACAGCACATTTTCTATCGAAATGAAGGCAAACAAAAAAAAAATTGAATCAAGTGGATCTTTTAAAAAACTACAAGGGACAGCCCAATGTTGCATAAACAGTTGACGTAGGACTATGCTCAGATATGTTAACTATTTTGATCGAACGTTATTTAAAATTCCCAATATTATTATGACATCCGTTGATTTCTTCAGAAGTGTAAGAATTGACCAGTGTCAATTTTCCATTAATAACTATACTAATAAGATTCTTTTTCAGTTCATGTGTAATTATTCTTGTGTTAGAAAATATTTCCAACTAACTCTTTCTTTGAAAATTTTGGTTGCCCTGAAAAGGGCCGTTTTGATGGTTTGTGGCTATGAAAAGAGCCGTTTTGAGCCGTCAAAAGGACCGTTTTGGTGATGTGGTTGGTTTAAGGGGAATTATTTTTGTCGTCC
Source organism: Ochlerotatus camptorhynchus (assembly GCF_037179485.1). Classification (NCBI taxonomy): domain Eukaryota; kingdom Metazoa; phylum Arthropoda; class Insecta; order Diptera; family Culicidae; genus Ochlerotatus; species Ochlerotatus camptorhynchus. The sequence goes on from NW_027040618.1 coordinate 1,874,461, forward strand.
TGAAAATGATGGTTTTTGTTTGATGCGTGTGGTCGTCTGTCGAACGGCAAGCAAATTACCTGGCTGTTTGCCCTATGCAAAAGTTTAGCCTTGATATTGGACGGATCTCCACTTTACTATGAACATTGTTTGTATTCTTTGCATCACAGCCGGCGTTTATTGTCAACTAACCGATTCCAGCGGCCAAGTAGACTGAGGTAGCAAACATTGTATGTGACCGACGGGAAACTGCAGTCGAGCAAAGCTTCTCCTTCACCAGATAAGGCGATTCGTTCGCCATGCGGACTTTAAATGATCTTTATTTCTTGTATTTGTGTGGTTTACATGTATTACTTATCATGTGACACGTCTTTTCAACTTTAGTTCTTTTGAAATTTCAATTATTATTAATTACAGTTCCTAGTCCTATCAGGCCTGTTTTAAGAACGACCACCTTGGTGGGATTGGTTTGTTTTTGAGCACAGGCGTGTGTGTGTCATTGTTTTAACGGGACTTTAACCGTAAACGGTCATTCGTCCCTGTTTGCTTCAATTAAATTTGGTCATACAATCCGGTTGCTTTCAAGAACTCCAGCAGCTTCTATTCAGTGGGTGGTGATAAAACTTCCTCTATGGTTGTATCTAGATTATAAGTCAAACGTTCGGTACTGTAGCCTCTACAATCTAACAAAACGTGGGGGATGGACAGTAGGACACTGCATGTGATGCAGTTTGGAGGTTCGTCTTTGGTAATTCGGTAGCTATGGGTAAGACGGGTAGCACCAATTCTAAGTCTGGAAAGAATACGGCGGTCTTTGGGGTTTTTATTATCTGGCCAACGAGATGTAGACTGTTTGATTCTTCTTAGGGCGAAACCTCGGCTATTGAACCATTCAAGATCCCAGCTTTCCCTGATTTGGTCCTTTACCCATCTGACAACGTCCATAGAAGGAACATCAACTGTTTCGGTATTCATTTCTCGACCAGCACCAGCCAATCGGTCCGCCTCCTCATTGCCTCGGATACCAGAGTGACCTGGGACCCAACAGAAGGAGACGTGATTATCTATGGAGGATGTTTCTGCTGACATGAGCCAAGGATGTTTCATGGAACTGGAGTCCATTTCGCGGAGACAGCTTGCTGAATCGCTAAAGATGACAGTTGGATTCTCAGACTGTGGAGGGTTCAAGTTGGAAGCTTTCATGAGGGCATAAGCTTCGGCACTGAAGATGGAACAAGATGTAGGGAGGGAGGAACTAATACTGGTTAATGCGCTAGAGATACCATAGCCGACCTTTCCATTAGAAACGGAACCGTCGGTGTAGATGTGGAAGTAATTATTGTATTTTTCTGAACGGAGATTGTTAAAGTGTTGTTGTATTTTTAACGGGGGATAACCTGCTTTAACTTTTCGGAGAAGAGAGAGATCTATCTTAGGAGGTGGTTGGTTCCAAGGTCTGTTTTTGGTTTTGGGTAACACTGCAACTGGAGGGAGATTTAGTTTGGTAAGGGAGCTGAACAGATCGTTTGCTCTTGTTACTAAGGGGGCTACCTTTCAGACTTAACCATCGAATAGCCTTAGTCACCACGCAGACTGTTATATAATGTTCGAAGGGGAGCTGACCATACTCGGCCATTATAGCGGATATGGGACTAGTAATGAAAACTCCGAAAGCTGATCGGAAAGCCTTGTTGTACAACGGACGTAGCTTTTTGGTTATGATATCGCCACCTCTGCTGAAAAAACCTGCACCGTAGAAGATTTTGGGCAGAAGCCAGCCGTTAACTATTTGCATGATGGATATTCTATGTGCACATGGAATTCTTGTCCCAATCGTCCTAATGACCTGTAGCCGCTGCTCGGTGATTTTCCGAACAACGTCTGCGTGGTGTCTAAAACTGAGAGTCCGGTCAAGGTAAACTCCAAGGATTTTCAGAGTATGTCCTGCTTCTATTGTGGTCTGGTTTAAGGTTAGTTGAGGTAGTTTGCTAAGCTTTTTCCTATTGCTACTAATATGGAAGAGTTGGGATTTTTCAGGGGATATGATGAAACCTCTTTCATCAACCCATTTGGCAACAATATTGACTGCGGATTGAATCCTTTTTCTGGCTAACGATTTCAAAATATTGAAAGTGATGATGGTAATGTCGTCTGCATAAACCAGTATATGGACATTGGGGGGAATAGTATCAAAAAGGGATTGCATACAGATGAGAAAGAGTGTGGGTGCGATTACTGAACCTTGGGGGATACCATTCTCTTGAGACCTGACCTCAGATCGGTTGTTTCCTATGATGACTCTGAATCTCCTATCGTCAAGAAACTTTGAACGTAGTGACCCATACGGCCCTTGATTCCCCATTCTTCGAGTGACTTTAGGCTGGGAAAACGCCATGCACGATCGTAAGCCTTCGACAGATCCAGAGAAACACAGTCACCATGCATACCACTTTCAAGGTATCCATCAATGAGATCCTCTGGCTCCGTAAGGTAATCATCCGCGGACTTTTCTGGACGGAAAGCAAACTGGCGATTGTCGAGTAAGCCTTGGGACTCCATTTGAGTAATGAGTCGTCTATTTACCATCTTCTCAAAAACCTTCCCAATACAGTTTAATTGAGCATAGGCTCAATTACACTGGTCTTATATAGTGGCTGCTGATTGACTGCAGACACGTGATTGGTAAAGCACCTGATCCAGTCATCTTTAAGCACGTTGAGGTGCATCAATTTTGTTCACGCAAAATTATCAAAATTAACTCTTTAAGGGGAAATTAATTTGGTTGTCCAAAAAAGGATGGTTTTGGTTTGCACGCATGGTTGTCAGTCGAGCGGGAAGCAATTGATTCCCTAAGCTCACACGGGTTTATCTTCTGGAAAAATTATGAAAATTATCTCTTTAAGGGGAAATATTTGTGTCGCCCTGAAAAGGTTTTGGTTTGATGCGCATGGTCGTCTGTCGAGTGGCAAGCAAATTTCCCGGCAGTTGGCCCTAGGAAAAGGTGTAGCCTTGATATTAGACTGATCTCCACTTTACGATGAAAAACACGCACTATATCGTGACGCAACTTATCACAGGTTCGTATTCTTCTGGCAGCGGCGGGTTTGATGCACGGTACCGGGTTGTTCGATCTGAGATCTGTAAGCACTTTCGCCACAGATACGGTGATCTTGTTTGATGTTCCTCGGCATGACGATGACGCGCATGATGAAGATGGGCCAAGGTGGTGTTTCTCAAGATGAGCAACTGTACTCGAACAGTGGCGATGTGACTTCATCACTACTTCTCTGGCTAGAGCGCTCTTGCAGGCAATCTTGGTAGTAAGCTGCTTGTGAGAAGCTCGTCCGAAGTTCCAAAGGAAATGCGGCTTCGGCTTGTTTCGTTTGGGACCAAACATGTGATGGTTGTGTTAGAAAAGATACCTTGTGGCCTAGGCATATGTATGGGAAATTTTGATGCTACAAATTTTAGTTAAATGTCTTAGCTGTGTAACTATTTTCATTATTTGTACGATACGCAAAATTGCTGAATGAAGCTCCCGTCGAATGGCATATTGCATGACATATTTCACATTAATGCTATGGAGAAATATGCGTTCAAAGCCTGACCCTTTTCGTTACATGTTGATTTCTCGTACTCGCAAAGACGTAGCCATACGTCAAAAAAAGTCAATCCAAATTATAAAAAAAAATATTGAACTCCTCCGGAAACAATTGCATCGGAAATTTGCGGCCATCATAACGAGAATCCTAATGCAATAATCCGTAGATCATGCACGCGAAGCTACAGAAGCTTCAAGCTTACTCTATAATCATTCCGATCAGTGGCAGATGTTTGAGGATGAACCGCTGGAATCAGTAAAAGAGTTCGAGGATGAACCGATGGAATCTGAAGAGGAGCTTGAGGAAGAAGACGATAAAAATGGGCCAGCGTAAAATCCCTTTTGATTCCCATCCTCTGGGAACAACACTCAGGCAGGTTTCTCCGTCCTCAATGGTTTGCACAACCTTGAAAGGCATCTTTTGACATAGTTAGTGTTCGCTTGAACTCATTAAAAACTGAATTATTACCTGGTTGAATGAAGAAAACAGCGTAGAAAAAGTTTCGTATAGGAACAAACGGAAATAAATAGCAGTCAAACTGCTGCTCACGTAGTACGGTGGGTCTACTTATTCAAGATTTCTATAAAAACAATTATTTTTAAAGTTGGTTTAATGGAGAGTGAATAATTGATCTTGTTCGATACTAAGTTCACTTATTATTAGTTTAACCAAGTCAACAAATAATAAATGGCGATTTGGTGATGCTTTTGCATGCAAAAGATCGTCGCCTTGCTTACACGATTGAATATCCAATGGAAATATTGTATAAAGTATCGATCAAAGCTTGATTTTTTTTTTAACAAAATACTGCAAAATTAATGATTAGCTAGCTAACTGCAACTCTGTCGGTCATTTTTTATCAAAATAAATTATGATTTTTTTTTATTTAATCATTTCTAAATCTTTCTATTTCGCATTATTTTAATGGCGATATGCTTTTATCTTCGATTCAAAAGTTGATATTAACAGTAAATTTTACAAGGCAGTAAAATTACATATTCAATAAGTACAAAACCTTATGATTCCCATTCACTTGAAGCTATAGTATATTCATCACTCAAAATTGTTCATGCAATATCTTAAATGGCCATCAAAAATTACAACGATCCAGGATAATTTTAGCTGCATTCAATTTCATTTGAGATTTGTGTTATGACCGCTATGTGAGGTCCATTTTTCTCAAAGTAAATTTAAATTCTTCTAGAGTTCTTGAAGAAGCATCGAATAAATAGATTTATTTTCCATGTACTCTTATACTTGCTTTGAAGTTGTCTTGAGAACCATAAAAATACACGTTGAATAAAACCTCAAGTTTTAAGAAAGTTTTAATATAAGTCTTGACATTATCTTGTAGGGTGGGCCAAATTGAATTTGTAAGTGTTGTAAGAAGGTTTTATTTTGGTTTATGCGTTAGTTTAGCTTTAAACCTGGTTTTAATGGATTGAACTATAAGCTGTCAACAAGAAGATAGTAAATTTAATAGTGTCACTAAGGTAGTGATTAAAGTATTAAATAATATCAACAATAATCAGAATTTTGTAACATTTGTAAAGTGCTGAAGGAAATGTTCGAAACAAGTTGTTTCGAATATTGTGGAGCAAAGCGTGGATTTTCCATTCTCAACCGGTAATTTAGCTAAATCTACAACTCAATTAGTTGAGCAAAAGTTTGTTTCTTTGTTTTCCGAGAATTTTTGCCGAGAATTGCACAGCCCAGACATATGTTGCCAAGATCTCAGAAAAAATTACGTTTGGTTGCTGAATCTCACCAAATGAACGCCATGTTTCCTGAGATATCATTTTCATTTATTGCCGAGCACTCGGCTGTGCAAATCTAGGTAAGATAAAAGCCGAGCTGGCGGAAACAAAACTACAAGACCTTGCTTCTCTTGCTTGCTTGAGATACTTCTTCGAAGTTCTAAAAATTTTCCTCAACTTCTCCCTTCTGTGAAGTTATCTTGATTTCTCTGAAGTTTTCTGGATATTCTTGAAGATCTCAGAACTCATAAAAAGACCTTGCAGTTTTCCTGAAGCTTTTTAAATTCTAGTTGCTTCGCAACGAGTTCCCAAAGTTTTCCAAAACTTTTCGAAACTTTCCTTATGTTTGTTTATGAAACTTCCGTGAAATTCTCTGCCTTTCCATTCCAGGAATAGAGCATTTTTAAAGTTCCTATAACTTAATATATATAGGATGAGGGAGATAATAGGACTGTTCTGAAAATTTCTTATCTTTCCTGAAGTTCTCGCAATCTTCCTGATTATGTTCCTGGAACTGCCTTAAATTTAATGGAACTGTCCAAAACATCTTTGGACTTCCCGGAAGTTCTCTGGACTTTTGTGAATATCTTGGCTGTTCTGTTAAGCTCCCGAAACTTTTCGTAAGCTCACTAAACTTTCCTGAAGTTCTATCCTTACAATATCGAAACTTCTTGAAAAAAAATGTAATTGCCCTGAAATTTTCAGTACTGCCATGAAATTCACTGAAACTCTCATGTAGTTTTTCTGAAATTAATAGAACCGGACAGTTTGGTATTCACTGAATATAATTTTTCTGAAATCTTTGGGAATTTCCTGAAGCGATCGGGCTATCTTTGATTTTTTTTAAATATTTAGTGCAACTTCAATGAAATTCTTAAAGAGTCCCGAATATTTTCTAATGTAAATGGAACTACCGTAAGAAAACCTATCAAACATTCACAAGTTTAAATTGTTTGAATATTTTTGGATTATGCTTTTTTTTTGTTTATTAATTTATTTGATAAGGCTCAATCGAATTAACTTTACAGAGCCAAAGATTCTCATTCACTTTACAAAACATCGTTAAACTATAGTCAAAAGGTACAACACAATAAACACTTTATCTTCCGCTGCCTCCTCCATCAGAACGGGATCCGCTTCCAGTGGTTTCATTGTATGGCAGTATCGCCAACGAGGGGCAGAGCGCTTCCATTGCAGCAATGGATGCAAAACGTGTCATCAGTCACACACTCACGAAAGCTTTCCAAAGTCGACGTCGCATCGACCGAAAGAACTGCTGACGAAGAAAAATGAGGAGGACCACACAATTCTTGCTGCCGAGTAAACAGACGATCGTGTGTGAGAGTAGCCTGCTACTGTTGACAGCCGAGGAAACACTGGATTATGCTTTCTCATCCTGATGAATGTGGGCGTCTTAGTGGAATACCTGTTTAAAGAGAGAGAGAGAGAAAGATTAGTAATTTCCATTTAATTCCACTGCATTATTTGCTTATCCTTGACAGATACGCGTATTTCATCTACAATGTGTGGACAAAAAGAAAAACATCGCATTTTTCCGAATATACATTAACCTAGGTACAATTTCACTAAGAAGCAAGGTAAACTTAAATCTAACTTCCTGTAGAAGCAGGTACTCCGCTGCTTACTCGTTTATGTGTCCTAGGTAGTAACTTGAAAAGCCATGTGTGTCCGTTTCCTTGATCCCTGTTGACTTACCTTACCAATCAGGCTAAGGCCTTATTGTCCTCTACTGTCCGAAGAAGTCGTCTCCACTCTACTCGATCTATGGCCACACTTCGCCAGCCTCGTAGTCTGTGAAGGGTCCACAGGTCGCCTTCTACTTGGTCGATCCACCTTGCCCGCTGCGCACCTCTTCTTCTTGTTCCTGTTGGATCGCTTTCTAGAACCATTTGCACTGGGTCGTCGTGAGTCATTCTTACGACCCACGGTAGTCGCCTAATTTTTGCAATGTGGACGATGGATTGTTCTCCCAGCAGCTGGTGCAATTCATGGTTCATTCGCCACCTCCACGTTCCGTCATCCATCTGCACTCCACCGTAGATGGTACGCCACACCTGCCGTTCGAAAACACCAAGGGTGCGTTGGTCCTCCACGAACATAATCCAGGTCTCGTGGTCATAGAGGACGTCTAATCAGCGTCTTGTAGACAGTCAACTTTGTGCGGTGGCGGAGTTCAAAGTTAGCACTATTTCCTGCTATAATGCGTCTTTGAATTTCTCTGCTGGTGTCATTTTCGGCAGTCACCAGCGAACCCAAAATACACGAACTCATCAACCACCTCGATTTCGTCACCGTTAATCTCTACTTGCAGTGGGAGGATAATTTTGTCTTCCAAAGAACCTCTTCCGTACATGTATGTTGTCTTTGATGCGTTGATCCTTGTTGAGTAAAGTTGAATTACATTGTTTGTTGATATCGAGGCTCTCTGCAACATCTAATTTCCATGGTGTAGATACGGTTCGTAAAATCGTGATGTCCTCCGTCGATAGTTGGTGGTATTCTGTGAAGATGCGTTCTGCAACCTTTGATTTGAAATCATATGTTAGGCCTTTTCTTCTTGCTTTTTGGCTTTATTAACCTCCGCTATATGTTCTTTAAATCAAGTTGCTGAAGTTCTCTTGGTTTGTCCTACGTATACTTTGTTTCAATGATTACAGCTTATTTTATATTCACATGCTTTCTCACGTAATTTACAATTTTGCTATTAATTTGGCGGTGTTTTTCTTACACATTTGTTTTTACCTAGTCCAAGCATTAACTATTAACCTTAAGAGTGCCAAATTAACATTTGTATGGAACATTTTTTAAATTAATTTGGAGATGTAGGTACCTGTCTTTGTAGGAATACATGAGTTTTTTATGCTTCATTTTTTGGCGAATTTGTTTTCAAACGATTTATAATCACGATGCAATGTTTGTCCACCTTCATGCGCCTAAATGTGTATAGAGTGACCCAATTAAATGCAAACTTTATGTACTTGATGGTTGCATCACATTTTATATCTGATGCGCTCACATTGTTCATAGTACGTTTGTGCGCAGATTTATTTTTTCTAACGTTTTGTTTTTGGTTTGCGAATAGTCCTACTGCTGCTTTAAATTTAGAATTTACGTGGAAAGGCACTTGTTTCGTGGAGATTACATTCGCCCAGGGTTACTTTCACTCACTTGCTATAAAAAAATGTTTTTCAGAATTATGAAATCATGAAATAGTATAATGCTAATTAGTACTTGTAAGTTACAAGAAGAGATCATGAAGTATATGTTTGACACATAAAATCTGTCAATATTGCTTTCAGTGCGTCAGCGATTTTACGACTCGTGAGCGCTCACTCTGAGTGAACGCTCACGAATCATAAGATCGCTGATTGTGACGCTCTGAAAGCGGAATTGACAGATTTTATCAGTTAAACACATACTTTACACCCTCTTCTTGTTACTTACAAGTACTACATATCATTATAACATCTAATGATTGCATAATTCCGAAAAAAGTGAGTTGTGAGTTGAAGCAACCCTGCATTCGCCTATATATTTTTCTTAGCAACTTAAGATGGCGATTTTTATGGTTTCCTTCAAAAAAACATATTTTATTTTTGCACTATGAAACAAATTGTACACTAATAAGCTTTTCTACCCTATCGATTTTCCAATATCGCAAACATAAAATCAACCTGACCAGCAATGCACTGACCCTGGTAATAAAACTGTACCGCCCATTGCCATTCGGGCCACCGCTTGAGTCCTATTAGCGTACATGTCATCAGCAATGTGCAATTCCTCGGTTTGAATTATTTATGACAGCACTTATTGATTTCACTGCTATTTTGAAGAAGAGTTTCCAGCCATTAGCCAAGGACCCCCGATGGAACCCTATCTGCGCATAGGAGTAATCTCTTTCAGGCAATAAAATCGTCAAGCATCGCTTTGTGATGCAAGTGTGCATCGGTAATTTTGACGGATTACTTCCCCTCCCCCCTATGCCATCGGACCACGACCTCGATGCTTCGTTATTTATTCATCGCAAACAAAGCAAAAACAAGCGCTTCATAGCGGCAGCAGCAGCAGCGAGGAAAAATTACCACAGTCGTATAATCACAAGACCTACCTCAACGCTGCCAGCGACGATAAAAAGCTCGCGGGTCCCATCGCATGCATTGCTTTATTCATACGCATCAATTCTTAATTTCTTGTTTACGCCCGTTGACGACATGTGCATGTGGCCGTGCACTTTTTCTCCCCGGAGCTGGACGGATCCAGCGGAACAGTTTTATTGATTTTTCTGTATCGCGGTCGAGAAACAATTCTCTAATTAGGTAATAAAACAGTGCCCCGTTCCAGTTTCTTTGAACTCGTTGTAAGCCTAGCAGCAGGTTCTTGCTGGTCCATGGGCAGAAAGCGGAGCATGATCGCCATCACCGTTCGCTCAAAGCGAGAGACTCTAGGGATGCGATGACGGCGGTGGTGTTGGGTGATGGAAAACTGCTAACGATCAATCTGACCATGGTCACTAGAAGATAGCGGAAAATGTGACTATAAACGCGACAACACTATGCACTCGAAGGTTATTGGATAAAGTGTGTTCCGTGCGTTTGTTTAGTACAGGAAGTTTGCGATTTAGAGGGACGGTGAACTTAAATGAGTTTCATATAGAAGGCTCAAGCGGTGTTTGAGGGAACTATTAATTTCACTAACAAATAATCATCTTATTACAAAGTATTGATAAACGGAGTTAGACGGCAATAGAAAAAGTTCAAGTGACCTATTGTAGGTTGTTAATCTAGTTGAATACACCATGTAATCACATTTGAAATTTCTCTAAAACCCTCAGAATTTAAAGTTATTGTTAAAAACCGATTTTGGGTAAGTGACCGCAGAGAAACTCATTTTTTTCTCAACCAATTTGTGATTGGTTAACGGTTTTGGGATGCAAGGTAAATATTGACCGTGTTGGCTTAAATTTTGAACAAAGTCTCATGATTGATTACAGGACAATAGGTATTGAGAAAAGGTTAGAATCATGGGCTAGTCACCTTAATGGCGTCTGATGTGGTTTTTTTTAACTTAGTACGGTAGTACGCCTAAAAATTTTATTATTATTTTTTTTGCTTTCGAAAATGCAGCAAGTACTACATCTTTGTAATTCTGAATGTGGTTTACTGAATTCTGCTTTATGTCATTTTATTTTTTTCGATTTTGTATTCACGCAGAGATGAAAACAGAATTGAGTGTATTTACCGAGACTTCATTGGGTAAAGAGGCTACATTCAATCCATTTGACAGGTTGTGTTCTCGATTGGAATAACTTTTCCCAAGACTTTGACAGATATTGTCTTCTTGATTGGAATAACTTTTCCCAAGATAACCCACTGATGGTGCCTACCGTAAATTTCTCGGGTAACTTTTTTTATTGGCCATTGTAACATATCCATTTTGAGAAAAACGAAGTTGAAGTTCGACAGATTATTATTTGAAATGTTAATTTTTTTTTCCTTTATTTAACGTCGGTCTCTGTTCCGCAATCTAGTGCCAATCACCGACGGACATCGATTGCCATCCATTGACGGCAACCGAATGTGCAGGAAGGCAGCTTCCACACCTGCGTAGGATATCGCACCCATTCACAAACACACATGGGCCGGGACCAACGGCTTTACTTCCCTTCCGAAGGAAGACGTGACCAGAGATTTTTATGCCTCAGAAAAATCCCACCGACCTCGGCTGGGATTGAACCCAGACCCATTGGGGTGTTAGAAAGCAGTCACGCTTACCACTACACCACCGGCGCTGGCTTTTGAAATGTTAAGAAACAATGCATTTTGCAATACTATGTTTAACCTAGTGATTGAATAATAACGTTGGAAATTCTGTAAAAACGATAAAATCACAATTTCAATTTTAATTTCATGCTACAATATCGAAAAAAAACATTTAGGACGTTTTGACTAGTCAAGTTGTACATCCGACACGTTACATTGGGCAATTTTCTCAATGACATACTCAATGACTGGTACATTGGACGTTTTGTTCTACATGATACTGTGGAGCCTCATAGCCTAGTCAGTAAAGGCACGGTATTGCCAAGCCGGAGGCGGCGGGTTCGATTCCCGGTCCGGTTGAGGGAATCTTTCGGGTTGGAAATTTACGTGACTTACTGGGCATAGATTATCATCGTGCTTGCCACACAATATACGAATTCATGCATTGGCATTGGCATCGAAACCTCTCAGTTAATAACTGTGGAAGTGCATTTAGAACACCAAGTTGAGAGCACGCAATAAGCTAATATGCACTATGCAATAAGCTTGAAATTCTAAGTAGAAGAAGAAGAAGAAGAAGAAGAAGAAGAAGAAGATACAAGGTTCCCTTTCACAGATTTCAGAATAGAGTACCGTAAAACGGGGTAACATTGAGAATTTTTTAAAGTATATTCTAAATATTTTTTGCAGCAATGAATATTTTTTAAATTTGATATTTTTTAAACAAGTACTGAGGATCCAGAAGTAAATTTGATAGTTATTTGTTTAATGGAAATTAAAGCATTTGCACTATTTTTTAAGTTTTGTGACCGAAAATCAGTATTTCGATTTGGGGTTACTTTTATAATGCTCGATGAATATAGAAAGAAATCGTGAAACTCAAACTTTTCAGTTCGTGAAATATGAAACTTTGAAAGAGTATATAATCAGAAAGCATCATAGGCATACATCATTGAATTTGTGATGGCCCTATCGGAAATACCGTGCCGATTCAAATTTCGGACACTTAAACTCGAATTTCGGACACTTTTAAAAGTTGATTATCTCGGTCGAATATGATCCACATGTCTTGTAAATTTTAAATTTTTTTGACTAGTGCCCTCCACAATCATCTAACATTATTACTTTGTTTCTAACTGGATGTAATATTTAATTAAAAATGAAAGTGTCCGAAATTTGAATCGTCCGAAATTTGAATCGGAACGATACATGTCATAAATGATGGTTTGAGTGCTTTTTCAAACAGGCGAAAAATACGAAAATGGTTTTTTAATATTTTTGTAAAATATGTAACACATACAATATAAAAACTATATACAATATCAACGGAAATACACTAAACTACAATATGGAACCAAAATTTCTTATTTAGAGAAAGCGCAGGGAGTAAATTTATTCTTTATATTATACTATCAAAGTTACCCGCATTATCAAAGATACCTCGTTCTACGGTACCTAACATTTGAGTGGTTTTCTATGTCCTGCATTTAGAAAATGAGCACCAATCATATAAGGCAGTCCTAATGTCCGAAGTAACAATCACGTACTCATCATTTCAAACTGTACATTGGACACATTTTGACCTATGATTATCTTGAATAAATGAAAGTAAATTTTGTTGGGTGTTTTTGTATCACATACAATGATAGAAGAGCAATAGTTTGTATCGAGTAACTCGATTTGTTTACATTTGTCACTTAGGACCTTTTGAAAAGTTACGCGAGATTTCTCCTAAGTTGTGTGGTTTTCTCTTTCAAATTCCGCAGCAGTCTGATGGCGAAGGTAGTGACGGTGACACACGGGCAGCAGGTATGTTACGCTTCTATTCCCATCTAGGCAGCAGAGATGGGAAGTCAGACAGCAAGGACACTTGAGCATAGGTATTTAAAACACAGAATTGTAGATAAACCACTTGTGCTTTACTGATAGGTAAATCACTCTTCACGAAAAAAAAACTCTGCTGCACTTTAACTCTATTATGCACGTTTATTTTGAATGATCTGGAAGGCACGAATATCAACAACCAGCTGTGGCTGGTCGGGTAGTCGGGTGAGCGTGACTGCACAGTTGATCGGTTGCAGTGCTGCCATAACAACTGGGTGAAAATGTAAGAGAGAATAAGCTAACCGGTTGTAAAGGGAGCTGATAAGAAATCGAATACAAGTTACACGTTAGCTGTGATAGATCCTATTGTTGCAATTTTGACGCGTCGTCTTTTTCTGTTTTCAACCTCTTGAGCTGTAAAAATACGGAGGAGATAATTTATGTTTTCAATCGCGATTTTTAGAATTTTTTTGATTAGGCAACTAATTTTAATTCCCAGGACCGTGCTTATGAAACCACGTTCTTCTGAGTCTCCTCATCTTAGGTGATATTCGTATCAAGCTGGATATCCTCAAGTGCTGTATGCCAATCTGGAAGTTCCAAAGAAACTGTTGAGATACCCCAAGACATATTCTAGGAAGTTCAGAGAAATCTTCTGGATGATTCCGAGACAACTTCTAGGGGGTGTTGAGGTTACCATTTCTAGGTATTTCTAGGTTGAGGTCAGAGGGCATTTCTAGGACCTTTCGAGGGGAGATTTGAATGTTTCGAGAGAACTTCTGAAATGTATTGACTGAACTTCTGTGAAGTTTCGAGGGAACTTCAGAGAGGTTTCAAGGAAACTTCAGAGAAGTTTTGAGGGAACTTCAGAGAAGTTTCGAAGGAACTTCAAAGAAATTTAGAGGGAACTTCAGGAACTGTTGAGATACTCCACAGAAAAATGTGTCAAGGTAACTTCTGAAAAATTTAGAGGCAATTTTTAGGACGTTTTGAGAGGACATTTGTATGTTTCAAGATAACTTTTGAAATGTATTGACGGAACTTTTTGGAAGTATCGAGTGAACTTTTTAGAAATTTCGAGGAAAATTCAGAGAAGTTTTGAGGGAATTTCAGAGAAGTTTAGAGGGAACTTTAGAGAAGTTTTGTGGATACTTTAGACTAGTTTCGAGGGACCTTCAGATAAATTTCAAGGGATCTTCAGGAACTGTTGATATACCAAGAACTATTCTGGGAAGTTCAGAGATATCAGAAGCAACTTCTAGGGGGTGTCGAGGAAACTTCTTAGAAGTTTAGAAGGAATTTCTAGGACGTTTCAAGGGGACATTTGTATGTTTCTAGAGAACTTCTGAAATATATTGACGGGACTTCTGGGAAATTTCGAGATATCTTCAGAGAAGTTTCAAGAGAACTTCAGAGAAGTTTCTAGGAAACTTTAGAGAGGTTTCGAGGAAAATTCAGAAAAGTTTCGAGGGACATACAAGGATCACCCATCAGCACTATATATTATACTCTCCTCAACCAACATGCCAGTTCTGCCTGGTTCCTCTTACGGTGGAACATCTACTATTTTTTTTCCTTTATTAGAGAAATGTTTAGCCGTTGGTTGATTCATCTCTTACTGATAAATTGTTCACTGTTTGAAACAGTACGAACAATCATGGATCTAGATGCAAAATGATCCAGTCAACGAAACTATACTTATATTATTCTTAAAAAAAAAACTAAATTTTTCTTTAAAATGTAATTTGTTGAAAATTTAAAATATGAACTGACTCAAGTCAAGTTATTCGCATCTTCCAGAGGCAAACCAGCCTTTAAGCTATAAACCTCTTAAATAAACAAAAAAAAATTGAGGGAAATTTAGATGAGTTTGGTGGGAACTTCTGAAAAATTTCGAGGGAATTTCAGGAACTGTTGAGATACTCCACAAAAAAATGTGTCAAGGTAACTTCTGAGAAATTTAGAGGCAATTTCTAGGATAGAGATACTCCAAGAAATATTCTAGGAAGTTCAGAGAAATCTTCTGCACGATTCCTAGGCAACTTCTAGGAGGTGTCGAAGTAACTTCTGAAAAGTTAAGAGAGAACTTTATGACATTTCAAGGGAACATTTGTATGTTTTGAGAGAACTTCTGAAATGTATTGACGGAACATCTGGAAAGTTCCGAGGAAAATTCGAAGATGTTTCCAAGGAACTGCTATGAAGTTCCTAAGTAACTTTTAGGAATTTCCTACGGAGCTTATTAAAAGTTTCTAGAAAACTTCTGGGTGTTTGTAGGGAACTATTGAGAAGTCTCGACGAACCTTCTGACCAAAATTTTGAGTTAACTTATAAAAAGTTTCATAGGATCCCCTGGAAATTATCGAGAAAACTTGAAGGGAACTTAAAGCGGATTTCAGGAAAGTTCTTCAGGGTCTTGAAGTTTTTGGGAAATTTCTGAGAAGTTGCGAACAAACTTCTGAGAACTTCTGTTTCTAGGGAACTTTTGAGAAATCTCGGAAAAACTAACCACCTCAAAAAAAAAAGTATTGATTTTTCTCAAAATTTTGGAAAAACCTATAAAAACATTTACTTTTTCTTTTGGATCTTTTTTGAGAATTTTTTTCTTACGGCATGATGGCAAGATGTTGAACTCCGGAAAAAAAAACTGAAAAGTCAAAAGCTGTTGTTAAGAGTCCTACTTTTATCATAATAACGTAGAAAGCATATATTCACACGTATTTTTTTTATTAAAGAAAAAAGCGATTGTTTTGGAATGTGATGAATTTTTTTATGATTTTTAGAAAAACCAAAATCCTCAGTAAAAAATATGTGTAAGCTTTCCCTCAAGGTACGTTTGACTTCTAAGGTTTTCCTCCTAATTCCAAGTTCCCTTGGTAGATCCAAATAAATTTCTTGGAAGTTCCGAGGAAATTTATGATTATTTTCGAGAGGGCGACTGGGAAGTTCTAAAGCAATGTTTGGGAAGTTTTCAAGAGAATTTTTGAAACATTCAGAAGGAACTACAGAAAAATTCCGAAAGAACATCTGAGAAGTTTCGAGGATAATTCTGGAAATTAAAGATGTTTTGAAAGAACTGGTATGTTTTGAGAGAACTTCAGAGGTAACTTATAGGAAATTTCTAGGAAGTGTGAAAAAACTTCTAGGAAGTTTGAAGGGAACTATTATGCAGTCTCGATGGAACTTCTAGGAAGTTTTGATCGAAATTCTGCAAGTTTTGCGGAAACTTCTTAGAATTTTCGTGGGATTTCCTGGGAAGTATCGAGGAAACTTTGGGGAAACTTCGAATGAATTTCATGATGTTTTGAAAAAAAAAAACTTATGAGAACTTTGAGGAAACTTCTACAAAATCTTGTTTAATTTGAAGTTCTTGTACTTCACTAGATAAAGTGAAATACAATGGGTTTTAAAATGTCTTCGAAGGTTTTTAAATATTTATTTTTGTTTCTATCATACGATCTGAAGAGTGTCAACAAGAAGTTGATGTTGCTTAAGGAATATCCCCAGAATTATAAATATGGAATTTCCTAAAAGTTCCAAGAAAACACCTTGGATATCCCGAGAAAGATTTTGGGAAGTTGCTAGGGAACTATGAGAAATTTAAAGGGAATAGGAATGTCTCATGGTAAGTCTTGGGAAGTTTTGAATTTTTATGGCACCGGTAGTGTAGTGGTAAGCATAACTACCTCTCACTCCAAAATACCTGGGTTCAATCCCAGTCGGTGCCGTCGGAATTTTCCGAGGCATAACATCTCTGATCATGCCTTCCGGAAGGGAAGTAAAGCCGTTGGTCCACGGTCCATGAGTTGATGGGTCCAGGTGTGGGAGCTGCTCTGATGCATTGGTAGTCAGTACATAAAACAAGATCGGCGGAAACCAAATCAAGGAAAAAATAGTTCCGAAATTCCAAGAACTATAAGAGCATGCCAAAGAACTTTAAGGAACCTTCAGGGGAGTGCTTTAGAGACGTTTCAGGAAATCCAAAGGAAGCTTTAGCGAAGTTTAAGGACATCTTTCGGAAACTTAAATGGAACTTTAGAATAGTGTTAAAGGAATTTCAAAGAAGTTTCGAGTGAACTTCAAATTTTTCAAAGGAACTTCCTCGAAGTTTCGATGGAACTTCAGAGCAGTTTTGAGAGAACTTCACAAAAGTTTGAGAGAACTTCACAAAGTTTTGAGAAAACTTTAGAGAAGTTTCGAGAGAACTTTAAAAATGTTTCGATAAGTTTTGAGAGAACTTTATAGAAGTTTAAAGAAAACTTCAGAGAAGTTTCGAGAGAAACTTAGAATAGTGTTGAGAGAACTTCAGAGAAGTTTCAAGAGAGCGTCAGAAAAGTATCGTGAGAACTTAAGAGAAGTTTAGAGAGAACTTTAAAGAAGTTTCGAAAGCACTTCAGAGAAGTTTTGAGATAACATAAGAGAAGTTTCAAGATATTTTCAGAGCAGTTTCGAGAGAACTTCAGAAACGTGTTGAGATAACTTCAAAGAAGTTTCGAGATACTTTCAGTTTTGAGGGAACTTTCGAGAAGTTTCGATAGAACTTTGATTTACGGTTTAGCGACTTTGCAGTCAATTTAATTGTTTATGTATGTTCAATCTTTTTCTTTTCGAGAGAACTTCAGTGAAGTTTCGAGAGAACTTCAGAGAAGATTCAAAAGCACTTCGGAGAAGTTTCAATAGAACTTCAGAGAAGTTTTGAGAGAACATCAGAGAAGTATGTTCAAAATCTTCAAACCAAATTTTGAGAGAACTTCAGTGATGTTTCGAAAGAACTTTACAGAAGATTCTAGGGAACTATAGAGAAGTTTCGAGAAAACTTCAGAGAAGTTTCGAAAGCACTTCAGAGAAGTTTCGAGATAACTTCAGAGAAGTTTGGAGAGAACTTTAGAGAAGTTTAGAGAGATATTCAGAGAAGTTTCGAGAGAACTTCAGAGAAGTTTCGAGAGAACTTCAAAAAAGTTTCGAGTGAACTTCAAAGAAGTTTTGAGAGAACTTTAGAGAAGTTTCAAGAGAACTTCAGAGAAGTTTCGAGAAAACTTCAAAGAAGTTTCGAAAGGACTTCACAGAAGATTCTATGAAATTTTAAAGATGTTTCGAGGGAACTTCAAAGTATGTTCCAGGGAAACTCTCTAAGGTTCTCTCAAAACATCGTTGAAGTTCCCTTTAAACTTCTCTAAAGTTCATTTTTAACTTTACTGAGGAACCCTTGGAATTTTCACTTCTCATGGAATATCACTGAGGTTCCCTTAGAATATCAGTGAAGATCCCTCGAATTTATTTAGGAGGTACTCTAGGAGAGTTTTGATAGAACTTTGGAGAAGTTTCGAGAGAACTTTAGAGAAGTTTCGAAAAAACTTCACAGAAGTTTCGATAGATCTTAACATAATATTCTAGGGAACTTTAGAGAAGTTTCGAGAGAACTTCAGAGAAATTTCGAAAGCACTTCAGAGAAGTTTCGAGAGAACTTCAGAGAATTTTAGAAAGAACTTTGGAGAAGTTTCGAGAGAACTTCAGAGAAGTTTTGAGAGAACTTAAGAGAAGTTTAGAGAGATCTTCAGAGAAGTTTCGAGAGAACTTCAGAGAAGTTTCGAGAGAACTTCAAAGAAGTTTCGAGAGAACTTTAGAGAAGTTTCGAGAGAACTTTAGAGAAGTTTCGAGATATCTTCAGAGAAGTTTCGAGAGAACTTCACAGAATATTCTAGGGAACTTTAGAGAAGTTTCTTAGAAACTCTCTAAGCCTTCTTCTAAACATCGTTGAAGGTCCCTTTTAACTTCTCTAAGGTTCACTTTTAACTTCTCTGAGGAACCCTTGGAATTTCACTTCTCATGGAATTTCACTGAGGTTCCCTTTGAATCTCAGTGAAGATCTCTCGGAACTTCTCTGAATTTCTCTAGGAGGTTCTCTGAAGTTTTCCTAAAGAGAATTTCTGAGGGAACGGCAGAGATGTTTGTAGTACGGAACACAACATCCACTGATAAGTAAAATTTTAGAAATTGTCGAAGTTTCTTAGAATTTCATAAATTTTGGATATGGTTGTGGAACTTCCTAGCAGTTTATGGAGCTTCTGAGAAGTTAATGGAGCTTATAAGAAGTGAATTCAACTCCCGGGAAGTTTACCGAACTTCCGATATGCTCATGGAACTAGCGAAAAGTTCACGGATCTTCCGAGTTCACGGAACATCCCAGAAGATCACGGAGCTTCCGAAAATTAGCTACAAGTTAACAGAATTACAAGATGTTCACGAAACTTCTAACAAGTTGCAATTAGATCACTGAAATTCCAAAAAGGTCACAGTTAACAAATCACGGAATTTCCCGCAAGTTTCCTTGGAACTTCCTGCTAGATCCCTTGGAACTTCCCGCACGTTCCCTTGGATCTTCTCGCAAGCTGCCTTGGAACTTTCCGCAAGTTCCCTTGAAACTTCCCGCAAGATTGCTTGAAACTTCCCGAAAGTTAACTTGGAATTTCCATCAAGTTAACTTGGAACTTTCATCAAGTTCCCTTGGAACTTCCAGTAAGTTCCCTTGGAACTTCCAGTTAGTTCCCTTGGAACTTCCTGCTAATTCCCTTGGAACTTTCATCAAGTTCCCTTGGAACTTCACACATGTTCTCTTGGAACCTCCCACAAGTTCTCTTGGAACTTCGCACAAGTTGCCATGAAACTTCACAAAAGTTCCCTTCGAGCTTCCCGGAAGTTCACTCGCAGCTTCTCAGTAGTTACCTAGTTCTAGGATTTACAAAGGCCTCGAAGTTCTTTTGGATCTTTTTTAAAGTCTTCTTTTCCTTCTAGAAGGCGTTGGCACATTTATTTTTGGAACTTCCCGGCACTTTCTATGGATGACCTCAGCAGTTTTTTCGGAAAATTTCAGCAGTTTTCTAAGAACTTACTTAAATCTCTCAAGAGGCCGCCCTAGGTTTGACGTTCTTGCCCGAATCCCACTTCATTCTAATGAGATAGGCATGCAGCACTGCACAGTGGTCCAGAATGAGAATTTAGCAGGGATAGCAGTACTACAGTTTTTGCTGTAATATTTAGACGCATGGTGTCTTAGGTGAAGTTTTTGTGCTTGAAAAATTCCTTCTTTTGGTGGTTGTAAACATTAGGGTGCGCCTTTAATAGTTGATGTTACAAAACTAGCTATTTAATATTTGAAAATAAAGCTACTTGCTGTTAAGCAGTGTTGTAGTTGAGTTAATGTTAATCAACTTTGATGAAACAAATATTATGTACATCTCTGACGTTCCCATTTAAGAGTGATTCTTCAGAATTGAATTTGAGTGTACCTTGAAATTTAATTTTTTTTTTGCTCTACATATGAAGTTTCAAACTTCTTGTGAAAGTGGCCTTCTAGTAAATTTTAAAGCTGATAATGTTTGCAGAATAAGACGAATGGATATCTCTTCAATATCATGTGATGTGAACGATTTTTCCTATGAAATACGTGTTTTTTTACATGTTAATTACGCAGCACGGTGCAGATATAAAAAAAATAAAGTAGCCACACAGATAAAAATTCTGAATTTTAATAGTGATGTAAACATTAATTCACGTAAACTTGTATTTCATTCTACGCAACCGAGCAACTTGTAAGCAATGTTGTTTACAACAATGGGCTTTTGTATACAATATTTGCTACATTGCATGAAATGTCTCAGAACTTTACGTGCTATATAATGTAAATTTATATGCTCCATTTATGTACATCATACTGAACAGAAATTTGCACTACTTTTTCGAACTGTGCATTAGAAAGAACTTAACTTGATAAATTCTATATGAAAAAAAGAGATATGTTATTTTTAAAACTCGTATAACATAGTTTTGACTGTGTACATTTTTAAAACTATAATTGGGTACATCATCTTTTTTATTAAAAAAGATTCGGACAATGCTTTTTTTTGCGTCTTAAAAAGATTTAAAAGTCTCTTGAACATGACCTTTTTGAGCAATTTGCACAACACTAAAAAGTAATGAAAATTTCAAGTGGAACTTCCATGTTAAAATCTGTAACAAACGATTTAAAATGGAGCATGTAATGAAATTTACCCTGTAATGTTACAACTTGTTGTTGGTATGTAACTGCTTCAGACATGTAAATTTACCAGCTTGTCATGTGAGTTTACATGCAAGTCATGTAAACTTGCATGTAGATCATGAGCATCATGTAAACTTTCATGTTAAATTATGTAGAATACCATGTTTTTTTCTTGTTAATCTACATGTTTTTATATTGGCAAAATGTTTACATGGAAATTCACAACGCTCCTTTTATTGATGTGTGTTATTTATTGTAGCCGCATGAAATTTTAATTTTGAATTTGCTATGACTTTAAGCACTTAAGTTCATCGCAGAAAAAACATGCATTTTGGTTGTCTGGCTAGGGATGGATCCTGCCGAAGTCGAACAAAAAATCTCATCTTTGCTGTACCACTTTGTTGTGGTGTCCATCGTTCAGGCAATCAGAAAGCCACAAGCAACAGTGACACTACTCCCAGCAAATTCCTGTCCTATCCATCCTCCCATCCTTCATCGAGTAGAAGTTTTGAAGCAACAGCAGCTCCGCCATACAAGCGCATCGCTCATGTGGGCTTTCGAGTCTGTTTGAACAAATTAAGCGCTTGCATGATGGATTCCGTCTTCAGTTTTATTTGCATAGTAATTAACATATCAATTTGCATTCGCTTTATATGCATGTCACATTCACATATATCCAGCAGGCAGGATATTCGTGGAAGCAAGGCAAATCTGGCGCTGACGCCGTTTGTTGTTGTTCTCGCTTGATGGACAGACATCGGTTGACACCGCTCTGGCCGCGCCGCCCTCTTCGGTAAGGATGGTGCCAAGCAAAGGTTTATCGCGCTCTGCTAGCGCCGTCCGTCGTCCTTCACTGTTGGATCGGAGGAGTGGAGGAGACGTTGAGGCGGTCCCACAATGTAGCACTGTGGGACAAATCACTGCATCGCAACCGCAAACATACACACACACACATGTGGGCTGCCTGGGAAGATGACGGCTCTGAGAGTCAGGCGCTGAGAGTTTCTAGTTATGCACGAAGCAGCACATCAAATTGACTTTCAGTGTTTATCAATCATTATTATTAAGATGGAAATTGATCTCTCATTATAAATATTTACATACACTCAACGGTGGTGGCCGCAGACGCAGCAGCAACAGAAGTCGTTTCAGAAAGCTGCATCCTCAGCAGGAGAAGAGAGTTGCCCGGATTTCATCATCTGCATCCATCAACGACGCGCACTTAGGCTTGGGGAAGATCGGCGATGATTCATGCAAGAATGTCTACGGCAGATAGGATATGGTTTAGATTTCCGCCATCGTTGGTGTGTCGCGTTGGAAGATGCTGCAGCATTCGGTCCAGTGCGATAACTGTCCCTGCTGATTTAGCGACGATGGCGATTAGCATATCTGCAATATCAAACAATCAACGTGACCTAATTAGCTTCTGCACTGGGCATGATGGGGTAACTGCTGTTGCTGCTGGAGGCACTCTGTTTGTATTTGGATTTGGTGACGTGTGAGGGAATAGTAATTGCCAAGTCTTCCAACGGCACCTGATCAAATAATGACACTTGACTGCATGGGAAACATTCCAACGAGATTTACATTTAGTGTGTAGATGGTGTATCTACTTCCACTAGAAGGAACATTTCCAATACGATTGAATCTTGTTGCTTAAATTCAAATAATAACATAACGGGAATCATGTTTGTCAACACCTTTAATCTTTAACTTTACATCCAAAAAACTGATCTCAAATCGGACTATCTAAGGATTTTGATTCCCCAGAAGCTTTAAGCCGTTTGTCTATTCAAAGACATTCCACTGCTTGACTTTAACCTCATAGCGATGAGAGTTTGAAGAACTTCCACCATTATTGGCATGTATTTCGGTCCAAAAGCATTGCCCAAAGACGAGAAAATGATGACGACGACGATGAAGGCTTAGACGACCACCGCCACAGCCACAGAACTCAGCGCAAAACAGGGCAATAATAATACCAAAGTACAATAAAACTGAAACAAATGGAAATTTTATGCTGTTAAATGGATCTTGTTATGGCACACTTGGCCGGGCGCATCCATAGTGGTGCGCTGACTGGTTCATTTCATTAGCTTGGTTAGAGGTTGGGATTGGAGTTTTATGCTTCTGTGTTCTAGATTCTCGATCTGAGAAGAGGTTAGGTTGCTCGCCCCTCATTTCGGAGGGATGCAATAAATGAAAGAACTTTTAACCGTGACCTTATCGGATGCTTCTAAGTGGGGTTGATTCAAGAGGCACCTGAACCAACGACGACGTCGCCGGATGAACTGCAGTGAGATTGTTGTTCGCACTTTAATAAATCATCCCAACAACGCTCATCGTCAAACCTTCCCTTCGGGCGGAGCTGATCACTAAATTATTTCCGAACAAGGTGCGGGTTCGGTGCTAACATTTGGTATATGCATTAATTTTATGACACTGATGACAAGGGTTACATGTTCTATTTTTCTTGTGCTTATTTTCTACGCCAGTTCGATTTAATTTATTGGATTCAATCCCAACAGAGCTGCGAGAGTGACCATGGAGGGGGACAAAGGGAGACCTCTCCGTCTTTTGTCGTACCAATCAGATACGTTTCGAATGAAATACACAACACTTCGATGGCCGTGAGGGGAGGAGGAGATAGCGAAAAACAAACAAGCACGGAATTTAAGAAAACAATAAAACAGAAATAATCATAAATATTGGTCGCAGATGAAGATAGCAATCGTAAATTAGTCTAATTACCATACGTGATGCCCAGTTCGGTTGGACACCTACCATGTAACTAGAAGTGTCTGAGAGTTGCGACGAGAAGCGAGCGATTGAAGTTTGCCATCAATAAATGAAAGACGCTGAATAAAATGCATAATATTGTCTAAATTTGGCCAGATGGAACTTTCCAATATTCTACCAAGTTGTGAGTAGACCTGTGCACCAGTCCTTTCATCGGCGGCGCACAGTTGGACGAAATCAAAAATAGTGAGACATGGCTATTTGCGACGAAACTATTGAGTGTAGCATTTGGATGTCTTCTAGAATGTCTATTTTTTAATTGTTTTCCGTGATGAGCACCACTGCTACCGACGCCAGAGAGGCAGCTCCCACACCTAGATCCTACCTATCGACCCATCAACTCATGAACCGGGGACCAACGGCTTTATTTCCCTCGTGATCAGAGATGTTATGCCTCAGAACATCGCGGCTCAGTGCTGTGGTTGTGAGTAGTCACGGGTAATTGACGACTACTTAGCTGAAAACCGAAAAAAAATGTTTACAAAACAGGTAAAATACAGCATTACAATTAGAGCAAAATCTCACCGCAAATGTTAAATATTAAAAATACACTGCACCCACATACTCCCAGTCCCCTGAAAACTTGCGCCCTCAATTAACAAGTTCGACAAAAAATTTAAAAAAATATATTAAATAAGAAAAAACTAGCGTCTGATATACATGATCAGGTAAATTTTAAAATCAGTAAATTTGAAATGGCAAGCGTCCCATTTAAAAGGATATATTTGAAATGATTGCGCCCCTTGGAAGCATGTTTAAAATGATTGAAGCCGTTCAATTTAAAGAGGATAGCGCCCCCAATATACATGTTCTGGGAAATAAACAAAACTACAAAGGAAAGCCCTATGAGATTGTACGCAATGGTGACATAAATATAGGACTACGTCGTCTTATATATAAATGTTATTTGTTACCTGCATTAGAGGCTTGCGTTTTGTGTAGGAATATGAATTTAAGCGGAGTTCTCTCTGCTTATACTCTTAAGTATGACGCGCTTGACAAAGATGGCCCATAGCAACTCCAGGGCTGTTACAAGATTTTCTAAATTAGATCTGCAAAATCCGCGATTTCTCAAAAGAAATCCGCGACTTCAAATACTAATCCGAGACAAAAAAAAAAAGTTTTTTCATTGCATAAAAATAGCATTTGTCGGCGCCGGTACTTACTTACTTACCAATCAGGCTAAGGCCTTGTTGTCCTCTGCTGTCCGAAGAAGTCGTCTCCACTCTACTCGATCCATGGCCACACTTCGCCAGCTCGTAGTCTGCGAAGGGTCCGCAGGTCACCTTCTACTTGGTCGATCCACCTTGCCCGCTGCGCGCCTCTTCTTCTTGTTCCTGTTGGGTCGCTTTCTAGAACCATTTTCACTCGGTCGTCGTGCGGCATTCTTACGACGTGCCCAGCCCACCGAAGTCGCCCAATTTTTGCAATGTGGACGATGGATGGTTCTCCCAGCAGCTGGTGCAATTCGTGGTTCATTCGCCTCCTCCACGTTCCGTCATCCATCTGCACTCCACCGTAGATGGTACGCAACACCTTTCGTTCGAAAACACCAAGGGCGCGTTGGTCCTCCACGAGCATAGTCCAGGTCTCGTGGCCGTAAAGGACCACCGGTCTAATCAGCGTCTTGTAGACAGTCAACTTCGTGCGGCGGCGAATTTTATTCGACCGGAGCGTCCTCCGGAGTCCAAAGTAGGCACGATTCCCTGCCCAAATACACGAACTCATCGACCACCTCGATTTCGTCACCGTCAATCTGAACTCGGGCTAACATTGTCTTCCCTAGAACCTCTTGCTTTCATGTATTTTGTCTTTGATGCGTTGATGGCAAGTCCAATCCGTCTAGCTTCAGCCTTCAGTCTGATGTACGTTTCCGCCATCATCTCAAAGTTCCGTGCCATAATGTCAATGTCATCGGCGAAACCAAGGAGCTGGATGGACCTCCTGAATATCGTGCCACTCGTGTCTATCCCAACTCTTCTGATCACACCTTCTAACGCGATGTTGAACAGCAGACACGAAAGTCCATCACCCTGCCGTAACCCCCTTCGAGATTCAAATGAACTCGAGAGTGTCCCCGATACTAGAACAACGCACATCACTCGATCCATCGTCGCCTTGACCAATCGCGTCAGTTTATCCGGAAATCCGCCCGTACTCGTGCATAATCTGCCATAGCTGATCTCGATCGATTGTGTCGTATGCCGGCGCCGGTGGTGTAGTGGTAAACGTGACTGTTTTCTCACCCCAATGGGTCTGGGTTCAATCCCAGTCGAGGTCAGTGGGATTTTTCTGAGGCATAAAAATCTCTGGTCACGTCCTCCTTCGGAAGGGAAGTAAAGCCGTTGGTCCCAGCTCACGTGTGTATGAATGGGTGCGATATCTTACGCAGGTGTGGAAGCTGCCTGTGCAGGAATGGATGGCAATCGATGTCCGTCGGTGATTGGCACTAGATTGTGGAACAGAGACCGACGTTAAATAAAGTTAAATAAGCATTTCAAGCTTATAGCATTTTAGATTTTTGCCTACTCTCACTTTGAAGTACCGTAAAACGGGGTAACATTGATAGTTTTTTGAAGTATATTCTAAATATTTTTTAAGGCAAAGAATGTTTTTCAAATTTTTAATTTTTAAAACAAGAACTGAGGATCCAAGAGTTAATTCGTTAGAAATATGTTGAACGAAAATTAAAGCATTTGCAATATTTTTTTTAGTTTTGTGACCGAACTTCAGTATTTTGATTTGATAATGCTCGATGAATGTTGAAAAGAAATGAGTGAAACTCAAACAAATTAGTTCTTTAAATATGAAACTTTGAATGAGTATATAATAAGAAAACATCATAAGCAATAAGAATACAACCTCGAATTTGTGATGGCTATATCGGAAATACATTTCATAAATGATGGTTTGAGTGCTTTTTGAAAAAGGCGAAAAACACGAAAATGGTTTTTAATATTTTTGTAAAATATGTAATACATACTACATAGAAACTATATACGATATACACGGAAGTACCCTAAGCTTTACAATATGAAACCAATGTTTCTTATTTGGAAAAAGCAAAGTGAGTAAATTTATTCTTTATATTATACTATCAAAGGTACTTTCACATTTTAATTGAGAGCTTTTTATGCCTGTACCATCCTATGCCCAGGAAAATAGAGAAATTTTCCAACCCAAAAAATTAATAGACCGGACGGGAATCGAACTCAGTCGCCTCCAACATGGACTTGCTTTGTAGTTGTGCATTTACCGACTGAGCTAAAGGAGTATCGTTTGTAACATTTGAAATTTTTTTTTTTAATAACATTGTATCGTCTTCAGTTATTTAGGTATAGTATAAATTCTGAGTCATTAGTGCATACTAAAACACCCTTACATTATGAGATTCTAATGAGTAATATCGGCCTAGATTTGATGAATCATTATTTGAATATAATATTGCATTTTCATTTGAAATGCTAATTTTCTTGAAAGTTAACCTTTGCGTCACTGGCGTTTTTTTCTGTCCT
Organism: Ochlerotatus camptorhynchus; assembly: GCF_037179485.1. Lineage (NCBI taxonomy): Eukaryota > Metazoa > Arthropoda > Insecta > Diptera > Culicidae > Ochlerotatus > Ochlerotatus camptorhynchus. Next base: position 1,901,755 of record NW_027040618.1, read on the forward strand.
ACATGTTGTAGTTAGTTTGGCTTTAGTTTTCTCAATTTTTTACCGATTCAAACCAAACACCTTGCACATAATTGAGAAATTACCAGAGTTTCATAAGTCACACCTGTTGGTCACGTAGCGGGTTCTTTATTAACACTGATATTCCTTGGGGTCTGTCCAATGGTGAGACATTTTCATTATTTTTTTTCTAATATGAAGCTAATACTTTTCGTTGTCAAATCATAACCGAATCGTATATATGTGACTTTGTGGATCATGCACGACTTATTACTATGTATACCGGAAATTATAGGTTTTCCAAATCGTCCAGGATATCAGTTGATTTGTTCTACTATATCAACCAAGACTGCAAAAATGTCTGTAGTATCGTAAAATTTTCAATCATATTCAAAGTGTCTAAGTGGATCATGCAGGATCTATTTACTAGTAATCCAGATGTTCAAGGTTCTTCAAATCGTCCTGGAGTTCAGACAATTTTATCTACTAGATCAACCGAGATTGGGACCATGTCTTTAGCATCGAAATATTTCCAGACAGATGCACAGTGTCTATGTGGATCATGCATGAACTATTGTCATGTATACCAGATGTTTCAAGTTCTCCAAATCGTTCTGGAGTTCAGATGATTTATTCTACTAGATCGACCATGACTGGAATAAAGTCTGTATTATCGAAATATGTTCAAACAGATTCGTAATGTCTATATGGATAATGTTTAATTATTTCCACGTATACCAGATGATCGAGGTTCTCCAAATCGTCCTGCAGTTCAGATGATTTGTTTTACTAGATCAACAAAGACTAGGATAATATCTGTAGTATCAAAATTTCGATTTGAAAATCCTAGAACATTTGGTATACATGGAAATAGGATGGCACGATGCACATAGACACTTTGAATCTGTTTGGACATATTTCGGTACTACAGACATTATTGGAGTCGTGGTTGATATAGTAGAACAAATCAACTGACAAACAAACAAATCCGTGAAAATCGCGAATTTCGCGAAATCCACGCCTGTTGCAACAACCCTGCAACTCACAAAGAGCTACTGATTCCGATCAATAGCGGTGCGGCTTCAGCCTCCTTTAATGGATGCTCATGTGCAGCCTTTCGTTGTGTACATGAGAACACCACCACTCACCACGTGGTGATTGAATAAACACCGATTGGTGAAACCAGATGGAATTCAACTTTGAAATCTGTGTTAGGGAAATCGCTTTTCGTAGACAATCGGTGATAATTTTAATAATCGTTGCAACTGTTGCACATCTGTGCAGTTTAAAATAGTGACATTTTGAAAATTTATAGAGTCATAATTTTATAGAATTCGTAGAAAACATTCTTATCGATTGGCTTATGCCTAAATAAAAAAAAATATATATATATATATTAAGTAAGGAATGGCTTTTACCTCTGGTAAACATGTTCGGGGGAAAATTGACAAAATCTTAAATTTTAAATGGCTTGCGCCCTGATAAACATGTTACGGAAAAAATCAATCAAAAATGGTACAATTGAAGTGGCCTGTGCCCCTGATCGGGGAAAAATAAAAAAGTTAAATAATACCCCTGAACTGTCAAAAAGGTTGGGGTTAACCACTAACGGTGCAAATCCTGATTGGCGGACAAAAGTTGGCGCAACTTAGTGGCGTAAGATAGAAATTTTGACATGATGGTGCTTTCGAAATTTTTTCACGGTGATGTATGGAAGAGTAGTTTGGAATCATATAAAAAAGATCGACATCACTTCAGAAAGTACTGAATCACTTGAGAGTAGTTCGGAATCACTTCGAAAAGTACTGAATCATTAAAAAAAAAAAAATTGCATAACTTCATAAAAATTCGGAATCACTTCGGAATGTACTGAATCATTTCAGAATAGTTTGGACTCACTTCGCAAGTGCTGAATCACTTCAGAAATGTTTTCAATCACTTCGGAACCTACTGAATCACTAAGGAATGTATTTTATCACTTTGGAAATGTTCGGAATTTCTTCTGAATGTACTGAATCGATTCAGAACAGTTTGAATCACTTCAGAAAGTCATGAGAAAACTCAGAAATGTTTAGATTCACTTCACAAAGTACTGAATAACTTCAGAAAATACCATAAACACTGAATAAATATTCTAAATCATTTTGGTAAGTATTGAATCATTGCAGAAAGTTCACCTTGAAAATAATTGAATCACTTAAGAATGCACTGAATCACTTCAGAAACGTTCTGGAAGAGTTCATGATCACTTCGGAAAGCACTGAATTATTTCAGAAAGCACTGAATCACTTCGGAAAGTTTTGAACCACTATAAGCTCGGAATCTCTTCGGATAATATTGTATCACTTCAGAAAGTTACGGATTGACATTGGAAAGTACTGAATCATCCCAGAATGTTTGTAATCACTTTCGAAAGTACTGAATCAATTCTCTCAAGTTTACAATCACTTCTTCAAGAGCTGAATCACTTTTTAATAACTTCAGAACAAATTGCAATCCCTTCAGAAAAATTTAAATCTCTTTGGGGAGCACAGAATCATTTAAAAAAAAGTTCGAAATCTCTTCTGAAAGTACTGAAACACGTTAGAAAATCTCGGGATCAGTATGAAAAGTACTGAATTACTGCAGAAAAACTTCAAAAAGTACTGCATCACTTCAAATAGTACAGACATAATTGAGCATAAGAATGATTAACCGCTCGCGGTTGCTACTCCGTTATTACCAGATCACCTGTCAGAGAAACAAAAAACGATGCGTTGGACTAGCATCCATCTGCAATGTGTAAAAACTGGTCATGACATACTTTACGATAGGCAATAACAGCGCTGGCCGCTTCCAAATGTAGGTCAATTAGACCGCCAAAAAATGAGAGATCCTCCTCACTTCCACGAATTTTTCAATGGGTTTTCACTAAAGGGAGTATTGATTATTATCGCTAAGCCACTCAATTGTGACACATCGAGAAATATCTCGATTTTGGCAACATAGATGAAGTACAGTCAACTTTCCTCAACTCGATGTACACTAACTCGATATCGAGTTATATTACTATAATAAAAATGAGTGTCATAGCTACTGCGATAGCGAATATGTATGAGATTGTTATTCTATAACTTGATAACTTAAATTGTTGAGAGTGCACTGTAGTTACGTTTCCAAAAACAAGATCTGTCTATATTGACATAACATTATATTAGGAAAATTTGGAATCACTTTGGAAAAGTTAAGAATCCTTTCAGAAAGTACTAAATAAATTGAGAAAAGCTTAGGATAACTTTGGAAAGTACTGGACCATTTCAGAAAAAAATAACATGCACAGAATAACTTCAAATAGTACTGAACTTAACACAAGTTTTAAATCATTTCGGAAAACTTGTAAACACTGGATCAGTGTATTAAGCTCATAACATATTTAACAACTTCAGAAAAGCTTGAGTTCAGTAGGGAAAATGTTGAATTGCTCAAAGATAGACTCACTTCCGAAAATGTTCCGAAATTTTCTGGACGGATTTAACACTTTCGGCACGAGTTCTTGGAAACGTCTAAAACAAGAACCTGATATAAACGTAATAACCTGGCGCTGAAACAGTAAACGTATTGCCTATTAAGGTTTCCAAAGGTAATATCAGTTGTAACAGCACAAACATCTCTGGTTCTTATTTCAAAGATTTGCGTAGCAAAAATTTCGTTTTTGATATGCACACATTAGCATAGGGCGATCTTGAAGCAAGAATCGATCTTTTGAAAATAATCGATTCATCGATTGAATCAATCATTTTGAATCGATATTTTTCAATCATTTTGAATCGATCGTACGCTTTACGTACGATGGTCTACGTGAGAATATAGTAAATTTTGATCTCATTTGACATGTGGATCTGAGCATACTTGATTTAGTAAGTGATTTAACAAGTCATAATATTCGTTTTATTGGTATTAAATGAACGATTTAAAAAACGAAAGCTTAACATATGCAACAAAACCATTAGATGGTCGGAGTGTAAAAGCAGGTATGTACGGCAAGTATTTAATTAAGATATCCCAAAACTCATCCGAGAGGGATCCCAAGAAAGCTAATTAAGCCATGCGTTTTGCATTGAGCCGATATCGATTCTGTGTGGTTTCACCAGTTTCAGAGAAAAGCCTCTCTGACGGAACACTTGTTATCATTCTTGATAAATAGTCTCGATTAATGGGGTATACATGGGGATATACACTGCAAATTTTCTCCCCTGCTTGAAAAGAATCGACAGAACGGTACTATAGATCTGCTTAGACACAATTTTAACTGCCCGAACGTGAGCTGAAGACTCCAGGTACAGGTCAATATTAAATTGCAAATGCAAATGAATTGAATTTTTTTTAGTTGGATCGAAACAAAATTCGAATAAAAAGGATAGATCCAGTCGGTTTTTGTCGTTTTTGAGATCGAAAATCACCCATTACTAGCACACATGATCGAGGAGTTTGGCATTCCACTTTTGCTAAAAGTAACAAAGGTTGGGTTCCCTAGATTTCCTAGATGAAAGTTTCCTTTACGAAAGTAAGGTTTCTTGTACGAGAGTCACATGGGATGTGCCATGCCCAAGTAACATTGCAAGTTTTATCACGGTTTTAAAGCATGCTACAAGTCTTATTCATAGTCTATAGAACCCTCATAAATCCCTGATTGTTACTTGGGTTTTGCATTATTCTACACATATTTTTATGGTTGCTGTTCTGGCGATTGATAAGATAGCATACTTAACACTGTTAACAGCAGTCATAGTTTATAACTATGTACTCAAGATATCACAAATCCAACACCTCCAGCATATTTATGTAGGGGAATCTACGTATTTTCGTCAATCTAAGCAACGTCCGCACTTCTATCAGCATTTTCTCAGCACCACGTACAGATATGACGTGTCTGTTTGTTTACATTCATCTGCTGCTTGGTGCTCTATCCATTCCAATCGACAGAATTCTTCAAAACTGTTTGAAAGCGTTTTTACAACGTTCTAAACTTCTCAGGTGAGAGTGACTATTGTCGGCAGCCTCTTTTTTCTTCGGCAGCTGTTTTATTATCGGCAACTCGAAATCAGCCCCATTTTGTAGTGCGTATGTTTCATTCGAAGAAAAATCTGGCAAAATAGGATTGCTCGGTCGTACAAATATCATCAGATTGAAGATGAAATACTAAATAATCGATTAGATACATTCAGGGAAGTGTGTTAATGAGAAAACATAGTGAAATTAACGTTTAAATTTTGGTTACCAAAAACTGTCAATGAGGTGCCGAGGCCGGCATTTACCCGATCTGTATTTTTTTTGTTTTTTTTTTTTTTGATTTTAATCATCATATCCAAAATCTTCCCCTTCATTAGCTTAGTACTTGTGACTTAAGAAGGGGGCCTCGGAGAAACAAAAGGGCTTCTTACCACGGAGATTTTAATTTGATAACATACTGGTAGTTTTGGGAACTTTGTTATACCCACGAATGTTTAGAAAAATTCTAAAGGGTGTTTAATAAAAAATGAGAATTTTTTCAGTCATGCCAGTAAAAAAAAATTCAACTAATTCAGTATTTTTTAAATTAAAAACATAATCTTTATCCTAAAAAAAACGTCAATGAATATTGGAGAAGGCCGTACGACGCAACTTAGTTGTGATGCTCTCACACGAGAACTGGAGAGTGAGATTGATTTTTTTTCCTTTGGTTTGTTTTTTCCGTTGATCTTGTTTTCCGTGCTGAGCACCAATGCTACCGACGTGCCAGAAAGGCAGCTCCCACACCAGGACCCTACCTATCGACCCATCAACTCATGAACCGGGGATCAACGGCTTTACTTCCCATCCGAAGGAAGGCGTGATCAGAGATGTTATGCCTCAGAACATCCCGGCGGCGCTGACTGGGATTGAACCCAGGCCTGCTGGGGTGAGAGGTAATCACGCCTAACACTACACCACCGGCGCCGTAAGATTGATATGAGATAAATAAGAATACACAAATTATGGTGCTTGGAAAATGTTGACGGACCTTTCGGAAACCAATCATCAAGTAGGAAGGATAAACGGACTTCGCCACCTGTAGAATACAGTTCTGTTCGAGAAAGTGCAAATGTTTTGCAACGTACCATATAAACTAGATAATACACTATGTGAAACAACGTCATCAACGTCGGGAGCGGATGCATCGTTTAATTAGGCAGATTTTACTCGAAAAAAATGCATGGGTAAAAATTTATGAAATTTTGAGTTAAACTAGTTTAGAGTGCAATGTATACATTTGCAAAATTTCGTCACAATCTGTCAAGTGGGTATCGGGATGGCTTCCAAGCAAGAAGTGCTTCGACAAAAAATTATGGAAGCGGTCGTGGAAAATCCAGGCCAGTCCCACAGGTGGATCGCGAAACAGTTTGGAATCGACAATTCAACCGTGTCCCGTATGGTATAATCGTTCAAAGAGACCCAAACCCAAACCAAACCCAGCGCGAGCTGGCAGCGGAAGAAAAGCGAAGACGACCGACCCCGTGAACGCAAGGAAGGTGAGGGATTACTTCAAGCGCAATCCGAACCTTTCGATTCGGGACGTGGCCAAGAAGGTCAATTCTTCAGTCTGGTTCGTCCAGCAGACAATGAAACGGGCTGGACTTCATGTTTTCAAGGTAAGGAAGGCGCCTAACTGGAAGCTGTACCGCGAGTGCAGCCGATATGCATCGTAATGGACGATGAGACGTACATTAAAACGGACGCCAAGCAGATCCCCGGCCTGGAGTTTTTCGTCGGCAAGTCCCGCCTGGATGTTCCAGAGAAGTTCCGAAAGAAGAAGGTCGAAAAATTTGCCAAGAAGTACTTAGTGCGGGAGGCGATCTGTGGTTGTGGCAAATTCAGCAAATTGATAAAGAAGAATGCCTCCAGAAGCGCCTGCTGTCTGTCGTGAACTCAGATCGAGGTTGCAAGCCTTGATCTTTTGTCACTGGAACGACGCCAGCCAAACCATCCCGCGTTGATCAGCTACTTCTATTCACTTTAAAATTAGACACAAGAATGCGAGACGAACAACTAGCCAGCCTGAATCAGCTCGATGAACCAGTCATCCATCCTTTTGCACTCTTCTATCCCAGAGCATCATAACAATCATTTGTTCTATCTCCCTTGTCTGATGTCTGATGTCATCTCGAAGCCGATCTTCGTTTTCCATGACACGAATCACATTTGTGTATTCGGAGCTTTCCGAAGCTCAAACTCAACTGCTCTCGGCGCGTATGAATCGACTAGTTATGTCATGTATGTCGACTTCCAGTGTTGCCAAATGCACTTTGCCGACTTCACACGAAATTAAAGTAAATTAATTTTTATTTAATATCAACCATATCACATACACTACACTGTCCTTCCTCCGGTCCCACGAAGGTGACACTCTGTTTTGGCCGGATCTGGCATCGTGCTATTACGCGAAACCGGTGATGGAGTGATACGAAGCCAACGATGTTGTTTTTGTGCCGAAGGAGGACAATCCGCCAAACTCGCCAGAACTTCCCACAATAGAAAAATTCTGGGCGATTATGAAGGGCAAGATCCGAAAAACAGGAAGGTCTTCAAAAACGACAAGGATTTGAAGAAAGAGGTAGCGTTAAGTCCAAGGTGCGGGCATTTAGCCTAGGAATGGAGGTTCAATAAACCAACTTTGCAAAAACATAGCTTATATGTTTTTATTTATTTCCTGAGAGTTTCAAAAATATCCGACTTAAAATGAATTTTTAGTGATCATTTTTGTCTGTTGCATTTTTTTAGTACATTATTTAAATACGGTCATTACAATTTAGACAAGTATTATCCCAAAATTTAGGGCAGAGCAGTCCATAATGCACTCTTGGAGTAAAATGACCCTGCGTGATTTTTCGTTGCTTTCCCATTACTGATTCTGGGATTTTATGTGTTAGAATGCTAGTTCATGTACTGAACCAGCAATGCTGCTAGTTAATTCCCGAATTGACAATCGGAAAGCTATGGAAAACAGCACGGACCATTTTACTCCAGGGGTGCGTTTTAGACCATTCTTCTCTACACGGATTTCAAAACACATTTCCAAAGAAATTTTCCTCAGAATTTTCTTGAAATGCTTCTCAAAATGCTCGGAGCTCTCGGAGAAACTTAAAACCTCCACCTATGACTTTTGCCTCGCGAAATTCAACTGCACAAAAATCTTATGATGAGATGTCTGATGCAAAATGTATTACTATATAGGGGAAATGGATGTAATGTTGGCCTAAATGCCCCTTATTTGGGCCCATACATAAATTCAGCAATCGACTAAATTTTTAAAAGTGGCAAAAAATATCCATTAGTACCGGCCCAATGACGCGTTCATTTAGATAAAATTTATGCGATGGACCCAATATTAGATCAATAGGCCAACATCAGAGCCGTTTCTCTATATAGTTTTTTTTTATAAATTTTCCATGCATAAAATAACGCTTATTTTTGCATTATTTGATGGAAAATTAAGAAAACATTCTAGGGCATGTCATAATTTGACGTTTGAGTGGCATTTATAAGTTTTAACTTTGAATGATTTTTTAGAAACATTAGCGTGAAAACACTAGAGAATCTCAAGTGTGAGTTTCGGTTTGCAACTCGCTGAGTTTATTATCTCAGGAGAGGCCTTTGGAATTAGAGAAGGATCTCTTGGAATTGGAATTCTCCTGAAACTCTCATCAGAATCGCTTTGAAAATTTCTTCAGAATCTCCAGGAAAACTACTCAGTTTCTTTGGAAATATGTTATAAATTGTCTACCAAACCCTTCCAATGTTTTTGATAATTCTTCAAAATTTTTATGAATTATTGTAGGAATTTTGTTTTTAAACTATCTTCAAGCTTGCTCGAAATTCAGCGAAAATTTTTAGAGCATTATAAAGAAAAATTAGATAACTTTTTTTTTTTTTTATTAATGACATTTTACATCTCCGCGATTCATTCATGGCCGTTAGATAACTATTGATTATTTATCGATAAGGGATAGTTATGCGATTACAGCTGGAATACTCGCACATTCCTCGACACCTATATAGTGATGTTGGACATTAAATAAAACCAATATTTGTTTCGGCCTTAATTCATCGATCTACAAGTTGGAGATTTTCAGCCATTGATGTAGTACAGTGCTTTCCCGATTTTGTCAGCTCCCGATTTAGTCTACCCCAGATTTTGTCAGCCTGAAAATTTTGCTCAACTTTTTGGTTTTAAGCATTTCGCTCCAAAGGACACTTAATTGTTTTGTCGCAGCAATAAAAGAGGTAATTCAAATAAACCTCAATTATTGGGACACTGCACAGCTGTATCGAGTCCCTTCCGATAGAGGTGGCGGATCGAGCTGGGATGGCTGCAATACATGTTATAGGCAGATACCCCATTCATGAAGAAGGTTTCGTGATCGCCAAAATTAACCGAATATCCATATGCAGTTGCTACGCACCCGATGGACGATGAAGCAATTCCACGAGACGCTGGTTGAACTTACCGAAGAGTTGATCGGACGAAGACCGGTAGTCAGTGGCAGTGGAGTGGGGAAACAGATGTACCAACGCAAGATGGCACATTCTGCTGGAAGCTCTGGTGAAGCTGGAAATTAGGCTGCTCAATAAAGGCACCACCAGCACTTTTCGCGGAGCTGGTCGGAAATCCATTATCGACGTCACTTTATGCGGACTACAGTCCGTCGCTGGTGGAAAACATGAATTGGAGAGTGTGTGAAGGATATACCCATAATGACCATCAGGCAACCGATATGGCATCGGCCAACGGAATCCTGTGGCAGTACAGGGGACGAGAATTTGCGACCTGAAGTGGAACCTCCAGCTTAGTGCTGCAACGAGGCAATTAGCACCCTCCACGCTAGTTGTCTCAGAGCCAGAAGACGTGTTCAAAGAGCAAGAACAGAACCAGACAGAGAGGAACGTAGAGGAATGCTCCGAGCACATTAACGAGAGATAAAGCAGAGCAAGTCAAACTGTCAACTGGAGCTGGGCCGAGACGCTCCTGCCAACGACGCACACCGTGTCGTGATGACGAAGATCAGACGTCAAGTCATGCCCGATGAAATGTGCTTAGAGAACCTGAAAGTCATCGTGGAAGGACTTTTCTCGCAGCACGATCCAACGACCTGGCCACCTACATCGTACGGAGACGGAGAGGGAGATAACGACGAAGTCACCAACGAGCAGCTCGTAGCAGTGCCTGCTGAATAAACTCGGAAAACTCTTGGAGTGGATCATCCTAAACAGGCTGAGCAAGGAGAGTAAGCAAGGATCGTCGGAGAGGCAGTTCGGATTTCGAAAAGGAAGAGCAAAAGTGGATGCAATTCTAGAGAGCCGAGAAGGCGTCGAAACAGAAGTGGAGAGGAGATAGATATTACGCTGTGATAACGATTGACGTCAAGAATGCGTTCAACAGCTCCAGCTGGGAGGCCGACGCTACTTGCAGAACCGGGTTCTGATCTACGAGCCAAATATGGGACATAGATCGACTAGGATCACGGCAGAAATTCCACAAGGCTCCATCCTTGGTCCAACGCTCTGAAACGTGATTTAAAACGGCGGTCTAACGCTGAAGCTACCCAAACGAGTTGAGATCGTTGGCTTTGCGGACGACGCCGGCTGACGGTAATAGGCAAGACGCTGGAATAGATGGAAATGTTGGCGACCGAGGCGGTCGACATGATTGGAAACCTAATGCATGGAGCGAAGCTGCAGATAGCCCACGACAAAAGCGAGGTGGTATTGATCAGTAACTTTAAAGCGCTGCAGCGGTTAGAAATTACCGTTGAGGAGCACGCAATAAACTAGAAGTGCGTGTTGAAATGCCTGGCAGTGATGGTCGACGACCGTTTGGCTTCAATAGCCACATAGAATACCCCTACGAGAAGGCAGCGAAGGTCATCAACGCGGTAGCCAGAATCATACGGACATCTCGGGACAGCTCCTGGTTAGTGTATTTACGTTGATACTAAGCTATGGAGGTTCAGCCTTGGTTGAAGCGCTGAAAACCAAACGGAATTTAAGGCAACCGAACAGACATTTGGTGTACCCTTTGTTGTAAGAATGGTAAACATTTATCAGTAATTCCATTGATAGTCGATAAATAATGGTTAGTCTTGATTTCAAAATCATTTTGATGGTTAGAATATTGGAAAAGGAAATTTCCCGATTTTGTCAGCTTCCCGTTTTTGTCAGCCTAACATTTCTGATGGGGCTGACAAAAACCGGAAAAATACAGTATCAGGATTGTAGTCATATTATCAATTAATTTGAAATATTTTATTAACTTTGAATGTCCTTCCGGATTCCCTTGGGATACTCCTTAAAATTCCCTTCGATATGCTTTAAAATTCTATAGAATACCACTCTTCTTCATCTTCTTCTTCCTCTTCTTGGCACACAGTAATAAATTTAGTGCTTTCTTAGCCAACCAAATGCATGAAATTTTATCTTGTGTGACAAGTACAATGATACACTATGGCCAGGGAAGTCGAGAAATACTGTGCCTTTACCGACAAGGTTATCTGAGACCCTTTAACCAGATGATTAGGTAATCTAAATCTGATGCACTGCTTAGATTCAGGTGGCTGGAATATCGGTTATCGGTTATCCCCCAATATGGGGGAATACATTTTCCCAGACCTCTTGGCTTCCACTCAGGAGGAGCTTGGAAGAGGGTTGAAGGTATGCCGTAACCGTCGTTCAGGACGAACTGCATAGAGAATCAACTATCGATTCTGAATGTCCTGGGAAGTCACCCGTTGTCCATTAAATCCTTTCCCAAATCATCCAGTTTTTCAATCAATTGGCCGTTCAGTCCTTCTCTATATACGTCATCCATTTGTGTGCCCTCTTCTATACTATACCTACATAGATTGTAATTAAGTCGACACATGTGCTCAGTAGCCCCTTTTTGGAGAGGTCGTTCTGGCTTCACCTCCCTCCATCCCATATTTGGGCCACCGTCTAACGACTCGCTCGCGCGCTATTGCAACCAGATATGGATTTAAATCATTTTTAAAATGTAACATCACTTCCCCTTCGACCTTCTCCCATTACCGAATTAAACCCCACTAGCGAACGGCCACTTTAGGTGGTTCTCGGCTTTCGAGCAAGCGTAAATAATTGGATTGATTTATGGTCAGCTTTGCTATCACGAATCGTCGGTCGGTTGGGTTGGTAGGAAATTCTTACCCTTGGTCTTGGTGATGGCTGGTGGGGAGGAACCCGTGCAAGTGATTAGAGGTGATTATCATAATTTTGCTTGGCGATTAAGAAAACACGGTTCCAATGGCGGCGTGTGGCGAAAGGCAAACAAATGTTCACTCCTGGGGAGCTGATCAATGGGCGCATAATTAAAATTTTAGTTTCAATTAAGCCGTTTTGGGAACTCCACGATGGAGATGAGACCCATAAAAGGGAAATGGTGAGAATCGATTTAAATGTATATTATCATAGTCGGATCAATTACAACCGCAAGATTTTTTTCGTCGATTGTAGACATGAAGTTATGAGCAGCATTATTGACTTGTTACGTTACCTTCAAATTACACTTCCGAAAGAATGGAACGGTGCATGTTCGAAGCAATCAAGCTGTACTTTGTCGCCTTGCTAATTGTGGCGTTGGTGTTCATCGAACGTCGAACAAACAGTGCTCTATGGTTATATGCATTTCTTGGAACCGCACTCACATCCGGCGGTGCCTGCGGCGGCGTCCTCAGTGAACGGTTTGTATTGACGTGCCTTTGATAAAATCCCAACCGACAGTTATAACCGTCTGGTGCCACCCACAACCGTGCGCGAATACTAATCAATGGGTGGTCGCACTCTCTTGGAGCCCGCAACTCATGCAACACGGTGTTCAAATTTGGACTGTCACGATTCCAAAGGCTAAGCATGTCGACGACACCCCAGTCGGTTGTACCAAAATAGAGCACTGAAAAGCGGATCAATGTAAGCAGTGTGGCTTAGGCTATATTTAAGGATGTAAACTTTGTAGCATCGGAAAGGGTAATTTGATACAATTGTACCACGAGTACACCTTTCCCAAAGGCAATTTAAATTCATCCTCAAGGATCCATTCATTTTGAAACGCTACAGCTCGAAATTCCTCACCCTACAAGAGCACGAGTTGCTTCTTATGAAAATTTAAATGAGACCAAACACTTTGCCCCCCACTTTGGATTGCACTCCTATTGGTGATGGAGGTTGAAGCCTCTTGAGCCTATCACACCAAAGCACACTCCAAGAAGGCGAGAAAGAACCAACCGAAAGATGCATTTCAAATGCGGTGCTCTCTCTTCACACAATTCGAAACAACAATTTTCCCTGCCCGGCTTGTTCTTGTTCAATAATCAAAATGCATTTAGTGGAAACTCGATTGGGGAATTAGGAGCGGAGCTTCATGGCCAGTGAGCTCTGCCTGGTCTTCTCCGTCCTGGCCTGTTGGCGTTGGGTCATACAGCAGCTCCAGCATTGATTCTTACAGGTGCACTTGAATGTTGCTACTATTTTCAGTTTGTATTCTTTTCCTAGCTTGTTCCCTCTGGCAATCTTCGCGTAGCAGCAGTTTGCTCCGTTTGCTCTGGGAGGACTTGCATAAGAAGATACAATTTCAGAAACTGGATACGGTCCAGGGAGCAGGGATGTAGGTTTTGAAACCATTTGAATATTTGGTTTTGGATTGATCTGAGACCTACCGTTTACATACATGTAGAACTGTTGTATCCGAATAAGAATTTACCATACAAAAACAATAGAATTTATTGTTACAATGCAATAAATGTTCAGAGATGTTATGCCTCAGAAAATCCCGGTGGCGCCGACTGGGATTGAACCCAGGCCTGCTGGGATAATCACGCTTACCACTACACCGCCGGCGCCGTTTTGGGTGAAACATTATTGTCTCAGAGTGGAGCGGAGTAATACGAGGGATGATGAATATCGTAGGATGAAACAGAATCTATTAGGGAACATCTCGGACGATAGTTCAGAATGCATTAATCCCGTTATTACCAAATAAGGAAAGTTAACCAAAAGTTTCAAAAAAACAGAAAAAGAAAAAGGTTGGTTACTCGGTACCGACAGGAAACAAGCAAAACAAGGCCAAGAAAAACGGGGGAGCAAAAAAAAAAAACAAGTTTAAAATTATACAGAAGAGGATCAGCAGAGATCGCAGATTTAGAATCGCAGCTAGACATTTTGAAATAGTGTTTAAGCTGGCTCTCACTCAACCTCAGCCTCAGCGGTTAGAAAATTAGTTGCAACCATGGTCACTCGCAAACACATTCCAAAATCAACCCCCAAGATGCACACCAACAGGGACAATGTAGTACGGGACATGGAAGGACTGAACGCCAGGGTTCAGGTAACCAGAGTAATTTAAGGTGATTCCTTGTAGAGTCCACAAATGGCCATCACGTTCGATATACATGCACTTGGAAATTAATGCCCCATTTCACCTGAAACTGCTACTTCATGTATGCTGCAGTACAGCAAATGTGGAGTAACAGTTTCATTGTGGTACGTGTCGTGGAAGCTGATATTTGCGCACTTAATGTTTCGAAGTGGTTACGTGAATAAGGATCTCACATCGAAATACCTTAAGAGAAAACGGGTACGTCCCGGAATATTATGCGTACAGTAGCGGGGAAGATGATAGGGTTGGATGGGAGGTCCCATAACTGAATCGAAGAGTTTATAGAGGTGATAGGATCCATCACGATAGACAGATAGAGAAGTCTCTTTCTCAAGAGATGCAAGGTCACCATCCTCAGAAGATTTCATCTTCAATGTGAAAGTTTTGGCGAGCATGAACAGCATACTTAGCGATATGAAGGTTTGCACCCATTATTCCCAAAAACAAAAGAAGCGCTCCGACCGAATCAATTTTTATCATCATCCGATAGGCCGAAGTGAATTCATTGGCGTTTCAATGCTGAGTTTAGAATCCGTAGGCCGAGTTTGGGGTCAAGAAACAGTGTTAGACTTTTGACAATATCTCAACGATTGAACTCTCTTTATCAAATCTTACGGTACGTACAGAAAGGTTAATAAATTTGGAAGCCATCAGTAATAATAACATTACGTTTGGTGCTAAAATGTGCTAGATTAAGAAAGACTAAGTGTGGGTTGTGCTTAATAGGCCGGAAAAAGGGTAGTGAACCCTACGCGAAAATTAGACTTGATTAGACGTCACAATTTGACTTCCATAGTAATCATTAGGAACTAAAGGACCAGTAATGTGAAATTTTTAGTTGGGTGAATAGAAGTGTAAAATCAGTAGAAACCCTTTTCTTTTAAACTCTTTAATGACAATCAAAACATAAGTATTGATCAAAATCGTTAATATCAACCAGTCTTTGGATTGGGTTCTGATCACGAGTGTCGAGAAGCTTTGATGTCAATTTCGGTGCGAAACGGTGCCATTCTAAGCGGAAATTTGGCGCATCTTCCAAACAGAGCCAGTATTGATGCTAAATTTGAGCTGGAGACAGACATCGATCATGAATTGATTTGAAGAGTTCGTTCCAATTGAATCAATTGTCCTTATGAATTTATTAGCGACATGACATTCGATTCCCTTTTGTTACCCAGGATGAGCTCAATCACGCATGATCACGTTAAATCCTGCTGCGTAAATTCAACAAAAACAAAATGATGCCATGATCGCAATCGAACAGTCATGACCCTTGGCTAATTAGATTCCGTTGTGTTTGAAAAACTGAAATTTTAAATGCTTTTTCGCGGGTTCCGCTTCTGGTTGACCTCAATACACCCCCTCAGAATTTCTACAGTCGCATAAGCTACACTGTGCTATTCTTTAATGGTGGCAGGCTCCAACTTTGATTGACTTTTGGTACTGGCTCTGATTGATGGATCTGTCAAATGTTTGTTTGGGATTGTATTGATAGGCATGGACATCATCTCCAGGCTGGCGCAACATTTGTCCGGGATGGTGTATATTATTGAATCTCTTAGATGTCATATTGTATGCTATGACGGGCAAAATTGCAATTGAACGTTTGAGAACGCTTGATCCAGTATCGATAACATTATCATTTGAATAGCTCGATGTCGTCGGTTGCAGTGGGTTGTTTTGGTTTGGGGGCTCGGTGTTCTTAGAGTGACCGTTTTTGTGTACTGAGCAGAAGATTGTGGGTTCATTAATTTATTTGATATGACTCAATCGAATTAACTTTACAGAGCCAAGGTTTCTTGTTCACTAAACAAAACATCTTAAAACTATAGTCAAAAGATACAACACAATAAACACTTTATCCTCCGCTATCCAAAAAGCCTCTTCCATCAGAACAGGAGCTACTTCCAGTGGTTTCATTGTATGACAGTATAGCCAACGGAGGGCAAATTGCTTCCATTGCAGCAATGGACGCAAAACGTCGTCAGCACTCACGCACTCATAACTAAACACATCGAGAGCGGCCTGCTTCTGACAACAACCGAGTGAACACTGATCGTGGGGTCTATCCCAGGTCCTTAACTACTTCCTTACTTTGATGACAGAGTTTGGGAATCCAGAAAAGATCTTCGCGAAGGGAAATATTTCAAGAAAGGTAACACATAGACAAGTTTTTTTTTGTCATCCTAATGACTTATTTAACTTAATTTTCACTGAGTCCGTACCGTTGGTCATCGATCATGGTGAGTTTTACCCAGTTGAAAATCCTTCTTGTAAACTATTCAACATTGTTCTTTTTTTTCTTGGTTTGTTTTCCGCCGATCTAGTTTTCCGTATTGAGTACCAATGCTACCAACGCCAGGGAGGCAGCTCCCACAACTTGGACCCTACCTATCAAACTATCAACTTATAGATTGGAGATCTACAGCTTGATGGTTAACAATAAATTAGCTTTCAACTAAATTGTTGATGCTGGGCGTAACAGAAGAATATTCTCTATATATGAAATCATTCAACTGAGTATACAAAAGCTCGCAACTATTCATAGATTTGTATAATTTATAAATTCTCAACCCTTGCTCCGACACCAATTATATGAGCTTACTAGGCTCTCAGTCCAGGGTGAACTCGTACTCCATATTCGTATCAACAAATATAAAAATCCAATAATTTTTCAATTTTCAATCATATGGGAAATGTCTCTAATGTTGGCCTATGGATCTTAGATTGGGCCCATCGCTAAAATTCTGCTAATTATCAATTTTATCTAGATGAATGTCATTGAAAATTTACTCTATTGCTGCATTTATGTATGGGCCCAAATTAGGGGCATTAAGGCCGACATTACATGCATTTCCCCTACCACTTCAAACATATAATCATTAAACTAAGCAAACATAAGCTCGTAACTCCTCATAGATAGTCAATTCTCAAACCTTTGCGACCTATATGCGTCAATCTGAACTCGGGGTGGGAGGCTAACATTGTCTTACGTAGAACCTCTTCCTTTCATGTATTATGTCTTTGATGCGTTGATGGCAAGTCCAATCCGCCTAGCTTCAGCCTTCAGTCTGATGTACGATGTCATCGGCGAAGCCAAGAAGCTGGATGGACTTCCTAAATATCGTACCACTCGTGTCTATCCCAGCTCTTCTGATCACACCTTCTAACGCGATGTTGAATAGCAGACACGAAAGTCCATCACCTTGCCGTAACCCCCTTCGAGATCCAAAGGGACTCGAGAGTGTCCCCGATACTCGAACAACGCACATCACTCGATCCATCGTTGCCTTGACCAATCGCGTCAGTTTGTCCGGAAATCCGTACTCGTGCATAATCTGCCATTGCTGATCTCGATCGATTGTGTCGTATGCGAATTTGAAATCGATGAACAAATGATGTGTGGGCACGTTGTATTCGCGGCATTTCTGCAGAACCTGCCGAATCGCGAAAAATTTGGTCCGTGGTAGCGCGGGCACCCATGAATCCCGCCTGGTATTGCCCCACGAACTCTCTTGCATATGGTGACAGACGGCGGCATAGAATTTGGGAGAGTACCTTGTAGGCGGCGCTCAGCAGTGTGATTGCGCAGTAGTTGCAGCAATCCAACTTGTCGCCCTTTTTTGTAGATTGGGCATACGACACATTCCATCCACTCCTCCGGTAATAGCTCCTCCTCCCAAATCTTGGCAATTACCCAGTGCAGCGCTCTAGCCAGTGCTTCACCACCGTATTTTAATTAGCTCACTTGGCAGTTGATCTACACCAGTTGCTGCTGTTGTTCTTCAGCCGACCGATCTCCTCCTCAACTTCTTGAAGATCAGGGGCCGGTACCCTGTCGTCTTCTACGCGTGCTCCAAGGTCTGTTGCCGTGCCACCTTCGTTTTCTGCTACTTCACCGTTGAGGTGCTCGTCATAGTACTGCTTCCACCTCTCAATCACCTCACACTCTTTCGTGAGAAGGTTACCGTCCAAGTCTTTGCACATATCGGCTTGTGGAACGTAGCCTTTGCGCGAACTATTTGGCTTCTCTTAGAACTTCTGTGGGAAGTTAACGCGGTACAGATTTTCCATCGCGATCTCGGTCTTCCTGCTGACCTTCTTCCTTCGGAAAACCGAGTTCTGTCTGTTCCGCGCTTTGTATCGCTCTACATTCAATCTCGTGCGGTGTTGCAGCATTCTCGCCCGAGCTGCATTCTTCTCCTCTGCGAACAGTTTGCATTCACCGTCAAACCGGTCATTTCTTCGGTCCGGGATTGCAGTACCTAGTGCCGCTGCAGCAGTACTACCTATGGCGGAACAGATGTCCCTCCAGCCATCTTCAAGAGAAGCTGCGCCAGACTGCTCTTCCGTGGGTAGTGCAACTTCCAGCTGCTGCGCGTAGTCCTGGGCAACTCCGGTGTCCCGTAGTTGCTCAATGTTAGGTCGCGGCGTTCGACTTCGACGGGTTTTATGCACCGTCGAGAGCATGCATACTGCAACTAGGTAGTGGTCCGTTGATAACGTCGGAGAAGAATTTCCCGTTGATTAGAACGTGATCGATTTGGTTTTCTGTGTGTTAGTCAGGTGATCTTCAGGTGGCTTTGTGGATTTCCTTGCGGGGGAAAAAGGTACTTCGACCTACCATACCCCCGAGAGGCTGCAAAGGTCATGCATCGTTGGCCGTTGTCGTTCGATACGACATGCAGGCTTTTTGGCCCGATTGCCGGTCTATACATTGCCTCCCGTCCTACCTGTGCGTTCATGTCGCCGATGACGATTTTGACGTCCCGTTGCGAACAACCGTCGTACACTTGCTCCAGCTGCACATAGAACGCTTCTTTCTCGTCTTCGGGTCTCCCTTCGTGTGGGCAGTGCACGTTGATGATACTGTAGTTGAAGCGGCCCTTAATCCTCAACTTGCACATCCTTGCGTAGACCGGCTGCCAACCAATCACGCGTTGGCGCATCTTACCCTGCACTACAAAGCCGGTTCCCAGCTCGTTCGTGGTGCCAAAGCTCTGGTAGAAAGTAGCCGCTCGATGCCCGCTTTCCATACCTTTTGTCCCGTCCAGCAAAGTTCCTGCAGTGCTACGACTTCAAAGTTGCGTGGTTGAAGTTCGTCATAGATTAACCTATCGCAGCCCGGGAAGCCGAGCGATTTGCAGTTCCATGTTCCGAGTTTCCAATCGTAGCCCTTATTAAATCGCGTAGGTCTGTGTCGGAACAATCATCCGTATTTGCAACTTTATTTTTTTTTTTCAGGGCGGCTTGTTGGGCCTGCCCCAACCCCCTGTCTCGCCGGGGACCATCGTGCACTGCTGTGTTTAGAGTCCCACGCTGGCACTAGGACGGTGATCAGCCGCTCTTAACATGGAGAAAAGACGCCGTTTTGAGCCGCACCTCCATGGTGAACAGACGCTCGGGTTTGGTGAAGCATTTCCTCTATCACCGTACTATGGTTACCACGCCAGTGTTCGCGTCGCACCTCTTCACTTTGCTATTGCCGGACTGGCAACATTGCCCAGGCTACGCCACCCAGCTATGTCCATGTTATAAGACCACTTTTCGGCCCCGGAACCGCTGTGTCCCAGAAGGAGACCAGCCAAGACCCCAAGCTACTGGTCTAGAGCCGACGGTAGCTTCCAGGGTGGGCACACAAAGCCACAAAGGTTCCGGGTCTCAGGGAGTTTGGGCGAGGGAGACCTTTCGGATGTGAGGGGACCTAGAAAAATGCGAATTTGGTTACCTTACGCTTTATTCGGCCAGTGATGATAGTGGGGGCGGAACAGAAATCGGGTGATGGTTAGATCATGGCCCAACGTGGCTGAAGAATACCGAGGTTGGCAGCTCGGTCGGGATGACGGGCGGTAGTGTCGCTCTAGACGGTGATCGGGCGGTCGCCAGGAAGGGAATCGATTCTTGCAGCGTTGGTGGCAGTGATGGATGCGACGATGGTGGCGGCTATGGACCCAGCGCTCAACTGCGCCTGTTCACTATTCGGCGTCGTCGACCGCCGACGCTGTACCATGAGTGATGATAGCC
This sequence comes from Ochlerotatus camptorhynchus, assembly GCF_037179485.1. NCBI lineage: Eukaryota > Metazoa > Arthropoda > Insecta > Diptera > Culicidae > Ochlerotatus > Ochlerotatus camptorhynchus. Next base: position 1,922,213 of record NW_027040618.1, read on the forward strand.
TGGTGGATAGCGGACCAGCAGGGCGTGTTCTTGAACCGCCGGGAAGCCTGGCTACGGCGATGTGACCTTGGTTGGTCCCCCGGAGCCAGCAGAGGCCGACGCGGCCACAATGGTCGACTTGCTGCTGGAACTAACAGTCCGCGCTTTCACGGCAACGAGAGGCCAATTCTTGCTAGGCGCTTCGGTGACGACCCGACAAGCACAGTTGCTGAATAACTTTCGGTCCGATAACCCGGACCCGGAGATGATTAGACGGCCGTACTGATAACGGGCACTTCATAAACCGCGTGGGTCGAAACGGGGGTTTTGATCCCGAAAACGTCTGGTTTTTCGCCAAATTTCATTCGTCCTCGGCAGAGGCTCGTCACTTACTGATCTCGTCGCTGAGTCGGGATCTCTCTCCTCCGTTCTGCTTCGGCCAGTCGTTTGCGATCCTCTCCATCCGCCCACGATCGTAGGTAGCGTAGAGCGCTATCAGCTACCTACTGCTATCAGACGGCACACGTGATCCACACCGTCGGGCGTTGATCGCCCCCACTTCAAATCGACCGTTAGCTACACTAACAATTTTATTTACCCTACTCCCCACATCTAATGATGGAAAACAAAATGTTACCCACCGGTAGTCAGCCGGTAGTCAGCTGGTAGTCTTTTGTTATCATATGACTCGCGGAGGCGTGAAGTAGGAACTTGTGAGGACCAGGGCTAGGTATTCCACTCCTTCCAGGTTGTCAACTCACCATTTTGTAGCCCAACCCCACCCATATATCGGTAGTAATTACAAGGTAGTAGTTACAAATTTTGTAATTTGTCCCTACGTTTCGGCTCTGATGCATACTAAGGAGCATTTTCAATTTTAGGGAGCGTACTTTAAATATTTACGGAGCATTTTAAGATTTTTAACGTATTTTGATCAATCATTTAAAGAGCAACCCGATCTATTTTAAGGAGATTTTTTTTTACTTATTAAGGAACATCGTCATTGTTTAATGATTCATTTACCTTTTTACCAAGATCGTCGGTCATCGTGGCTTGACCTGGTGTAAGGAGCACTACCGTCGAGATTGAACGGTCTTAGCATTAACTCAATCATATGTGGTTTGTTGTGATATGAAGGGCTCGGCTGCCTAAGACAGTCGTTTTCGCTTACTGAACAGAAAATCGTGGGACCAAAGCCAGGCCTCCTCATATGAAGCGTTTCATAGTCACAATGGCTTGTGAGCGACCGTTTTTGCTAACTGAATCTTTAATTTAAATCTCATGCTTCTCCACATTCAAGATTCGTTAGTCACTTGTTTTTTTTTAACTCGTACCCATCACTGTAATCCAGCGGACCGTTTGCTAAAACGAACCTTGCTGCATATCCAACCCGGTTTATTCACTATCCCAGCAATTTATCGTGGAACTGCAGAGGATATCTCTGCTTTCAACACAGCGAATATTACGTCAACACACTCCCACTCAATTCATTATTAAACTGCATTTGGACGAGGCCGGCTGCGGTATTTCCTAATTTTAGAGCACCAGTTTTTACACATTGAGGATGATTGGTTGTCCCAAGGGTCCATGCATTAATTATGTCACGCTAAATCGAGCGAAAAAGTACCCCCCCCCCTATCGTTACGTTTTTCCTATACCTAATGCATTGCTTGTCACAAAATCTTAGACCCCCCCCCTCCCCCCTTAGAGCGTGACATAATATATGCATCAACCCCAAGCATCATCTGTTGGTTCTCTGTGCAAACACAGCTGATCTGGAAATATTGGAGTAGCATGCGTGGGCGGTCAATCATGCTCATGCTCATTGTAATGACTCATTTAGCTTGTTTACCTTTCGGTACAATCACATTCGGTTTAATGCTTAATTTATATGTAAATTGCACAACCGAAAAAAAAAAAAAGAACTTCAAGAAAGAACAGGGAAATCCAGGTAATTGTCCATACAAATTTCACAAAGACTTATGCAGTGTGACAGAAGTGTCAGTTTTGGATTATTGACTCATTTGACCTAGTGACCCCTTCGGCCTAAAAGCGTTCAGCCTGTTGGCATTTGGTCTAATCCTCCATCATAAAAAAAGCAATGATTCAATATGATGAGTTTCTTTCCGCTCAAACAAATCAGATTCAACCCTGAAAATCGTCCATTTCTTCTAACCATACCGTAAACCGACGAATCTCATCCCAGAAGTGTTTCTCTTTTGCTAAAGTGCTATCTTCCTATTAGATGCACATTGTTCCACAATTTCTTCTTCAATGACCAACTACTCCGGTCGCTCAGTTGCCACCGGACACCACCCCGCATCTGCTTCCATCGTCATCGAAACTCTCGAAGGGATTCATTTCAACTTGAGATGAAAAATGTATACACAACCTAAAGCAGAAGAAAGCCCAGCCCAGAGTCGGAGAATGGATGTCTGCTTCAACTTCCACATTCAATGAGTTCCCTCCGGGAGCGTCGCTTTCATTCTTCCGACGGACGTCGGGATCTCGGAGATGCTACCCAGTAGGTATACTGAACCGGTGAGCAAAGTAACTAACCAAGAAAGCTACACGGAAGCCTTTGCTTGCTTGGGAGGTGCTTGGAGCATTCTGGAGAAGTCAGGCTGTTCTACTTCATTCGTAGTCAGTCGTTCTAGAAGGGGCAGGGTGGATAGCGAGCAAATAAAAAAAAATCAAATGAAGAAGAGAATAAAATTTACATTTATCTTGAAATTTTGTACCCAATAAATTATTCAAATTTACCTCCTACTTCCTCAATGAAGGTAATTCCAAGTGGAAGCCGGACAAAAGGTGAGAAGCGCTTATGCAACATGGTTATCTATAGGTAGATATTGCTGCACAAGATCCATTGGATGCATTTCTCCGTCTTGCACAGTTACAACCAATTGAATTCGGGATGGTCCAATCCCTTCGGGGCTTCACTTTGTTGGTTTAGTCAGTTTTGATAAATCTTCCAAATTAAATTATCAACTTGAACATATCTTTTACGTTTGGGCTGAAGTAGGTCAGTTTGCACTACAAAGATCAAGCTGCAGGGATTGCTACCGCATAATTGAAAACTTCAACACAAACCTTGAATAACCGCTTCGCTATCAATTTGAACCCGGATGAACTTTCGATGAACAGGAAAAAACCTCCGCTGGTAAATATTTAGTTGTCGGCCTCAATAATCCGCGTCTTATTTGTAAAGTGATAATTTTGGAACCGTGTTTACCATGTTCCGAGGAGATTAGTTGGCTGTTGACGCCCCGCTGCCGCACATTAATGTATGTTCGTATACAGTTGGATCCGCCTGACACCATATTAATTATCACCAGTCTATCTAGTACAAAGTGTCAATGCTTGTCGAAGTGCAGACACTTTCGCTTAATGTGTCGTGTCGTGATATAGTCACCCATGTGAGTATCACCGCACGTCGTCGTCGTTGTCGCCGGGTTGACAATAGCCGGGTTTCAATGGCAACAATCATTTGACATCACAATTAACATTTCATTTTCGATTGTCGGTGCGCTGCTTAGTAACAATAATAGTTCTCGGAAATCAACCTGCGATGCGATGATGCACGACATGCGATTCATTTGTCCGGGGCTGGTAGGTTGACCGACGTTCTAACCAAGTGGGTGAGAGGAAAAAGGCAAACATTTATCACTGTTGATGCGATAAATAGGCTGGTAATCAGAAAGACGGCATTTATCCACGGGCCATATGGGTGCTCTGGCGGCGGATGAACACCTCGTTCATGGGATGCGCTGGCTGCTGCTCAATCAACTTTGCTGTGCATGCATGCTGAGGGAAAGAGGGCAGGGTTGTAGGAAGAATGCGTTCTCATCAGAATTTTAATTCCACGAACAGCGAGCGGTACACGAACGATGCACCTATCACCTCGGTAAAGATTGTTTGCATTTGTACATGAGTGCGTCTCCAGCTCTGCTCTGGCCAGTGTCTATCATCACTTCTGATGGTCGGAGATTTAGGGTAAGAAAATGTGAATATTTTAACTGAAAGTCATGATCAGATTGACGGAGCTTCAGCAAACACTGAGCGAACAAATTTACAGTAATTCACATGAAAATCCAATAGTTTCTTGTTCTTATTCTTATTCTTGTTTTCGTTTGAATTTAAAACGTTCGAAATTATCCTACTTTCGTATTCCTGTTTTCGTTCGAACCAATTCGAACCATTACAATTTTCGAACATTGTTCGTTCGAACAAATTTTCCAATTCCCATTTTCGTTCGAACGTGTTTTTTGTCAACCAGAGAAACGTCACTCGGAACTCGCGAATCGCATAATCGAAAGTGGTTTTATTGGGTGTGTTTTACATTTCAGCTAAGAAGAAGGTTTCCAAAATTTCGATTAGTGCTGCAGTCGGAATCACTAGATTTGTACCGGTTTCTACGAAGTAGACTAAGAACAGTGAGAATTCAGTTACAGTAATTCATCGCGACCATCTTCGTCGCTGCACCTGTATAAAAGGAAAAAGCAGAGAAACCAGCTCCACTTTGTGATTCACATTTCGCAATTTTGCAACGATGTAAGTACAATAAATGCAATGATATAGATTAATTCACTAATTCCATTCTCAACCAAATTTCTTTTTCACTTAGGGTAAAGCAGTCATAAAGTAAAAGTACTAATAAGGAGCAGTTTAATACACTTCTTGAGCTATTGGAAGACCAACCGGATATTGCTAATGGCTTCACCAAGTTTAATACTACACCGCTTTGGGGAGCCGTGGCCTCAGAACTCAACACAGTCTTGGACCACCGACTATGGATTCAACGGCTTGGAAGAAGGTATTCACTGATTAATTTCATTAAATATCGATAAATATGAAATAGTGCTTATTATATTTTTACTTTAGGTTTGGTTCGATTTCAAGTCGAATACCAAGCGCATGCTAGCTCACAACCGCCGTGAGCAGCTAGCTACAGGAGGAGGTCCTAGTAAGCTAATTCAGCTTAGTGGACTGGAGCAGGCTTGCTTCCACTCACTTGCTATAAAAACATGATTTTCTGAATTTTGCAATCATTAGATGTTATAATCAAATTTTATACTTGTTAGATACAAGAAGAGGTTGAAAGGCAAGTGTTTGACACATGAAACCTGTCAAATTTGCTTTCAGATAGTCACAATCAGCGATTTTACGATTCGCGAGCGCCCACTCTGAGTAAACGCTCACGAATCATAAGATCGCTGATTGTAACACTCTGGTAGCGAAATTGATACCTGATATCAAGAATTTGGCTCTACAACTAGAAGTCAAGCACAAATAGAGCTGAAGTTTGTACAGTGTGAATCTCAGCCATGAAGTCTGAGCAGTGATACTCAAATTGGCTGATTTCACATTTCTTTTGTGGTTCGTCTTCATAAGGACTGTACTGTAATGGCTGCTTCTGAGCCCCAGGCAGCGTGTATTTTTACAAGTGGCTTTGAAACCAAGATGAAACCTCAAACAAACTCGTGACTTCCCGATATTATGATGGAGGTGTGGCGGATCGCTGAACCTATCAAAGGAGAACATTACTCGGGGAATTTCAGACAGATGAACCGGAATGGTATATGTTGGTTCCTGTCAAGAAGTGGATCATCTACAATTGGGATTGCTACGCTGAAAAATGGCACAACGGCTTGTTGCAGACTTGGTGAGATCGTTCTTTTTTATCGTTTTTTGTCAGTGTCACTTTGTTTCCGTGAATCCATGTTTGAGGTTGATCATGTACCCACGGTTTGAGAAGGAGTAGACTGTGCGTTCGATCGAACGTGACGTTTGTTTTTTTTCGAGAAGTTTTTTTTATCTATAATCGGTTGCTGATCTGGTCAAAACCAGGCCCAGGAGACAATTTCTAGATTGTCAGCGAGTTCATTAAGACAGAAGAAGTCCTGCGAGAGCTGCATCTCATTGTATCTAGTTCTACCTCCCTGTTATTTCCCGCTGAGAAGCTGTACCGAAGATAAGTAGAACCTCCATGAGGCGTCCCATCATTCGTCTCAGCGTTGAGTCGCAGCGCTGAACCTGACAATTGGCCATGAAAAGGTTTGCCAAAGCACATACACTTAGACAAATTAATGTGAATTTAGGTGCTCTGAGAGCAACATATACAAGCCTCAATTTTGACATAAATTTGAGTCATAACAGACGTGAAATATAGCTCAATAAAACGATCTTTTCGTCGAGCAACGAAGTCTTCAGTCTCAGGGTACGTACAGGCTTGATGGAGCCTCACTCGCGAGTTTGAAATGAGCCGAACGTAACATTTTTCTGCAAGGTTGCAAATACTCATTTCAGCTAAAATAATGTTTTTCGGAATAATAAAACCAAAACATGGTATGATGGCATGTTTTACTTGTAACTTACAAGAAGAGGTTACAAAGTATGCGTTTGAAACATAAAACCTGTAAATTTTACTTTCTATGAGTCACAATCAGCGATTTACTGATCGCTGAGTGAGTGAGTGAGTGAGTGAGTTAGTGAGTGTGTGAAAAATCGCTGATTGTGACTCTCATGAAGTGAAATAAACATATTTAATATGTCAAACACATTCTTTGCAACCTCTTCTTGTATCCTACCAATTCAAAATATGATCATGGCATCTAATTATTTCATAATTAAAAAAAAAAACATTGTTTTAGCTGAAATGAGATTTTGCAACCTTGTTTTTCTGAGGAGTAGAATGCCTACTGCCAAATCATTCCACTGAGCTTGAGAGTGAGGTTTGCTGTCATGGCAATGCATTCATGTTCATGTTTTCTATCACACGCTCTTACTCTCACTCTGGGTGAACTCTGAGCTTCTTGCGTCGAACAAAAAAGTCATACGGAGTCTCGAAAAGCGCCCCTCACGTCAAATCATCCTCTCGCTGAAGCTCACTCTCCCTCCCTCTAGAGAAGTTTTTGTTTACTTCTTCCATATTCCTGCCGCCACTCACTCGAGGTGAGAGCTGGCTAAACTCGCAGGACATGAGTGTTTTAAAACCTCCAGTGAGTTTGAGGAGTTTCAGCAAGCCTGGGTACGTAATATTACAGGACATGCTTGTTTACGTCTCGTTTTTTATGTCAAAGATGGATTCCGTCACGTGTAAAATTAGTGATTTCTAAGTGTGCATCAAAAATCGACTGCATATATCTGAACATTTTTTATCTCAAATCGAGGGAAGACATTTCGCTCAAATACATAAACCGGACTAGTTTATGTTGATCTTCGTCAACTTTCGTCTACAATTTGAACTTCTACATCAACACATGTCAAGCTACCTTTTGGTTCAATTGGATAAACTTAGTGAGTTCGTTCCATTTTGTAAATTTTTATCTTTTCAAACCAGTAACGTTGGGGGATCACGTTTTTGTGGTGCGTTACTGGTATAAGATCTACCACCGAACCCTAATCGTAACAACTTCAAATTAGGGAATCAGGATTTTCCAGTAATCAAAGGATCACATTTTAGTCCTTGTTACTTTTTATGACTTGATAATGCTGACAAGACTCGGGCAGTGACCACCGCGCCGTTCTGCATTTCTATATTGTATATTTCAAATCAAAAATATTGTTTATGTTCATAGAATTCACATAATCCTTTTCCCTTTGTCCTTCTCCTATTCCTTTCCTTCTTCTCTTTTCAGAAAGTGAGTAATGGCGCTATAGCCATAAGCCATAAAAGGCTAGGACGAGAGTTAGTGCTCATGTCCCAACCGTTAGAAGAAAATGGAGCATCACTTAACCTTTCTAGCTTTGATGCTTCCAACGATCAACCAATCATATAATTACCAAAATTGGAACGTACGGTACGAGATGTCCACGTTTCTTCCATTCAATGGATTCTGAAGCATCGTGTTTAAATCTTCGTTTCAAACAGGCCCGATGTTTTCATCTTGCCCCTTAAATGCTGCACAGTAGGCCTGGCCGTTTTGATATGTGTAACACATCTTCGGTGTGAAACATATATCAAATAGACAAGAAAAATGATGGTACATCCATCATTTTCCAGGGTGATTGACGATTGTCCGTCAATGCAATATAACCCAGCATTACGGTATCCATCTTTCGGCGTTAGAAAGGAAATCACAACCTCACTAGTTATTCGCTGAATAATTTAGAGAATTTATCGACGCTGACGCGTTTTCAAAAATAATTAATAGAAATGGACAAAACAAAGCTCTAACAAACAATCTATACAAATATGCTCATAATTTGAAATTACAGGATCAAAACTACGGGCAGGAAAATAAAAACTCGCTTAGTAAAATTACTATTGTCAAAATTTCCAAAAACAACAAAACAATCAAGAGTCAAGCCTGCTAACACCATTTGAGAAATTCAGGGAATGGAAGGAAATGTTGATGTAGTACATCTCAACGACAGCGACACCCTCATAAGTACTACGGAGTTGGAGGCTTGGGCAGGGTATTAGGTCAGGATACGCCTCAAGCTGGCAGTACGATCATATATATGTTTTTTTTTGGGAACTTTATAAAAAAAAACCCACGATCTTCTGCTCAGCAAGCAAAAGTGGCAGCCGCTAAGCTACCGAGCTCCTCAATTTGTTTTCTATACTGTATTAGTGAAATTTATACGAAACATAATTTTACGAACTAAATAATTAAAAAAAAGAAGGAGCTCACCCAAATAATTATTGAAGCTCCCAAATGAAGTACAAAACAGTTTCTTTGATATTGAACGCTACTCGCTACCCGTTGCCAGCCGTCGGAAAAAAAGATGCTGTATTCACACCATCGCAATCACCTGAGGTTCTTCGTTGCCCATCACTTAATACAGCTCCCAACATACACCGCTCAACCAACTAACCAAAAACCAAACGTGCACAGCCTCACTTAGCAAGTGACGATGACGATAAAGACGCTTTTTACGCGCAGCTGGAGCGGGAATACGACAGTTGTTCAAGCCATGGCGTCAAAATCGTCATTGGAGATCTTAACGCTCAGGTCAGCCAGAAGGAGGAATTCAGACCGGTTATAGGGAAGTTCAGCGCTCACCAGCTAACGAACGCCAACGGCCTTAGACTCATCGATTTCGCCACCTCTAAGAACATGGCCATACGTAGTACCTACTTCCAGCATAGTCTTCCTGGAGATCACCGCAGCAGACAGAATCGCAAATCGACCACGTTTTGATCGACGGAAGGCACTTCTCGGACAGTATTGACATCAGGACCCATCGCGGCGCAAATATCGATTCGGACCACTACCTTCTAATGGTCAAACTGCGCCTAAAAACATTCCGTTGCCAATAACATTCGGTACCGACGCCGGCCACGGTACAATCTGGAGCAACTGAAGCTGCCCGAAGTCGCAGCTGAGTACGTGCCATGCCTCGACGCAGCGTTGCCGGATGAGGGAGAGCTCACCGAAGTCTCTCTTGAGGACTGCTGGAGCAACGTGAAAGCAGCCATTAACAGCGCTGCTGAAGGTGCCGTTGGGTTCGTGGAGCAGAATCAACGGAACGATTGGTTCGACGAAGAGTGTCAGACGGTTTTGGACGAGAAGAACGCAGCGCGGGCGGCGGTGCTGCAGCAAGGAACCCGTAATAATGTGGAGCGATATAAACAGAAGCGAAGACAGCAAACCCGCCGCCTGGAAGAGTGCGAAGAAATGGAGCTGCTGTATCGTTCTCAAGAAACACAATGTGTCGGGATAAGGAAGGGGGTATCTTAACGGACGAACGTGAGGTGATTGAAAGGTAGAAGCAGCACTACGATGAACATTTGAACGGCGCAGAGGCGGAGGAAAAAGGCGGCAGGAGGAATGGCTTCGTCGGTACAGCGGATGAGGAGGACATGCCAGCTCCCACGATAAGTGAAGTTAAGGATACTATCCGACAGCTTAAGAACAACAAAGCAGCTGGGAAAGATGGTATCGGAGCGGAACTTATCAAAATAGGCCCAGATAAGTTGGCCACTTGTCTGCACCGACTGATAGTCAGGATCTGGGATACAGAACAGCTACCGGAGAAGTGGAAAGAGGGAGTAATATGCCCAGTATATAAAAAAGGCGACTAACTAGAATGTGATAACTATCGACCGATCACTATTCTTAACGCGGCCTACAAAGTGCTTTCCCAGATCATCTTTCGCCGTTTATCGCCGCTAGCAAGCAGATTTGTGGGAAGTTATAAAGTGGACGGGCTATCGACAACGGACCAAATCTTTACGTTGCGCAGATCCTCCAAAAGTGTCGTGAATATCAAGTTCCTACGCACCACCTATTCATCGATTTCAAGGCCGCTTATTATACTATTTACCGTGAAAAGCTATGGAAGATTATGGACGAGAACAGTTTTCCCGGGAAGCTGACCAGACTGATCAGGGCTACGATGGATGGTGTACAGTGCTGTATGTAGATATCGGGTGCGTTATCAGACTCGTTTGAAACTCGCAAAGGACTTCGACAAGGCGATGGTCTTTCCTGCCTCCTGTTCAACATTGCGCTAGAAGATGTTATGAAACGTGCGGGCCTTAACATGCGGGACACGATCTTCAATAAGTCCAGCCAGTTCATCTGCTTCGCTGACGACGTGGACATTGTCGGAAGAACGTTTCAGGCCGTGGCGGAGCTGAAACGTGAAGCAGAGAAGGTTGGATTAAAGGTGAATACGTCGAAGACAAAGTATCTGTTAGCTGGAGGAACCGAGCGGGATAGGGCTCGCATAGGCAGAAGCGTGACAATCGACGGAGGTGAGTTCGAGGTGGTGGATGAATTTGTGTACCTACCTCGGATCATTGGTGACGTCGAGTAACAACTGCAGCAGAGAAATTGCCGGAAATCGTGCTTACTACGGACTCCACAAGACCCTGAGGTCGGGTAAACTTCACCTCCGTACTAAATGTACCATGTACAAGACGCTGATAAGACCGGTAGTTCTCTATGGGCACGAGACGTGGACGATGTTCAAGGAGGTCCTGCAAGCACTGGATGTTTTCGGACGACGAGTGCTTACGACCATCTTTGGCGGGGTATGTGAGAACGGTGTATGGAGGCAAAGCATGAACCACGAGCTGGCGCAACTCTATGGCGAATCCTGTATCCAGAAAGTTGCGAAAGCTGAACGGGTACGATGGGCATTTCAAGAATGCCGGACAACAATCCCGCAAAAATGTGGTTTGCCTCGAATCCAGCCGGTTCAAGACGAAGAGGAGCACAGCGAGCAAGGTGGTTAGACCAAGTGGAGCAGGATCTTGGAAGTGTGGGACGGTCAAGAAATTGTCACGGACCGAGTGAATTGGCGTAACATTGTGATGCAGGTGCAATCCTGAGGGATATCGGACCAGGATAAGTAAGTAAGTAAGCAGGAGCTTGTGTTTTGTGTAGGAATAAGACTTTGAGCGGGGTTCTCTCTGCTTACACTCTTTAGTATGACGCTATCGTCATACAAGATATGAGTCAATTTGAGTAGTGATTTCTATGAGTCGCTTTTCTCTCAGTCTGTATGGGAAATTTCGAAAAATTTGTTTTTAAAGGGTGTCCACGATGAAATTGCCACACTATGAAATTGCTCTAACTTTTTAACCGTTGGGTAGAATTTAATGAAAATTTGGGTGGATTTAGTTCTGTGTGTTATTTACATCCTGCAAGTTTTAAAGTCCTGTGATCAAAACTCGCGGAAATGGAGTCGAAAGAACAGCTCGTGCGTGATAAAATCTTGCGCATTCATCACGAGAACAAGGATCTCTCGCATCGTTCCATCGCTAAAACGTTGGGAATCGCGAATTCCACGGTGTCGCGAGTGATTTAGCGGTTCGAGGAACGGTTGACCACCGATCGGAAGCCCAGAAGTGAAGGAAAAAGTATTCCGTACAACACCAAAAATCACAACCGCGTAGTTGGGGCCTTCAACCGAAATCCGAACGCCTCCGTTAGGGATGTGGCTAAGAAGCTGCACCCAAGCCGAAGTTTTGTCCAGAAGGCCAAAACTAAGGCTGGGCTTCGAACGTTCAAGGTACAAAAGGCCCCTAATCGCGACGAGAAGCAGAACAAGTCCGCCAAAACCCGTGCCAGGAAGTTGTACCTCAACATGCTGACGAAAGTTGAATGCTGCATCATGGACGACGAAACATATGTGAAGGCCGACTTCAAACAGATCCCCGGCAACCTGTTTTTCACGGTCAAGGATAAGTTCAGCGTTCCGGAGCATGTCCGCACTCAGAAGATGTCCAAATTTGCGAAGAAATTCCTGGTTTGGCAAGCCATCTGCACGTGCGGGAAGCGGAGTGCACCTTTCGTGACCCAGGACACGATGAACGGACAGGTGTACATAAAAGAGTGCCTCCAGAAGCGGCTGCTTCCTCTCCTGAAGGCCCACAACGTCCCAACAATCTTCTGGCCGGATTTGGCCTCATGCCACTACTCCAAGGACGTGCTGAAGTGGTATGCGGACAATAAGGTCAATTTCGTGCCGAAAATGTTCAACCCTCCCAACACTCCGGAGCTCCGCCCCATCGAGAAGTACTGGGCGATTATGAAGCAGCACCTTCTTAAACGACCTAAGGTAGTGAAGACAGTCGAGGAACTGAAGAAAGTATGGGTTTGCATGCAAAAAAACGGTTGATTCACAGGTTGTGCAGAAAGAGATGAACTAGCCTAAGGCAAAAAATCTCTTAAATAAAGAATTAAAAAAAAAAAAGGTTGTGCAGAATCTTATGGCCGGGGTTAAGGCCAAGGTGCGGGCATTTGCGTATGGACTGTAAATAAAATACGAGTAAAATGGTAAAATGAAGTTTAATAGTTATTTCTCAATCCCTGAAAATTTGATGGCAATCGGATGAAAACTCGAATTTTGCGAATCAATTTTGTGTGTGGCAATTTCATCGTGGACACCCTTTAGTTCCAGACTCCACGATAAAATTTTTGGAAATATTATCAAAATCACGTTCGAGTGGTAAAGCTTTCGGGAATTCAATTTTTTATGTTTTTAAGTTATTCTAACAAATACACCGTGTCTGTCCTCTGCAGTTAGCTCCAGTGGAGTAGCTTACAAATTTAGTCTCAGAAATGTATTATTGACTACTAGCTCATCTGATGCAACTTTTGATAAAGTGCGAAGCTCGTTAATTAAATCCTAAATCTTTTCTCCCGACCTAACTGCAGTGAACAAAAAATGCATCAAGCTGCGTGCCGTCAGCATGGAACGCATCAGCACTTCCTCAAACCAACAGCAAATGCCCGGCCCTGTTGAGCTGCCCTGTTCCCTCCTTCCTTGATTATCTCAACCAAATCTGGTTGATTTCCATCGAAATACACCACCACCAACAACAACCGACAAGAGGGCTATCAAATCGTAAACAATTAGATAAACAATAATTCATATTTCGCCTCTCACACGACTCTTACCAGCATAGGCAGGAATCTTCACGGCGGTCGGCACCGAGTCGACACGGGACGCATGGTTGTTTGTTTTCATTTTTTCCTTACATCAGCCAAATCGTCCGTTGCCGCCGGTCGTCGGAAATGATTGAACCTATCTACTCGCCAGCCTCTAGGCTTCGAAAATTGAACATGAGGTAAATATCACTGCCACGGGCCGCGCGCAGCCAAAGCCGAAGGAGAACATCTGAAGGCGATAAACAGTAAAACGAAAACTGAAGCAAACGAACGCTGGCTTAAATACGGCTTAAATTGTGATTTATGATTAAGAAATGAAGATTCGTCTGCAGCATGTTTACCGTACTTGGTCGGACGTGGAAGCGGGGCGTGTGAGCTAACAAGGGTCATTAAACTTGTTCGACGACGAACGAAGCAACGATTCCCTTTAAACAAATTTGGTGATTGACATCCACCAGCGAGGGCCTAATTTATCATTTGTTCAATGACCTCCGGTTACAATGAGAGCAAATTTGGCTTCATTTTAAGTGATTGCAGTTCTGAGCAAAAATTACTTTCATCACTAATGAAGCTTCTCGTTTGCCTTCACCAGCATTTATCGCGCAAAACTTTACACTTTCCATTTGTCTGACGCGACTGCCACCACACCAATCGTTGGAAAGTCATTACGCATTAGCTTCAATCTTCCAGAGTGAGAACCACCGAAACACGTAAAAAAAAATCACACTTCAAGACCGTTAAAATGAAACACTTACCTTCTTCGATGGATTTCAACACCACGAAGGCATCAGGGAAGCCAAAAAACGCGCGTAAAGTGCATGATCGCATGTCAAAATGTTTCTTCCTTCTTCAACAACGCTGATAAATTCCCAACGACAAGGACATGACTTCAAAATCACATCAATCACTTCAACGAACGAACGAAGGTTGGGAACCCGCGATTGCCGCTGCAGGAAAGCTGAAAAATTGTAACTGCTAGTACCGGAGATAAGCAAACTTCCTTCGATTTTTCTCATTTGACTTGCAAGAACATCAGCACCATCGACAGCAACGGCCCCCAGCAGCTGATGAATGGATGGATGGAGACTTCCATTAGCCTAATGCTCCTCCGATGACCCCACCGAGCCAAGCAAGAACATCCAAAACCACCTTTGCTGGATGGATGATGATGATGAGAGTCCACTCGGACGCGAGCAGCAGCGGTTTCCAAAGTTAACAAAAGAATCATTAAGGAGAAAGACAGGCTCAGCTCAGCTCCGGTCGGTGGGTGGGTCTCCGGTGACGGCGACGAAGAAAAATGAAAACCTGAGACGCTTGGGCGCGTAAGTACTTTTAATTAAGCCGGGGAGGTGTGATTTGTTGGGAAAATTACTTAAAGCGCATTTTGGGGTACTTTCGAGGGGGAAAAGTAAATCAAACATCGTGATCCTGTCCAAACATGAACGCGTATCAGCTTTGCTAGGGGGGGAAGGAGTGCCGGTTCGGTAATGAATGAGGTTAAGAAATCGGATCAAAGCGAACCCCGAAGAATGCTGTAGGTCAAGTGAAATGCGTGACTTTACAAAATTCAGCTCGGATGATGGATGGATTTTAATGGACTTTTCGGAATTGATCGACATAGTATTATTAGGTGAGTGAAAGTTCATTGAACAGTGACTTGCCGTCTGTTTGGTTGGTTCGATACTAGGTATGGAAATCGACCAAATGAATGTCAATTTCGATCGTGCCACCACCAGCAATTGTTTCAGCTGGAAGTATCAATTTCCCCAACAGCCAATTGAGCGTTATCGAAAATCCGGTCCGGACCCTTCCGATTTTATTATTGTTATGATTATGTAACAGCATCGACATACAACGCTCAGCACCAATCGGCACCGGAATGTCACACGGTCGTAAATAACGCACAATTATGTTCAATTAAATTCAATTATTGCTCTCATCGGTGTTCGGCTGATTTTGTGAAGGCAAAAGGGGACGCGTAAATGTAATCGTGAACGAAATAAAATTACACAAAAATATACACCCATAAATGCGATGCGGGGAAAGTTGGAATGAGAGGGCAAGCATAAAAATTAAAATCGTAAAAGCATGGCATTTTCCAATGTGAACGTGAGGCGCGCTTGATTTTACTATCGATACTGTTCGGTAGCGCTCTGGTGACGATGCGTTGAGGGTGTGCGATGTGAAGCATTTCAAAGTCTGTATGAAACGGAAATAGTAAATGAAAGTTTCTCTTTTCTAAATTTGTTAGCGCTTGAAATAAAATACTTGTAGATCTTTTATTAGAATGAACTCGGCGTTGTAACAAAAATAAGCACCCAAAGGAATACAAGGGATCCTTCGGAACATCAGTGACAAGTTTATGAAACCAGATACTGGGCATCTACAAAGTTTCTGTCTTCGGCAAAGTTGTTCAGATGATCAAGGTCTTCCGGATGGTGGATAGATAATGTATGTTTAGTCTCAAGGAAATATGAGAAATTCAAAAAAAATCCTATATGTTCCTAAAATTTCAGGAAATGGCGGGATCATCAGATAAGTTATTTTAATATCTGAACATTTACCATATCATTAATGAAGCTCCTACAGAGTGTCCAAATATAATCCGTACAAAAAAATGGTGTTGCAATTATCTCTTATTGACAACTTAAAAAATCAATATACATTGAGATATATGCCTCCAAACGTTTCGGGAAGTTATCTACGTTCCAGATTTTCAGTGATTTATGCGGGGTTCTACAGGCTCTTGACTCCGACATCAACAATTGGATTTAAATCCGGTGAGTTGGAAGGCCATTCCTCTTTCGTCAATAAGCTCGGAAAAAGGCGTTCGCAGCGACTAATATTCTTTTTTGCCCCATGAGCCAGCGCCCAGTCTTGCTGAAAAATCCAATCGTTCTTGCCGAAGTGCTGGTATGCCCAGGGAGCTACTGAGTCAGTCAACAGCTTCTGATACACTGCTTGGTTCACTTTTACCCCTTTGTCTATGAAGATCAAAGGGGTTTTGCCGGCGTTAGTTATTCCAGCCCAAACCATGACGGAAGCGGGATGATGACTCCTTGAAATACTTCCTCGATTTTTAGAAGAAACAGGAAGCAACTGCCGATCATTCTGGTGGTTGTGATGCTGCTCGATAGTGAAAGTTTTTTCATCAGTAAAGAGCCCTTGGACAACCGGTTCAGAATAACCTTAACTTTTCTGAACCGATTTGGTTGCATGCTGTCATTCAAGTAGTGGTTTTTGCATAGTATATATGATTTAAGCTACAAGTCATCATGAACTATTTCGACATTTCCACGGAAGATTACGACATTTCCAGTGATTTCGTCAACTTTCGGATGGAAATTGTTGAATTTCTTTTAATTCGTCGCCGGATTGTCTCGCGCTTTTATGGAGTCCGAACGATGCGTTTTTTCCTCATCCGGTCCTTTAGCGTTCCAAGCTCCTGGAATCGTTTTATTGAGTCACTCACAGTAGATGTCACCATATTCAGCGTCTTTGCAATCTTTGACACAGTTTTTCTTTGACGAAAAAGTTCAACAACAGCTCCGCGCAAACTATTCGGCTTCATTTTGCAAGAATTTTAAATCCTAACTTTACCAAACTTACTGCGCATAAAGACAATAGGTCAAGATATTAAACCATATAGGTATGTTGAGTTAAATCCGTTTGGTTGTACAGAGGCATGCTGTCAATGTCTGTTTGGATAATTTGCAGACACCCTGTATTTTACTTTCCCCAGAATTCATCCCTTGATATTTTACTCTGAATTCCTTTGAAATTATTCCTAGAGATTCCTGGAAATTGCCATCAAATGTATTCATTAAATTTCATTATCCTTGAAATTTTTGCAAGGCCCTTAATTTGTTTCAAATCTGGTTTCTTGAAATTTATTTTATGTTCGTAGGTAGAGATTTTCGAAAATGTATCCAAAGTCGATTTCATTAGGACCAAGATGTAAACAAATGGTCTAAGTTTAAAACTTAGAGAAATTATTCATATTCCTGAATATTAAAAATCACAATTAAGGTAAAATAATGCATGTCGTTACTGAAGATCGATCAACTCCAGTTTTATTATGTTAGAAGACTAAAAGTACCCAAGCAACCATTGACGGCAATCGAATGTGCAGGAAGGAAGCTTCCACACTTGCGTAAGATATCGCACCCATTAAACACACATGTGCCAACAGCTTTACTTCCCTTCCGAATCCCACCGACCTCGGTTGGGATTGAACCCCGACCCATTGGGGTGAGAAAGTAGTCACGCTTACCAATACATCACCGGTGCCGGTTAAAAACTCATCATTGTGTTGTGATTCGTATTCAAGTCAGTCAGCTGTCACTGAAAATTCCAACAGTAGGCGGGAGAACAGTTCACTTTAATATATCTCAATATCGGTTCATGCTGGGGCTCTCACGCAGAAGGACTGGGTTTAATTCTTCTAACAGCTCTTATACTACTACTAATGCTGATAAATCAATACACGTTCATGTATTTCTTTAGAAAAAAAAAGCTTTCATAAAGACCTGACTTTAGAATTAACTTTCATTAAAATTGGAACTAAATATGAGATTGGTGTACAGGACAAAAACCTAAAATGCCGTAAGTTCCGCCAGAAGCTGCTTAGAATGCTCTTCAATTATTGTACCGGAACTTACAGGTTCTTATAAAGACTTAAAAATGAAGCTGCTTAAAGGGTGTCCCACATAAAATTGCATCGCGGGAAAAACGCTGTAGAAAATTACCTAGTTTACGGACCCTTTTCAAACTTTCAGACAATAAAATATAACCCATTAGTAAGCTTTTGGCACATTTATTTTATTCAACTTCAATGACCTTGGGTACGAAAGTGCCTTCGTACTACTTCAGAACAACATTTGAATAGTGGCACGAGGCTAGATCTGGCCAGAAGATCGTAGAGCCCACGTGTAGCTTCAACAGTGGAAGCAGACGCTTCTGTAGAAACTCCTCGAGGTAGATCTCCCCGTTTACAGTCCCGGTAGTCACGAATGGCACACTCCGTTGGCATATGAGCAGATCGCTTGCCAAATCATGTATTTCTTGGCAAACTTTGAAAGTTTCTGCTTCCTTATTTCCTCCGAAACATCAAACTTGTGCTGGGCGGTGAAGAACAGTAGCCCCGGAAGCTGCCGGAAGTCCGTCTTGACGTAAGTCTCATCATCCATGATGAGACAATGAGGCTTCGTCAGCTTCTGGGTGTACAGTTTCCGGGCCCGTGATTTTACCACCGTATTTTGCCGTTCGTCACTATTTGGAGCCTTCTGCACTTTGTACGTATGCAATCCCTCCCATTCCTTGGCTCTCTGAACGAAAGACTTGGACAGATTCAACTTTTTGGACACATCCCTGACCGAAGCATTGGGATTCCGCTTAAACGTTTTCACGACACGCTTCCTAAGTAACATTGCAAGTTTTATCAAGGTTTTAAAGCGTTCTACAAGTCCAATTCATGGTCTACAGAGCCCTAATAAAACCAAAAATTTTACTTGGGCTGTGATCTTGATCACTAATAAAACATCCAGCGATGAAAATACAATAAACAATACACTCTAAACTACTTCTACCCAAATTTTCAAGAGAAAACCCAATGGATAATTTTCTACAGCGTTTTTCAGTGATGCAATTTGATGTTGGACACTCTTCAGAATTCTATTGACAACCTTTAACCAAGCTGCTTAAGCCTCAAATTGCCTTTTATCAGAACTTTTAGTTACTTGGGTAACTAACGAGGAAGATAAAGTTGAATATTTTATAAAATATTGTAAACTCCTTGAGAAGGTTCTCTGTCATGCTTCAATATATTTTATCTCTTAAAATATAGATGATGAAGGAATTTGAAACTCCTTGAGAATTTCAAGCTTCTCCATGTAATATAAGTTATCTGAAGCTTCCAGGTTTGTCCAGGCTTTTCCAGTTAGTAGAAACCCTAATCTGAATACTAACCAATGCTTGAAATCTCCTCGTGTTTCAAAATGCGCATTAATTGGAATAAACTATGTAATTTTTTAAGCTTTTATATAACACTTCTGATTTATGCGATATTTGGCTTAAACTTATATGAATTATATGCGAGTTTATCAGACCATAGTAAACCGGATTTTTTGCTTACTTATCCTGGTCCGGCATCCCTCAGGATTGCACCTGCATCACAATGTTACGCCAATTCACTCGGTCCGTGGCTGCTTGTCTCCAATTTTTTGACCGTCCCACACTTCCAAGATCCTGCTCCACTTGGTCTAACCACCTTGCTCGCTGTTTTCCTCTTCGTCTTGAACCGGCCGGATTCAAGGCAAACCACATTTTCGCGGGATTGTTGTCCGGCATTCTTAAAACGTGTCCCGCTCATCGTACCCGTCCAGCTTTCGCAACTTTCTGGATACAGGATTCGCCATAGAGTTGCGCCAGCTCGTGGCTCATCCTTTGCCTCCATACCCCGCCAAAGATGGTCCTAAGCACTCGTCGTTCGAACACATCCAGTGCTTGCAGGTCCTCCTCGAGCACCGTCCACGTCTCGTGCCCGTAGAGAACTACCGGTCTTATCAGCATCTTGTACATGGTACATTTAGTACGGAGGTGAAGTTTACCCGACCTCAGGGTATTGAGGAGTCCGTAGTAAGCACGACTTCCGGCAATTTCTCTGCTGCAGTTGTTATCCGACGTCACCAATGATCCGAGGTACACAAATTCATCCACCACCTCGAACTCATCTCCGTCGATTGTCACGCTTCTGCCTATGCGAGCCCTATCCCGCTCGGTTCCTCCAGCTAACAGATACTTTGTCTTCGACGTATTCACCTTTAATCCAACCTTTTCTGCTTCACGTTTCAGCCTGGTCTACTGCTCGGCCACGGCCTGAAACGTTCTTCCGACAATGTTCACGTCGTCAGTGAAGCTGTAACAATCCCTTTTGTTACGCCAGCTCAGCCCCCACGTAACTCTAACCACACTCTGGGTCGGCTTCTTTTCGCCAAGGTTTGCGAGGCAAGAGGAAAAAACATAAGATAATTAATTTGCTTACTGACGGCGATTTATTTAATTTTTGCCCTAACGGTCCCTAACAGCCCTATCTTTTCCTATCAATAAATACTCACAGTTTCTGTTTGTGTGTGGTATCAGTGTCGAGCCCGTCGATGGACGTTAGCTGGCTGGTTAAGTCACGGCTGGCACGAGGACTCCGTGCCTGGTTGGATGCTACGGACTCCTTCCTTGTCGTTCACGCCAATCGTGCCGAATGCCCCGATTGCGCCGTTCGCGTCGATTACACAAATCTGGCTTCTCCGAATCTGCTGGGATGGTAGCGCCAATCGTGCCGATTGCCCCGATTGTACCGTGTACGTCGAACACGCTTATTGTGGAGATTGCACTCATCTGGTTCCCCGGGACGTAGATGGTTCCAAGCCGACACGTGTTAAGACGGGACTACCCTCAGTGGAGCGTTGATTCGCAGCCTCATTGTTTGGCTTCGTCCACTTCATGACGGTGTCGCTTATCGTTTTATTCCAGTATGCCAGTCGATCGTGGTTCACAGAACTTTTCCACCACTTCACTTGGTTTTGGTTTTCTTCTAGAGCTAAGGTCTGGATGCTTTTCTGGTGCTCAAGCAAATGACCGAGCCAATATATTTGCAATCCTCAGGAACGGGCGAATACGCCTTTTTTCTGTGGTTGTTGTAGGTAGCATCCACCCATCAGACAGTACTGCTATCAAAAATACCAGCGTTTAGGGGTGTATTGTGGGTGTGTCATGTTGTTGAGGCTGCGTACAAAACCTTCACAGTGTGTTGTGTGTTTTTTTTTTTTAATTTAGTCGTTAGCCGTGTTTTGCCTTATAGATTAACTTTGCATGATACCTAGTTTAATTTATTTATTTGCATGAATTTTATTATTTATATAGGGGAAATGACGGCTTCGGCATGCCAGACTATTTTCTACAACCCAAATTGAAACACTATTTTCACTGGATTTTCTTACGAAAACACTTCGCTGAATGCATGCAAACGATTCTTTATGCTTTCGGCTTCAATTTGACTATATTTTTACCACTTAGAAAAAGCAATCCACCAAGGTTTTCTTGAAATGAAACACACACACTACAAATTGAAGCTGATTTCGAGTTGCCGATAATAGAACAGAAGATTAACATGCAGTTCAAATGGAACGGTTGCCGAAGAAAAACTGGTTGCCGACAATACTCGCTCTCACTAGAGAAGATTGGAGCTTTGTAAAAGCGTTTCAAAAAAGTGTTTGACAATTCTTTCGACTGAAATTGTTAGAGCAGCTGGCAGCAAAAGATTGTAAACAAACCAATACTGCATATGTGTGCGTTCCTTAGAGAAAAAGGCTATAGAAAGAAGGTCGCTGCTTAGGTTGCCGAGAATACGTAAATTCCCCTAGCTTTTATATTTATTATTTTAGTTTGAATTAAGTCCCTATCTAACTAGTTAAGATTTTATTCATGATTTTTCCTCTATACACATAAACAAATCCCCATTTGTGGTAAGAAAACTATGGACTGAGTGAACGAACGGAGTGACTTGTCACAAAGCAGATGAACTGGCTGGACTTATTGAAGATCGTGCCCCGCATATTAAAGCCCGCACGTTTCTTAAACACCTTCTAGCGCAATGTTGAACAGGAGGCAGGAAAGACCATCGCCTTGTCGAAGTCCTTTGCGAGTTTCAAACGAGTCTGATAACGTACCCGATATCTTCACACAGCACTGTACACCATCCATCGTAGCCCTGATCAGTCTGGTCAGTTTCCCGGGAAAACTGTTCTCGTCCATAATCTTCCATAGCTCTTCACGGTCAAAAGTATCATAAGCGGTATTGAAATCGATGAATAGGTGGTGCGTAGGGACTTGATATTCACTTGTGGATGATCTGCGCAACGTAAAGATTTGGTCCGTTGTCGATCGCCTGTCCACAAAACCGGCTTGATAACTTCCCACAAATCTGCTTGCTAGCGGCAATAAGCGGCGAAAAATGATCTGGGAAAGCACTTTGTAGGCCGCGTTAAGAATAGTAATCGCTCGATAGTTCTCACATTCTAATTTGTCGGCTTTTTTATATACTGGGCATATTATTCCCTCTTTCCACTCCTCCGGTAGCTGTTCTGTATCCCAGATCCTGACTATCAGTCGGTGCAGACAAGTGGCCAACTTATCTGGGCCTATTTTGATAAGTTCCGCTCCAATACCATCTTTCCCAGCTGTTAAGTTGTTCTTAAGCTGTCGGATAGCATCCTTAACTTCACCTATCGTGGGAGCTGGCATGTCCCCCTCATCCGCTGTACCGAAGAAGCCATTCCTCCTGCCACCGTGGTCCTCTGCCTCTGCGCCGTTCAGATGTTCATCGTAGTGCTGCTTCCACCTTTCAATCACCTCACGTTCGTCCGTTAAAATACCCCCTTCCTTATCCTGACACATTTCGGCTCGCGGCACAAAGCCTTGGCGGGATGCGTTGAGTTTCTTGTAGAACTTGCGTGTTTCTTGAGAACGATACAGCTGCTCCATTTCTTCGCACTTCAGCTCATCCAGGCGGCGCTTCTTATCCCGGAAAAGATGGGTTTGCTGTCTTCGCTTCTGTTTATATCGCTCCACATTATGACGGGTTCCATGCTGCAGCATCGCCGCCCGCGCTGCATTCTTCTCGTCCAAAACCGTCTGACACTCTTCGTCGAACCAATCGTTCCGTCGATTCCGCTCTACGAACCCAACGGCACCTTCAGCAGCGCTGTTAATGGCTGCTTTCACGTTACCCCAGCAGTCCTCAAGAGGGGCTTTGGTGAGCCTCCCTCATCCGGCAACGCTGCGTCGAGGCATTGCACTTACTCAGTTGCGACTTCGGGCAGCTTCAGTTGCTCCAGATTGTACCGTGGCGGGCGTCGGTACCGAATGTTATTGGCAACGGAAAGTTTTTGGCGCACCATGACCATTAGAAGGTAGTGGTTCGAATCGATATTTGCGCCGCGATAGGTCCTGACGTCCATAATGTCCGAGAAGTACCTTCCGTCGATCAAAACGTGGTCGATTTGCGATTCTGTCTGCTGCTGTGATCTCCAGGTGTACCGATATGGGAGGCTATGCTGGAAGTAGGTACTACGTATGGCCATGTTCTTAGAGGTGGTGAAATCGATGAGTCTAAGGCCGTTGACGGGGGCATGAAGTAGTTCGCCTCCTCGTGGTGTGCCCTGGAAACGTTAATTATCGAACCCAAGGGGGAGATATTGCGGCTAAACGAACTACCGCACACACCAAAAAATTCTGAATTTTACTGGCGATGTAAACATCCATGCATGCAAACATTCATACATGTAAACTTCCTTTTCACGTAAATTAGCAACTTGCAAGAAATGTTGTTAACAAAAGTGGACAGTTGTATACAATATATGGGAATTGCATGACATGTCTCATAAATTTACACGATCTATAATCTAAATTTGTATGATATATGACGCTCCATTTATGTGCATCATAGTAACGGAAATTTACACTACTTTTTTTTAGCTGTGCAGAGTAAGGACGCTGGAACCCCATCCAGCTCGTCCCAGGAGGTTGATAAGCCCTGCACAAACCCTCGTGGTGCAAAGGCAAGAGTAACACCGGGTTCTTAGAGTGCTTAGCACACGCAGCTGGTAAGCGGTCACATCTGTCCTGTTTGGCCCTGGACAGTTGGCTGGCTATCACGTCTGCTCTAGAACTCAGGTGAACAATTAACAACGAACAACAAGAGGAAGGCCCTGCACAGCTGCTCACTATGCAGTAGCGAGTGTCACGTCTGACACAACACTAGTGATGCGCCATAGCGCAACCGGCCCCCTCCCATGACGTAATGCTTTCGGGCGGTTCCGGGGAGGGCAAGGGCCTAGATCACAGGGTAAGGTTTAGTGGGTCGGGAGTGCTACTTCTCCCATCCCCATACCCTGAGTTATCTTCTCAGGTGTCTGGGAGCAGTATCCCCCCTGTATAAAAAAGGCCGTTGACGTTCGTTAGCTGGTGAGCGCTGAACTTTCCTATAACCGGTCTGAATTCCTCCTCCTGGCCGACCTGAGCTTTAAGATCTCTGATGACAATTTTGACGTCATAACTTGGGCAGCTGTCGTATTCCCGCTCCAGCTGCGCGTAAAAAGCGTCTTTATCGTCATCGTCACTTGCTAAGTGAGGGCTGTGCACGCTGATTATGCTGACATTGAAGAAACGGCTTTTGATCCTCAACTTGCACATTCTGCTATCGGTTGGCCACCACCCAATAACGCGCATCTGCATTTCGCCCATCACGATGAAAGCTATACCCAGCTCATGTGTATTGCCATAGCTCTGGTAGATGGAATAACCATCCCTATACGCATGTACCGACGATCCCTTCCAGCAAACCTCCTGGAGCGCTACGATGTCGAACTTGCGGACCCTCAATAAATCGGAAAGAATGCGGGTACTTCCCAATAAATTGCGAGACTTGCAGTTCCATGTTCCGAGTTTCCAATCGTTAGTCCGTTTCCGTTGCTTGGGTCTATGTCGATTGTTCCGGTCCGTATTTACATTGCTTGCTACATGTACTTTTGTTTTTGCTTGTAGAGCCTGCACCAACCCCCATTGTCTCGCCGGGGGACCATCGTTCACAGCACTGTTTAGAGTCCCACGCTGGCACCAGGATGTTGATCAGCCGCTCCTAACATGAATAACAGACGCCCTACGAGTCCTACGTCACCATTGCGTACAACCCCATAGGGCTGTCCCCTGTAGTTTTTTAAGATGAAGGAAAGGATACCGTCAGTGTCAACACAAAGAATATTTCAAATTTGTAATTTTTGTCAATCATTACTTGAAATAGGTGGATCCGATCCAACAGCAGAATGTACCGGAACCTCATTTGCAGCAGCTAAGATGCGCTCGTAAGCAACATTCTTGTCAACGTAGACAGTTCTGAATGCTGGATGCGTTGTCATTAGAATAACTATGGCGAGGAAACGACTGCAAGTGTGGAAGGACTTTGTAAGGCGGGGCAGTGATTCGGCTGGACATAATTATTACACTTTTGCTCTACATGTGATTTTATTCCACTTTAGATAGAAAGCTATGAACTCAAAATCATGTCATCAAATAATTTGATTTGCTCAATGATAGCAACTTGAAACGTTGTTTGCTGTTGGTTAATTCTAGTGTCAGTATTTTATATTTAAACGGATTCTATTGCTTGCAATTGTTGCTTGGGCTTTTGAGTAACCAAATTAAATTCTATTTAAATATTCGCTGTTTCCGACAATGTTCAAAGTTCATCAAAAGCCGCAATGACTTCTCCTCTCGTTCCAATCCATCACAGACGACGTCATTTCGTATTATTAGATAAGATTAGCAACATTCATTTCTCAAGGATTTGTCGTCGTACCTCCTTTAACTTTTCATCCAAATCCCGAAGCCCAAAACTCGCAATCACCCCCGAAAGCGAAGAAGAAAAATCACTTTCACCTTTCACGTCTTTATTTGTTTCGGTGATCCACCATCTGTCGCATGTTGAGTTTCCCTTTGTTCTGCTGGCTCACACCTGTAAAATCCTCAGATTTCCGCTACTATTCCCAAAACAGACGGACGGCAAGTTGGTTATCTTTCAGCATAGTTCAAAGCCCCCAGTCACCAGCGACGACGATGACGACAAGATAAGCACGTAAGATGATAATAAAAAATTGGCTTAGAAAACACTGAAAAATGTCACTCGGTGCGCCTCGCTGTGAGCCACAAGCCGGTCCTCCAGTTTGATCCGTTGGATCCGAGATGAAGCTAGATTTGAAAATTTCCTAACTTGGCTCATTTCCGCCCCGTGTCCATCAGCGAGCGAGGGACGTGATAAACAATGTGTGATGATGTGAAAAACGAGAAAAATGGAAATCATCCTATGGGGACCTGACCTGGACCTGCCACCATTTGGCATTGGGTCAGTTCCTGTCCACGAGCTCCCACAGCGGAGGACGTAAAATTAATGATCTGAGGATTCCGTAGGTTCATTTCCCTCGTCTCATTCCAGTTGTCCTTCTTCATCAACTTGAAAAGAAAAAGTAGAAGCTCTTGATGATCTTCCGGATTGGCTGCGGATGCTGGGCACCGGAAGGGCACCGAAACAAACAAAAAATCTGACCCAGTCCGTGGTTGATGTCTCGTGAAATTAGTAAAATCAGTACCTTTTCCCCCGCTGTTGAGCAGTGCAACGGCAAAACGAAAAAGGAGATCCGGTTCCGGTTAGGAAACTTTCTTGATTTGGCTCCGGTCCCCGCCCACCTTCGATCGGTTGAAATTTGAATTGGATGCAAACTAGCTGCTGACACTGGCGGTTCGTTCGTTCACGATTCGATGGTTGCGCTCACCAGATAGATACCTTGTAATTTATTCAAATGGACCAAACAATCGAAATCATTTATTCTAATTATGTCGATCCGGGCGGATTTGGCTGTCGAGGGGGGATAAAATTAACATTTCTTTCTTGGAAGAAAGATGCTGCCGGACGGTTGCCCGATTCTGAGCTAATTGCAAATAGTGATTGGATGTGTTCTCACCAGCGTTTCAATAATTATCGGTGACATCCTATCCAACTGCACAGCAACTGAGCACAAGAGCTCAAAAGCTCCTGCACTGAATGACCTGTCGCCGCTGTCACCTTGGAGCATTAAGTAAATTTTATGATTCATCTTCCAATTTTAACATAACCCGCCCTTATTCACACATTCCGCAACAGGTTTGTTAGTCCGAATGACAATGCGCTATTCCTCGTCTATTATTCCTTCCATTATCTTAAACGTCTCAACGACCGACAACTACGGCTAGGAGGACGGTTTGGACCAGGTTGTCCCATCGCTCTGTCTCGCCCTGATGGCCATAATAACCGTCCGGCCATCAAGTCATCTACACTCCTTTGTCGTTCTCCGCTCGCACCGATGACGACGACGACAGCGACGGTCAGCAGGCGAGCGAAAATGGACTTGCTGAAAAGAGTCAATTTAGACTCTCCAGCAACAATATCACATACATGAACCTGGTCAAGATAATATTTCTGCTGCTCATGCAGCTCGTCTCTTCTGCGAGTCACGTGTGTCGTCTATGAAGCACCTACCTACCAACTACTAAACCCAACAGTTCCCCTCAGACCGGCCGTCGTAAGTGTCGACATCATCGTGCAGAAAACTGCTCTAAAGACAGACCTGAATGAACCGTCACGGAGCTCAAAAATCGAAGATCAAAATGATTGCACTCCTACTATGAGCGTGGAAATCAGCCTGAGCAACAGGGGCGTTGATAGGAAACACTCAAAGGGAGGGTATTTTTTTTATGTTCGTTGCCCCGTCACAGCAGAGTTTTAATTCTCCCAAAACTCATCATCATCATCAAACTGGTCGCAGTGGTTCAGTGATCGGACATTCTACAATCACTCAAATCAATGCACGATTTAAATAAAATACCTGGTCACCGGATATAAGGATTTCCCGATTCCCGGGAAATTTCAAGTCATCAGCTCTTTTCCGATTCTTGGATGGCACCCAAAAGCTGCAGGTAGTCAACCGTTGTTACATAGCTCATGAGTGGCCTCACAACTGCTTCTTGATCCATCGTCGATGTCATCAGAAGCCGATATCAACTCTACGAAGAGGCAAAACCGAGATCTGCAATCAGAGGCAGACAAAGAGACTTTTGGCGGTGGAGTTACTACAAGGAGATCAAGTTAGTCTATAAAGCCAGCTTAAACAATAGCAAGCAGCCGCTCAGGATGGATGCCTTTCACTTTGGCCCTGTGCACCACTGAAGGTGCCCAGTATACTTTAGTAAGTAATTTTATGGACAGCCCCTAAAGGTGATGCAAATATTACCTTCATTTTTTTTAAGGACAAGGTGAAAGTGGATCGGTGTAGAATGACTCACTTCATCGATTTTTTTACAAAATAACGCAGCGCTCAATCGGAAAAACTCTTCCGTGCATTTTTGATGAAAGTATTCTGATATATCTTGGTATTTTTAAAGATAATTCAGGGGTTCTCTGAACATTGGTAGGACTTCTCTATAGTTCGGAAAAACTTCCCTGAACATCGGCAGAACTTCCCTGAGCTTCGACAGGGCTTCCCTGAACTTCATCAGGACTTCGCTGAAGTTCGGCAGGCCTTCCCTGAACTAGGGCAAGACTTCCCTGAGCATTAGTAGGACTACCCTTAACTTGGAATTTTGAAATTGAAGTTGTCATTTCAGTAGTAGAATTATTATAATCATACAATAATATTGTGTTTACGGTTATGTTCAAAATTTCAATACTTCCCTTTTTCTAATTTGCAATGCTTGTTGGTATTGGTACATTTCAAATTTGGGTGTGGTTTGAACGGGTGTTGCTTCAGTATCAACGGAAAAGCATTAACTTTCACCTTAACCCTCCGTTACTCGCGCTGTTGTACTTTGTACAAAACACATGAATTTTCCATTGCCATTTCGTTGCTGAGTTACCAATCGATCTGAAACCAATGAGTATTCATCAAAAAACTTTTTTTGATCTAAACAAGCTAAACTTTGATTACAGTAAAAACCTAAAACTGCGGATAATAGGGAAAATGTAAATGGAAACCGCGTAAACTGTGGCCATACTACGGGGGATTTGACATAATTGATTACAACACGGAATATATCGAGATCCTGACCAAATAGAAAGTTACTGTCTCAGACAAAGTTGCTCAAGAGCTCAAGGCCTTGTAACTGGCGGACAGTAATTTATATATAGTGATATATCTCGAGATCCTGACCAAATAGAAAGTTACTGTCTCCGATAAAGTTTTTCAGGAGGCCAAAGCCTATTGCTTGGTGCTCAATAGTTCAGAATTTGCTCACTACGCGACGTTAGTATACACGTGAAATTCTCATATAAAATATCTCGAGTTCCCAACCAGATAGAAAGGTACTGTCTTGGGCATAGTTGTTCAGGAGGTCAAGGTTTTTTCGAAGGTGGACAGAAGTTCAAAGTTTTCTCACTTTGCGGCGCTACAATACATGTGAAACTCTTTCATATAAAATATCTTTAGATCCTAACCAGATAGGAAGTAAATGTATTCGGCAAAGTTTGTCAGGAAGACAAGATCTTTTTGTTGGGTGACAATAGTTCAGAATTTTCTCACTATACGGCGCTAGTATATACGTGCCTTTCTCGCATAATCAATAGCTCGAGATTTTGATCAGCTAGAAAGTTGCTGTCTTCGGCAAAGTTGTCAAGGAGATAAAGATCTTTTGGCTGGTAAACAGTAGTTAATAATTTTCTCACCACGTGGCGTTAGTATATATGTACACTTCTCGCAAATGCTATATCTTGAGATCCTGATCAGATTGAAAGGTACTGTCTACGACAAAGTTGTTCAGGAGGTCAAGGACTTTTGGCTGGTGGACAGTAGTTCAGAATTTTCTCACTTCATGGTGCTAGTATACATGTGAAATTCTCGCATATCAAACATCTCAAGTTCTTGACCAGATAGACAATTACTGTTGTTCTCAAAGTTGTTCAGGATATCACAAAATTTTTGCTCGTGGATAGTTGTTCAAAATTTTCTCACTACGTAGTGCTAGTGAAATGTGAAATTCTCGCCTGTAGAAAGTTACTGTCTTGAACAAAGTTGTTCAGGAGGTTGAAGCCTATTTTTGGTGCACAATGTTTCAGAATTTTCTCACTACGCGGCACTAGTATACACGTGAAATTTTCACGTATAAAATATCTCGAGATCCCGACTAAAAAGACAGTCACAGTCTTTGGCGAAGTTGTTCAGAAGGTCTTTTGGCTGGTGAAAAGTAGTTCAGAATTTTCTCACTGCGCTGCGCTAGTATACACGTGCAATCCTCATGTATGCTTCAGCTCGAGATCCCGAACAGCTAGAAAACTACTGTCTTTGGCAAAGTTGTTTAGGAGATCAAAGCTTTTTTGCTGGAGAATAGTAAATAGTTCAGAATATTATCGGTATGCGACGCTAGTGTGCATGTAAAATATTTGTATATGCTATAGCTTAAGGTCAGGAAGTAACGTTCATCGTCAAAGTTGTACATGCGGCAAAGTTCTTCCGGATGGTGAACATGCAAATGTGTTTTGTTCAAAGCTCTCTCATTTTACGTCCAATTTTCGATCTCCTTAGGTTATTTGAATGGTATGAATGGTAGAGCATAAGGGTTCTACAACTACTTTAAGTTTCAATTTTTTTTTTCCAAGTCAATTCTGAGAAAATCAATCATGATTCTTCAGAGTAAATTTTGAAAAATAGTGTAACTTTGGGTGAACCTCTGGTATACAAAATTTGAAAATGATACTGAGCAATTTGCCTCTTCGTATTTCCATTCAAAATCTTTAAAATGTTCTAAAAAGAACGAAAATTGGACGTTTTTAGGGCGTGTCTTTAAACTTATGATCGGGAGTATACGGTTTAATAATTTTTTTCATTCAACTGAGCAAAAGTGCCTCACTCTCTGAGTTAGTCACGTTGTCCGTGCACACGTAAATACTGGGATTTTGTTTGTTCTTGACCCCTCGATAAGACATTTTGAAATTAGCCTTAAATTAAAGGAAGACTCTAAACATTCATTTGGAGGAAGTTTCAGCAATATGGATCTTTTAAGATAATGTTTTCCATCTGAGATACGTGTTACCACTAATTTATCAGAGGTATACAAGTGGAACAACTCACCCCAATTTATGTATTCACAAATCTGCATGAAAATCTTCACCAGTAAAAGAAATCCAGAATATATTTGTCTTATCTCACTTAGGCTGATGTTAACTGTATTTTTATTTTATGATATTTGATATGCGAGAATTGCCCGCTATGTTTTGAGAAATTTCTGAACTACTGTTGATCAGCCAAAAATTCTTTATCTCCTTAACAGCTTTGCCATATACAGTAAATTTCTAGCTGTTCAGGATCTCGAGATATTATATATGCGAATATTTCACGTATATCCTAGCGCCGCGTAGTGAGAAAATTCTGTACTGTACACTAACGAAAAAGTTTTGATCTCCTGGACAACTTTGCCAATGATAGTTTAGCAGGTCTCGAAATATATCTAATGCGAGAATTGCACGTGTATACAAGCGCAATGATGTGAAAAAAAAATGAATTTCTGTCCACCAGCCAAAAGGCCTTGGCTCCCCGAACAACTTTGCCTATTTGGTAACATTCTATTTGGTCAGGATCTCGTGATATTTTATATGTGAAAATTTCACGTTTATACTAGCGCCGTTTAGGAAATTCTCAACTATTGTACACCAAGCTAGGCTTTGACCTCCTGAACAACTTTGTCGAAGACAGAAACTTTCTAGAATCTCAAAACAAACCACATGCGAGAATTTCACGTGTATTCTAGCGCTACGTAGTGAGAAAATTTTGAACTACTGTCCACTAGCGAAATCTATCTGAACCGAATCTCGAGATAGTTTACATGCGAGAATTTTGCGTGTATACTAACGCCACGTAGTGTGGAAATTCTGAACAATTGCGCACCAAGCAATAGGCATTGACCTCATGAACAAGTTTTTCGAAGACAGTAATTTTCTACCTGTTCAGAATCTCGAGCTATAACATACGCGAGAATTGTACACGTTTACTAGCGCCACGTGGGGAGAAAATTCTGGGCCACTGTTCACCAACCAAAAAGTCTTGACCCCTTGAACAAGTTTGCCGAAAACAGTAACTTTTTATCTGCTAAAGATCTCGAGCTATTGTATATGCGGGAATCGCATGTGTATTCTAGCACCAAGTAGTGAGACAATTCTGAACATCTGTCCACCAACGAAAAGATATTGACTTCCTGAACAACTTTGCCAAGGACATTTGCTCTCTATCTTGTCAGGATCTTTTGATGTATCACATGCGAGTACTTAACATCTACCTAGTGAGAAGATTCTGAACTACAGTCAAGATTCCTAAAGTACGGATTCGTTCTTGCCGGATTCCTATAGTACGGTTGCCACTGGATTCCTATAGTACGATCGATCCTGCATTAACGAATACACGTAGCATATGGGATTAGAGCTAATTGGGACCAAACACTGATTTTACGGCAATTTGAAGAGATAAATTCCTGATGTCTTTTGAGAAGTTGTTAAGCAGAAAGTTGGTCTCCTTTTGGGATGATTAAGTTTCCGGTAGGACACAAGTCTGATCATGTAGAAGATCCGGAATATCCGTAAAAGTAACCAATTCATGAAACTGGTCCTAGAGCTCCACGGATTTTTTGAAACCACTCATAGACGTCTTATCACAATAAATTCGGAGTTGTGTTCGAAAAATGGACCCTTGGGACCACGAGATGGTTCACCGGAAGATCCGGAGCATCCTAAAAAGTGGTCAATTCATGAAACTGATCCTAGAGCTCCGCGGTTTTTTCAAAACCGCTCATATACGTCTTATCGGAATTATTCGGAGTTGTGTTCGGAATATGCTCTGGGGACTATGGGATTGTTCACCAGAAGATCCGGAGTATCCGTTAAAATGGTCAATTTATGCAACTGATCCTAGAGCACCATGTTTTTTTTTTCGAAACCGTTCATAGACGTCTTATTACAATTAATTCGAAGTTTTGACTAGAATTTGGACTCTGGGGACTACAGGATGGTCCACCTAAGATCCGGAACATCTGCAAAAGTGGTCAATTCATGAGACTGATCCTAGAGCTCCATGAATTTTGCGAAACCAGTCATAAACGTTTTATCAGAATGAATTTGGAGCTGCGACCGGAATATGAACGCTTAGACGGAAAATGGACCTTTTAGACCACGAGATGGTTCACCAGGAAGATCCTGAACATCCATAAAAAAACCAGTTCTTGAAACTGAGCTTAGAGGTCTGCTTTTTTCGAAACCACTCATTGGCGTCTTATCAGAATTAATTTGGAGTTATGACCAGAAAATTGACCCTGGGGACCAATGCACAATAGTCCCAAAGCCGTATTTATGAAGACAATAGTATTAGCACCAAAATCATCACTTTTAGGTTTATGGTGCCGTTTTTTAGCCGATTTGAAATTAGAGTGGTCCTTAAAATTGGTGAATGAAAAATTCAACATTTTTTTTTATTACTTATGATAGACTAATGCAGTGTTTTAAAAAGTTGTAGAACAATCAATCTGAACCAACTTTGCTGATCAAATTTTTATCTTTTAAGGTTCATGGCTTATGGTTATTTTATACGAGTAAGTTAGAGTGGTTCCTAGTAAATCTTTTTTATTTTAAATATTTTTATTTGTGATCAACGTATAAACATTATTTAAAGAAAGCCGATTTTCTAGGGACCACCCTAACCTCTCGTAAAAAATACGTGCGTATAATGTTGTAGTCGTGAAGAGAAAGGTTAACATCTGGAGAGAGTCATGTTTCGCAGAGAGCAAACGCATCACAGTGTATGTCATGCAGTAAAAATTTGAATATGTCTAGTTTTGGTAAAATGCTTCTACAATTCCAATTCCTACAAATTATCCATCGAAGGATACGAATGAAGCAAGAAGGGGCCACTTGGAAACAAATTGCTTCAGAAAAGGTTTCACGATTGGAAGTATCATGTTAATGATGCTCCGTAGAGGGTCAGTGATGTTGAACAGATCGAGAATGCTGTCCACAATTCCAGAAAGCGAGAGCATTGCACTCTGCTGTTTTGGTTGCGAAACTGGGATATCTGGGGTTTTAGATGTTCCCGGAAGCCCCGGAAATTTTTTGTCATAATCGACAGGCTTAAAACCCGGTGGATTGGGTTTCGGTTTATTTCCGTGACCTTTTGATTTATCCAAGGGGGCTTGGGAGTCAGGTTTTTTTTAGTTTTCTGCGATTCATTCTTGGATCGCTTCCTTGAAGGACCTTTGAAAACAAAAGGACTTCCGTCATTGCCCTCTGAGTCAGTGTCGTCCTCGTCAACTGGGAGAAGATTGAACGGATTATTGTTTTCTTTTTCCAGAGTGATTTTGGTAGGAGGATTGAAAGTCTTCAAGATCTCCGCAAAGGAACGCTGAGAGCGCGCCTTGAGAGACCGTTCAAGTTTTTTTTTCCTTGCTGTTTATACTTCGGGCAATCTGCGAGAGGATGCGGAGGTGCCAAACAATAAACACATTTGGGAGGAGCACCACAAGCACCCTCCGCATGCTTCTCGCCGCAGAAGGCGGCGGTGTGGCCTAATTGTTTGCACTTGGTGCAGTTCATCACCCTTGGTACAAACAACCGCACAGGAAGTCGAATCCTCCCAATTCGGACGTAATCCGGCAGAGCCGACCCGGTGAAAGTCTCGAAACGAGTCAGTCAGCGGGTAGATTTTTTTGTCCCGTCGAGCGATGCTGACTGCATTTGGGTGCAGTCAAGAATCTTGACTTCTGGAAGAACGGGGTTCTTGAAGACACCAACCCCCCTCTTCAAGAAGTCATCGCAGGTCAAACTCGCTTCGGTGACCACTCCTTCGATTTCCACGTCACGACTGGGAATGTAAACGCGGTACTCCAACGTAAAAAGCTCGCAGGCAACGATCTCATTCGCCTACTTGCGGTTACCAACAGTAACGCGCAGTTTGTCTGGCCTCACCTTCAAAATGTCGGTCACGGACGAGAAACGTTTAAATGGATCTTTTGGAATCTGATTAATGTTAACCGGTTTTTGCTTAGGCCCGAAAAAACAACCCATGGGCCTGTCGAGACGTCTGGGTATGCCTTATGGCGGGTGGCAGTTTTTGTTTTTTTTTTGTGGGGTTTGGCGGAGTAGGGGGAGACGGTTTTGGCGGTGTGGGGGGGAGGGGGTCAACCTATAAGTTAAGTATTTATTTAATTAATTAATTAATAACAAATTGATTAAAAATAAAAGAAAATATTTTAGGAAAAAGCGCATGATAATTTTGAAAAGGGCTGAATCTTTATTTGTCCCTTCAATATTTTGGGATTTTTTGAAGGAGGGCTTAACATAACATAAAAATAAAATTTGTATCAGCTCTATTAAAATTTTGAGTATTTCAATTTTTTAATATATGAGTTTCCAGTAAGTGTGCTTAAAAATGTTATGTAATGGGAATTTTTTTAAATTGAAAAATTGAATAATTTGGAATACAATATAATATAATAAATTGGAAAATCTGAATTTCAATTACTTTAAATGTTCAGAACTTTAAATTCTATTTATTCTGAATATAACATACATACAAATTAGAATTTTGATAAAAAAAAAACTAAAATTTTTCATATCGGATTTAATTTTTTATTTTTCCAACCTAATAACACCACTGTTCCTTTGAGTAGGAACAAGTCCAATATCAAGATAAAGAGCTCACCGTATGTGGCGTCATTTAATATAATTTGCTGTGTTTAAATTTATCTTTTCTTCTACTCCACGCACAATTGACGCCGTTGAAAAGGTCTCGAAATTGGCTTTCACCCTCTACACCCAGGTCACCACCAGTTTTCACAAACCGTCATCGTAGTCGTCGTCGTCGCACCGCATTTTCAGATCATTCGCATGGTGATGGTGGTGGAGGTGGTTTACGCTTTATCACCTGATTCAATCTCACTCTACCGTCTGACCGACCGACCGACCGACGACCAGTGCGATGATGGTGAGTCGACAAATTTCTCACTTGATTGGATATGGGACTCTGCTGAACTCGTGATGACCCGGAGTAAGGTGACTATGGATTTTTTCGGGTGCTCCCCGCTAATCCGAAACTTTAAGTCACCTTTCTTCTTGACTGATTCCTCTGGTGGTGAGGAATTTATTTTTTTGTTTAATTTTCCGCACCATTAAAGAAAAATAATGACACTCGGGAAGTGTTCGGGGGACAATTCTCGAGAGATTCTAAATTCGTCATCGCCTAGGCGTAGTTATCGTTAATTTTCTCCGGTTCTGAAAGGCGAGAAAAAAATAAGTCTTCCATCTAATCACGAAATCTCCTGACGAAAGTGCTGTGGACATGGCATTTCTTTTGGGAGCTGTCAAATGTGGTAATTATAGCTGCTGCTGCGTGGTTGAAATCGCTGTTCGAGGAACTGTGACTGTGCGCGATGTTGGCGGCACCCCAACCTAATCAATCAAAATTAAACAGTCGTCTTCACCGCAATCGAGGGACGTACTCGTGTTGTACCTATCTCGTATTTGCTACTTCTCCAGCTTTGGTGTGAAATTGAATGTAATCTATGGGGATGAGTCTTGAGTCACGTATTGGGAATCGGCAGGCAGTTGTGAAAGCTTTTAAGACAGGAATTTCGGAGGTACCCACTTCCAGTAGCTAAGATGAAGGATTATTTTGAAAGGTTTTCAACGCCAAGATTGGAGATTTCATCACGATTTATTGAAATTACGTATACAGTCATATGCTGCGAACGTAAGGCTCCCAGCAGAC
The DNA here is from genome assembly GCF_037179485.1 of Ochlerotatus camptorhynchus. Taxonomy (NCBI): domain Eukaryota; kingdom Metazoa; phylum Arthropoda; class Insecta; order Diptera; family Culicidae; genus Ochlerotatus; species Ochlerotatus camptorhynchus. The sequence goes on from NW_027040618.1 coordinate 1,958,919, forward strand.
CAAACTTGTCATGTCGAAGAAATGTGGTCTGGAAATTGGAATAAATTCGATCTGCATGCAAAACTCAGAGGAATCCAGAGCACTTTACGTCGCAAAACGTGCCAAGTGAGATGGAAAGCGAAAAATGAAATATCTCCTGATTGTTGGCCCAGCTGGACCGCGAGGTCTCCCGTGGGGCTTCATGACGCCACAAGGGGCCCAGTCGCCGTCGGACTCGTTGATGCTTCCATCCCAACCGAACAAAACAGAACAACAAGTCCAATGGCATTCGAAGAATAGGCATACAGCAGAACGCGCCTGGACTCACTCTCTCGGTCTCTGTCTCTGTCTGCGGTCCACCACTAGTGCAGAATGGCGAAAATTATTAATGCTTTGCATACAATCGACCGCGGGGCGAAGCCTTGAAGAAAAGCTTGCTCGCTTGGGGAAGAGCGCAGCACCGCTCCACCTCGGAGAAATGAGCAGCTCACGCGCCTTTTTTGTTTATTTATGCCTCATAATTCCTGAAGAGCTGCTGCAACAGAACAGCACCATCAGAGCTCAAAGTGTTCCCCGTGGCTGGCTGTTATATTTTGCCATTCTTCTTGCTCACTTTCCCCCGCCTCGCTCCGGCATCGAGAGCAGCGGAGTTCCTTTCAAGTGTCACTTTGGCAAAATCTATGAAGCCTATTTGCTGAATTATGGTCATGAAATGCCTAATAAAGGAAGATAAGTGTATGCGGCGTCGAAAGAATTCAAATGCCACCCGTCGAGATCGGCATGGGCACCAATAGGTGGAGGGAGGTACCCTCTAGTGGCGACCGGGCTTGGCTGGTTCTAGCAGGTGAGAACGAGAGGGATCCTCTTGCCGACGAGAGGGCTGTGGAAGATTTACGGGGATTCGGTTGTTGAATTGAGCGTGAGGGGGGAAGGGGGAAAGGTGAGGTTCCACGATTATGCTATAATAGCAAATTAAGTGGAGTCGAGCGTCGTACAATGTTGATGAAAGTAGTCTAGCTGGGTAGCTTTCCGGTGAGATCCAGTAGGAATTGGATTGCTGTAACATTTGAATTTTCATTGGTTTCGTTACAACTTTTGCGAATTTTTAGCATCTACTCCCAACCGGGAAATGTAAGATTCTATTACATATTTACATGAAAGTTATGCAGGATTTGCAATTTTTTGCGACATAAATAGATTCTGTAATGTGGTTACCGGAAGGTTTTTAAAATAAGTGTGTAATTGTTATGTTAGCTTATGGTCGAACAGTTTGTTTCCCCAAAGGCATTGCGTCTAGAAAATAATTTCGAGAAGGTTTTATACAAAAATTTGCCTTCTGAAAAATGTTGCTTGCACGCTTCAGTTCATTTCATAACTGCTATTACATTTGCAAGTTGCCTGGATAGAATTTCTAGAGTTCCCTTCAAAGAAATGCTACAATATTGAAGATAAAATTTCAAGGCAACTCCAAAGAAAAACAAATGCTGGTTTTTAGATAATTCTGAAGAAATCCTAGAATGAATCTTAGAAAGTTACAAAATGTAATTCTGATTACATAACGAATTTTTGCAAATGTATTCTGAGTAGAACTCCAACGGAATTCCAAATGGAATTCTGAATTAAATTGTGCTAAATATTTCAAGGGAGTAACGAACTATTGAAAGACATTTAAGCAAATTATTGCACGAATTTTGAAAAATCAGAGTGAATTGTAAGATTATTTCCAAAAGTTTTCTGGAGGTTTTTTTTATATTTCCTCTGATGATTACCGTTCGGAGCAGGGATGCAAAATCATTTACATACATTTCGTGCATTCATATAGATTCATTTGCTTCTAACTTTTTTCATCAACAGCATACCGTAAAATTATGAATCAAGCTTTTGTAGCTTTTGATATAAACTACAACTTTTGAAAATGACTAAAAATGAATGAATCTCTTATGCATGGCGAACAAGAGCTGGCAGAACATGTTATTGTTTTTCAGTGAATGCAATTTACATTAACTGAAAATCAATCGTGGGTTCTGATTGCTCTGGTTTATCATGCATAAGAGATACAAATGTGAGTTGTTGACAAAAGATGTAGCTAATATTAAAGCCTACAAATGTTTTCTAAACTATTTGATAGTAAAGATGTGTTCCCATATTCTCGTCTATGTACGGGTGGGTTTGACATACAGAAACCTTATTATTTGATTTGGTGTGGGGGATGGGGTTAGGGTTTGGACGGGCATATGGGTGATTATATTACGTTAGGATAAAGTTGAAACAATGAGAGATGTATCGTTTCAGTTTGGGAAATATTACAACTCGCACCCGATGGAAACCGTGGATTGGCAGGGACCAATAGGGGACGGCTTGATGTTTTTAAAGTACTATCAGTTAAAACTGTGTTATTGAGATTTATCTCTATATATTCGTTGGTGTTTCCAAGTGGATAATTGGTGTTCGCTGATTCAAAGAATGGATGGGATAAACATTGAGCTGTCCATAGTTGGGCGTTGCTGAACTTTTTTTTTTTCTTTTTTTTTTTTTCAATATAGTCACTTTAACGCTCTTGGGTCATTTGTGACTTGTGCGGGGGTAAGATTTGAACTCGTGACTTTGGCGTGAGAGATATGGATGCTAACTTCTACACCGGGGTCGCCCCCGGTTGCTGAACTTGTGGTGCTTGCACAAAATTTTATATGAGTATCAAAGTATCCACATAGTCACAAAGTAGCTTTGAATGTGGGTTCAGAGTGAGACAATGTCACTGAGACACAATATGGTAACTTTGGTATTCGGATAAAACTACCTATTACTAATACTTAAAAAAAAACAAACAAACCTAACAATACTAATCCTGGTTGTATCTCTTTTTCATTTGCATGCATTCCGGGTTCGGTGAGCAAACATGATGAAGAAGAAGAATATGGCGTTATCAAAGAGCCCCGTATCGGAACGAGTGTATTGTTGAGGGACCTGGTCTGAGTAGCACGATCTTCATTGAAATGTGAGTATTATTGACAATAATCATAACAATCAAATCGTATATACATTGAAATATATAAATAAAAGGGCAGGGATGGTCCAACAGGGCACCCAATTGAAGCGATTTGGACGGGGAGAGTGGGAATTCCAACTCCCTGTTGATAACATTTCGTGGATAAAGGACGGGCTCTTCTCCGCACTCATTGGGGCATCTTCCTGTTTGGGGGCTTGTCTTTTTGACCAATTGGCTGATCAAGTTGCTGGAAGGAGATTCTTTATTGTTCCGTAGATGCGTATAGGTGACTTTGCCTATCGATCTACCCAATCCGTTTTTGGCCCTTCATACAGTGACATTTTAAAGACAATCAGAGGTTATTAAGCTTGATCAAGACAAACAGAGAAGAGAGCCCACTGCTCTTGGACTTAGTTACAATTGATGGTAAACCACTATCATCATATCATCATACAAATGTTTAGTACACTATTTCACGGAAATCCGTTGATGAAAAAAGTTAGAGACAATTGAATGTGAATAAATGCATGAAATCAATGTAAATGATTTTCCATCCCTGCTCCCTGGAGTGTTGGAACACCCTTTGTCGGTCAAAAACGGATTCTTTCGCAACAAAATCAAGCAATAACACCGATAATGACCATGCATCATAATTCTCTTCAAACTAACAGCAAATAAAAGATTATGAATCACGTAGATTGACTTCCTAACTATTTTTCTCCTTGTTTCTAGATCATCCTCGGTGGACAAAACCGAGTGTTGTCACTATCAATAAGGCATAACAAGTGAAAAGGACTAAGATGTAACCTTTTGATGACAAAAACAATCATGTTCCTCTAGTTCAAAGTAGTTTGGACTTGGCTTTGGTGGGAGATCTTAACGCAACACGAAAAGGTAATCTTCCAAGCGTTACTGGGATAATGTCTTGAGTGTGCCGCAGAAAAATCCTGGAGTTTTGTGAAATTTTTCCAGAATCGTAGAAAGAGGGAATATCAAAATGTATCTAGGAATTGTAAAATGAACCTTGATAAAATCCATGGATACTTCTATTTATTTATTTATTTATTTATTTGGAGGGAAAAGTCCATACAAGTGAGCGCAAAACCTCATCATTTCAGTAACAACAGATAACATGGAATCCCACAGATACATTTGCTTGAACTAAGTCCTAAACATATCAAAAGATTTTAATTATAACATAATTAACTTAATTTAAATGCAGAAAACAGAAACCGCCAGGAAGTTAAAAATACATTATAAAACAGATTCTTAAGCCTAACACGGGAGATATTAAAATCAAAGCAGTTATAACAGGTGTTTAGAATCTTGCACATGCAAGTATACGGCTCATTAGCGCCGAAGTTTGTGCGAGAAGCTGGGATGTTGAAAAAATAATAAAAACGTAAATTTACACATCTGATATTGACACTTAAGTGCTGCAGAAGTCAACCGCAATTAATGTCCGATCGTAGGATATCAGCGATGAAGGTAGCCTTAGAGACGCCTCGGCGAACACTAAGTTATTGTAGGGACATCAAATTACAGCGACTTTCATAACTAGGGAGTTTGAAAGGATCACTCCAGGGTAGCCAACGAAGGGCGAAACGTCCTTGAAGGTGAGCTGTGAATCAAGTAGGACGCCTAAGTCTTTAATGGTAGATTCACGGCTTAATATTTGCTCCTGCAGGCTGTAAGCATAACAGATAGGTGATTTTTTCCTGGAAAACGTTATAATGGCACATTTAGAAGCATTTAATACCATCTTGTTCTTGTCACACCAAACAGTAAAAACGTCCAGCTGCTGCTGAAGAAACAATGCATCACTTCGATCTTTGATGGCATAGTTTGCATAAGACAGCTTCAGGCAACGGATCGAAAAGTGAACGTCATTCAGATACAATAAAAATATGAACGGTCCCAGATGACTGCCTTGAGGTTCACCAGAAGAAACAGCGAACGGTTGAGAAAAATGATCTCCACTGACATATGTCGACCGGTGAGGTATGAGGGAAGCCAATCAAGAAGGGAACCGTGAAAACCAAGTCGCTCTAGTTTGGCCACTACAATCTCGTGATTGATTTTATCAAAAGCAGCAGAAAGATCGGTGTGGATAACATTCACTTGATGACCTCTTTCCATCTCGCGTATGAACGAGATTTGTAGCGGTCGACCTCTTCGGCATAAATCCGTGTTGTTCAGTCGCGATGTAGCTAGAGCATGTGTGTTTTAAATAATCTAGCACCAATAGCTCAAGAAGTCTCGCCAAAGCAAATCGTCGTTCCATCTGAAATGCGTTCATCAGACCCCAGCTACTCGTGATAACATTGCAGCTTGTTCCCAACTATTTTGGATGTGCAAAGCTTGCACCAAAATGATGGCGAACGCTTCTTTTCGACAAGCAATTGCGTCCACCAATACTTCAATGCATGTTTTGGTTGAAGATCAAAACAAGGTATTGAATGAACTGAGGAACGAGATCGCTCAAAACACTACCAAAATCAACACAATTCTCGAACAATCAGCAACGCGTAACGAACAAACCCAGCCAACACCGATAACTTCTGGCAACGACACACGACAACAAACAGAGTCTACTGGGACGAAACAAATAAAACCCGGGGTTACCATCCCACTTGCAACAGCTAAAAAGCAAAAGAAGTTTTGGCTGTACTTGTCCGGTTTCGACCCTTCAGCATCAGCAACTCAAATCGAAAAGCTCGTCAAGGATAATCTCGACACTGATGATGACATTGAAGTAACTAAGTTAGTTCCCAAAGGCAAAAATCTTAACGAACTTACTTTTGTTTCCTTCAAAGTCGGAATTGGTTTGCAGCTGCAGGAACAAGCCCTCTTTGGATCGACGTGGCAACAAGGAATAGTATTTCGTCCATTCGATTCCAAGCAATCATCGGCGGATCGGCCTATTTTTCGCTTCGGACCCACAACACAGTAGTTCACTGGGCGCCCTAGATATCGGTGCAGCCTCACAGATGATAAGCTGTTCAACTGTTATGGCAATAACCACAACAACACAGTCCCGAAACACAACCATTCCTTTACATCCAGACTCCACTGATAGACAGCAGCAATTCACTAACAATATACATTGTACGTCCACGCTGTACTACCAGAATGTACGTGGGTCACGCACCAAAACAAACCAAGTGCTGCTAGCACTATCCCAATCTGACTACGATGTGATAGCTTTCACCGAAACCTGGCTCGGTGCTGATATTTCAAATCCTGAATTATCACACAACTATACAATCTATCGCTGTGATCGCAACGCCACAACAAGCCAATTTCCACGAGGTGGTGGTGTTTTGGTCGGCGTCCGTAATGCATTGAACAGTGCCGCTGTTTTGATTGCTGGTACCGAGTGTCTGGAGCAAATAATCGTTCGGATCAAGCTGCCTACATTTGAACTCTTCGTATGTTGTATTTATCTCCCTCCCAACAGCGACAATGCATTGTATGAACAGCACTGTTCATGTGTTCAAAGACTGATGGATCAAGCGGGTGATCGTGATTTGGTTGTTGTTGTTGGTGACTACAATCTACCCTTCTTGAATTGGGACCATGATGATGAATTGCGATGTTTGCAGGAGTTCACTGTGGTTGAATCGTTCATCGGTAATGGTCTGCATCAGTTGAATCATCATGGTAATGTGAATGGAAGGATACTAGATTTGCTTTTCTCTACTGATATCAATGTACTCGAGCTTGTGGAGCCCTCGTCACCGCTACTGCGTGTTGATGAACATCATAAACCATTGGTGCTTGTGATTGAAACTGCAAGCGAATGTGAAATTTCCCGAGCAACTGATCCGTTAGATTTTGACTTCAAGCGATGTGACTTTGCAGTCTTGAGCTCAATGATTTCGGGCGTCGGATGGGTGAATCTTCTAATTCGTTGCAGTGTCGACGAAGCGGTATCGATATTCTACGACAAGCTTTATGGAATCATCAGCGAAGTTGTGCCTCTAAAACAACGGATCAACACCCACAGGAAGAAACAACCATGGTGGAACAATGAACTGCAACGGCTGCGAAATCGTCTACGCAGGGCAAGGAAGCGTTACTTTCGGTCTAGGAATGAACAGCATAAGGCTGAGCTGCGTGACTTAGAGAGCGAATATAACTCTTTGCATGCACAATGCTTTCGCTGCTACATTCATCGTACTGAAGCAAGTTTGAAACAGAACCCCCAACAATTCTGGCAATATGTGAAGACCCGTGAGCGATCCAACGGAATGCCTCGACATCTACGTTACCAAGGTGAATCGTACTTGAGCAATTTGCCGCACTACGACTTGAACGTGACCGTGTACAACTTCTCTCGGCAAGATGTTTTTGCTAAGCTGGTTTCTATCGACACTTCGAAAGGAGCAGGTCCAGATCGCCTGTCACCTTTCTTCATCAATCGGTGAGCGAAGTCAATCGCTTTGCCTGTGAGTATACTCTTCAACAGATCTCTTTCGGAGGGCATATTTCCCAACAAATGGAAAACTGCAGCCATCACTCCCATTTATAAAAGTGGTAATGTTAATGACGTCGAAAATTATCGTGCAATTTCGATTTTGAGTTGCTTTCCTAAAGTCTTGGAGAGTCTTGTCCATGATTCTTTGTATCGTAACGTTCAACATGTGATATCAGAGAGTCAGCATGGATTTGTCAGGAAGCGGTCAAAAACAACCAACCTGATGTGCTACGTTTCTTCTCTTGTGGACAGCCTTGAAAAGCGAGCACAGGTCGATGCAGTTTATGTCGACTTTTCAAAAGCATTCGACAAATTGCCGCATGCACTGGCAGTGGAAAAACTCAAACGCATGGGATTCCCTCAGTGGCTTACTCAATGGATTGAATCGTACTTGTCTGAGCGTTGGGCTTTTGTACGCCTCGGTGGAAACGTTCTCAATTACTTCCGGGGTTCCCCAAGGAAGTCATTTGGGACCATTACTTTTCGTGCTGTTTGTTAACGATCTGTGCGGACTCATCAGATCACCGAAGTACATGTTCGCTGATGACCTGAAACTCTTACGCCTGATAACCTCCATGGTCGATTGTTGCGCTCTTCAGATGGATATCGGCTCGCTTCTTGAATGGTGCTCACTAAACGGAATGGAAGTGAATATTCGTAAATGTAACATCATCTCGTTCAACCGATCTAGGACAACTGCCATCTTCGATTATAAGATGAACGCTTCAAGTGTCAACCGTGTGTCATCAATCAAGGATCTTGGATTAATACTGGACAGTAAGCTGAAATTCACCGAGCACATTGCAACAACCACCGCCAAAGCATATGCGATACTAGGGTTCATCAAGCGCAACACGCAGCAATTTGAGGATGTATACTGTCTAAAAACATTGTATTGTTCGCTAGTGCGTAGCATACTGGAATATGGCGTTCTAGTATGGGCACCGTATCACGTCACGCTTTGCTTTCGCATTGAAAAGATTCAACGTAACTTTGTCTACGACTGTTACCATGGAACGATCCGGTTGTTCTTCCGCCGTACGAGGATCGCTGTGCTTTAATTCGTCTTTCAACATTGGCTGATAGAAGGATTCTTCTGCAACGGCTGTTCATATTCGACATTCTGGACAACAATGTAGATTGTGCTGAACTTCTAGGGAAAATCCAGTTCAATGCATTGGTGCATTCGCTAGGCAGACGCAACGTGCATCGCTAGGCAGACGCGACAAAATGACCTTCTCCGTATTCCCCAGCATCTGGATGTTTGCTGCCGTCGTTTTAACGAATCGCGTGAAGATTATGATTTTAATATTTCGTAAACCATGTTTAAAAATAGGATTAGTTCTTTAACTGGACATTAATAATTCTGTAAATAAATAAATAAATGTCAGGTTTTCATACACTCAAAAAAGTCCATACGTCTGATTGAAGTGTTTAAACACTTAATTATTCATATGCACAATCACATTTATTTTAAGAGTAGTGGTGAAGTTCAAGGTGTTCTACACGTTGATTTCTACTGTTTGAAACTTTGAAATGTTGATAATCTTTCTCTATCAATTTAGGTGTATTGCACATTGAATCACACAGGAGCGGGGCATTTCACCGAAGGTCATTTCGCCGAAGAGCAAACCATTTTCCACGGTTTTGAATTTTTCCCAAAGCTCAGTAAATTTTGAAATCAGACTCGAAAAAAGATTAGGAAGCTTCGATTTTTTCAACCTGGTAAGCTATTTAAATGTAATGCTTCCTTCTTTTGAACGTGAGCAGTTATTTCTAGCTATACTGATTTCGGAAATTTTTAAATAATCATGTATTGTATTTGTAGAAATGTTTCCTTGTTGTTCATGTTTAATGACCAGTTCTTACAAGTTGTACTGATTTCAGATTTTTTTTAAATAATAAATTTTTTGATTAATAAGAATTCTTCTTTCTTTTAAACATGAGCAGTTCTTTTGAGTTGTAAAATTCGGCGAAATGACCCATTCGGCGAAACGTCCTTCAATGATATTACACAGCCCCAAATAACACTACTATGAACGGATGATTTTGAAGTGTTTTGCATTTCAATGCGATGTGAAAGGCTTGTTCTGCAAGGTAAACATCAAAAACATGGGTTGTGACCAGGCATGGAAAATCATTTGCATTCATTTCGTGCATTCATTTACATTCATTTGCCTCTAAATTTTTTCTTGAACAGCACTCCACAAAATGGTGTATAGAGCTTTTGTAGGTTTTGTTATTAACTATAACTTTTGTTAACAGGTCAAATTCGTATCTCTTATGCATGACGAACCAGAGTGAACAGAAGTCACTACTGTTTTTCAGTGAATGTATTTTACATTCACTGAAAAACAGTAGCAAGTTCTGCCCGCTCTAGTTTGTGATGCATTAGAGATACAGATTTGAGTTATGAGCAAAAGTTGTAGCTAATACAAAACCTACAAAAGTTCTATACATCATTTTGAGGAATGCTGATGATGAAAAAAGTAAGAGACAAATGAATGTAAATGAATGTATGAAATGAATGCAAATAATTTTCCATGCCTGGTTGTGACTTCATTCTTATCAACCATCCTCTTATATGAGAACATCCGTGGCCCAGTGAGATCTAACAATGCAGGATCCAGTGTTGGAAAAATCATCAATTAAATGATATTTTTCCGCTCTCATACGGTCGCAATACCACGCGTGATATTCGAACAAAATTTCATGCTTGATATTGGTTTTACAAGGTCCTTTGATATTGCGAGACTATTCACAACGTGTAAAAATCAAGCTGAGAGTTGACTCGGCACAAAATTCATTCCATTGCACATCGTTTTCTTAGAAAGAGAAAGTATAGTTTGCCATCGGTGAAGAGTAAAAAGTTACTCTACACCTATGGCAGGCACGAAAAGACAGCTGCCAGCCGTTATGGAAGTTTCGGTTGCGTTCGGGTGTAAAGCAAAGCTCATTAAACTCAATCTCACCACAGTTTGGTGAGATTTGCAGCTGGTGAGTTTTGTTAGCTTGATATTCCGAGCGGCGACATCACAGCTTGCAAAATCAACCGTGATCTTGGGCATTGCACTATGGTCGAAAACGCAAAATTCCACGACAAAAATCGAATTCTCGAAAAATATGCACTCTAGGGGTTTGACGTCTTCAGAAGAATTTATCTACCAGATAAGATCTTTCTTTTCGTGTAGGTGGTGACTAGGGTGGTCCTCTTTTTTCAAAATAAAAAACCATAACTTTTAATTTATATGTTTTAGGAGAATACTTGCTTCCACAAAGTCAAAGATAATTTAATGTCAAGCAACTTTGCCAAAGACATTAAAATTCTATCTCTTCAATACATAATTCTAGGAACGTTTTTCTAAATTCAGATAGGGTGGTTCTGAAAAAAACAGTTTTTTTGCTCTAACTTTTTTCTTTCTGTTTTATTTTGAGAGCCATCTTCAAAGAACTTCAAGATCATAAGAATACGCATCTTTTGAGAAGAGGTGGGAATTGATAGTTGTCATTTTACGAAAGTTATTCCTGTTTTTGTGTAAAAAAAAGCCAATTTTTCCAGAACACTTTCCTCCAAAAGGAGCAAATATGAGCAAAACTTCTACGCATATTCTGGAAGAACGTGGTTCTGCCCACAAAATCTATAGAATATTATCTGTACCCTTTTGTACCCTTGATGAGAAAAAGATGATTGGAACTAGAGATAACATTGGTTAAAAAAGACCAAAAACACCCCTACAGGGAAATTTAATTTTACATAATTCAATTATAAGGCCAGTAAGCGATTAACGATGGCCCATATTATGCATGCATTTACATAATGATGTTTAAATATATAAGTGTTTCAGATTTGTATGTAAATGTGAATGTTTCTTTTTTGTTATCAGTGTACAGCAGTAGTTTTTGTCCACAATTTCTGTTGCAGTGCTTTTATATTTACCTGTTCACTACCTATCTCAATGAGCTTACGCAAACGCAAACGCAAACAAAACATCATAACAAGAGCAAATTTTCATTAGATAAAGATTGTGATAAAGATTTATATTAAGTTCGATAATACTATGAGATTTGTTAAATATAAGATTATTCGACGTTTTGCTTCATCAAACGTGTATACGACCATTTCATAAGTCATTATGATGGGTTGCACGTTACTTTCATCTAAGCATTACGCTGTATTATAAACTGACATGTTACTTACGTTGAGAGGGTTTCGGTAATTTTTAAGCTATCATGTTGCTTACGTCATGTTCGTTTCGTCGATTCGCTAAACATAAAAATCTAATGTTGCTTACGTCTCAAACCGACAACAGGCAAACTCGCCCTATGTTGCAAAGTAGTATTGTTGTAGGGTTGTGCGGCATAAGTTGATTTTTCAATGTGCAAATTTTAATGTTTATTTTCAAAACATCGCTATGAAAATTTAAACCCACATTAATGAACGCTCTAGCTATCCTATCGCATGGAAATCTCGTTTTTGTTTACAGTGTTGCTTACGACCCAATGAAAATTTGCTCTTGATAGTTTAATAAATTCAAATATTCGACATTTCGTTTGGATATGCAACGTACAGTGTTGTAAATATCAAACGTACAGTTAAATATAAACCAGCAAACACGCTGTAAACGTTCATTGCTAGAATTCAATAATCATTCAAAATCAACCAAACAATCTATTATTGTAATAAATGTCTCATTCATAGAGCTTTTTGATGTTTAATCTGTGCACACTACTGCACCATTTAAATCAAACGAATGCGATCAAGACGGAAACAGATGAGTGGAAAAACAAACTGCCCATTCATCGATGTGTGCTAGATAGAGAAAGACGATTAAACGTCTAAAAGGTCTCTTGCTGTTTTTATCTCTCTGACAACTATTATTCAAAGCCAACTAGGACAGAGTGTTTTTTTTTCCTTTTATGTTGGCAGCATTGTACTTCATCGTAGTGCTGACTGTGTCATGGCATTTGTTTCCATACGCGTCAAGACGGGATTTAAGTTTGTGGCAGCAAGTATATACGTAAATCAGTTGAAACTTTAAAAAGATAAATTTCCGGAAGTATTCCAGGTAAGCGCTTGGTCAAATAAAGTATGTTTGTCGTTCATTTTTGAAAATTACGAATGAGGTTTATTTTAAAGTATTGATAAGCGCAAATTATTCAACCTGTGGAAAAATGCGTCCGGAAACACTATTGATAAACGTAATAGTGTCTGTCAAGAAGTCTTAAAAATGCATAATATCGTGGAGAAAGATACGAGTGATAAAATTGCTCTAATGGTGAAGGATACATGCAATTATTTCAAGAAATTGTACACTAAGCACAAACGAAACGCAACACGAGTTTTCAAATCTAATCAGAAATATTTTGATAAACCGTTCAAACTTCCTAAGGAAATTTTAGGAAACATTTCATTGTCACCCAATGCTCAAACTCAAAGCCAGATTTTGTCAACAATCGATACCGCATTGCCCTTAAATGTGGCTAGTCGAGGTACACAAATTTTAAATTATTTAATTATAGTTGGTAAATACATAACATAATGCATTAATCCACAGGTCGTCCGAAAAAGCGTTTGAATGAGCTTTGCTTAGAGAGAAAGCGTAAAATCTCTCGCCGTCAAGCCACAGAATTTGATAATTGTGAGCTAATTCTTCTGGAATCGGTCAGCAACGCAGCAAGGAAAAATGGGAACACGTTTTTGTGCAAGATAATTAAGAAAATTATAGCTAACTTCGAAAATCTTGAAAATCTTCTGGAACGCCTTGACACAGATATTCCGAAACCATTCACACCAATTCAATCTTTGAGTTTATTGTTGGACGAATCAATGAGTAAAGCTACTTACATAAGACTAAGGAGGGACACGAAGGAAAAGAACTTGAACATTTTCCCTAGCTATGATCAGGTATAGTTGAACTTCAAATTATGTACTCAATCTTATAAATGTTTGAAAAAGCTGTGGAGTTCCTTTTTTATCGTTAAGGTCATGAAAACGAAGGATGAATGTCGTCCTGATAACAACGAGATGAAAATCACTTCAACCAAAGCTTCTACAACGATGAGTGCACTTGCTAAGCATACGATCAGTAGGATTGTGCATCACAATTCATTGATTGAGCTAGCAGATGAAGGTAAAC